>NC_088378.1:133075000-133755000 GCF_037993035.2 Macaca fascicularis
AGCTCACTGCAGCCTTGAACTGCTGGGCTCAACTGATCTTCCCACCTCAGCCTCCCAAGTAGCTGAGACTACACATGCCACAACACTCAGCTAGTCAAAGAAATTTTAAGTTCTATCATTTAGCTAGATTATTAACGGTAAGTCTTGCCATTACCTCTTTTTTTACAACGGTGGAAGGATTATTTGTGTTGGCTTTGGCTCTTATGACACAGAGGATCCTACATTTTCTAGAATCTTTTAAAAATACTTTTTGCTCTTGATCTTTTGGAGAGGTCATCCCTCAACTAGTATTAGGGAATATAGTGTAAGGGATAACCAGTTTGTTCTTCTCCAACACTCAAAACATCAGGCTTAAAGAAGCTAGAATTAAGTTAAGCTGGCTGAGATGACAGCTTTGTGTTGGATCTGTTTTAGAGACCAGCCTGCCCCCTCCAAATCTAATCAATATCAAGTGAAATTGTATTCCCCTCACCACTGTCTTGGCATTAATTTGACTTTCAGATTGATCCATCATGGTATGGTAATCCAGTTTGTCTTCTGCCCCCTTTGTTTTCATCATACTTAGGGTCTGATGACTTTTCCTGATACAGTCAGCCCTGTGTGTCCACACATAGAACCAACTGCAGATTGAAAATATTTGGGGGAAAAAAGACAATAAAAATAACAATACAATTTAAAAAATACAAATATAAAAAACAATACAGTGCACCAGCTATATACATAGCATTTATATTGTATTAGGTATAAGTAATCTAGCGGTGATTTAAAATATACAGGATTTGACTGATGTGGGTTGAAGAAAAAAATGTATACAGCAGGTTGTGTGTAGGTTATACTATACAAATACTATGCCATTTGATGTAAGGGACTTGAGCATCTGTGAATTTTGATATTCTTGGTGGGAGTATAGGGGTCCTGGAACCAATCCCCCATGCATACAAAGGGACGAATATATATTAATATTATGCTAACCTAATTAGTCAGAGTCCAGGATGTTGATCAGGCTATATTTACCATGCAGCCATAGAGCCCTCTTTTCTTTCTTTCTTACTTTTTTATTTTTTATTTTCTTTTCTGGAGTGCAATGGCACAACCTCGGCTCACTGCAACCTCTGCCTCCCAGGGTCAAGTAATTCTCCTGCCTCAGCCTCCCAAGTAGCTGGAATAATAGGCTCTTGCCACCACACTTGGCTAATTTTTGTATTTTTGGTAGAGACGGGGTTTCACCATGTTGACCAGCCTGGTCTCGAACTCCTAACCTCAGGTGATTCACCTGTCTCAGCCTCCCAAAATGCTGGGATTACAGGCATGAGCCACCATACCCAGCGCATTTTTATATATATTTTTTAATCTTTGGGATTGGGCCAGCCTTGCCGTCTTGTTCTTCTTCTTGAGAGTATCTTGCCTTCATGAGGTAGTCCTGCCATTACTTCCCCTTTCTGGACTACCTTTATACTTCCTCTTTCCATACAGTCAGTGTAGTAAGTTCAACCAGAACACTTCGTGCAACCCAGGCATTCATCCCGTATCTCACTCTTGTTCTCTCTTTGCATGTAAGCCTAAGTATGCTGGACACTGCTTCCGATTTCTGTACTGTGTGGTTGACCTGAAGATAGGAAAATCCCAAGATACAGAATTGGACTTAAGATAGAGGCCCTTAATTGCATCTTGATCCTAAGCCAAATGTTCCAGTCCAGTTTTACTGTATTCCTGCTTTGTGATATTTAGATGCTGAGCCACCTCATAGTATCATACTTTGATTTTCATTCAGCTTGTGATTTCGTATTCTTTTCTATAAATGCAAATGCATACGGAGAGAATGGTAAATGGCAAAGCAGGAATTCCTGGGTCTTCGGCCACCACACTCTTAAAATCGCTAATAATTTCTACATTCTGGGTGTTTGTAAAATCTTCCTGGGTGTCTGTAAAGTCTTCCTTTCTTTATACCGCTGCCTTAAACCCTGCCTTTAACATCTCTATAGCTTGGACCTTGCAGGCCTCTTTACACTTTTCTAATCCATTCTCCCCACTGCTGTGATCCTAAAATGCAGACTAAACCTATTGTTCGCCAGTGTAAAACCTTTGAGTGGCTCCTCCTCGTCTATACCATGAAACCCAAGATCCATAACACAGAGGCAGTATAGTGTATTGGTTCAGGGTGCAGTTCTAGAGTCAGTCTGCCTGGCTTTGAATTTGGCTTTCATTTATTAGCTGAGTGATTTTTGGCCAAGTTACTTACCCTCTTTGTCCTCAGTTTGCACACCTATAAAATGGAAATAACAATAGTGGCTTCTTTGTAGAAGGTTTGCTATGATGTTTAAATTGCATGAGAATAATATAAAGGGATTAAAACAATGCCTAGAGTAGAGTAACACTTAGTAAGTGTTAGATCCTGGCCTACTTTGCTAGTCTCATTTCCTGCTGAAACATTAAGCACCAATCAAACCAAACTGCTTCGAGATTCCAAGTGTACACTGTGCTAGTTCATTGTTCTGTATCTTTAAACATGATATGCCCTTTGCCCGGAATGAACATCGCCCTGCCTGATGCCTGAGCATTGTCTTCCCTCTGAAGATTCCCAAACCAGTCTGAATAACCTGAGTATTGTAGGTATTAAAGATTCAGTGAAGTACAGATTGCACAACATGTCTGTCTTCATAGAAATTATGTTCTACTGGGGAGAAAGAGACAACAAAATAAATAAATAAAGCAAGAAAGAGGATGTTTATGGGGTGGGTTTGCAATTTCAAATAGGCAAGGCCTCATTATAAAGGTGACATCCGAGTAAAGACCTGAAGATTAAGGAACAAGCCAATGTGGGCAAAGAGTGTTCCAGGCTGAGGGAACAGCAACTGGCTCTGGTATGCTCCTGGAATAGTAAGGAGGGCACTAGGGCTGAAGCTGAAGAGAAAGTAGTATAAGACAGTGTCAGAAAAGAAATGGGGCCAGATTGCAGAGTGCTTGGTTGAGTGAGATTGACAGCCACTGGAGGGTATTGAGCCAAGGAATCCTGTGATTTGATTGTTGTAACTTCTAGGTAGACCATAGGTTATATAAGAGCAGACACATTCTAACAAGAATAATTTAGACAAAAGATGGTGGTGGCTTGGATGAGGGTAGAAGCAGTGGAGGTAGGGATTGCTTTAGATTCTGCCATATTTTGAAGGTAGAGCCAGTGGCATTGGCTAATAGATTTGATATGGGGTAAGAAAAAAAAGAAAGAGGACGGGCGTGGTGGCTTATGCCTGTAATCCCAGCACTTTGGGAGGCCAAGGTGGGCAGATCACGAGGTCAGGAGATTGAGACCATCCTGGCTAACATGGTGAAACACCGTCTCTACTAAAAATACAAAAAATTAGCTAGGTGCGGTAGCACGTGCCTGTAGTCCCGGTTACTTGGGAGGCTGAGGCAGGAGAATCACTTGAACCCAGGAGGCATAGGTTGCAGTGAGCCGAGATCACATCACTACACTCCAGCCTGGGCAACACAGCGAGACAATGTCTCAAAAAAAAAAAAAAAAAAGGAATCAAGGATGATATCAAGATTTTTACCTGAACAACTGAAAGGATAGAACTCTATTAGACTGAGATAAGGACAGTGAAGAATAGGTTTTGGAGTAGCTCAGTTTGAACATTTTAGATCTGAGATGCCTTTTAGATGTCCAGGTGGAGATGTTGAAGAGGAAGTTGAATATATGTCTAACGTCCAAGGGAGAAGTCTGCGCTGGATACGTAAATTTAGGAGTTATTAAGCCATGAGACTGGATGAGGTACCAGAGGAAGATCCAGTACACAAGATTGAGAAAGAGCTCTGCCTGTGAGGCAGGGGCAAAGTGGTGGCTCGGCGAGGATAGTTTCTTGAAAGCCAAGGAGGGAAGTGTTTTCACAGAGGATGGAGTGATCAACTGTGTCGGGTGCCAAGAGGTCATGTAAGATGAAAACTGATGATTGATGACTAGATTTTGCAAAATGGAGATCCTGAATGCCCTTGAGAAGCAGTTTTAGAGGAGTGGTAGGAGGAAAGCTGAATAGGAGTAGGTTCAAAATGGAAAGAGGGACTGGGAACAGCATGTATGGACAACTATTTTGAGAAACTTACCTGTGAAAGAAAGGAAAGCAGTAGGGTGGTGGTTCCCTACTCTGAAGGCTTAGCTGCACAGTCACTTCTGGTGTCAACTGTCTGGGAGAAGTTATTTTTGCAGAAACCTTGTTATTACCATTAAGATTTTTTTTTTTTTTCCTCTCCTGACAGCTGTCATTTTGGATTGCTTCTCTCCTTTAGTTTGACAGTTCCTAAGTTAGGACCTACTGAAATCTTACTTTCTTCTTGATTCTCAAACAGTAAGCAAAAAAGAGCCAGCCTGTTTGGGGACAAACATACTGCCCTCCAGAGCAGTTTGCCAGGGCTCTCAGTTTAGAGACATCACATTTCTTAAGACTTGGGGCAATGCCATGGGAACAAAGGATGGCTAATTTATCTTGAGTGCTTCTGTGCTAGCACAGTGTTGAGTGTTTTCTATCCATTATCTATTTAACCATAATAGCTGGTTGGGTGATACAGATTTGTGAAGAGAAACTTACAGTTAAATAACTGGGATTTAGCATCATGTTTTATCTTTCTAGTGTTGATAGCTCATTGGAATACTGAGGGATGTTTTGCGAATGTCTCTGAAGTGCGAGGCGCATTTTTGAAACTGGGCATTAAAAGGAGTCACATTGTAGGTTACTTTTAAAAAATACTATGAACTTCTGGTTAAGAAGATAGCCTTCACTTCAGTTTATACTGAGAGACTAGATTTGGGGTAAAACAGCCCAATCCAATGAAAATCCTCCAAGAGATCTTAAATCCTTAGAATTTACAAGTCACCTTTACCCATCGGTTCTCTTGTCCCTTTCTGCAGTTATTGATTTTTCCTGGTGCCTTTTCTGTAATGTCTGCCTGGCCCTATCCATTTCCTTATGGATTTATTGCTCATCTTTTTACATTGCTCTCTTTAGAGGAATACTATGTCAAACTTTTATCCCTTTTATCAGGTTACAACAATTTAAAAGTAGATTGTGCTCTTGGCCTAAACATATTGACAGTGACCCTTAACAGTATTTGAATTATAGTGTGGTTTTCAGGTAAACATCTTAGTACACTGTTTCTTTTTGTGTATGGACCTCACTTCTTTACCTATTTACATATCTCTAGGGAAAGATTAATGTGTGAGTTGGGAAAAAAATATTTTGCTTTGAAATTGCTCTATTCTTTCTTTCAAGATGCCATCTAGGAATGCACTATTTTGAACTTTGTAGGCACATTTTCATTTTAAAAGAAGAGGAAAAATGACTTGAAAAAATGTGTTGGCAAAACCTGAAAAGAAAGCTCTACAAAAAAAGAACTCTAGCCCGACAAGAGAACAGGAAGAAATGATTACTGATGATTTCAATTTTCAGTAAATTACAAAGCATACATAATAGACTTCGAAGAGAGATGATTCCTATGGCATACTTCATGCTGCCTTCACAGATAAGTGTGTAAATGAAAGGGAAATGAATTGTTTCAGCCTGAAAAATCTATACCATTTTGGTGGAGTGAAAATGAGTGAAATTGAAATAATCCTATCACTTCTTACTGAAAATATAATGTATAAATGTTTTTGATGTGTTTCTAGAGAACAGTGTACTTACAGATTTGTTGCAGAGAAACATAATTTTGAGTCAGAGGTAACTAAATGAGTATAAAAAATAAGGGTATAGTAGTGTTTTATGTAATTTATACTGCAAAATTTGAAAATTTGAAATATTGCTGTGTAAGTAGGAATGTTTTTCAACTCCTTAGAACTTAGCAAAATTTTCACAATGGAAAATAAACTTCATTCATATATTCATTTAACACATAATTACTGAAAGCCTACAGTGTGCCAGATAATATTAATAAGACAGAAAAAGTCCCTGCCACTAAGGAGCTTATATTTTAGAAGTGAAGATAGATAATAAATAAGCTATCATATAGCTAATTCTACCATTTCACTTATCATATGATATGTGTTGTGAAGTTTAGGATTCTTTGAGAGTTCCTCCCTGAGGAAATGATGTTTAAGCTGAGACTTCTAGGTGGTAACCAGGTGAAGGAGAGGGAGAGGTGGTGCAGGATGAAGGAATAGCATGTACAGAGACCTTGAGATGAGAAGGAACTTGATGGGCTCAAAGAACTGAGAAAAGCAAAAAGTTGGACAATGTGGTTGGAGCAAGTAAACAAGGATAGAGAAGGTGAGAGTGTTGTGGATTTTGAACTTTATTATGAGAACAAGGAGAAGCTATTAAAGGATTTGTTTTAGCAGGTTAATATTTATTTTATCTTATTTTATTTTTTTGAGACAGAGTCTTGTTCTGTCACCCAGGTTGGAGTGCAGCATCATGATCACAGCTCATTGCAGCCTCGACTTTCCAGGCTTAAGCGATCCTCCCGTCTCAGCCTCCTGAGTAGCTGGGACTACTGGCATGCTCCACCATGCCCAGCTAATTATTAGTATTTTTTGTAGAGACAAGGTTTTGCCATATTGCTCAGTGAGAGATGTGTCACTCTTCCTTTCACTTGAACACTTAGAGGACATTGTCACAATTGGCGTACTTTCAATATTGTCATGTTTCAGGGAATAGGGAGGCCCAATGAGAGAGAGGGACATGGGGGAAGAGCCAGTTGATGGAGCAATCAGATAAATGGAGCAACATTTATCCATTGAGTTCACCATTTTGTATGGATGAGGCTCGTGATGCCCCAAATACAATTACAATGGTAACATCAAAGATCACTGATAACAGATCACCATAGGCCGGGAGCGATGGCTCACGCCTGTGATCCCAACACTTTGGGAGGCTGAGGTGGGTGGATCACCTGAGGTCGGGAGTTCGAGACCAGCCTGACCAACATGATGAAACCCCACCTCTACTAAAAATACAATATTAGCTGGGCGTGGTGGCAGGCACCTGTAATCCCAGCTTTTTGGGAGGCTGAGGCAGGAGAATCACTTGAACCCGGGAGGTGGAGGTTGCGGTGAGCCAAGATCATGCCACTTCGTCACTACTTCAGCCTGGGCAACAGAGTGAGACTCTGTCTCCAAAAAAACAAAACAAAAAAAACAAACAAGATTATCATAACAGATATGATAATAATGAAAAGATTTGAAATATTGCAAGAATTACCAAAACGTGACAGATTTATGAAGCAAGCATGTGCTGTTGGAAATATAGTGCTAATATGCTTGCCCAAAATAGAGTTGCTGGAAACCTTCAAGTTTTGAAAAACACAGTATCTGCAGTATAATAAATCAAAGAGAAATAGAACGAAGTATGTTTGCATTAAAAAATCACCATGTGTATCAATTAGGGATACATTTTAGTACAAATCACAGGAAATTTTGGCTTAAATAATTGGGGTGTTTATTCTTATTAGATGATAGGTTGGTATAGGAATTCAGCAGTACCTTCAGAAGCCAGGCTATTTCTGTCTTTCCACTCTGATATTCTTGGTATGTTGGCATTTGTCCTCATTCTTGTCTTTGTAGATCCATCTCCAGCCCCTTGTCAATATTCCAGGCAGGAAGAACAAGAAAGTCTAACAGGAAGGGGCAAGGCCCATATCAGGAAAGAGAAAACTCATCGGATAGAACCTTTGTGTCATCCTACATCCCTTTTTCTCATGTACCACATCTAATCCATCAGCAAATCTTAGGGGCCCTGCCTTCAGAATATATAGAGAATTGGAACCACTTTTTACCATATCCACTGCTACTACCTGATCCAAGCCATCACCTTCTCTGTTACATTATTGCAGTGGCTTGATACCTGGTCTACCTGCTTCCATTCTCACATTCCTATAGTCTGTTCTCAACCCCTGGAGCATTTTGTGTGTGTGTGTGTGTGTGTGTGTGTGTTTTTAATATTAAGGTGTAGGTCACATATAAAATTCATTCTTTTAAAGTGTGCAATTCAGTGTTTCTTAGTATATTCCCAAAGTTGTGCAACCATCACCACTATCTAAACCAAGAGATTGTTCCTTTCTAAACATAAGTCAAAACCTTCTTAAAACTGTCCAATTATGGCCGGGCATGGTGGCTCATGCCTATAATCCCAGCACTCTGGGAGGCCGAGGCTGGTGGATCACCAGAGGTCAAGAGGTCAAGAGGTCAAGACCAGCCTGGCCAACATGGTGAAACCTGTCTCTACTAAAAATACAAAATTTACTTGGGTGTGGTGGCACATGCCTGTAATCCTAGCTACTTGGGAGGCTGAGGCAGGAGAATTGCTTGAACCCGAGAGGCGGAGGTTGCAGTGAGCCGAGATTGCGCCACTGCACTCCAGCCTGGGAGACAGTGCAAGACTCTGTCTAAAAAAACAAACAAACAAACAAAAACTGTCCGGTCATTTCTCATCTCAGGGTAAAAGCCAAACTTCCTGAATGTTCTGCAGTGTCCTACATGATCTGACTTCCTGTTATCTCAGACTTCATCTCCTATAACCATCTCCCCTTATCACTCTTTTTTTTTTTTTTGAGACAGATTTTTGTTCTTGTTGCCCAGACTGAAGTGCAATGGCATGGTCTTGGCTCACTGCAACCTCCGCCTCCTGGGTTCAAGCAATTCTCCTGCCTTAGCCTCCCAAGTAGCTGGGTTTACAGGTGCTTGCCACGACGCCCGGCTAATTTTTGTATTGTTAGTAGAGACGGGGTTTCACCATGTTGGCCAACCTGGTCTCGAACTCCTGACATCAGATCCACCCGCCTCAGCCTCCCAAAGTGCTGAGATTACAGGCGTGAGCCATCAAGCCTGGCCCACACCCTCATCACTCTTCAACTGCATTGGCCTCCTTACTGTTCCACACCAGATGAGCTCCTGCTACAAATCCTGTACTCTTGCTGTTCCCTCTACCTGGAATGCTTCCTTTCTCACCTCCTTCCAGGTTTCCTCAGATGACACCCTTTCAGTGGGCTGTTTCCTGACCACTCTATTTAAAATTGTAGCACCCTCCCCATATACATACATATACACACATACACACACTCACACACATTCACAGCACTCCCTCTTTCCCCTTATGTTTTTATTCAGTTTTTATCAGCTTATAATATATAGTTATCTCTCAGTATCCATGGGGACTCCCATGGATACTAAAATCCCCAGATACTCAAGTTTCTTATATAAAATGGTATAGTATTTGCACATAACCTATACATATCCTCCTGCATACTTAAAGTCATCTCTGGATTACTTACAATACCTAATACGATATGAATACTATGTAAATAGTTGTTATACTGTAATGGTTTTTAAGTTTTACAATTTTTATTATTTTTAAAAAATGTTTTTGATCTACAGTTGGTTGGTTGAATCTATGGATGTAGAATGCATGGATATGGAGAGCCGACTTACTATATAATTTACTAACTTTTGTTTATCATCTGTCCCTCCCTATTAGATTATAAATTCCTTCAGGGCAGGGTTTTTGGTTGTTTGAGCTCAGTACCATGAACAGGTGCAATGTGTATTTTTTGAATGAGTAAATGAACTCTGTCATGGCATCCCAACCTGCAAAAAAGGCTAGCCTCCAGATTAGAAAAAATGAGAAATGAATTGTAAATGGGTATTGACTGAGTGCATTGAAAATTGTAAGAGCTCTTATTGTAGTGCATTGTTTATTTGACAAACATTTATTACTAAGTGCCAATCACTGCAATTATAATGGCAAGTAACACATTCATGGTCCCTGCATCATTTACATTCTAGAGGGGTGATATATACAATAGATAAATAAAACAGTAAACAAGGTAATGTTAAAGAGCAATGATTGCTATGAAGAAAATCAGACAAGGTGATGGAAAGTGAACATGGTGAGGGTGGGTTATAGGCTTGGGTGGGGAAGTAGGGTAATGCCTCTGTTGCCAGAGGAGACCTTTTTAGAAAGTCATGTTTGAGCTAACACCTGAATAACAGGGAAAAGTCACCCATGTGGATATCTGTGAGAAGAGCCTTTCTAGATTGGTGACAAGGACAAGAAAGAAGGCTTGTATGGATAGAGCATAGTGAGTCAGGGGAGGGGCAGGAGATGAGACTGGACAGGTCAGATTATGCAGGGCCTTTTAGGTAAGAGTTTAGATTTTTATTTTAAGACAATATGAAGTCATTAGAAGGTTTAATCAGGGAAGTGATATGATCTGGTTCACATTTTAATGGAGTTAAAGAAATAAAATAGAATGTAGTTCACGAACTCTTTTGCTTTCAGTAGCCGGGTAGTATAAAAGTATAAAACAGATCCTTAGAAGCAAAATAATATTGCATTGATAATAGCAACTTTCTTTGGGCCTAAGTGTTAGGAGGCAATGGAGGGCATAGACCCTGTGTTAAGAGGTGTAGCCTCTCCTGAGTCCCACCCAGGTTAGGCCAAGTGGAATCATATGCCCAGTGCTGCCAGCTTTTTTAATTTTCCAAGAGAAGTAAAGAATCTAGAGTGTTTTGTTAAACTCTTAGATTTATAAATATTATCAATTAATTTAAGTAGTTTATAAAAATATTATGGGCCAGATGGAATAGCCTTGCCGGTCAGATAGGATCTCATAGATGGCACTTTGCAATTTCTGGATTAGTGTGATGGCAGTGGAAATGCAGGGGGAAAAATGAGATTGAGGTATATTTTGAGGGTGGTAATGACAAATATAACGGATAGAGTGGATGTGGAAGAGAATGGGTAGAGAAGAGAATGAGAGAGGGAGACATCCTTGACACTGGGTTTTTGGCTTGAACAGCTGGGTGAATGGGGGTGCAATTTAATGAGATACAGAAACCAGTAAGAAAGACATACGTGGGTGTGGGAAGACCAAACATTTAGTTGAGACTTACCAAGTTTGAGATGCATGTGAGTCATCAAATGGAAGTTTCCAGAGAGATTTGGATACACAAGACTTGTTTTTAGAAAACAGGTCTTGTGTATATATAAGAGATAACAAATTGAGAGTTACTGATACATAGTTTGTAGCTGTTGGGTAGATGAAATCAACTAGGGAAAGAGTAGTGAAGGCCACCTGTCCAGGCTTTTCTAACAAAAATTAGAATAAATATGAATAATATGCACTTCACTTCAGGAGTCTTTCATCTGAATTGACCAGAAACATTGTCTTTAAGTTGCTATTCATCATTGCACTTGCATCCAGCATTAAGACAGCTACTGTGTTTTCTTGACTTGATGTCCTTCTCATCAAGCTGTGAATGTATGTGAAAGAGAAGGGCTCTGTTTACTACAGACCATGGGAAGGCAATGCTGTGTATAAAGTATTGCCACTCTAGCATGTAACATCATAGAACGCAGCATGAGATACATCACATCTCTGCTTTGCTTTGGAGTTAATTCAGAGTAGTGATTTTATGTTTTTAAAAAATTTATACTTAAACCCTTAGGTATCTTAATATTCGCTTCCAGTGAGGCACCGCTGAAGCTCTCCTGCTAGTCAGCACAAGTCTTTGCTGTCCAGGGATACCAGTGTTTTCTTGAGATAGACTTTTTATTCTATAAATCTTTATAAAGTTTGCACTTTGGGTTGACCTTCAGGTATAAGACATACTGCCTTTGTTTAGTACTTAAAAAAGAACAAAAAGTAAATCTGAACAGAGCCAGGCTTTCTTTTTCTTAGAATTTTGTGTCTGCTTTTATACCACATAAGTGCCCAGAGGCATCTTAAGATGGACATGATTTTACCAATCTTAAATAAAAAATAAATGCTTTATAGGTTTGGGATTTGCAAGTGTGTAATATGCTGCAAGCCAGCGGAATCTGTTGTAATACAATAAAGTTTATTGTAACATAAACCAATTTATCAAAAATATGGCTCATGGATTACTAGCCTAATCCATAAAATCAGACCTCCTATGGAACATTTCATATTAATTTATTATACCTCCACCATGTGTATTATTACTTAGCACTTATTACATGCCAGTGACTTCTTAGGCACTGAACAAAATCAAAAGATGGAACTTGACCCAGGCCAAAAAGTTGTTTGATGTTTTGGCACAGTAGCAAGGTAGAAGAAGAAAAGTCGTACTTTCCTGTGTGCCCCCATTTTGGTGCCTGTGCCCGTAGTATACTTTTGAGTCCTAAACTATCTCAGCCCCATTTTAAAATTTGGAATACATATAGAAGTGCTTATGATTCACATGTCCCATTCATTTTAGGTATTGATAAAGAACCTTGATTTTTAAGGAAAAAGCGCTAAGAACATCAGCATCCGTGCCCTGTGAGAAGCCTTTAAGATCGGCAATCCAACCACCTAAAAGTTTCTAGAAATATTTGTTTCTCTTAGCCTGTGAACTCTAATAGAGCACAATTTTTCTTTAGTTGCACGTCTATGAGCGTAATTCCGTATCAAGCCTAACACAGAATCATGTTTTAAAATATCTTATTTTTAACACCTGTAGTCAAATCTCATTTATCTCTCACAGTTGGTTTACTTTCTATTTTATTTGTGGTGGGCTTTTATACCCATATTGAATTGGTTTAACTACTAGTTTTCCTTTCATCATTTGGCTTGTACCCAAGGAACTTAGTTTATTTTTCATATTCTTCTGAGAAAATGTGATGAAATAAATCGCTTTTAAAAATTAATAAACTGTTCAAAGCCAACTAGTAGTGGTTTGCAAGTTATTTTTGATCATCTGTGCTTCTACCTTTGGTTAATATCAAAAGTTGTCTGTGGCACAATATAATTCTTGAGCACAACAGTGGTCTTTTGGTTATAAATACTTATAACATCAGCCGTCTATCCTATTTGAATTTACACACCAGAGTCTCAGATTCTTTACTGAACACCTACCCATATTTGAAATTAGTGTTAACCCCAGGTTCATTTCGTTAGAGGAATAAATATACTTAATAAGGCTGAAGTTGGTATTATTGGGTTGAACTAAGATACAGTCATTAATTAATGTCACATTCATTGTTGACATTGAATATGGGAAATGTTATTAAAAATTTGGTAAACAGGTCTGGGTGCAGTGGCTCATGCCTGTAATCCCAGTGCTTTGGGAGGCCAAGACAGGAGGATTGCTTGAGGCCAGGAGTTTGAGACCAGCCCAGGCAACATAGCGAGATTCTATCTCTACAAAAAAACTTAAAAATTAGTTAGGTTTGCTGTAATCCCAGCACTTTGGGAGGCTGAGGTTGGTAAATCACTTGAGCTCAGGAGTTTGAGACCATTCTGGACAACATGGGCAAGACCCTGTCTCAAAAACAACAACAACCCCTCCCACCCCATGTGCCAAAATTAGCTGGATGTGGTGGTGTGTGCCTGTAGTCCCAGCTACTCAAGAGGCTGGGGTGTAGGGATCACATGAGCCTGGGAGGCAGAGGTTGCAGTGAGCTGAGATTGCACCACTGCACTCTAGTCTTGGCTACAGAGCGAGACTCTGTCTCAAAAAAAAAAAAAAAAAAAAAAAGAAAGAAAAGAAAAAAAAGAAACAACTGGTTAGATATGGTGGCACATGCCTGTAGGCCCAGCTACTCTGGAGACTAAGGTGGGAGGATGGCTTGAGCCCAAGTATTTGAGGTTACGGTGAGCTATGATTGCACCACTGCGCCCAGGCTGGGTGTCTCTTTTGGAGGGGATAAAAGGTAGACAAAGGACTGTTTGCTAAGGTAAATTTTGATGAAAAATTAATCTAGATAATAATTTGGGGGTATTGAAATTACTTCTGCTTATATATAGGAAACGTTAAAAGAAATTGCTCCTGCTTATATATAAGAATGTTAAAGTACTATGTAGATAACGTCTGTCACTCCCAGGATGTACTTGGATTGCAGAATTAAAATCACAATGCATACTTTATCATTTCTCCCACTCCTCCCACTCCATTTGCCTTTTATTATTAGTGTTGACAATGCATGTGTTTCTCAGAAACCCCTTAATTTCCCCAAAGTAATTTGCAATTCTGTCTCTTGGGTTTAACACTATGGACTTAACCATTACTTTTTTATCTTAAAAAAACTAATGAATTCCTAGGCATCAAGTGTGTAGGAATAGATTTATACTGAGATATTCTTTCTGACAAATTAGTACTTCAGTACTACAAATTTGCAAAGAGTGGTTTTGGATTCTAACATGTGGGTCTGATGTTTAATTTTATCAATAACTGTTAGTAAGGGTACAGATTAAACAATTGCATCAAAGAGACCCAATGACATTGATAAAAGTAGAAGGTTATTTTTCTCTCACTTAACAGTCCAGGGCTGACAGGCAGGCTCTTTCTTATGACCTCACGGTACTCAGGCTGGCAAGGTGGCTCTGCCGTCCTGCATGGGTGACTTCCATGGTTCCTTTGGTGGACTCTGTGATAGCAGAGGAGAGTATGCCCAATGTATTAAGGCCAAGGCTTGAAAGTGTTATACATCACTACCACTCGCTTCCTTTGGCGAGAACTTAGCTATTGGCTACACCTACTGGCAAAGGAGAATGGAAAGTGTAGTCTTAAGTTCAGTAGCCATGTGCCAGCTAAAATTTGCCGTAGAAGGGAGGACAAGTTTTAAAGGTCTTCCACTCAGTCTTTTATCTAATGTTTTCTTTGTGCATAGCATAAAATTCCATGTCATATTGTCAATACCTTGGAGCCAAAATGAAGCACTTTCTCTAACTCCCCATTCTCACCTCTCAAAAATAAATAAAAATTAAAGAGATACGCTTGCCCTTGTGTTAAAGTGGAAGATTAACCAGATACGTTAGATCTGGAAAATCTGCAGAAATTGATAGAATTATTTCCTGCCCTGCAGGAGTCTTTGATAATTTGTGTATATTTACATATCCACAGAAATACGTCCATCAGAAGTCCTGCTGGCCATTTGTGGAAGATAATAAAAGGAAATTCAAACTGAGATAGATTCTGGAAGAGTATATCAAAGCACTTTATAGGGGTGTGGTTGTTTCCAAGGTTAAGAGTGTGGCTATTGTAGTCTGATGCCTTTGTTCATTTGGAACATTTAACTCTGTTTTTTGGAGTAGAGACTTATCAAGTACCCCCATAATTCCTATATAATTCTCTATACACAGAACAGTGCAACAATTCTACAGTCTACAAGTATTTCCGATTTTAAAAAAAATCATCTTTAATTTTGTGGGTGCATAGTAGATGTTTATATTTCTGAGTTACATAAGATATTTGATACAGGTGTACAGTGTGTAATAATCACATCAGGGTAAATGGGATATTAATCATCTCAAGCATTTGTTCTTTTCTCTGTGTTACAAACAATTCAGTGATACTCTTTTAGCTATTTTAAAATGTGTAATACATTATTGTTGACTGTAGTCACCCTATTGTGCTGTCAAACACTAGATCTTATTCATTCTATCTAACTAGATTTTTGTATCCATTAAGCATCCCCACTTTCCTCCACCCCCGGCACTCTTCTCAGCCTCTGGTAACCATTATTCTACTTTCTATCTCCATGAGTTCAATTGTTTTCATTTTTTTAGCCTCACAAATAAGTGAGCACGTGTGAAGTTTGTCTTTCTGTATCTGGCTTATTTCACTTAACATAATAACCTCATCCATGTTGCGCAAATGATAGGATCTTATTCTTTCTATGGCTGAATATTACTCCACTGTGTACCTCATTTTCTTTATCCATTCGTTGGTTGATGGACTCTTAGGTTGCTTCCAAATCTCAGCTATTGTGAATAGTGCTATAGTAAATATGGGAGTGCAGATAGCGCTCCGATATACTGATTTCCTTTCTTTTGGGTATATACCTAGCAGTGGGATTGCTGAATCATATGCTAGTTTTATGTTTAGTTTTCTGAGGAACCTCCCAACTGTTCTCCATCATGATTTGTACTAATGTATATTTCCACCAGCAGTGTACGAGGGTTCCCTTTTCTCCACATCCTTGACAGCATTTATTATTGCCTGTCTTTTGGATAAAAGCCATTTTAACTGGGATGAGATGATACCTCATTTAAGTTTTGATTGGCATTTCTCTGATGATCAGTGATGTTGAGCACCTTTCCATATTCCTGTTTGCCATTTGTATGTCTTCTTTTGAGACATGTCTATTCAGTGGATTATTAGATTTTTTTCTTATAGAGTTGTTTGAGCTCCTTATTTATTCTAGTTATTAATTGCTTGTCAGATGGATAGTTTGCAGATTTTTCACCTATTATACGAGTTGTTTCTTCACTTCGTTGATTGTTTCTTTTGCTGTGCAGAAACTTTTCAACTTGATGTGATCCCATTTATCCATTTTTGCTTTGCTTGCCTGTGCTTTTGGAGTATTACTAAAGAAATCTTTGCCCCTTCCCATGTCCTGGAGAGTTTCCTCGGTGTTTTGTTTTAGTAGTTTCATAGTTTGAGATAGTAGATTTAAGTCTTTAATCCATTTTGATTTGGTTTTTGATGTGGACAGAGTTTCATTTTTCTGCAAATGGATATCCAGTTTTCCCAGCACCATTTATTGAAGATATTGTCCTTTTTCCAGTGTATGTTTTTGGCACCTTTGTTGAAAATTAGTTCACTGTAGGTGTGTGGATTTGTTCTGGATTCTTAATTCTGTTCCACTGGTCTATGTATCTGTTTTTTAATGCCAGTAACATGCTGTTTTGGTTACTTTAGCTTTGTCATTTAATTTGAAGTCAGGTAATGTGATTCCCTTCAGTTTTGTCCTCTTTGCTTAGGATAGTTTTGGCTCCTCTGGGTCTTTTATGGTTCCATATAAACTTTAGGATTGTTATTTCTATTTTCTGTCAAAAATGTCATTGGTATTTTGATAGTGATTGCATTGCATCTGTAGTTTGCTTTGGGTAATATGGACATTTTAACTATATTGATTCTTCTAGTCCATGAACATGAAATGTCTTTCCATTTTTTTGTGTCCTCTTCAATTTCTTGGATCAATGTTTTATAGTTTTCATTGTAGAGATCTTTCACTTCCTTGGTTAACTTAATTCTTAGGTATTTAATTTTATGTGTACTTGTTGTAAATAGGATTGCTTTCTTGATTTCTTTTTCAGATTGTTTGCCATTGATGTATAGAAATACAACCGATTTTTGTATGTTGATTTTCTATCTTTCAAGTTTACTGAATTGATCAGTTCTAATAGTTTTTTGATGGAGTCTTTAGATTTTTCCAAATATAAGATCATACCCTCTTCAAACGAGGATAATTTGACTTCTTCATTTCCAAATCGGATGCTCTTTATTTCTTTCTGTTGTCTGATTGCTCTGGCCTGGGCTTCCACTATTACATTGAATAACAGTGGTGAAAGTGGGCATCCTTGTCACATTCCAGATCTTAGAAGAAATGGTTTCAGTTTCTATCCATTCAGTACAATACTAGCTGTAGGTCTGCCTTATATGTCTTTTATTATATTGACGTATGTTCCTTCTGTACCCAGTTTCTCAAGGGTTTTTCTCATGAAGGGAGTTGAATTTTATCAAATGCTTTTTCAGCATCAATTGAAGTGATCATATAGTTTTTGTCCTCATTCTGTTGATGTGATGTATCACATTGATTTATTTGCATATGCTGAACTATCCTTGCATCCCTGGAATAAATTCCAGTCATGATGAGTGAACTTTTTAATGTGTTGTTCAATTCCTTTTGCTAGTATTTTGTTGTATATTTTTGCATCAGTGTTCATCAGGGGTATTGACCTGTAGTTTTCTTTTTTTGATGTGTCTTTGTCTGGTTTTGGTATCAGGGTAATACTGGCCTTGTAGAATGAGTTTGGATGTATTCCCTCTTCTTTTTTTTGGGAATAGTTTGAGTAGAATTTGTATCAGTTTTTATTTAAATGTTTGGTAGAATTCAGCAGCGAAGCCATCGGGTCCCAGGCTTTTCTTTGCTGGGAGAATTTTTAATGGCTTAGATTGCATTACTTATTACTGGTCTGTTTAAGTTTTGGATTTCTTCATGGTTCAGTCTTGGTAGGTTTTATGTGTCTAGGGAATGATGCATTTCTTCTAGGTTTTCCAATTTATTGGCATATAGATCCTCATAGCAGCCTCTAATGATCCTTTGAATTTCTGCAGTATTAGTTGTAAAGTCTCATTTTTCATCTCTGATTTTTTTTTTTTATCTTCTCTCTTTCTTTCTTAGTTAGGTTAAAGGTCTGTCAATTTTATCTTTTTGAAAAACCAACTCTTTGTTTCATCAGTCTTTCCAATTGGTTTGTTTCAATTTCATTTATTTCTGCTATGATCTTTATTATTTATTTTCTTTTACTCATTTTTGGTTTGATTTGCTCTTTTTAAATTCTTTAAGATGCATCATTAGGTTGTTTATTTGAAGTTTTTCTTTTTTGATGTAGGCACTTATAGCTATAAACTTTCCTCCTACTGCTGCTTTCATTGGATCCCATAGGTTTTGGTATGTTGTGTTTTCATTATCATTTGTTCGAAGAAATTTTTCAATTTCCTTTTTAATTTCTTCATTGACTCACTGGTCATTCAGAGCATATTGTTTAATTTTCATGTTTTTGTATAGTTTTCAGAATTCCTTTTGTTACTGATTTGTTTTATTCCATTGTGATCAGAAAAGATGCTTGATATTATTTTTATTTTTTGAATGTTTTAAGACTCATTTGTGACCTAACATATGGTCTATCCTTGATAAGCTTCCACATACTGAGGAAAAGAATGTGTATTCTGCAGCCACTGGATGGAATTTTCTGTAAGTATTAGGTCATTTGGTCTATAAGTGCAGATTGAGCCTGACATTTCTTTGTTGATTTTCTGTTTGGAAGATCTGTTCAGTGTTGGATGTGGGGTGTTGAAATCTCCAGCTATTATTCTATTAGCATCTCTCTCTTTAGCTTTAATATTTGCTTTATATATCTGGGTGCTCCAGTGTTGGGTGCATATATAATTGTTATACCCTCTTACTAAATTGACCCCTTTATCATATATAGTGACCTCTTTGTGTCTTCTTATAGTTTTTGTCTTGAAATCTATTTTGTCTGATATAAGTATAGCTACTCCTGTTCTTTTTGGTTTCTATTAGCATGGAATGTCTTTTTCCATCTTTTTATTTTTAGTCTATGTGTATCTTTATAGGTGAAGTGTGTCTCTTGTAGGTAACAGATCGTTGGGTCTTGGTTTTATTATTATTATTATTATTATTTAATCCATTCAACCATTCTTTGTCTTTTGATTAGAGAGTTTAGTCCATTTACATTCAGTATTATCATTGGTAAGTAATTACTTACTCCTGCCATTTTGTTATTTGTTTTCTGGTTGTTCTGTGTTCTCTTCATTCCTGTCTTCCTTTTAGTGAAGGTGCCCACTTGGTGCTCTACTCGCCTGTGGCCAAGGTGGTACATAAGTGCAAGATAAAGTCCCCCTTACTTTTCCTTTCACTTTTCTCAAGCAGAAGGAGTCTCTCCCTGTAGCCACCACAGCTGGGGATATGCTGAGTCTCACCCAAGGCCCATGGCATACCTCCTGGGTATTGCTGTTGGTTATTCAGGGTTCAAGGGCTCTTTAGTCAGCAGATGATGGATCCTTCGAGGACTGGGCTCTTCCCTTCAAGGCAGCAGGTTACCTTTTTGGCCAGGGTACATCTAGACGTGTCATCTGAGAGCTAGGGCCTGGAAAAGGGGCCTGAGGACTCTGACTGGTACCCTATCCTACTGTGGCTAAGCTGGTATCCAAGATGTAAGACAAAGTCCTCTTTATGGTGCCCTTTCCTCACTTCAAGTGGAAGAAAGGGGTCTCTTTGCAGGGAGCTGAGCAGCCTGTGGTTGGGGAAGAGATGGCGAAAACACCCCCCTTAGCTGGTGTCTCAGTAGGTCACTTGTCCCCTCAGTCTCTCAGCTCTGAGCCCAGTTCAGCCCTAGAACTCACCTACGAGTATAGTCTCTTGTGGCCTAGACTGCCTTTCATGTTTATTTAGGATCCCACAGAACTTTAGCCCACATTGGGGAGACTTGCTGAAACTCAAGTTCTGACTGCTGGGATTGGCAATTCCCCTCTGGCTAGGGCTGGTCTAAATGCTCCTGCTGTTGTGGGCATCAGCTGAGTTCAGCCTAGTTTTGCTTTCTGCTATGACAGGGCACCAATGAGTTCAATGCAGTGCCTTGCAACTGCTGCTCTCCCTCTCCTAAGTGCACAGATTCCTTCTCTGCATCTTGTGGCCACTGCCACAGGATGGGAAGGGGGTAGTGTTGGCAATTCAAGACTTCGTCCTGTCCTCTTTAGTACCTCTTTCAGGGATATGAAGTTAAACCCGGGTACTGTGAGTGCTCACCTGAGTTTTGGTTCTTATGAAAGTGCTTTTTCTGTGTAGATAATTGTTAAATTGGTGTCCTTGCAGGAGCAGGAGTAGGGGTGATCAGTGGAGCCTTTTATTCAGCCATCTTGCTCTGCCTTCTCCTTGCCTCTCCCTGTTGTAGGTTTTTTGATTTAAGGTTATCATGAAGCTTGAAAATAATATAACCCAGTATTTTAAACTGATGACAACTTAATAGTGATTGCATAAACAAGCTAATATACAAACATAGAGAAAACTAATAAAAACTCTACACTTCAACTTTACCTCCCTGCTTTTTTTTAACTTTTTGCTGTTTTTATATCTTCTTATACTGTCTTCAAAAGTTGTTGTAGTTTCTATTTTTGATCAGTTCATCTTTTAGTCTTTCTACTCAAGATGTAAGTAGTTTACATACCACAATTACAGTGTTACAGTATTCCATTTTTTCTGTGTACTCTCTATCAGTGAGTTTTTTACCTTCAGGTGATTTCTTATTGCTCATTAACATCCTTTTCTTTCAGATTGAAGAACTTTCTTTAGCATTTCCTGCAGGAAATGTCTGGTGTTGATGAAATCCCTCAGCTTTTATTTTCTAGGAATGTCTTTATTTCTCCTTCATGTTTGAATATTTTTGCTGAGTATACTATTTTAGGATAAAAGTTTTTCTCCTTCAGTACTTTAAATATGTCATGCCACTCTCTCCTGGCCTGTGAGGTTTCTTCTGAGAAGTCTTCTGCCAGACCTATTGGAACTCCTTTGTATGTTGTTTCTTTCTTTATCCTTGACCTTTGGAAGTTTGATTATTAAATGTGTTCAGGTAGTCTTCTTTGGGTTGAATCTGCTTGGTGTTCTGTAACCTTCTTGTACTTGAATATTGATATCTTTCTGTAGGTTTGGAAAGTTCAGTTATTATCCCTTTGAATAAATTTTCTACCCCCACCCCTTAAAGCTTGTAACTCTTAGATTTTCCCTTTTGAGGCTGTTTTCTAGATCTTGTAGGTGTGCTTCATTCTTTTTGAATTATTTTCTTGTTTGTTTCCTTTGATTGTATACTTTCAAATAGCCAGTTTTCAAGCTCACTTAATTCTTCTGCTTGATCAGTTCTGCTGTTAAGAGACTCTGATCCTTTCTTCAGTATGTCAGTTGTACTTTTCAACTCCATAATTTCTGCTTGATTCTTTTTTATTTCAGTCTCTTCATTAAATTTATCTGGTAGAATTCTGAATTCCTGCTGTTTTATCTTGGATTTCGTTGAGCTTCCTCAAAACAGCCATTTTGAATTCTCTTTCTGAAAGGTCACTTATTTCTGTCTCTCCAGGAATGATCTGTGGTGCCTTATTTAGTTTGTTTTGTGAGGTAGTGTTTTCCTGGATAGTCTTAATGCTTGTGGGTATTCATCAAAGTCTGGACACTGAAATTAGGTATTTATTGTAGTCTTTTGCAGTTTGGGCTTGTTTGTCCTTCTTGGGAAGGCTTCCCAGGCAGTCAAAGGGATCTAAGTCTTTGGTCACTGCAGCTATATCTGCTTTAGGATCACCCCAAGCTCAGTAACACTGTGGGTCTTGCAGACTCGTAGAGGTACCACCCTGGTGGTCTTGGGTAATATCCAGGAGAATTTCCTGGATTACTAGGCAGAGACTCTTCTTTTCTTTACCCCAAACAAATGGAGTCTCTCTGTGCTGAGATACCTGGAACTGGAGGAGGGGTGATACAGGCTGTTAATTCAGACCTGAAGCCAGCTTAGCAGTGGGTCTTGCCCACAGTGACCACTGCCTGGCTATGGCTGATGTTCATTCAAGGCCCAAGGGCTTGTCAGTCAGCTTGTGGTGAATGCTGCCAGTCCTGAGTCTCTTCCTTCAGAGCAGTGGGCTCCCTTCAGGCCCAGCACAGGTCCAGAAATGCCACCCAGGAGTCAAGGCCTAGAACTGGGGACTCCAGGAGCCCACTTGGTGCTCTATCCAACTGTGGCCAACTTGGCACCCAAGCTGCAAGACAATGTCCCATTTGCTCTTCTCTCTCTTTATCTTAGGCAGAAAGGATCTCTTCCTGTAGCCACCACAGCTGGGAATGTGGTGGGTCTCACAGCTGAAGGCAGCACAGCTCTTAGTCTTACCCAAGGCCCACAATGAGTACTGCTTACCTGGCTGTTCCTGTTGATTATTCAGGGCCCAGGAGCTCTTTAGTCAGCAGGTAATGAATTCTGCCAGGACTGGGTCCTTGCCTTAAAGGCAGCAGTTCCTTTCTGCCCAAGATGTGTTTAGAAGTGTCATCTGGGAGCTAGCACCTGGAATGGGGGCCTCAGGATTCTGTCTGGTGCTATATTCTACTGTGGCTGAGCTGGTATCCACGTTACAAGACAAAATACTCTTCCTTCTCCTCTCCTCTCCTCAAACAGAGGGAAGAAGTTTCTCCCAGAGCTGTGAGCTATGCTGCTTGGGATTGGGGGAGGGGTGTTGCAATCTCTCCCATGGCCACCCTGGCTTGTGTATCACTGGGTCACGTGCCCTCCAGGTCCACTGGGTTCGAGCCCAGCACAGCCCCAGGACTTGCATAGAAATTTCAATCCTTGTGGTCTAGATTGCCTTTCCAGTTCATTGAAGGCCCCAGAACACTTTAGCATGTGGTGGCAGGGCTTGCCAGGACTCATCTTCTGAGCCCTGGGGTGGGCAATTTCACTCTGACTAGGGCTGGTTTAAATGCTCCCTCTGGTAGGTGCCAACTGAGTTCTGCCCAGTGCCGCTTTCCACTGTGACAGAATTCCACTGAGTTCCAATGCAAAGTCCCACAGTCACTACATTCTGCCTCCCTCCAAGTGCACAGTTTCTCTCTTTGTGCTACATGGCCACTATTGGGGAATGGGGGAGGGATGTTGTAGGTGATTCAAGATTGTCTTTCCTACCCTCTTCAGTGCCTCTTTCCTTAATATAATATTATTATAAAACAAGGTATTATGATCACTTACCTGACTTTTCATTCTTATGAAGGTGCTTTTTTATGTGGATAGTTGTTAAATTTGGTGTTCTTGCTGGAGGGATGATCACCGGAGACTTCTATTCAGCTATCTTATTCTACCTCCCTATTTCTGATTTTCATGAGAGTGATTTCTCATGATTAAAAAAAAGTGGGAATCATGGTGAAACAGTCTTTCCTTTCCTAGGAAATTAGTTTCTGATTATGATTCTGACTTATATTGATGTGGTTTAACTACAATGCAGAATGTGCTTGTATTAGTCCCTTTTCACACTGCTGTAAAGATACTACCCAAGACTGGGTAATTTATAAAGGACAGAGATTTAATTGACTCATAGTTCTGCATGACTGGGGAGGCCTCAGGAAACATACAGTCATGACAGAAGGGGAAGCAGGCACCTTCTTCACAAGGTTGCAGGAGAGAGAGTGAGCAAGAGCAGGGAAAACTGCTTTATAAAACGATCAGCTCTCGTGAGAACTCACTCACTATCATGAGAACAGCATGGGGGATACTGCCCCTGTGATCCAATCACCTCTCTCCCTCGACATGTGGGGATTACAGTTTCTTCCCTTGACACGTGGGGGTTACAATGAGAAACGAGATTTTGGTGAGGACACAGAGCCAAGTCATATCATTCTGCCCCAGCGCCCCCAAATCATATCTCTCTCTCTTTTTTTTTTTTTTTTTTTGAGACAGAGTCTCGCTCTGGAGTACAGTGGTGCAATCTTGGCTTACTGCAACCTCTACCTCCTGGGTTCCAGCAATTCTCCCACCTCAGCCTCCCAGGTAGCTGGGATTACAGGCACATGCCACCACACCCAGCTGTTTTTTTGTGTTTTTAGTAGAGATGGGGTTTCACCATGTTGGCTAGGCTGGTCTCAAACTCCTGACCTCAGATGATCCATCTGCCTGGACTCCCAAAATGCTAGGATTACAGGTGTGAGCCACTGTGCCCAGCCATCTTTTCACATTTCAAAACCAGTCATGCCTTGTCATCAGTCCCCCAAAGTCTTAACTCATTTCAGCATTAACTGAAAAGTCCATAGTCCATAGTCCAAAGTCTCATCTGAGACAAGGCAAACCCCTTCTGTCCATGAGCCTATAAAATCAAAACCATGTTAGTTAATTCCTAGATACAATGGGGATACAGGCATTGGGTAAATACACCCATTCCAAATGGGAGAAATTGGCCAAAACAAAGGGGCCACAGGCCTCATGCAAGTCCAAAATCTAGCAGGGCAGTCATTAAATCTTAAAGCTCTGAAATGATATTTAACTCCATGTCTCTCATCTGGGGCATGCTGATGCAAGGGGTGTGCTCCCACAGCCTTGGACAGCTCCTTTGTGAGCTGGCGTCCAGTACCTGTGGCTTTTCCAGGTGCACAGTGCAAGCTGTCAGTGGATCTACCGTGCCGGGGTCTGGAGGACAGTGGCCCTCTTCTCAAAGCTCCACTAGGTAGTGTCCCAGTGGGGACTCCGTGTGGGGGGGTCCAACCCCCCATTTCCCTTCCACATTGCCCTAGTACAGGTTCTCCACGAGGGCTCTGCCCCTGCAGCAGACTTCTACCTGGACATCCAGATGTTTCCATACATCCTCTGAAATCTAGGTGCAGGCTCCCAAGCGTCAACTCTTGCCTTCTGCACACCCACAGGCTTAATACCTCTTAGAGGCCACCGGTGTTTGTAGCTTGCATCCTCTGAGGCAACAGCCCAAGCTGTACCATGGCCACTTTTAACTATGGCTGGAGCTGAAGCAGGTGCGATACAGGGCACTGTGTCCCAAGGCTGCATAGAGCAGCAGGGCCCTGGGCCTGGCTCACAAAACCATTCTTCTCTCCTGGGTCTCCAGGTCTGTGACGGGAGGTTTGCTGTGAAGGTCTCTGAAATGCCTTGGAGGCATTTTCCCCATTGTTTTGGCTATTAACATTTGCTCTTCTTTACTTATGCAAATTTCTGCAGCCAGCTTTTATATCTCCCCAGAAAATGGGTTTTTCTTTTCTACTACATGGCCAGGCTGCAAATTTTCCAAACTTTTATACTCTTCTTCCCTCTTAAATATTAGTTCCAGTTTCAGATAATCTTTTTGTTCACACATATGAGCATACATGAGTAGAAGCAGCCAGTCCTTATCTTGAATGCTTTGCTGCTTAGAAATTTCTTCCTCCATAAGAAATCATCTCCCTCAACTTCAAAGTTCAGCAGATTTCTAAAGCAGGGGCACAGTGCTGCCAGTCTCTTTGCTAAAGCATAGCAAGAGTGACCTTTACTCCATTTCCCAGTAAGTTCCTCATTTCCATCTGAGACCACCTCAGCCTGTACTTTATTGTCCGTATCACTATCAGCATTTTGGTCAAAACCATTCAACAAGTCTCTTGGAAGTTCCAAACTTCACCTTCCTGTCTTCTTCTGAGCCCTCCAAATTGTTCCAGTCTCTGCCCGTTACCCAGTTCCAAAGTGGCTTCCACATTTTCTGTATCTTTATAGCAGTAACCCACTACCTGGGTACCAATTAACTGTATTAGTCCATTTTCACATGCTGTAAAGATACTACCCAAGACTGGGTAATTTATACAGGACAGAGGTTTAATTGACTCATAGTTCCACATAGCTAGGAGGCCTCAGGAAACTTACAATCATGGCAGAAGGGGAAGTAGGCACCTTCTTTACAAGGTTGCAGGAGAGATAGCAGATCTCGTGAGAGTTCATTCACTATCATGAGGACAGCATGGGGGAAACTACCCCTGTGATCCAATTAACTTTCTCCCTCGACACGTGGGGCTTACAATTCAAGATGAGGTTTGGGTGGGGACACAGCCAAACCATATCAGTGCTGATCATGCCATCATGACATCCCCCGTATGACAAAATATTAAATTAATAAACCATTCTAGTGCCTATGTCAGTCTTAAATGAATTTTACTAAGGGTGAGTCATCTCAAAGGGCCTGATCACCCAGACACTAACCAGCTAGCCAGATTTTGCTGACTTTCCTTTGTTTGACACTACCACCTACTCCAGATACAGAGAGATGAAGGGAGGAAGGAAGGACAAAAGGAGGGAATGGATTATTCTGATCTCTGTTGACTCCATTGTGAGTCTTGAAAAACTTAGCTAGAGGGCAGAGTTCAAAACTCTTTGTGGGTTAATTTTATCATGTTTATCAAGCAAGGATGGCTTCAAGAAGTGACTAAATTTGTTACTTAAATATTGCCAAAATGAGTATCAGCTATGGCAAAACTAAAACCAGTTTCTAAAAGGATAGAACTAAATAACCCTATGTTATTTAGTCATTGTGTACATTTTTCAGAAGACTCATAATGTTGGACTTACTGGACTGCAGTTCTGCATTAAAATCATATTCTATAAGAGACAGCTTAGATAATTTTGTGGTCAAGGTAGCTCATTCATTTATTAAATAAACATTGATTTAATTCTTGCTACGTGCTTGCTGTTCTAATACTAATCCATTTCTCTACTTTCAGGCAAGACTACTCAATTTTTTCTGGACTTTTTTTTAACTTCTTAGGAATTCTAAGGAAGAGAAAAACTTTTCAGTATATCTTACATTTCATAATATATAATCATTAGTTTTTTCCTGTTATTGTTCTATCATTTGGAAATGGAAAGTCAGCTAAAAACCAGCTTTCCTTTAATTAAACCTTCTATATACTTAAAAATTGTTTGAAGTCACCTCTCAGATTTTAAAATCTTGGCTAGTTACTCTTATTTCTGTCACTTTCTTATATTTTGTATTTAATTTATAAATTAATATTTATTGATAGTGATTAGTAACTGTGGAAAAATCAAAATAATTAAATGTTCACCCTCTGCTGTCTAAGAAATTTGTCTAGTTGGGGAGAAAAGACATAAGTGTGTCTTGTAACCTAATAACTGAAGAGATATCTCAAAGCAGCTTATTGACAAACGAACAGCATAGTCAAAAATACCAAAGGATTCCATATAAGCAGCAGAACACAGAGGTTTAAGAGCACAGACTTTGGAACCACACTGCCTGGGTGTGAACCGTGTATCTGCCATTCATTAGCAATATGTCTGAGCAGTTGCTTAGCTTTTCTGTGCCTCTGTTTCCCCATCTGTTAAATATAGATAACAGTACCTAACTTAGAGCATTACTGTGAGATTTAAATAAAGTTAACTACTATCTGTAAAGTGCCTGCTAATGATAATGAAAAAAATATTGTAGGCTAAAATGTTGTTGGAAGAACTTATGGTGGGATTAAGCAGATATTTGAAGGGCAGATGGCATTTGGATAATCTTAGAGGAGGAAAGAGATCTGTTCATGCAAGGCAGGGAAACTACAAGGTGTGTAGAGGGCACTGAGTGGATTGATTTGGTTGGGACAGAGCTCTCTGAAATATGAGGGTTTGAAGGCAAGGCACAAGGGTAGTAGGCTTTGGCCCAACTCTCAGAGACTTCAAACTCCTGAAAGTCCAGACTCTCTGGAGTTTGGATTTGATCTTTGTAAGTGGTATACTACAAGCAGTATTTTAATTTTAATATAAGATAGATTGCCAGATTGGTGGAGACGGGTGGTGAGTGGTGGCAGGGTGACCAGTTAGGATGTTATAGCACAGGACTAGACTGGGATGGTACAGTAAAAGTGGAGAAGAAGAGGTGTCTGCAAGAGGCGTCATCATGGAAAATTCAAAGGATTTTGCCTGCCTTTATTTTGTTTTAATGAGATGAAGTCCCACTCCGTCACCTAGACTGGAGTACAGTGGTGCAATCTCAACTCGCAGCAACCTCCATCTCCCGGGTTCAGGCGATTCTCCTTCCTCAGCCTCCCGAGTAGCTGGGATTACAGGCACGTGCCACCACGCCTGGCTAATTTTTGTATTTTTAGTAGAGACAGTGTTTCACCATGTTGGCCAGGCTGGTCTCGAACTCCTGAGCTCAGGTGATCCACCCACCTTGGCTTCCCAAAGTGCTGGAATTATAGGCATGAACCACTGTGCCCGGCCCTGACTCTCTTTTTTTGAGCAGATTTCTCCTGCCTAGTATGCAGTCTCCCCACAGTTGGTATCCTTCACTACAGAGGGAAAATCAGAATAAGGAGCTGTCTGTGGGTGGAATATCAGACTTCTCAGACATTGTTAGATTGAAAGGCCAATTGGAAATCCCTGACCGGTATTGGAAATGAATGGCTGAAACTCAAGAAGGACTGAAACTGAGAAGTCAGGACTGGAGTTAGATATATGGTCACCTCCTTAGAGCTAATATTTGAAGCCATGGGAAGCATCAAGATCTCCAAGAGAGGGAATGGGAAGCGCTGGACTTACTCATTGAAGAACATCTGGTTTGAAAGAATGTGACAAAGCAGCCAAACAACTGGGAGAAGACCCAGACGGACGTCAAAGAAGCATTTGCAAACAGAGCACATAGCAGTGTCAGAGGCTGCAGAACAAACAGAATGAGCCTAAAATAGTTATTGAATCTGGCAATAAGAAGGCCATTAGTAATCTTATTAAGTGAAGTTTCAGTAGAGTATAGGGAACCAGGTTGTGAGACTTTAATTTGAGAAGTATAAATGTGAAAGGAAGAAGAAATATAGGATAGCTCTAGTAGGTTCAAATTGTTGTTGGGTTTTTTTTTCTCAAAAAATGGCACGTGTACATTTTCAGCCAGAGAGAGAAAAACCAGTAGAGAACAAAGCCGTAGCAGGCACTGTTCTAAGCACTTGAAAGATGAGGGAGAGCGAGGTGGAATGAACTGGTAAGGAGCTGTAGCAGATGGGAAGGATAAGACGGAGCCTGTGAGCTTAGCTTCAAAAAGGAGGAGGCCCAGACTTGGGCAATGGAATGTCATCTTGTGCCTAGGACAAGGCATGACTGAAAAGAGGGAATAGGCTAGATGTAAAAACTGATACTTAGAAGTAGAGAGGAGGGGCTGGGTGCGGTGGCTCACGCCTCTAACCCTAGCATTTTGGGAGGCTGAGGCAGGTGGATCACCTGAGGTCAAGAGTTGGAGACTAGCCTGGCCAACGTGGTGAAACCCCGTCTCTACTAAAAATACAAAAATTAGCCAAGCATGGTGGCAAGGTGCCTGTAATCCCAGCTACTTGGGAGGCTGAGGCAGGAGAATCGCTTAAACCTAGGAGGCAGAGGTTGCAGTGAGCCAAGATTGCGCCATTGCACTCCAGCCTGGGCGGCAAGAGCAAAACTCCATTTAAAACAACAACAACAACAACAAAGTAGTAGTAGTGAGGAGGCAGAAATGAGTGAATTCGTAATGCCTGAGGAGTTAAATTCTGTTACAGGTAAGCCTCCCACATCTGAAAATCTGAAATCTGAATGCTCCCTAATCTGAAACTTTTTGAACACTGAAACATTTTGATGCTCAAAGAAAATTCTCAGTGGAGCATTTGAGATTTCAGATTTTTTTTTTTTTTTTTTTTTTGAGACGGAGTCTCGCTCTGTCGCCCAGGCTGGAGTGCAGTGGCCGGTCTCAGCTCACTGCAAGCTCCGCCTCCCGGGTTCACGCCATTCTCCTGCCTCAGCCTCCGGAGTAGCTGGGACTACAGGCGCCCGCCACCTCGCCCGGCTAGTTTTTTGTATTTTTAGTAGAGACGGGGTTTCACCATGTTAGCCAGGATGGTCTCGATCTCCTGACCTTGTGATCCGCCCGTCTCGGCCTCCCAAAGTGCTGGGATTACAGGCTTGAGCCACCGCGCCCGGCCTGAGATTTCAGATTTTTAAATTTGGGATGTTCAACCAGTAAGTATAATGCAGATATTCTGAAATCTGAAAAAATCTGAAATGTGAATCACCTCTGGTCTCAAGCATTTCATATAAGGATACTCAACCTGTATTAAAGTAGAAGAGCTGTTAATTAGAATGGTAACAATGATGGTTAACATCTGTTGTGCTTCAAGCACTGTTTTAAATGTTTATATATATTATCTCATTTATTTCTCAAACTTGTAATAGTAAGGTACTATTTCCACATTTTGTAGATGGAGAAATTAAGGTGAAAAAGATTAATTGATTTTCCCTAAACCATAAGTTTAGTAAAGGGCAGAGTGGGATTTGAACTGAGGTGTTGTGACTTCACAGGTCATGATCTTTTTTTTTTTTTTAAATTATTTTCAATTTTTGTGGGTACACAGTGAGTGTAAGTCATGATCTTAACTGTTGGGCTCCTGTGTCCCCAGCCCTGGGAAATGAATGGGCGATTTAAGACACATATGAATATGTAGATCATTTATGGTGGTAATGGTGCCTAGGAAGCAACCCATATCTTTTTTTCTTTTCTTTTTTTTTTGTCTGAGACAAGGTCTCACTCTGGCGCGCAGGCTGGAGTGCAGTGACGCAATTATAGCTCACTGTAGCCTCTTTCTACTGAGCTCAAGCAATTCTACCATCTCAGCTTCCCAAGGAGCTGGGACTACAAGCATGCGCCACCAGGCCAGGCTTTTTTTTTTTTTTTTTTTTTTTTTTTTAATATTTAGTAGAGATGTGATCTCTCTATGTTGCCCAGGCTGGTCTCGAACTCTTGAGCTCGAGTGATCCTCCCACCTCAGCCTTACAAAGTGTTGGGATTACAGGCATGAGCCACCATGCCTGACCTTTTAAATATTTAATGGCAGTAAATTAATTTTTTAAAACTAACTTCCTTTTTGGTTGTTCTAAAAGTAATATATGGATATTGAAGAACACTTAGCAAGTAAAGTATAAATTTGAACAAAATCATGCTAAACTCAGAGATAACCAAAGTTGACAACTTTGTCTATTTTTTGTTTTTTGTTTTGAGATGGAGTCTTGCTTTGTCACCTAGGTGTGATCTCAGCTCACGGCATCCTCTGCCTCCCGGGTTCAAGTGATTCTCCTGCCTTGGCCTCCTGAGTAGCTGGGACTACAGATGTGTGTCACCACACCCAGCTAATTTTTTATTTTTTATTTTTTTATTTTTAGTAGAGATGGGGTTTCACCATGTTGGCCAGGCTGGTCTGGAACTCCTGATGTCTGGTTATCCACCCACCTCCGCCTCCCAAAGTGTTGGGATTACAGGTGTGAGTCACTGAGCCTGGGTGACAATTTTGTGTATTTTCATGTGATTTTTTTTTCTGTCAGTTTTTTTCTTTTTATAAAATTGGATCATAATGTATATGCATGTGTGTATGCATATGTGTGTGTATGTATATAGTTTTATACATGTAGTTTTGTGAGATTTTCATTTAATATTTTATCCAGAATGTTAATGTCATCAAAAATACCACAAAATTTTCACTATTTTTCTTTTATTGAATGATCAGGTAATTTATGTATTTTGTTCTTATAAGTAATGCTACGGTGGTCATCTTTCTTTGTCTGCAATGCTTGTTATTGCCTTAGGCTAGTAAGGTAGTCAAGACTCTGGTTGTAAGCAGTAGGAACTCACCTTGATCTAGCTTGGGTGCAAACCAGAAGTTCTTGGCTTATGTAACAGCTGAAATGGCAGGGATGCAGCTAGGCCTCAAGGGTAGCTGGAGCTGGAGACAACTCAGACAACTCAAAACTCTTTCACTCCTTATTCCTGATTCTTTCTGCATGCTTGTTCACTGAAACCCTGGAAAACGTGACCAGAGAGATCTCCTGAACTATTGCTCACAGCATTGCCAGCAGAGTGGGACTGCAGCTTGAGTTCCTCCCACACACAAGTTTATTATGAAGTTTTTCAAATGAAAAAGCAAAGTTGAAATGATTTTAAAGTGCCACTTTACTATACTTTACAGTACAAGTATGTATAAATATAAGTATGTTACTCTGCTTGCTGTGTCACATACCTATCAGTCAGTCACCCGTCTGTCACTGCATCTTTTAAAAATTCACTTCAAAATAAATTGCAGCTATCAGTATACTTTCTGCTAAATACTTCAGCATGAGTACTATAGGGTTGAATACTTATTTACCTTTTTCTTTTGATACAAAATTTACAAAGAAATGCACAAGTCTTAGGACAAGTCCATACAACTGTGTAACCCAAATCCTTATGAGCCCTTATGATCCCAAGTTTTAAAAAATCTAAGATAATAGCTCTGGCTAGCTCACCTTGGGTCTGGTGCCCATCCCTGAGCTCAAACAGAGTAAAGGAAGTCACATTTCCCACATGCAAGAGGGTGCTGTGCTCAAGTGATAAAACTATAGATATCTGCAACGGAAAGCTTCCTGGAAGTTGAATTACACTAATTGAATTTAGTGCTGCACAAAAAGCACATGTATTGGTTTTATCTCTTTTAGAAAACTGCCTCTAAAGTCCTTCACTGATGATTTCTTTATTCTGTGTACCTGCGCTCCTTTAGTTTTTCTTTAATTGGTATATCACTTTTTTCCCAATTTGTTTTGTATGTCTTATAAAAAATAGATTGTAAGCTCTTGAGAGTGAAGACCAGTTCTTTTCAAATCTAACCTTATGCCTTGTATAATGGCACCTTATAGTAGCTAGTCACATGCCTCTCCAACCAGCCAGATGCTTTATGCAGTTAGTAAAGGTGCTTATAGCTACAAATAAGAGGAAACTGTGACTCAAAGAGCTTTAAATAATAAGGAACTATTATACCTATCTTACATGGAATCACAGAGATTGGCCAGCTCAGGGTTGGTTAATTTGGTGGCTTAATGATATTGTCAAGGATCTAGGCTTTTCTGTTCTTTAGACTGCCATCATTGTTATCTAAACTTTGTGCTCAAACTGGATCCTTTCATGATCACAGTCTGACTGTTACAAGTCCAGGCATAAGGTCCAAATGCAGTAACATCTCTTCCCTTTATTGCTCGAAAGAGCTAAGAAACCTTTCCCAGAATCTCCCTAGAGATCTCCATATGTAATTGGCTTGAACTAGTTGAAATTATCACTCCCATATCAGTCATTGGTGAAGATAATGGAACCATGGTGATCACTATTCAAGATCTATGCCTGGAAAGGGCATTCCTCTTCTTTTCACATTGGGAGAAGAGAATACTATACAATTAGGACTGATACAATTAGTAAGAAAATTCTATAGGCAACAACATCTGTTACACAGCATTATTCCTTAATGAGAATGCCTGATCTTGTCCTCTGAAGTTGGTTCAGGGGTGGGGGGGCACATTAAAGAAATTCTATATGTAATTCTTGTTGCTGCCTGAATGGTTTCTCAGTTAGTGACATTTGCTACTGGTCTTTTAGGTTTTTAGGTGTTTAATATTTTTCTGCTTTTTAATATTTGTCATTCTTTAACTCAATGTATTTTGAAAATGTGTGTTTTAATGATTTCTTAATTTCATCTGGAATTAATTCCTTTAAGCCTAGTAGCTAAGCCTTGGGTTCTCTGGAAAACAGAGCCTGAGGTGAGGATTAAGGTGTTAATGCTTTCTTGGAGGGTTGCAGTAAGGGCAAAAGGAAGAAGGGAAGGTGCAAAGAAATGGATTCGATGTGTTATAGAGCCAGCTAGCTTTTGCTTTACAACAAGCTAAGAAGAGACATGGCGGTGACTCAGCAAGCATGCAGCTTTTCTCTGAAGGGGTTGCAAGGAGGAACTAAGAGTAGTCCTTGGAAAAGAGAAAGAAGGGGGAGAATGTATTTGCCTAATTTCTTCCTGTCTCCTGTTCCTAGTTAATAGGAATTTACTCCATAGGAAGCTAATTCCTCTGTATGACCAGGCTGTGTCATTCTGGCTCTCTGTGGCTACTCAGGATGGTAGATCCCATGCACTACACTGTGGTTTTCCATACAAGTCCAAAAGTGACTTGGATGAGGCACCAACTAAGAGAAGGAGAGGGGAAGGTGGCCAGGCAGGGGGTAGGGGAGGCAGAGAAGGAGTTGGCAGCAGGTAGTTGGGAAGATACACAAGCTTTGTGTCCCAATACACCCAAGAAAGTTGAAGTCAAACTTTTTTTGCTGTAGCATTACTTTGGTATTCAATTACTCGGAAACATACTAGTTTCAAAGTAAGCCAGATACTGCTTTTGTTTTCCAAAGCTCTGAAATTTAAGGTAATCACCTTATGAACTGGTTTACTTTCTCAGATCTGGCAGTCTCTTATAGGAAGTGTTGGCAATGTTCCAGAGCTCACAAATCATCTTGGTTGTTGTGGATCTAGGTCAACATTGACTCCTTTGTAGTCATTCTGAAATATGACGGAGGTAGAGTGGAGTGGCTCTGGGTACCCTTAGATTGTCTAGTCTCTCCAAGTTTATCAGGATTGATGGGCTCTTTGGAGCTCTGGACCCTTGGAAAGCCTCTGAATATTAGCTTTGATATCTGTAAGTTCTTACAAGGCCAACTGCTTTTAAAGAGAACAATGTTAACTTTTTATTCAGAGTGCAGTGAGCAACCTGTGTTGAGTTGGTGGCAGAAGAGGCACGATCTGATGGAATGAAGGAAAGAATGTTTATTCTTGATTGGTCTGGTCTTTGCATTCCTCATATGTGTCTTCCATTTTCTTTAATTAAATATCTCTTTATTTTTTCCATTAATATACTTTACTCAGATCACTGTGACTGCTTAATAGATATTACAGAGTAATAGTAGCTGTTTTTAGGTAGGAAATAAAAAGATGAACTTGTCAGAGATGAATGTGAATTGGGCACATCTAATAAGCCTGAGATTTCCTGCTTCTGTGTCATCATGGGAACTGAGGCAGAGCATTTGGATCTTCCTAGCATGTCACCTGCTAAATGCTCTTGACCCGTTCTGAATTACGTACACTGGGCAATGCAGGCATGACAGAGTCTGGAACCAGGTAGTCCTTCGAAGAAGCTGCATTGGAGGCACGGAAATTCTTTGCTGGTCTCTAGTTTGTGCCATCCAGATTTTTGAAAGTGTTCTGAAGGGATCTGTGTTCTTTCAACTGATTTTCATGCCTGGCCTTAACCTAGGGACATAAAGTCACATTAGCTCTATTGGTGTTTAAACACATGGTTCTACATGTATCTGGTTAGTTGAAACCCCCCCCTTTTTTTTTAAATTCATGGAATGGCTGACTTATTTATTTCATTTAACATAACCTTGAAAATACAAAGTATTCTTCCTCCTATTTTCTAGTCCAATGAAGGTGATCACTTTCCTCTTTCATTTACCTTGGTTACTTGTTTCCTGCCCTGAGGTATGAGGCTACTTGTAGGGCTGATTAAGGTGAGATATTTTCTCCTTTTTGAGGCTCTACTTATGAGCTAGAATCATAAAAATTCAAGAATTGTGCCAAATTTTCTTTTGTTGATGACTGTGATTTAGTCTGTTATGTAACTACAATGTATAATTTACACATCCTGAAGATCATCAGTCTCTGTACAGAGTGACTATATTTAACCCTCACTTCTTTGGAAAAAGAGAACATTACCAATTATCTTTGAAATTACGTTTGTGAGACAATGCACATTGATCCACCCTCTGTCTCCATTTTTAATGTTTGGTGCGTCAAGTAGTACTTTATGATTTATTCTGTGCTTTTCATGTGTAAAGGCTAAGAAGAGAGAGAGCTTAGTAGCTAGTGACTATATCTCGAGGCCTCCCATTGCTTATTTTGTCTAAACCAAGAATAATAGGCATAATATCTCTGTTGTCTCTCTTAATATGCAGGTCCAGAGAGAATAAAAGAGTAAATGTCTTCCCACTATTATCTTTTAGTTCTGGGAGAGGAGTGTGGAGAGAGGATATTGAAATAAATTGTTTAATGCTGGACAGTTCTATGCTTAGTAGTAAAAAAATAACACTTCTTGTTCCTATGTCATGATGCCATTAGTTGCTGTGTGATTTGAGGAGTTTTTGAGAAAGAAAATAGTGTTAGTTTCCTGGCTTTTAAAGTCAAGTCCAGTTTTAAGCTCAAATTCCATACTGATATCTTTTAAGCAAATTTGCTTATTTACCACCCAGCATTTTGCCTCATTACCCTGCCCCAGGCTCTGTTTGTATGAAGTTGTCATGATGTAAGAGGAAATGTTGACTGTTTTCATATAGGACTGTGTTCCCTTAAGAAAGAAAGCTTTGAATAAGAAAACGATGTTCTCATTAAATCCGCTCTTTAAGAGTAGGTGGGAGGAATTGCTATCGATCTAATGGATTTAATAGTTCATATAGAAAGTCTGTGGAATAGAAGTAATATTCTGCAGCTGAGTAACTGTAGATTAATCCGTCTTCAGACAGAATTCTGGAAGCATCTGTAAAACTGGAAAATTACCTTTTCTTTTTTGTTTTTTTCCAGGCACAACTGGACTAAATGTATTTCCCAAATACTTTAGAATTAAATTATATCCACATAAGTAGGTCTACTAAAAATTATATGAAAAATTGAAATAAAATCATAAAATATAAATGTTAGGTTCTTCTTGGCTACATTTGCTCTGGTGCCAGTCTGTTTGGAAGGGCTGCAGTGTTGAAGGGTAACCAGAGGTCACTTGTAAAAATTCCTTCTTTGTTAGATGGTTCTCTAATAGCTAGTGGTGGTTCATTTTAGTTTTTAGTTGGATGAAGTAGTCCTTTTAAGGTGGGTGGTGAAGTCAGACATTTAAGGTTCTCTTCAAGCTCTTCCTTTGACCCTTTTAAAACCTTTTTATTTTATTCTACCCACTGAAAGCACATCACCAAGCCCTCCTTCTTTGTCAGGAAAGGGCAGCTATTTCTTTTCCCCTTCCTGCCCTAACCTTTAATGAGTAGTTGGTTCTGTGAAGATATGGGAACTCCTAGGACATATGAGAATTTTAATAGGTATGAGTGACATTTTATGGACATGTTTGTAAGACATGAAAGTGGTGGACTTTGTTCATGTTTCATTCTCATATAAATTACATATTTCATTCATGCTTTATTCCTATAAGATACTCAATTTGAGCAGCATATATTGTCTGAAGGTTCTTGAAAAAATAAAAGTAAAATAACAATGGTATTGACAATTACAGCTCTTTATTGGAAGTGAAAAAAATGCACAAAGAATTGGGACTTTAAAAAATAAGTTTTCAATTAAAAGAAGAATAGACACATATTAGGAATAATAGCAGTCTTTCTGTAGAGCATTGTAGTTTACAAAGCACTTTTACACACAACATCTGAGTTTAGTTACACAATAAAAGGAGTGTGTTGGTTGTACCCCCATGGTTTCTTTAGCCATCAGATCTCTAGATCTGCATCCTTACACCAGCCATTTTAATTGGCATTCTTACTGCACCGTAAGACGGGTTGAATAGTCAGATAGTCTGCTATTGGTAGCAGCTCTTCTTCTTCATGTTTAATCCTTTCCCTCTTCTGCTTCTCTCATCACTGTCACTTTCTCATTTGGAAACTAGAGCATATATAGCCATCTTTATTTACTTTTGTTCTATGCTAGCATTTGCCTTCTACTAAATGAGGTTGTCCTTTATGTGACAGCTGGCAATTTGTTTCTACAGTCAAGACTCCTATCCTGCGTTTTTGAACCTGGAATATGTTAGTAAGGCTACAAAAATAAAAATATCATCTGAGTGAGCACTGCACTGGTGCACACAGCCTTCCTCTCACCTGATTCCCCCAAAAAGCTACCACTTGAATATGTCTAGTCATGGCATTGGTACTTTTGCTTGTCTACCCACCTCTGCTGGTAGTTTTACAATTAATAATAGACTGCGAAAATAGCTATAAATGATGTGTGTATGTGTGTGTGTGTCTTTGTATTAATCTTTTTCTCCAAAGCAGAATCATTGCTTGGGTTCATTTTTATGAGTAGTAGCCCTAATTTGATTTTACTGTCAGCCCAAGGAACATTCCTTCCATTTAATTTGGAGTTGTTGGAAGTGTTGTGGGATTTTTTTTAACCAAGCCGGGAGCACTTCTTTTTCTTTTCTTTTTTTCTTTTTTTTTTTTTTGTCTTTTCTTTTTTTTTTTATGAGACAGAGTCTCACTCTGTTGCCCAAGCTGGAGTGCAGTGGCACATTCTTGGCTCATTGAAACCTCTGCATCCCAGGTTCAAGCAATTCTTCTGCTTCAGCCTCCCAAGTAGCTGGGACTATAGGCATGTACCACCACAGCCGGCTAATTTTTTTGTGTTTTTAGTAGAGATGGGGTTTCACCACATTAGTCAGGCTGGTCTCGAACTCCTAATCCATCTGCCACGGCCTCCCAAAGTGCTGGGATTACAGGCATAAGCCACTGCGCCCATCCAGGAACACTTCTTAAAATGTGCTTTTGTTAAATGAACCTTATAAGAAAAATTCTGTAAGCCAGGTAAACCTTAGGATTGCCTGGACACTAATGGATTCTATGGTTAGGCATTGGGGTAAAGGTGGGGCACTAAGAACTCCTTGGAATTTATACTAGGAGTGTATAGTCCAACCCATTTGAGAACCACTGTACTTGTTAGCATAGCTTTTTTACTAGCTTCTTATACTTTTGTTAACTTTAGTATTACATATCTTAACACCCCATTTTTACATTACATATACCAATATGTTAAACTTTAGCATTAATCCATATGGAAATACTTAGATCTCAACTACAAAATTCTATCAGTATAATAGTTAAACATATTTATATAAAGAACGGTTTATAATAATATGGTTTTGTTAAAAATCTCCCCCTTCAGAGTTAAAAACTCACTTCTTAAAAGTAATGAAGAGAGTTGGTGGAATTTATTGAACTAGTGATGGCTGCCTCTGAAAGAATTATTTGTGTGTTTGTTTTGTGCGTCTGAAAGGATAGGCAAAATGGTTTACCTCCCAGCAATACAGTCCTCCTAGTTATGGAAGCTGGTAGTGATTTTGCAGGGCATGTTACTTAAAGGTGTGAAAGAATTCAGTTCAGTTTAGTCAGCAAGCTCCCACCCTTTTCTTGGCACTGGCGATGATATAGTGGTGAATGAACCCACATCCTTATTCTTAAATAGCTCACAGTTTATTTCAAGAGTGAATTTTACATGGGTCATCTAAATGTTGACACCTAATTAATAGTCACCATACGGTGTTTGGTATACACATGTTCCACAGGAATTCTCTGATTAAATGAGTGATGCAAACTGTAGTATCCCTTTCCTTTTTTAAAACATAGCAGTGGCTGGGCATGGTGGCTCACGCCTGCAATCCCAGCACTTTGGGAGGCCGAGGTGGGTGGATCACCTAAGGTCGGGAGTTCGAGACCAGCCTGACCAACATGGAGAAACCCCATCTCTACTAAAAATACAAAATCAGCCAGGCATGGTGGCGCATGCCTATAATCCCAACTACTCGGGAGGTTGAGGCAGGAGAATCACTTGAACCTGGGAGGCAGAGGTTGCGGTTAGCCAAGATTGTGCCATTGTACTCCAGCCTGGGCAACAAGAGCGAAACTCAGTCTCAAAAAAGGGGGAAAAATAGTGGTAGGTTTTCATTGCTCTGTGGATAAAACTCAAAATTCCCACTCTGAGCTTTCAAGAGGGTCTTAGACCATTTCATTTCCCTTTCCTCTACACGTACACATCTAAGGTTAAATCCTTCCCAGAACTGCACCTTATGTTTGAAATGCCCTTCCTGTCATCTGTGCAAGCAAATCTTTACCTTTTGCCCTTCCATGTGAAACTTTTCCATATCTGTGAGAAAAATGACCCAAATATATGGTTTCTCCTCATTCTTTGAATTGTGCCTAATGAATATGAAGTTAATCATCAGAGATCTTGTCTCTACAAAAAATAAAATAATTAGCCAAGCATGGTGGCAAGCGCCTGTCATCCCAGCTACTCGGGAGGCTGAGGCAAGGGGATCACTTGAGCCCAGGAGGTCAAGGCTGCAGTGAGCCACGATTATGCTATGCACTCCAGCCTGGGTGACAGAGTGAGACCCTGTCTCAAAAAAAAAAAAAAAAAAGTATTTCCAAAATACTATGGGAATAGACACAGATGAAGAAATGATGATGTCTGGGAAATTCAGACAATGTTTTGTAAAGAAGGTAACATTTATCTAGGTCTTGAAGAATAAGTAGGAGTTTTTCAGGTGGGAAGGTTATTTGGGGCAGAGGGAACAGTAACAATTATGTGCCACGTAATAATCTTTACATCAACAGCAAGCCACATATACAACAGTGATCCCATAAGATTCTAAAGGAGCTTTGAAATCCCTACCTCCTAGTGATGTCATAGCCATCATAACATTGTAGTGTAACACATTACTCATGTGTTTGTGGTGATGCTAGTGTGAAAAACCCTATATATAAAAGTATAGCATGTATAATTCACTATACTTTTAGAGTTATTTTGGAGCATACACCTTCTACTTACACAACAATTTAACTGGAAAACGGCTTCAGCAGGTCCTTCAGGAGGTATTTCAGAAGAAGGCATTGTTATCATAGGAGATGACAGCTCCATGCACGTTTCTGCCCCTGGAGGCCTTCCAGTGGGACAAGATGTAGACGTGGAAGACAGAGATGTTGATGATCCTGACCCTGTGTAGGCCTAGGCTAATATATATGTTTGTGTCTTAGTATTTAACAAAAAAGTTTAAAAAGTCAAAAAATGTAAATAGAAAAAAACTTGCAGAATAAGGATATAAAGAAAGATAATATTTTTGTACAGCTATACAATGTGTTTGTGTTTTAAGCTAAGTAGTATTTTTAAAGATTCAGAATGTTAAAAAATTAGAAGTTTATAAAGTATTAACGTTTCAGTAAGGTAAGTTTAATTTACTACTGAAGAAAGAAAATTTTAGAAACAAATTTAGTGTAGCCTAAGTGTGCAGTATTTATAAAGTCGCTGTAGTGTTCAGTAATGTTCTACGCCTTTATATTCACTCACCGTTCATTCGCTGACTCACCTAGAACAGCTTCTATTCCTACAAGCTCTGTTCATGATAAGTGCTGATTATATTTCTACTGTCCTTTTCTACGTTTAGATACACAAATACCATTGTGTTACAGTTACCTATAGTCTTCAGTACAGTTACCTGCTGTACTGGTTTGTGGCCTAGGAGCAATAGGCTATACCATCTAGCCTAGGTATACAGTAGGCTATAGCATCCAGGTTTGTGTAAGTATACTCTTAGATGTTCACGCCATGATGAAATTGCATTTCTCAGAATGTATCCCAGTTGTTAAGCATGAGTGTGTATGAAAACTGATGGCATCATGAAAGAACATGGCGTATTTAGGGAATGTGGTTAGACTGTAGAGTTTGTGTGTTTTTGGTGGTGCTAGTGCTGGGAGACAAAGCCAACAGCAGGATTTGTATAGTAATCTTGGAAATGCAGAAGCCAAGCTCTTGTGGTTCTTTTGGTGTGCTGTGTACTAGCACATTACCAGGTAGGTTTAGACACTTGATAAGTATTTTTTTGATGAAACATGAAGCCAGGGGTAGCTGGCTCTTTGATCAGGATAGGAAAATATGAGTAATCCTTTCAGAACTGTGTTTATTTATCATTTATCAAGCATTCATTCAACAAATATATACTGAGGCTGCTGTGTTCAGGGCAATGAGGGAAATATAAAGATGTTTCTTCCCTGTTTGTGCAACGCCTCTTCCCTGAGTTCAGTTTTATTAGATTTTTCTTTTCAGAAGTGTTAATTCTATGCCGTTTTATTATATTTTATACGTGCTTGCTACTAACGTACTGTGTAGTTATTGCTGTTTCTCAAAGGCTCAGAACCATTTTAACCCACATCACTACTTTATTTCAGGAGTTCTTACTGAGTTTTGGGGAAAGTACAGATGCTCAAATAACTGGTGTTTTTCTGTGACTTGTGCCTTTCCAGCCAGTATTTATAAGGTCAAGAAGGCAAAGTATGCAGAATTATAGATGTGATAGCTGATTTGTACTGAGCTTTTTAGGCCTAACATATCTTAGCTGCTATTCTTTACTTATAGTTGATGCAAAGAGAACATTGTTTAGCAGTGGCAAAGAGAAACTAACACTGAAAGCAAAATAGAAATTTCATTCTTAAAAATTGCACTCCTGGTAGTATGTCCTTTTACCCTTGTGCAGAAGAACATCCAAACCTGTTCTTGAGGATTATTTTAAATGTACAATCATTTCCCCCTTCCTCCTATTGAGTAACCTCCATGTGTCAGCACTATGCTGGATATTGGGTTACAATGTAAACATCACACTTGTTGTCTTCAGGGAAGTAAAACAGTTATGCCTCTATGCTGGCTGTGCATTAGCTGTACAGGTAAGTCTTTAAAAAGTACAGATGCTAGAGTCCCTGTCCTGGAGATTCTGACTCACTGGTTCTACAGTGGGTAGGTAAGATTACTGACAAGTTAATAGGAAATTACACTTCTCTGAAGTAGGGCTCTGGGATAATTTATGAGCACAGAAGAGGATTGCCTAGCTTAGTCTTAGAAGATTAGGGTTGATGGAGGGGGTGGGAAGCGTATGAATATAGAATGTAAGGCAAAAGCCTGTCTTGAATTTTGGGGAATAACATGTATGGACTGCAAGAAGAAAGAGCATGGGAAGTTGGTAGTTTTTTGTGGGTGGAACATAGAAGAGGAGGCAAGGAGTAGTGAGAGGGGAGACTGGAGAAGCAAGCAGAGTCCAAATCATTCAGGGCTTTGTCTGTCAGGCCAAGAAATTTGAATTTTATCCTGTAGACATTTGGAGCCATCGATGGGTTTTAAGTAGTGGGGTGATGTGATAAGATTTATTGTGCTTTCATATAATCACTCCTGCTCTGTGAAAAATGGCTTTGAGAGAAATATGAAGAGAATTTGTAGACTTGCAAAAGTCTAGGTAAGAAGTGCCAGTGGCAGGGGAAATGAAGAGAAGTGGACAACTTTCAAAAATACTTCATTAGTAGAACACACTGAACTTGGTTAAAAATAAATGTGTCTATTTGGGGGAGGGGTTGAGGGACATGAAGTATCAAAGACTGGGTTCTTAGCCTGGGGTCATGGGAGGGATGGAGGTACCATTCACTAAGATGGGAACACAAGAAAAGGCAAATTTGACAAAGGAAAGTGGTAAATTCGCTTTAAATATATTGAGTTGGTAGTGGCAAAAAGACATCTAAATAGAGCTGTCGACTAGATATTTGAGCAAATTGTCCAAAGCATGGAAGCAGGATCTGGGCTAAAGATTTGGGAGACATGGCCGGGCGCAGTGGCTCATGCCTGTAATCCCAGCACTTTGGGAGGCTGAGATAGGTGGATCATGAGGTCAGGAGATCGAGACCATCCTGGCTAACAGTGAAACCCCATCTCTACTAAAAATACAAAAAATTAGCTGGGCATGGTGGTGGGCGCCTGTAGCCCCAGGTACTCGGGAGGCTGAGGCAGGAGAATGGCGTGAACCTGGGAGGCGGAGCTTGCAGTGAGCCGAGATCAGGCCACTGCACTCCAGCCTGAGCAACAGAGCGAGACTCCATCTCAAAAGAAAAAAAAAAAAAGATTTGGGAGACATTTTCATATTGATAGTAACTAAAACTCTACAAGTACATGAGATGATTGTGTGTATATATATAGAGAAGGTCTAGGATGGAACCCTTAAAGGCACTAACGTTTCAGGAAAAGAGAAGAGGGGGGCTTATGAGACTGAGAAGGAGTGGTAAAGGTAAGAGGAACATCAAAAGAGTGAATTGTCATTTAAGGCAAGATAACTTTTTGAGAAGGAAAGAGTGATGAACAGGATTAAATGTCATGAAGAGGTCAGTAAGACATTTCCATTTGCTTTAACAACAAGCATGTTAGGTCAGAAGGGAGAGCAGAGGGAGAAGAAGAGGGTTGAAGAGTGTGAAGTGAAATAATCATGAATAGGCAATTGTTTCAAAAAGTTTGAGAAAACAGAATAGGCGGATAGGTGGTAGCTGGGAGTGGAGGGGTTGAAGAATTGCTGAGATAGGAGAAATTTGATCGTTCTGTTCATTTCTTCCTGGAGTAATCATTTAGTAAGAGTGCTCTGTGAGACACACTCTGTGTTACATGCTGAGAATAGATCCCAGTCCACATGGATCTTAATTCTAGCAAAATGGCTACCCAATAAAAGAATAGCAAATAAAGAATTAGAAGGGCTCTGAAGGAAGTAAGCAGCAAACTGTGGTCAGGAATGACAGAGAGGCCCTACTTAGGATAGTGTGGTCAGAAAAGGCCTCTTTGAGGAGGTGTCATTTTAAACTGAGATCTGAAGGATGTGGAGGAGACAGGTGTAAAGAGCCTAGGAAAGAGTATTTCGTGCAGAGAGAGCATCAAGTGCATTAGCTCTGGGATGGGAAAGAGCTTGGGTTATTCTAGAAGCCAGCAGAAACAGAAGGTTTTTATGGCCATAGTGAGGTGAGTTAAGGAAAAACAGTATGAATGAGATGGTGTTGAAGAGATAGGAAACTTTGAGACCAGTTGGGTCGTTTATGCCATGGTATTAATTTGTGTTTTATTCAGGAAGAATGGAAAACCTTTGGAAGGTTTTAAGCAGAGTGACACAGTCTGATTTACATTCTAAAAGAAGTCGCAATGACTGTTTTGTGGGGAATGGATTATAAATGGAGGTGGGTCAAGAACAGAAGCAGAGGGATCAGTTAATGGCTGATTGGATTATGCTGGTGACAATGGAGGTGGAGAAAAGAGACTGGCTAGTAAAATACAGATAGTCTCCGATTTACAATGGTTCAATTTAGGAAGTTTTGGTGTTACAATGATGTGTAAGCAGTATGTGTTTAGTGGAAACTGTCTTTGACTTTTGAATTTTCATCTTTTCCCAGGTTAGTGATATGTGATATAATACTCTCTCATGCTGCTGGGCAGTGGCAGCAAGCCCTGCAGCTCAGCCAGCACAGGATCGCGAGGGTAACAGCCGATACTCTGCAGTTTACTTTATTCAATAAATTACATGAGCTGTCCAACACTGTTTATGGACAGGCTTTGTGTTAGATGATTTTGCCCAACTGTAGGCTAATGTAAGTGTTCTGAACAAATTTAAGGTAGGATAGGCTAAGCTATGATGTTTGGTAAGTTAGGTGTATTAAACACATTTTTGGCTTACAGTATTTTCAACTCATGATGGGTTTATTGGAACTTAACTCATTGTAAAACAAGGATCATCTGTGTAATGTATAGAATCAAGATGATTTGGCTAATGTCTGAGGGGTCAAGAGACAGGGAGGAGGGAGAACTTTGGTGTCTGGTTTTAGTGTCAGCATAGATGGTGGCACCATTTACTGAGGCAGGAAAAACGAGAGGGACCCAGAGTTTCAGTGCAGGTTGGAGCTGAGTGGAAATGCAGAATTAAGAGTTCCTTTTTTTTTTTTTTTTTTTTTTTGAGGCGGAGCCTCGCTCTGTTGCCCGGGCTGGAATGCGGTGGCATGATCTCAGCTCACTGCAACCTCTGCCTCCTGGGTTCCAGTGATTCTTCTGCCTCAGCCTCCTGAGTAGCTGGGACTACAGGTGCATGCCACCACACCTGGCTAATTTTTGTATTTTTAGTAGAGACGGGGTTTCACCATATTGACCAGTCTGGTCTCGAACTCCTGACCTTGTGATCTGTCTGCTTCAGCCTCCCAAAGTGCTAGGATTACAGGCGTGAGCCACCATGGCCAGCCCAAGAGTTCCCTTTTTATATATACTGAAATTCAGTTGCATGGGGGATTTATATTAATTTATTTATTTTTTAAAGACAGAGTCTCACTCTGTCGCCCAGGCTGGAGTGCAGTGGTGCGATCTCGGCTCACTTCAACCTCTGCCTCCCAGGTTCAAGTAATTCTTCTGCCTCAGCCTCCCCAGTAGCTGGGATTACAGGTGCCTACCACCACGCCTGGCTAATACTGTATTTTTAATAGAGATGGGGTTTCACCATGTTGGCCAGTCTGATCTCAAACTCCTGACCTCAAGTGATCCGCCTGCCTTGGCCTCCCAGAGTGCTGGGATTACAGGTGTGAGCCACTGCACCTGGCCTCCATAGGGGATTTTAAGTTGGCAACTGAATGTAGATATGTGGAATGTAGACGTGTGGAAATTAGAGGTTTGGTCCATAGATAGATACTTAAAATTCATTGGCATGTAGATTTGCTTAAAGCCATAAAAATGAATGAGATCACCTGGGAAGAGGATACAGAACTAAGCCCTGAGGAATGCCAGTATTTAGTGGTCAAACAAAGGAGATATAACTTGTAAGAAAAAATTGAGAAAGCAGCTTATGAGGGAGGAGGAAACTCGGAAGAAGGTGGAATCGTGGAAGCTGAGAGGGGGTGCTTCAGGAATGAAGGAATAAGCAACTTTGTTAAATGATTCTAATAGAGTCAGAAAAGTGTCTATGAATTTGGCGTCATCTAGATAAATGGTTGCTATTACAAAAGCATTTCCAGTGTTTTGGTGGAAACAGAAGACAAGTGAAAGGAAGTAGAGCCATAGCAATTGCACTGGGATAGACCTCATTCATTCTTTTAAAGGCTGTACGATGGTTCATAGATGTTTCTACCATCATTTACTCAACCTTTCACTATTGATGAATGTTGGGGTCCGTGCCGGGGGTGGTGGAGAATGAAAGAACACACAAAAGACAAAGACACACAGAGAACATGGCGGCCGCGCTCAGAGCCTCCGCCTCACTTTATTTATACTCCATAAACCCCACGTCAGCAGAAAGAATGCAATGCAAAACAAACTTTCTTTTCCCAGATGTAACCTTCTACTCAGTTCTTTGTTTCTATGCTCTTCCTTATCTGCCCGCCTTCTTGGCGCCTACGGGAGTTCATTAAAAGTTCAATTGGAGATACTGTCCTTGAGCCCTATCTATTCTCAGCATACTGTTTTCAAAGGCCCCTGCAGATGAACATTCCCTTTGTTTTCATTTTTGTCACTGAAAATAATACTACAATAAACATTCTTGTCTCTGTCTCTGTGTTCATCCTTACACACTGGCACATGTATTTATATAGGAAACATTCTAGGAATGGGCTTCCTGGGTTGAAAGATAGGTGTATTTTATATAATTTTTATATTGTTAATAACTTCCCCAAAAGCCTAAAACAATTCACATTTCACCAGCAGTTTATGAGAGATTGATGATACAGGAGAAGAGGGATCTAACTGACAATGACAGTGCAAAGTCCTCAAAAGGTAAGAGGAGATGTGGTCTAAAGTTCAGTGGAGGGATTGGACCTTCATAGGGCAAGGGAGGAAGGAAAATTGTATGTAGTTTGGGTGGTAGTCACGTGAGGAAGTTCTGTAGTCTCAGTAAAATAATAGCAAATCATCAGTTAAAGAGGAAGTTACTTGGAAGGCTCAAAGCACAAGAATTCCTAGAAAGTAGGAGCAGGAGTGGAATAGGATTGCTGAGTCGTGCTGCATTTGAAATACAGTCCGATTGTGTGGTTTTTCTCTAGCTGTATGAAGTTACTTGGGCTTGTGCCCAGAGAAGATGGATACCTGAGATCATCTAGGGCTGGAGTTTGCCAGGCAAGTATGATGGAAAGAGACGGACGGGGAAGTGAGGGCACTCTGCAAGGGAATGATTATATGTAGACCATAGTATCTAAACTGAACAGAGGAGGGAAATGAGGGCAGAAAGGGGTTGTGAGACTGTGGCAGGATCCGTGGATTAGAAGGTTCAAAGAGGGGCAAGAATTTTTAGCAGTGTGGACACTAAAGCAAATGAATAGGAGGGATGGGAAGAGCTGTTAGAGTGTGATACGTTTGCATTTAGATTTTGGCAGAGTTATGATTTTTCTTGACCAACTGAAGGAGTTGCCCATGGATTTGAATCACTGAGGTATAGCAGAAGAAAGGGTCCCTGTAGATGAGGAAATGAAGGACCTGGGAGTCAATATATTGTTTGCATAGTGTCCATTATTGTTGGCGTGTGATGCCAGCAGTAGGAGTGGAGGAAAAGTGAGCCAGGAGTATGAGTTTTTAGTTTGGTGGGATGAGTGTGAAGTTGGTAGGTAATGGTGACAGGTGTGGGTGGAGCTAGAACTGTGAAAGGGCAGGGAGAATTGCAAGCAAAAAGGGATGAAGTGGTTTGAGAGTAGTAGGGGGGAACAAGGACAGCTGCCTCCTCTATCTCCTGGCTCTGGGATTTATGGGGCATTAAGAGAAAAAAATAGTAACTTGAGAGGGCTGTTGGGGAAGCATGTTTAACTGCTAGCAATAAGAAATCAGGAGAGAGAGAGGCTGGAGAGGGAGAGATTGAAGAGCAGAGCTGCCTGAGAAGGGAGAACAGGTAGATGGGCTGTAAAGTCTTGGTGGAGAGATTAGCCTGGGCTTTCTCCTGGAGAGAAGCAGGAGGGCAGCAGCCCTGTTTGTAGGTTGTTGGCTAGAAGCTGCCCCTCCTCTTTCATTTCTGCAGAAAGCAGCGGGAACAGCTGCTGAGAGTAGGGCGATGGGGGATTGGGTAGGAGACATGAGAGGAATGGAGGAGGTGTGATGTAGCTGCTGTGGAGAATGGAATAATAAAAGTGACACATAGAAAGAGCATCAGGAGATAGCAAGGCTTAGCTGAGACTGGAGAGTGAGTTAGGCATAAACTCGCTTCCCTCCTTTTTCATTACACATAGAATGTCAGTTTCCCCCGTCTCCACCAAACTGAAATAATTGCTTTCTCATCTGTTTCCATAGTGTGGAGCACCTAATTTTATATCACTTATCACATTGTGTTACAGCGATTTACCTGTTTTCCCTTTCAGAGTGTGAGTTCTTGGACAGTAAGGCTTATTATCCTCTCTTCATGATCACCTAGAATAATGACTGGAATATAACAGGCACTCAGTTAACGTTCATTGAATTGAATCAAATTGCACAAGTATGGTCATTTTATTTTCTAATAGCTCTTTCCCTTCATGAATCTGATGCCATATATTCTAAACAACTTACTCATTTCCGTGGGCACAGTGTACTCATTAACGATAAGCCATCCTATTTCTGTGTTACGCAAGAGTAAGACCTGCGCACAAGATGAAGAGATCCCGCTCATCTCTGCAGGCTTGGTATTAATGTATTTGCCTTGGGGATTTCTGTCAGCAGAATGTTTGCCCCATTATTGACCTTGGTCAATAGGACATTCTTGGAGTCCTCTTCCCTTAGCGTTCTTTCCCTTCAGAGCAAAGGGTACTGGTCTTTGTGATTTGAATGCGTTAGGAGGCTGGACATAGAAGAGAAAGCTTTTCTTGTAATAAAAACCCAACAAGCAAAATTTAAAAATCACCTTGCTTCCAAAATGTTGGAAATACTTTACCAAAATGAAGAGAATACACCATGGCAAAAACATTAGTTTGCCCACTGATGTGCTCGTATTGTTTCGTGGGTAGGAAAATGAAGGTAAATTAAGTGTTATTCATATTCCATGTCAGTAGCCAAAGCTCTGAAAGGCTTCTTTAGGTTCCCTCTCAGACAGAATTATAGAATCCTCAGTTAGAACGGACCATGGTGAGCAGCCGGCCCAGCCACCCATGCCAACGTTTGAATCCCCTTTACAACATCCCCATCTGGCAGGTGTCCAGCATCAGCATCTCTAGGGATTAACAGAGTTCTTGACAATAGAAACCAGCTTCTCATTGACACCAGGATATTGCAGATTGCTATCTCTATAACAGTAGTTCTCAAACTTTTGTTCCCAGGAGCCCTTTATACTCTTAAAAATTGTTGAGGAGCCCAAAGAGCTTTTGTTTATGCAGGATATATCAATATTTACTTGTCTTAAAAATGCAACAGTAAACCCATTACATGTCAATATAGATATCATTTTTGATGAAAAATAACTGTTTAAAAAAATAATTTAATGGAGAGAGTAGCCTTGCAAGTCTCCTTAATGTCTGTCATAATAAATAGAAGACTGCTGGATTCTGTATTTCTCATTCAATCTGTTGTGACAGAACAGGTGATGGAGCCTGTGGAAAGTTCAAATGCACAGACATGGGAGGTAAATAACTTCTTTGAATTCAGAAGTTTTGTTCTCACAGACCTCCCAGAAGGGTCTCAGGGGACTCCCAGGAGTCCCCAGACCACATTTTGAGAACAGTTGCTCTCTTACACACCAAGGGATGGGATTCATGATGTCAATTGGCAGGGCCTGCAGTGAAAGAAAAACTAGATGCAAAAAGGGGCCAAGAAAAATGTCCTTACATTTATGATCAACAAGTATTGAGTGTTTACCATGTGCCCAAGTGCAAAGCATTGAAGATGCAGGTTGAGTGTCCCTTATCTGAAATGTTTGGGACCAGAAGTGTTAAGGATTTTGAACTTTTTTTGATTTTGGAATATTTGTATTATACCTACTAGTTGAGCATTCCTAATCCGAAAACCTGAAATGTGAAATGCTCCAATGAGCGTTTGTCTTTGCGCATCATGTTGGCACTCAAAAAGTGTCAGATTCAGGAGGATCTTGGATGCTTGGATCAGGGATACTCAACCTGCACTAACACTTGCGTCAGGTGTTCTCTGTCTTCTTCAATGTGAAGGCTCCTTTTGGCCTAAAAAAATGTTAGAACTGTAAGTTAACTTTTTTACTTATAGCATCCATTGAGAAAGTGACAAAAAGCAACTGTGAATTTAGTTCTGGTTTTAATAAATTTATGTTTTATTCATCACAGCAATATCTATGGACATTAGGTAGAAAATTCACTGGAAAATGAACACACTGTTTTATACTTTATACATTTGGTCTTCAGTCAGTGCTTTGTACCCATGGAGATTTGCAGAACCCTTGCAGATATATCTGTGCTTGGCCTATGTACCTGCCATGCCGCCTATGACCCACAGGTTGGGAACTGAATTCACTCATCTGTTCTTGTCACCAGCATTAAAGACATCGAGTGATGGATTTGTTTTGGGGTTATTTTTAAGCCATTAAGACTTCTGATGCCTTCAATTTAAGATGGCCAGGTATCATAAAGAATTTATGCATGCACTTCCGGGGCTTCTGGCTCTCTTCACTGTCCTTATCTTGCTAAGAGCAACAGATAGGCATTTGCAGATCAAGCACTCTCACCCACCCTGTAAGATGTTGCTCAGAGTTAATGGAAGAGAACCGTGTTGAGAGAGTTAATACTGAGTTAGAGAAAAGTGGAAGTGTGGTAATAGTGCAAAGGGAGGAGTGAGAAATTAAATGGTATCTTTTTAGAAGTCTGCCTTATTGCAGTCTGCATTGCTCCTTGGGGATTTTTCTACTGAGTACAAGAAAATCAGCAAGCACTTTTTGAAAAACCCAGATGAAATTACTGCCATAAATTTTTATTTTTTTTTTCATGGTATAAAACCCTTAATTTAGATGGGGAGGGTTTATTACCAGTGTTTTCTTGGCATGGCTAAGTTCAATTAATTTCAGATGACAAGCTCCAGGTCCCCCTTACTACCACCCCTCTGCTGCCTTTTCCTCCCCCCTCACCCCCAATACGTGGAAAATGCAATTTGTTATTGGTTTGCCTTTGGCTCCGGAGACCTCATTAAGGGCCTGAGAAAGAGATTCTATCTCTCTCTCTTTGACACCTTTCTATTTTCTGCTGGATTCAGACCATTTGCATTGCCACATGTTAAGTATGTGTGGTGTATGTGAGGGGAAGGTTAGCAGACAAGTAGTGATGATTATACCTTTTAAATATTGATTTGAAATGACTGTTGCAAGTTAGGAAATTGTTAACTGCAGTATTCAACTAAGATACGGAGCTCAGCTTAAGATGATGTCTCTGAAAAGAATGTGGGTACATTTAGACAGGAAAACTTATTCAGCTGCTCTGACAGTTCACATGTAACATACCTGGTTGTTTGAAAGCAGGAACAAGATGTCAACAGAATATTGTATTTACTCACAGTCCTAAGACATAGCATGCTGCACCTTCAAGTTCGTGTTCCTATCAGAATACTGTGAGCAAATGAGGGAAATAATCTATGGTGTTTTGTTTTTCTCTGCATGGTAATATAGAATCTATTGTAGTGTGAATAAAATAAGTCACAAGAGATTCATTACTGTTTGTGAAGTGTACTGTCTGTGTCTTTCTGCATGGGATTCTTTATTTTACTTACAAAGCAGATATAAAAATTAGAATTGAGATGATAGAGAATATATATTGCATAAATAAGCAATTTAAACAGAAGTTTTACCATTATAACAAATAAATACCGTGCTTCAGAGGTTGGAGATTAGAATCCTGTTACATTAAACGCTTGACAATTAATTAGCTATTGTCTATAAAGTTCCCAAGATGACAAGTTACTTAAATACTATTATTAGGAGTAGCTGGATTAGTAATAATAGTGTTCAAGTGCCATGGGCAACAATGAGGAGATTTTAAAAATAAAGAGAAATGCATGTGATCACAGTCAGAGTGATTTGTGTGCTGAATGCAGAGCGGGCGGTCCCTGGGAGCAGTGTTTTCTGAGACTGCAGTGTACAATGGGCAATACTTGGCAGTGTGCTGAGGAGGATGAGATAAAAGTGCTTAATTTGTTAATATTTTTTCTCTGTTTTTTTGGTGTATTGCTTCACCTCTTGTCAAAATAGTGTTCACGTAGCAAAATTAAAGAGAAAATAAGAAAGCTGACAGAAAATAGGCTCAGCAAAAGACCAAGTATAAAAGATGAACCTCTAGCAGTTGCTGACAGGCATTGTTTAGACTCCAGTTATGTTAGATCATTCATTACTATGGCTTTTTTCTTTTAAATGGCACATAATTGATGTGGATAAAAATGTGTGGGGATTTAACTTGATTGTACAGGTTTTTGTTCTGTGGAATTTATATCTTTAGGGCTCCATTTGTTTTGAATGTAATTTTTGTGAGAAAATCAACATAGAACCGAGGTCTGCCTCAGTATCAGTTGGGGTCGGGTGTGGGGGATTACCAAAGTAGAGGATATCCACATCCTTGGTATGGATAGCGAAGCTTACAAGAGGAATGGTCCGGGGCTTCTTGGTTTTCAGAATCAAATAATTTTGAAATTGGATGGTGTGTAGAAGTAGTGGTGCTCACCACACATTTCGTGTATCCCCTGATGTTACCCAGCCTTTGTTGCTGTTGGGTTTGGGCTTTGTGACTTGCCCAGGCCAATGAGCTGTGAGTGGAAGGGATACACGGCTCTTCTGAGACAAGGCATTTAAAAGCTAGTGTTCCCCTTCCGTCCCTTTCTGGGTTGCTTCTTGCTTTGTATTTTTTTTAGTACTAGATAGAAAAGATAGAACCATACAAATTTTGAAATATATGTGCCTCTAAATAATGAAAGAAATTTAGCTTATGTTATGTAGAGCTGTTTAGTACGGTCTGTGTAGAAATACACTTAGCATTCTCTTGCCCATGAACATGGAGTGTGGACAGCAGACTCCAGCTCTGGTGTTGTGACTCATCCTTGATACCTCACCAGTCCTCGAACAACCTAGTTGTGGAAAAACTGGGATAGGTTGGATTTGGTTTTAGATATTATAGACGGGTGCCTCAGGCAACTGAATTTATACAGTAAACCACTTTTGTAAATGATCAGATTTCTGTGTCTGATAATTTGTTGGGAATCGCTTGGATGTTGGTTGTGCTAGAAATTCGTATTAATGTGAAAGACACTTTATGGTGATTGTTTCCATAAAGCCAACAAGATTCAAACATAATAGTATTGAGACCAACGGGCATCTCAGCCTTACGTCCATTTTTCAGCATGCCTAACACACATTATTCTTACTAAATGCCTCTTTCTATAAACCTAGCTGTTGCTACCTCAGTGGGTTGCTTGCAGTTTGACTGTAGCCTAGCTTGCTTAATTAAGACTTAAAATAATGCCTTTGGTTCTGCCTGGGACTTGAGAGAATAGCCAGCTCTGAAGCCTTTGCTTGCTGTAATGGTTGCTCAGTAGTTGGAGTTTTGTAGCAAAAAGGTTTGGAAATCCTCTACCATACAGTGGTTTTTATTGTTAATAGGTCTAGTTGTAAGTAGTCATCCTTTTTGACATCAGTTCCTTCTTGCTGAATACTTTATTCTTCTCACTTTTCTTTTCCTTCCCCTTCATCTTTTCTGCTCTCTCCTTTCCTCCCTTCATTCCCTTTCTCATTCTGTTTCTTTCCGTATAATGAACTGGTAAATTTGCAAAAAGGGACTGCATACTGCTGCCATGTGTAGGGTCCGGGAAACCTGATCATTTTGAAGAGCTAGCCCATTCTAACGCTATGGTTAGGAAACATCTTACTGAATGTTGCATCTTTTGTGATGCATGAAATGCCAGAGAAAATATAGCTTGGGGGAAAAAAGTGTATTCTTGGGACCTGCATTAGAGAATATAAATCACAAATCAATATAAAGTTCACATAATACTAGATCATATACCGCAACTGTATGTGACAGCAATGGGAGGTGGGAAGTCCCCTCCCTGTGTGCATCTTGAGAAATACACTGTGTTTATTTGGTACAGTTGCATATTCATTTCTAACAGACTGCATCCTAAAAGAATTGGACTTTTATAGATTCCATGAATATTCAGAGAGTCACCAAAACCAATTTTGTCCTTTACCTTATGTGTCTAGACCCATCTGTCATTTGCTTGCTAGATGGTCGTAGTTCTGTATTGTGACATTTGCCTTTTGAGAAAAAGGTATTTCCCATGTTGATAAGCGGGGATGCTGGTACCTTTGCTCCCCTGGTTGAAAGTTTCCACCCTCAGGGTGGATCTTGGTGAGAGCATATGTGTGTGGCTAGGCCCTGACTACTTTGCTGTCTAGCACCAGCTCTCTTAAGCTTTTAGGGCATTGTTTTAGACACTAACGAAGCAAGGGAAGGCATGATGGCTGTTGCCACTAGTAAGTCATCAGGGTACTTGGCAAGCTGGCAAAAGCTAGAAGCCTTATTCATTTGCATTTTAATTGGAATGACCATTAGCCAAAAGCCCGACTTTTTAAAATTGTCCATGGAATCTTTTTTCCCTTTACCCTCTCATTTTCCTGAAGCTGATTTCCATTTCTCTCTCTCTCTCTTTTTTTTTTTTTTTAAGAGACAGGGTCTTGCTCTGTTACCCAGGCCGCAGTGCAGTGCAGTGCAGTGCAGTGGTGTGATGATGGCCTGCGGCAGCCTCAACCTCCTGGGCTCAAGCAGTCCTCCTGCCCCAGCCTCCTGAGTGGTTGGGACCACATGTGTGTGCCACCATGCCCAGCTAATTTAATTTTCTTTTTGTAGAGACGGAGTCTCCCTGTGTTACCCAGGCTGGTCTTGAACTCCTGGGCTCAAGCAGCCCTCTCACCTCAGCCTCCCAAAGTACTAGGGTTACAGGTGTGAACCACTGCACCTGGCAGATTTGCATCTTCAGAAAAATGTGTTTCTCATCGTTTAAAAACTCTCGTGTCTTTGATACACTGTTTTTTTGTTTTTTTGTTTTTTTTTTTTTGAGATGGAGTTTCGCTCTTGTGGCCCAGGCTGGAGTGCAATGATGTGATCTCGGCTCACCAAAACCTCCACCTCCCAGGTTCAAGTGATTCTCCTGCCTCAGCCTCCCTAGTAGCTGGGATTACAGGCACGTGCCTCCACGCCCGGCTAATTTTGTATTTTTAGTAGAGACGGGATTTCTCCATGTTGTTTAGGCTGGTCTTGAACTCCCAACCTCAGGTGATCCACCCGCCTTGGCCTCCCAAAGTGCTGGGATCACAGGCATGAGCCACTGCGCCCGGTGATAAACTTAGAAATCTTACATCTCCTTTAATATTATTTAAAATATTATAAAAAGTAAGAATTGTAATAAAAGAAGGCAGTGACGGCCTGAGAAGGATGCCGTTTCTTTCCTTCAGTCACGTGAGTCATGTGCGAAAGTGGGGCTGCCTTGCTTGCCCCAAGTGTTTTTCCTGTTCTTGCCAGTGGCAGAGCACCGAGGAGGTCACTTTCACATCAAGCCTCTTCAGCTGCTTTGTTTTCATGATGAGCAGAAAGCCTGCTTTGCAAATGTTGTGTATTTTAATTTTGAAAATGCTTTTTTAGATGACACACGTGCCCATCTCTTCCCTCCAAAAGATTCTGATATGACTGCCATACCATTTCTCACCACCTCACTGTTGTTAATACTTAAACATGGAGAAACACATGAAAGTAATTAAGATGGGATAAGTAAGACATTCTTATTCATAAGCATATTCTATCTGTCTGCCACCATCCCCATGGGGCTATGGTATTGCACCTCCTCTTCATTGTCTTACCGCCCTCCAGATGCACCTGCACGGTACTTTGAACCCTGTCCTCCAGTCATACTTGGATAAGAGGAAGCCAGCCTCACTGGTTCCATCACAGTTCTAACTGCTCTGTAGAGTCGTGTGGTACCTTAAGTAATATGATTATGTATCGAAAAGCTGGGTGCAACCAGTAGCATATGAAGCACGTAACAAATGCCAATTCTGTTCCTTTTCCGCCCCTTTCCAGAATTCAGTGTTTTTGCTTCCAGAACCATCTTTGGGTCTTCTAATGTATAAAGGACAGGCTTTTTATAGATGAAATTTTGAGTGGGTTTTATTGATTCACCCATGTGACTCCATACCTGCTAACTCTGGTTCCAGTCCTCCTTCTGGTGAAAACAGGTCTTCTGCATTCTTTTGTTGGTAAGAATAGATGGAGAAGATAACTAACATTCTTTGAAAATCTCCTATGTGAGTTTCAGGCAGTCAGACTTAGTATTTCATTTGCGTCATTACAATGAATCCTCACCACATCCCATGAGATGGGAACAATTATCTTCATTTCGTAGATGAAGAAACGAAGCCCAGAGATGTTATTTGCCTATTTTGGTCTGTAGCAGTGGAAACAAGATGCAAGGCCAGAGCCATTGTTCTTGACATTATATATATAGATTTCCAGTGAAAGGAATGATTCTTTCAAACATGCTTAAACTTTTCTATTTGGATAGGCAGAAGAGGGAAAAAATAGCTAATCATTATTAGCCTTTTGACAATAAACTCCCTCATTCTACCTAGTAACTATTTGGTGTAGGATCTGCGGCAATGCTTGTAGGCACCAGATGCCTTGCCGTTTTTATTTGGCAGACCAAGAATATAATAAATGTTTACTCTGTGGCGGTAGTTATGAAAAGTGGAATTATGATCTCTTTTCATGTGAGAAGTCAATGTCTTTTCAAGAGTAGAAATACTTTAGATTGACCTAAGGGAGCTTTTCTGGTAACCTGGAAAGGTAACCAAAGGTTTATCTTTTCCTACCTCTACAGGAAAATATTTGGATCCATTTTAATAAGGAGTTGTAATAGTGAAAGAATGTGCATACAGTGAAATCTTTTATACTGTTATTTAAAAACAGAAATGTTCACATATAGAAAAAATGGGTAAAAGATATGCTTTACAACTTTGAACTCACCATATGTGCTTATCATGATGTATATCAGGCAAGATAGAGTTCCATAATTTGTATGATCTTACTCTGGAGTTTGGATTTTAACACTTAAGAATTCATTATTACTACTCTAGTGCTGGCATTCGCCATTATCTGGGGCTTATAGAGAATTCCCTCTCATTGCAATTGTCTGTGTCCACATTAGGTTTGTTTTATTTTGTTTCGCTTTGATTTCTTTTTTACTTTTCAGAATATTTCTGAGGAAAAACAAATCAGATTTGAATAGAAGAATTTTAATTTGGTGAGGGGAATTTGGCAATAGAAAGATGGTTTGATATTGAAAATATGTGCTGAGATAAACAATTATATTAAAAGAGAAAAGAAAAGAAAAAGCTAATGTTATCAGCTTAACACCGTTCAACATGAAAAGATTTGCTACTGAACTGTCCTTTGAAACTGCATTTCGAAATTTAGCCACTGGAGGGCGCTGTGCTACTGCAAACCACTTATTAAAGTCAGAAGTCATCAAATCTCTTCATTTTTTCTTCTCAGTAAAAAGATAAAGGATTTATATTCTTGTAATGCCAAATCAGTTCATACTTAACATTCAGCCTTTAGCTGTGGAAACTTGTTTGAATGACAGTAATGGCTTCATTTCAAGTTATTTAAATGTTTAATGCTGTGTAATTTACTCAAATGTGTGTAATCCTTTATTTAACTAGATGAAAATAATATACTGTTAACATTGTTTTTAGCATTAATTAATGTGACTAATTAAAGTTAAAAACACTAAAACCAATTTCCCTATTTTGTTGCATGATGAGACTGTAGAGTTTTCCTCTGGCCCAGTCTGGTTTGGGTTCAGTGCTCGTCTCCCCACAGCTGGCTCCATCCCCACACGTATCCCTGATGTTTTTGTAGTTAATTTGATTTCAGTGTACCAACGGCTACTCTTGGTAGCAAAACTGACTAACTATAGATCCTTTTCCTCCTAAAACCTGTCTTTGCAATGACAGGAATTTCCTAACATCACTTTGTTATTCCAAAATGAATATAGCAATGATTGAAATCACTGAATTACTACCAGCACTTAAACAGAGAGAAAAAAGACCAAAGCATGTGCTGACATCACTAGTCCTGGCAAATAGGAGATGAGTGATAACTCATTTTCCTCAGGAAAAGGGAGAACCTCAGTATTCCTGCCCAAAGACCCTGTCAGCACAAACATTGTTGTCATCACTATCAATAATAAGGAAAAACAAAACCAAAAGCCCCTGCTGTTTTCGAAGCCTTAGTCTGGTCTTGGAAATTGAGTATAAGTCAAAACCAGGTAACACGTTTCTGACCGCCTGTGTGTACTGCTGTGCTGTGTTACATTAGAAGTACCTATTACGGTTCTGTGTTTGTAGGCATAAATAATTCTTTCTCATTAAACATAGCTCCTCCAGGGTTTCAGAGAAAGGAACATTTTTACCTGGTGTAATTGTTGATAAATATCCTTTATTCAAAGTAATTGGTAGGTTATAGCACACTTCCTTATTATTTTAAACTCTATGGAATTTTTGTGTATACGTTGGACACTTTTTTTTTTTTTTTGCTTTAATGAGTAGCATTGAATGGGCAATTTTTAAGGTTAAAAATGCAGAAGTATCTCATTTTTAGATCAAATTCTAGATTAGAATTGTCTAGGTTTTAAGAACAGCTACAAACAATTTGCCAACTCCTTCACATAGTATTTTTTATCATCATGTAATTTTTTAATGCATGGTGCTGTCTTATTTTGTGAATGAAATCTTAAATTGAAAGTGTACATTTAATTTAGAGCAAAATGCAATTTTATTATTATTTAGCATATTGACACTGTTTTTTGGTTTATCAACAATTAAAAAAAAGAATTTATATGCTATTTGTGCCACATCATAATTTTCCTTACCATAAAATGTCAATATTATACATACACACAAAATAGTTCTCTCAGTTGATTAAAACAAATCATCAAAACAAAAAATTATGTTTATTCTTACATGTATGCCATGTAGCACTTTTAGGAGATGAGTTTATGAAATTCATGGAGGAGAGGATGATGTAAGTTTAAAAATCATTATTTTAGTTGCTTTATTCTTCTCTTTTAAATTCATAAATAACACAGGTGGCCTGTATTTTGAAAAGAGCCCTTTCCTCCATTTGAACTTTTTAAACACTGTGTTAGGTAGTAGGTGTAAATATTATCTCCGTTTTATATTGAAGGAAATGGAGCCATAGGAAGATGAAAATTACTTTCCCAAGATCATAGAAATAGCATGGGCTAAAGCTAGGGCTGAGCTTCAGTTACCTGCTCCTGGTCAGTGTTCCTTCCTGCACATCTCCCTGCTTTAAAAACTTGGGGTGCAGTCCTGAAGGGGTGCTGTTGAACCCTGAATGGAGACTGTGAACTGAGATCCCAGGAAAGGCCTTTGGATGGAAAGGCTGGTCTTTGTTTTTTTGTGTATTATAAACTGACTTAAGCTGTTTCTGTGGGCCCATTTTCTCATCTCTACAGTGGGACCCAGTTAATCTTTTTTCAGTTGTATCGGCAACAGAGTAAACAATAATGGAGTTTTAATTTATTGAGAACTTTGAGCCTGAGGGTAAAAGCTATTTGTAGTGTAGTTTTTGCCCTTCTGTGTTTTTTGGAAAAGGAAAGTTACTCTTTTCTTTTTATTTACATGAAAGACAGCATCTTTTCTTTTTATTTACATGAAAGACAGCAAGCTTGAAAAAAGAAAGTATTGGAAGTGAACAGATGAGGCATCCTTCATCACAGAAACACAAGGAAATATTACTGTAATGATTCTTTTTTTTTTTTTTTTTTTTTTTTTTTTGAGAAGGAGTCTCGCTCTGTCGCCCAGCCTGGAGTGCAGTGGTCGGATCTTGGCTCACTGCAAGCTCCGCCTCCCGGGTTTACACCATTCTCCTGCCTCAGCCTCCCGAGTAGCTGGGACTACAGACGCTCGCCACCTCGCCTGGCTATTTTTTTGTATTTTTTTACTAGAGACGGGGTTTCACCGAGTTAGCCAGGATGGTCTCGATCTCCTGACCTCGTGATCCACCCGTCTCGGCCTCCCAAAGTGCTGGGATTACAGGCTTGAGCCACCGCACCTGGCCTACTTTAATGATTCTTAATACACTCCATAATTATTCTTAATACACCCTGTTGGACCAGGTGAAAGACTCAGGATTTGGTTTTTTTCCTTCGTTGACTCTTTGCTTTGTGGTTTCTTCTCATTTGAGAATGAGATTTTTTTTTTTTACGAATGTATTTATTGGTGTGTGATAATAGATAGGCTAATTTTTTAAAGAGATGCAATGTCATCAGTGTTTGACTGCTAACATTAAATTAAACGATAAATTAGGACATAACATTTCCTAAAGACATTTTATGTTTTAATCAGTGCTAAAATGGACAGGATAAATAACTACTAAAGTAGCAATAAAGTGAAGAAAACAAACAGGTGTTACTACTTAATTTATGCAAGAAAAAATAATTGTTAAATACACATAAATAAATACTAGTTAGTTAGCAATGGTAGGTAGGGGCTTTAGCTCATTAATGTGATTTCTCATGACCCTATGTCACCTGGACTTAGGACTTTGTTGGTGGCACCCACAACACAATGCCACTATTATGAAACTAACACCTTGCCTTTCTTGCCAGCACCGTAATACTTCAAAGCACATATTATTATTTCACAATATTGTGTTTGCAGGTATTTCCAAGGGACAGAGGACATCACTTTCATCTCTACTACAAACCTGCCAGACTGTCTTGAGACCATTTCTTCTCCTATGCTTGAGTTTCGTTGTCTTTCGTCCCTTTTGTTTTTATGATCTAATATATACCGGCCCTCAAGGAGATCTCTCTCAACATGATGACCCTCATGAACAGCTTTTCCCTCTTACCTCAAAACCTGCACCACTTTTGTCATCCACATCCCTTTTGGATCTTTTTATTCTGGCGTTTATGCCCATATCCAACATTTATAGTCCCCCACTGGCTTAGAGGAAGTCACAGTCAGATTACCTGGTGCCATTTCTGGGAAAAATCTATGCACTAAAATTAAGCCCTTTTTCGGTTTTGGTTCTCTGCTGCCTTTGACCTTCCAGATCATGCTGATGTACTTGAAATAAATTCTATAAGCTACCTGTCAAAAGGGCTGCAAGTTTTCTCCTGTCAGACATTTGTTTTTACCGTCTCTCACCTTCTTCCCTTTTCTCATTGACAGGTCTCTCTGGGGTTGTGGATTCTGACTAGCCTGGAACATCTAGCACTGACTTCCCTTCTTTCATGTGTCAAATAAGAATGAGCATTAGAACTGGATGTGTTGGCCAGGCGCAGTGACTCACACCTGTAATCCTAATGCTTTGGGAGGCTGAGGCAGGTGGATCACCTGAGGTCAGGAGTTTGAGATCAGTCTGGCCAACAAGGTGAAACGCCATCTCTACTAAAAATACAAAAATTAGCCGGGTCTGGTGGTACACACCTGTAATCCCAGCTACTTGGGAGGCTGAGGCAGGAGAATCACTTGAACCTGGGAAGCGGAGGTTGCAGTGAGCCGAGATTGCGCCACTGAGCTCCAGCCTGGGCAACAGAGCAACACTCTGTCTCAAAAAAAAAAAAAAAAAAGAAATGGATGTGTCTTTTGAGATTGTTTTGAGATTGTAGTGTCCACAACTTTCATTTTATTGATAGAGGGATCTGGTACCCAGAGAGAATGGGAGATTTGCCTAAGGACTTGCAGCAAGCAAGCAGCAAACCCAGGACTAGCATCTGGGCCTCCTGACTCGTTGTGCATCTGGTAGTGTTTCTACTCCACATTCCTTCCATCTGGCCACCACTGAGTGGAACCTCTGCAGACTATGCAGGTTTGGGGGATTTACACTGGCCGCTTTTTAGAAACTAATAGGTCAGCTTTGGTAGATCATCCTTTATTTAGCATTACAAAGGACAAATGCAGGGGATTTGACTAGCTGGAAATGCTACATTTCTGGATTAAAACAACAACAAATTAAAAAGACAAAATTAAAAGGCAAATGGCATGGTGGGAAACATACAATATTTATGATAGAAGAAAAGGTTAAAATCTTTTCTGTTTGACTTTTATCATCAAAAAGAAGATGAACACCTCAGAAGAAAAATGAGAATAGGACATGTGACATTGGGAATAGACAAGTCACAAAAGATGGCATATAAATAAATGCCATGTGAAGAAAGGATCGACGTCAGTGTGAAACGAGAAATGCTTATTAAATGGAAAAATATTTTGAATAATGCTCATAGTCACTGTTGGTGAGGGTGAGGTAAATATTCTTTCTATAAGCTGGTCCTGGAAGTTACAGAAATTATTATACATATACACAGTGGAATTGTATAATGTTAAAAGGTTTTAGGAAAATGTACATGACACAAAAATGCTGATGTTAAGTGAAAAAAAATGCTATAATTATTTACTTATTTATTTTTGAGACAAGGTCTTCTCACTCTTGTCACCCAGGCTGGAGCGCAGTGGCACAATCATAGCTTATTGCAACTTTGAACTCCTGGGCTCAAGTGATCCTCCCACCTCAGCTTCCCTAGTAGCTGGGACTACAGGCATGTGCCACCATGCTCAACTAATTTTTAAATTTTTTTGTAGAGATGGGGTGTTGCTATGTTTCCCAGGCTGGTCTCAAACTTCTGGGAATATTCTAATTTTTCAAATGGCGTATGTGTATCTGCATTTTTAAAAAAGCTGTAAGGGCCAGGCACAGTGGTTCATGCCTACAATCCCATCACTTCGGATCACTTTGCAGATGGATCACTTGAGCGCAGGAATTCAAGACCAGCCTGGACAACACGGTGAAACCCTGTCTCTATAAAAAGTACAAAAATTAACCAGACATAGTGGAGCATGCCTGTAGTCCCAGCTACTTGGGAAGCTGAGGCAGGAGGATCCCGTGAGCCTGGGAGGTCGAGGCTACAATGAGCCCTGATCATACCACTGTACTCCAACCTGGATGACAGAGTGAGACTCTGTCTCATAAGGAAATAATAAAATGTTGAAAATATTTTATTACTGGATGGAGAGATTATAAATAATTATTCTCTTTAATTTTTTTGCATTTCCTTATTGAAAAATAATTTTCATAATGAAAATTCTGTAATGAATGTGTACCACTTTTGAAATTCAAAAAAGCATTATAAAAAAAGAAACATTAATTTTTCTTAACAAAATGGATTGAGACTTCACCTTCAGATCACACATTCTTTTCAGAGCTGCTGGTTTTCATCTGACCTTTTAAAAAGCTGTCCACCACACCTTGGTTCGCAGAGCATGTCTCTGTAATAACGTAAAGGCCTCATTGGCACAGTGAGAATAGACGTGGCCTGGGGCCCGGAGACAGGACTGTGCTATGCTGACACATCGCAGCCTGAAGTCATTGCCCCGTCCCGGTGTTTCTTCATTTACAGAGCTAGAGGGCATTGGCCCATAGTTTCCATATGGTTCCTTGCGGCTCTAAAACTGGATAATTGCAATTCTTCCCCAAGCTTCGCAGCATCTTCTTTTTCTTTTTTTGTCCCCTAATATCATCTCATTGATGCTAAGTTGAGAGGCTAGATCCATTTTTAAATCTGACTCTGGAAATCTTTGTTGTCGATATTAAAAAAAAAAAAAAATCCCTTGGACACTTGAAAACCTATAGGGGCTGGGCATGGTGGCTCACACCTTTGGGAGGCCGAGGTGGGGGGATAGCTTGAAGCCAGAAGTTCAAGACCAGCATCACAGCAAGACACTATCTCTATAAAAAATACAAAAATTAGCCAGGGGTGATGGCATGTACTTGTAGTCCCAGCTATTTGGGAGGCTGAAGTGGGAGGATCGGTTGATCCCTTGTCTCAAAAAAAAACAACCTTAAGGGAATAGCTTTTTCTAACTAGGGACTTTATTATCTATTACACCTATTTCATACTTCGTGCACCCATTTTTAAGATCTAGACCAGAGGTCAACAGCCAACGTTTTTGGTAAAGGACCAGATAATAACAATTTCAGGTCTTGTGGGCTACATAAAGTCTCTGTTACAAATTCTTCTCTTTCTAAACAATACTTTAAAAATATAAAATTTATTTTTGGCTTGCAGGCCATAGTTTGCTATTCAAAACCTTAAAGGAGCAAGAAATTGTTTTAGTCATACCTGGTGATACTTGCAAACTCGATCCCCCACCACCAACCCCCACCTTCTTTCTTTCTTTTTCTCTCTCTCTCTCTTTTTTCTTTTTCTTTTTTTCGGGGTCTGGCTCTGTCACCCAGGCTGGAGTGCAGTGGTGAGATCTCAGCTCACTGCAGCCTTGACCTCCCTGGACTGAGGTGATCCGCCCACCTTGGCCTCCAGAGTACTCAGCTGGGATTACAGGCATGTGCCATCATGCCCAGCTAATTTTTGTATTTTTTGTAGAGATGGGGTTTCACCACGTTGCCCAAGCTTGTCTTGAACTCCTGAATTCAAGTGATCTGCCCTCCTTGGTCTTCCAAAGTGCTGGGATTATAGGCATGAGCCACTACACCCAACCTCCCCCCACCTAAGATAGGTCTTCAGATTATAAATAAAATAATCCCTCAGAAAGATAGAAGATAATTTATGTAATGGATAACCACAAGCACATAATTTTGTCTAGTTCCTTAAATGTCTTCATAACCAGAAGCTCAAAGATGAAATCTAACTTACGGGACTGTTTTAAATTGTTCTTCATATTGTGTCCTTAGAATCCTAGATTTGGGTACAGATTCAAATAGTTAACTCTCATGCTCTCAGCAGGGCCCATCTAAACTCTCTCTTGTAAACATAAGGGTTAAGCACAGATTTTAGAGTTAGATGGACTGAATTAGGTCCCAGCTTGGTCATTTACCAACTATGTGACCATTTCAAGTTAAAATGAGAATAGTGCTACAAGCATACCCCTTTTTGTTACACTTTGCAGATACTGTAGTTTTTTGTTTTGTTTTGTTTTTACCAACTGAAGGTTGTGGCAACCCCGTGTTCAGCAAGTCTTTTGACCTTATTTTTCCAACAGTATGTGCTTACTTGTGTGCCTGTGTCACATTTTGGTAATTCTCAATATTTCAAACCTTTTAATTATTATTACATCTATTGTAGTGATCTACAATTGATGATTTTTGATGTTACTATGGTAATTTTTTGAAATGTCACAAACCACACCCATAGAAGAGAGAATTTAATAGATAAATGAATGTATTCTCACTGCTCCATTGACTGGTTTTTCCCCCATCTCTCTCTCTCCTCCAGTCTCCCTATTCCCTGAGACACAACAGTATTGAAATTAGGCCAGTTAATAACCCTACAGTAGTCTCTAAGTGTTCAAGTGAAAGGAAGAGCCACATCTCTCTCACTTTAAATCAAAAGCTAGAAATGATTAAACTTAGTGAAGAAGGCATATTGAAAGCTGAGACAGGCTGAAAGCTAAGCCTCTTAAGACAGTTTGCCAAGCCGTGAATGCAAAGGAAAAGTTCTTGAAGGAAAGTCCAAGCACTCCAGTGAACACAGGAATGATAAAAAAGCAAAGCAGCCATTGCTGATATGGAAAAAGTTTGAGTGGATATGAATAGAAGACCAAACCAGCCACAACATTCCCTAAAGCCAAAGCCTGATTCAGAGCAAGACCCTAACTCTTCAATTCTGTGAAGGCTGAGAGAGGTGAGGAAGGTGTAGAACAAAAGCTTCTAGCTAGCAGAGGTTGATTCATCTTGGAGCTAGCAGAGGTTGATTCATAAGATGAAGAACAGAAGCCATCTCCATAACATAAAAATGCAAGGTGAAGCAGCAGCTCCTTATGTAGAAGCTTCAGCAAGTTACCCAGAAGACCTGGCAGCACATTTTCAAGATAGATGTAATAGCCTCCTGTTGGAAGAAGATGCCATCCAGGACTTTAATAGCTGGAGAGGAGAAGTCACTGCCTGGCTTTAAAGCTTCAAAGGACATTTCTGATTCTCTTGTTAGGGGCTAATGTAGCTGGTAACTTTAAGGTGAAGCCAGTGCTCATTTATCACTTTGAAAATCCTAGGGCCCTAAGAGTTATGCTAAATCTGTTCTGCCTGTGCTCTGTAGATGGAACAACAAAGCCTGGATGACTGCACATCTGTTTACAGCATGGTTTCCTGAATATCTTAAGCCCACGGCTGACACACCTACTGCTGAGACAGAGCAATTCCTCTCAAAATATTCCTGCTCATTGACCACATGCCTGGTTACCCATGAACTATGATGGAGCTGTACAAGGAGATGAATGTTGTTTTCGTGCCTGTTAACACAGCATCCATTCTGCAGCCCATGGATCAAGGAATCGTGTCAACTTTCCAGTCTTATTATTTATGAAATACATTTTGTAAGGCTATAGCTGCCATAAATAGTGATTCCTCTGATGGCAAATTCCTCTGATTCCTCTGATCTGGGCAAAGCAAATTGAAAACCTTCTGGAAAGTATTCACCACTTAGAGGCCATTAAGAATGTTTGTGATTCGTGAGAGGTGGTCAAAATATTAACAGCAGTAATTGCAGACTGAAGACATGACTGGATTGCTGCAATCTCATGAAAAAACTTTAATGATTGAGGAGTTGCTTCTTATGGATGAGCAAAGAAAGTGAAGATAGAATTCTTGAGATAGAATCTACTCCTGGTGAAGATGCAGTGAATATTGTTGAAATGGTAGATTCTAGAACAAAAGATTTAGGCTGTCACACAAACTTAGTTGATAAAGCAGTAGTAGGGTTTGAGAGGATTGACCTCAATTTTGAAAGAAGGTCTACTATTGGTAAAAATGCTGTCAAACAGCATCGTATGCTACAGATAAATCTTTCATGAAAGAAGAGTCAATAGATGCAGCAGACTTCATCATTGTCTTACTTTAAGAAGTTGTCACAGCCACCCCAGCCTTCAGCAACCACCACCCTGATCAGTCCGGCAGCCATCAACATTGAGGCGTGATCCTCCACCAGCAAAAAAGATATGACTCACTTGAGACTCAGATGATCGTTAGCATTTTTTAGCAATAAAGTATGTTTTAATTAATGTATTAATCTGTACTTTTTTAAGACATAATGCTGTTGCACACGTAATATACTACCATACAGTGTAAATGTAATTTTTATATGCACTGAGAAACCAAAAGATTTGTGTGGCTCGCTTTATTGTATGGTCATACACTGAACCCATGACATCTCCCAGCTATCCCTGTACCTGTCTCATAGGGTTGCTACAAATGTCAAAGGAGATCAGGCTTGTAAAACAGCCTTGGCAGAGGTCTTGGCACAAAGGAAGCACACAATTGATAAAGGATTACTGTTACCTCTTTTTGTTTTAAAAAGATATCCAGTATTCTTCTTCAGGAATTGATTATAATCTCAAATAGTAGTCAATCCCAGGAAGTGTTTTCATAAATCTAACCCATATTTTATCTACTCCAGAACTTTCGCCCAGTCTGCTGAACCTGTAATCCATTTCTTTTTATTTAATCCTTATTAGACATTTAAAAAACAACTAATGATTACCCCTGAAGAATAAAAATATAACACTTCCGTAGTAATTCTAGTTCTAGTTTCATAGGTCTGATTTTCCTGTGCACTAGTTATTACATCTCACCTTTAGCTTCTGTGCATGTCTGCAGTTGAAGAGCAAAGAGCTGAACACAGGATCCTAAACAAGGATTTCATCATCATTTGATTTATCCATTGAGTAACATTGAGTATAACATTTTAGTATACACCCATGATATACTAAACACTATGCTTGGAAGTAGACATATAGCAGTAAACGAGATTAAGTTGTTGCTTAATGCAGTTTACATTGTAGTAGGGGAGATAGAAAAATGAGACGTAAAGAAATAAATATGATACTGACTAGTCATATTTTGACGAAATTGGAATGGGGGAATAAGCTAGCCAGTGGTTGAGTTTGGGGAAGGATCTCTTGAGCAGAACGGTCAGGGAAGGCCTCTCTGAGGAAGTCAATTGAGCCAAAACTTGAATTACAAGAAGTTGGCTATGCAGGAATCTAAGGGAGAAGTGTTCCAGGCTAGTGAACAGCAAGAGTAAAGGCTGCGAAGTGAGAACTAGCTTGGCATTTTTGAGGAACAGAAAGAAGGCCATGTATGTCTGAAATCTGGTGGGTAGATGGTCTGTAGGGTGTTGGGAGGAAGGTATATTTAGCAATGAGGGCAGACAGGTAGACAGGAGCTATGTCCTACAGGGACTTGATAGTGTGGAATTCTAAGGATGATGGGAAACCATAGAAGGGTTTAAACCGGGTGATGGTAGTTTAGATTTTTGAAAGATAACTCTAGTGTGATCTAGTGTGAGAATGGACTATAGGGAAGACCAGATGGCAGGTGGACAAGGAAAAGTGAATAGAAGTGACAGAATTTTCATGGAAGTCTCAAAAAGTCAGTCTTTCAGTATGGGGAGGGGAGATGGGAGTGGACAGTAGGTAACAGAAAATCGACTCCTGGATGTAGCAAGATAGAGCTTAGTGGTGTCCTTTAAGAGCCATTTCCATGGAGTCAAGGGAGAAGGGAATAGAGGCTGAGGAAATAGGGGTGGCAACACATGTAGAAGATAAAGTGTCACTGGGAGGGGAAGCAGAGAAATGATGAAGAGGTTGGAGGGGGACCTAGGGTCAAGGAAGGATGATGTTAAGGTACGTGTGTGGATTGGAATGATACCACAGGGAGGGAGGATTTGATCATGCAGGAGAGTGGATATTTGCAGGGGCCATGTACCTGATTATGGGAGAGGGGCTGGATCTCTAGCTCAAGGAGAAGATTGGCTTCAGGTAGAATTGAGGTTCCTTCTTTTCCTGTAACAGGAGGAAAGGCAGAGTATGTAGAATAGATGTGCACAGATTGAAAGGGGCAAAAATGGAAGCCTTACCTTCATGGTGACAGTGCTTGTGCCTTGCTGGGTCTTTGTTGTATGTCATGGCCTCAAGCTTTATTTTTGCTGGTCCACTGAGTTATTTGTGCTATATGTATTCTTTTCCTACCCAGGCCATCTATCTAAGATATAAATCTGTTTACATGTCTGTCTCCCCGACTAAACTGGCATCTCTTCAACAAGAGTAGTTATCTTTGTATCTCTAGACGTAGGTCAGTGTTTGGCAAGAACTCAGTTGAAGGAATGACAGCTACATCAGTAGAAAGGACTCATATAACAGCTACACAAACATGCGGTAGAAAGGAAAGTAATTCAAGAGCATGAATAAAATTAAGTGTTTATATCTTAGAATAATTAATATGATTTCTCTTTTTTAAGTGGAATAAATTGTTACTGATCACCAGAATTGAGGAGTAGCTAGAAGTTAAAAAAAAAAAAAAAAGAGAGAGAGAAAAAGGATCACCTCACTACCATTTGGAAGAAGATGGACTTTTAACAGCCCCTTTCAGTAGGGATGAGTTAGTGCCTGGCATGCTTTGGTGGGAAGCACAGTTCTAGGTTCAGGAGAAAGTGAGTATCAAACGTGTCTGGGAAAAGCAAATCCCAGTGTAATCAGCTTGCTTGTGGAAGATTAGCAGGGGTTGAGTGAGTAGAGGGCTTAAGGCAAGAGTAAATGTTAATGAGAGATGGCCTAAGCAGACTTGTGCCAAAACGAGTGAGAACAATTTGACAGGAAGTTCAACTGAGCATGTGTAGCTCTTCTCCAAATGCTTTCTTCTTGGACTGGGAAGAAACACAACAAAACAAAATAGTTACTTTACTCTTCAACATTATACAGCACATCCTAAATGAAACATGACTTTCTGAGTTACAAGCTGCCCCTGGCAAAGAGGCTGGTTATAATCTCAGTGTGTGCCCTGAAATTAATGTTCTGTGGGCACTCCAGATTTGTGTGACGTACTGTAAGTTATATCCAACTAAACTGTTCTTTTAACTGCCTGCATTAAGCATCATGAAATAAGTTGCACTGAAAGGAACCACCTGAATAAAGAAGCTTTTGTACCTTTGTAAGTCCTCACTGCATGACCCCAGGTCACTGCTGTTGAACTTGGGAGCTTTCTCTCCCACTTTTCACTCTCTTGCCTTTAATGGATGGGGGTCTCCACACCAGGTTTTCTTTCTCTGTCATCTGCCCGGTGCTAGCAAGTGGTGCTACGAGCCTCATTAGGGGAGGGCGGGTAGTGTTGAGGCAGGCACTGGCCCCTCCCTCATGTGCCCCGCTTCCCAGAGGCCGATGGGATACCAACTGAAAAGAGGTCGCGAGCAGAGCTGCTCACCCCAGAGTTCATTTTCTCTAGACTCATTAAAATGCTGCCTTCATATTTCCCTTGGATTTTTACTTTTCAAAACACTTTATGATGTGCGGCCTCATTTTATTTTACATTAAGCTGACAACCTAACATCTCACCAAGTATCAACTGGGAATACAATTTTGCACTCACTGTGCTGTGCCATCTTGCCAAGTTTTGTCTTTGTTACTTAGCTCTCATTCAGAAAGGAATTAATTTGAATTATATGATGCTATGGTTGTCTCCTTGAAGAAGGGCTAGATTCCTGCACACCTTGGGAAAGTATCTATCTGTGAATGTACTTGAATCTTCCAGGCTATATGCCATTCTTCTCTCTTCTTTCCCTTCACATCATCATGGGCTCTTCTCATGTTAGAATAAATCTTTCTGTTTTGCCTCTCCCTACTCAATGGGATTTCCAAGGGCCCATTGTTTCTGTCTTCACTTCCTTTTACCTGGGAGAAGCTGATACTGATGGAAAGGCATTTTTGAGTCTAGATATAAAGCTCTTTGTTTAAACAGCATTTTTAAAAGAAGAGAATTTTTACATTGCCAAAGGTGCCCAGGTGTTGCCTTCCTTCCCCATGAGGATTCTGCACAGAGCGCACATTCATACCCATTATTCTCTTAGTGTCAGCCTGTGTGATGGCTATATGCTGTCTTACCAACACTACGTTCTGTTCGGGAAGCCCCAAATCTTGGATGGGCACTGGATCTAAAACTGGCACTGGAATCATCCACTCAGAGGAAGAAAGATTGAGGTCAGGTGGGGAGTGAGACAAGCAAGTTGTCAGGCTTCTTTTCAGATGGTTCTCAGAGACACTTCCGTTACTTAGAACATTGGGTTTGGTGGGGGGTTTTGATGTGTTCTATAGCTGAGCTACAAGCAAAATTAGAGCTTTTTATTTATATACTACTTTACATGGAGATAGTCTCAGGGTCCCAGTTAAAGCACTGATTTCTTGAAAAGAGTTTGATGTTCCGTCCTATGCTTAATTTAAATGAGAGGCTAAAAGCAGATTGTGTCACCCACCAATGCCCATGTGACAGGACTTGCACCAATCTGACCTACACTTTCACAAGAGCTCCTAAGCAGAGTGCTGTAAGAATATCTGTGGGTCTTCTGCCTTAACTCCAGGAATGGCAGAGATGAGCTACTGTTTATTGAGCACCAACATAGGGGAGGTACTCTGAGTGTTGAATGCATACTGTCTCTCAGCCCACAAGAGCCCTGCAAAGGAAGTGCATTGCTCCCCATATTTATGGATGAGGAAGCTGAGTTATCAAGAAGCTTGCCCAGAGTCATGCAGCTAGCAAGGAGCAAGGCGGGGTTTCAGAGCTACGTTTATCTGTTTCCAAAGAGTACACTCTCCCCTCAATCCCAGTGGTGCTTCTCAAGTAAATCTTAAGTACTGTATTGCTTTTTTCCCTTCTATTTCTCTTACAGTCTATAGAAAAGAGCATTTATTTAAAGATTTTAGTGCTCAGCTGGGCACAGTGACTCATGCCTGTAATCTCAGCACCTTGGGAGGCTGAGGTGGGAGGATCACTTGAGCCCAGGAGTTCCAGACCAGCCTGGGCAACATGACAGAACCCCTTCTCTACCAAAAATACAAAAGTTAGCTGGACATGATGGTGCACAGCTGTATTCCCAGCTACTCAGGAGGCTGAGGCAGGAGGATTGCTCGAGCCCAGGAGGTAGAGGTTGCAGTGAGCCGAGATCGTGCCACTGCACTCCAGCCTGGGCGACAGAGCCAGATCTTGTCTTTTAAAAATAAAAATAAAATAAAAAAAGATTTTAGTCCCCCTTATAACTTGAGGCTTGGATTCTGAAGTGAAAGTTGTTGTCCTGAGATGTGTTAATTGAGCAGTAGTAATACCAACTACATCAGTGGGACTTGGTGGCCCAGTCACACATGCGGTCAGAAAGGGAGTGTTACCTCATGCAGCAGTGATTCAAGCCTGGGCTTGGATTTTAAAATGTTGAAAACTTTTGAAGAAATGGGATTTTTTTTCTTCCACAGATTGTAATAACTTTTCCATTGTACCATTCACATAATCACCACCTCATGTTTGTCGTGTAACCAATTCATGTTTTTACTAACATTGAGGAAATAATTTTTTTTATGCTTCCTCCTTACTATCAGTTTCTCCCATCTACACCGTGTGGATTATCAGATAAACAGGAAGGTCAGTGCTCGCTTAACCAGGGTTTGGCCCGTGCTCAGTGAGTGGGAAGGCATTCTGAGAGGAGCTGGAGGGGTTGTGTGTCTGAACCCCTGTGTTTACATTGGGCCCCTGTCAGGTTCCACTGACTTTTCATTGCGTATTTGGAAACTCTCTCATAGCCAGAGCAAAGCCCAGGGAAAGCTGTACTCCTGTGGTGTTGGTCGCATTCTTGTAGTTTCCATTTGATAACAGCATAGTTTACAGAGAACTTTTTGAGCTTTTGGAGAACTCCTGAGACTTATTTTGTCTTTGCCTGCAGCCAAAATAATGAAGCATTGTCAGTCTATTTCAGCAGCACTTCTTCAGGTAGAATGTGATACTATTTGGGATGTTCGGATAGACCAAAGAGAACACAGATTGTAGCTCCTCCTGGAGCTATAATCCTGGTTTTATATATGATAAAAGTGAAATGGAATTTTAGCTCACAAGACATACCAAGGCGACTTGGTCATTATATGTAGCAGCCTCGCTTATAACTTCCAAAGTTTCCTCTGAGTTTTAATCTGGCGTTTGTTTATTCCCTTCTCCAAGGAAAACAGGATTTCTTAGCTCTTCCCTGTAGCTGCTGAAATAAATTCACACTTAATTTAAAGGCAAGTGAAGTAGGTCAGAATCCTTCCGGAAGCCAAGAACCCACCTATCTTCCCTCCTTTAGTTTTCTGTTTTGTCTGCCCATCCACATTTCCTCTGAGGTCCTCTAAGGAGAGTATGGGAAGAAAGAGAGTCAACTTCAATGATGCAGAAAGGTTCAGAGAAAGTGGTTGTAGATGACTGATGAGATTTGACACCATCCTCACTGCTGGCCATGTAATTCTCTAAAAAAAAATAGGAGACAAGATAGAGATAGTCAAATCATACTAATAAACTATTTTTCAAGCATCCACATGCCCAGAGATGCTTAAAAGACCAGTAAATAGATGTGTCAGATGATATATATGAGTAAGCTAATATGATAGTCAAATCAATAAAATAAAACCAAAATATTTTAAAGGTGGCAAAGCTCATGAGAGCCCAGTACTCACAAATATATAACCTTCCTTTGCACATGTTTCTCCTCACATATATACGCACATAATCAGAGACTGGTAGTAAAATTTTTTGACTTTTGACCCCCTCCCCCTTCCTAGTAGGAAGCAGTTGAGGGAAAAGAGAGGAAACAGCATGTATTGACCACATGCTACTTCCTTGTAGGTACTCATACATGCTTTTTGTCTTACCTAATCCTGTATAACATCATTGTGCAGCAGGGGTATTCTCAATTTTACAGATGAAGAAATTGAAGCCCAGAGAGGTTGCACCATTTTCAAAAAGTAATGGGGCCAGATTTCAAAAACAGGTTCACCCGACTCTAAAGACCTTGTGTGAATTCTCTTTCCACTAAACCATGCTGCCTCACCAGAGAGCCACTGATGTCTTTACTGGATGTGTTCATGGCATCTTTGCTCAGTTTGAGTTAAGTGAGTAATTCTTCTTAAATGACTCTAGGATAAGAAGACCTCCTGTAGAGGTTTTACAAAAAAACAAATATCTCCAGTTTGTATTGCTTTCATCCTCGCTTTCTTAACTATAATCAGCATTGATTCTTTTCTATTCCCTGATAGCATTAAGTTATGATAACATTAGGGTGACAGAAAATAAAATCAGCAAATATAGATACTGCTCATTAGCTCAGTAAAATGTGAGAATTGGTAATAGTTAAAGTAGGTCTCATCTAAAAGGTATGGACATAAATACAAAGCACAGGATTAGAAGTATTTCAGATAAAGGTAACTCTGTTTGCTAAACAAGCTTTTTTAGGTATAAAGGAAAAGACAGTCTTGCTTCTGAGCATCTTATTGTAAGCCTGATTCTGCCCCTGGCATGTCCTGTAGATGAGAGTTTGCTCTTATAAAATAAGCCATGTCTATTCAATTGTATTCAGATGTTACAGCTAGCACATGGTAGGTACTAGGTAACACTTAGTTGAAGTGAATCACCCTTAGTCTCTAATAAAACGTCTTTTAACTACTTCCTTTTGCTTCTGTTCCTTGTACATCTGGATTACTTTACTCTCCTCTAATTTTGACTGTCATCCTCAGAGATTAGAGAAAGAAAGCACAGATTAAGCTTTCTCATTTCATTTCCCCAACTTATGCCTCAGTGGAATTGATGCCATTTCAGGAGCCCTTCCCTTTTAGGAAAGACATCTGTCTTTGTCATGCATCCCCTGGTCCTCAGCCCTTATTAATCTTCAGAACCCCACCCATCCCAGGTGTCACCTCGCTGAAGCCTGAAGGTCAATGGCAGGGCCCCATGTAGTGTTGTTACTGTCCTCACTCCCTGTGCATATTTTAAAAATCAGTTTAAAAAGTTTCTATTTAAAAGCTCCAAGGGAAAATTAGGTATAGTAATAACATTTTCATATGATTATTTGCCATATTGGCATTGAGGCAGAGAAATCTGTTAGAAAAACTGTTTGCTCTTTTCCCATGTGTCTAGACTGAATAATATAAAGCTGGATATGCTGTCTCTATTCTGAAGCTGTCATGTGTTATAATAACTGGTTTGACACTTATTATCTTTTTTAATGCAAAGAGGAAATTGTCAGAGTTCACAACAGTAAAATAGATCCTTTGTTATTTGTATTATTTTTACTTGAAAGTATTTTTTACTCTCTGCCTTGATAAAACTGAAGTTTATGTGGTAAAAGACGACAACATGACGTGAAATGCCAGAATTTGGACAGTATCAGAGCAAAGCAGGATTCAAATGAATCATTAATTGGTATTTTTTAGGACCAATGTTTATAAGCAAAGCTGTCAACTGAAATCACAGCCTAACCTCACAGGATCTTAGAGCTTTTTCAGAATAATTATTCATCAGTGACTTTAATATGTCTTCCTGGAGTTGTGAAATGTGTACTTTTCACGCTGGCTCATAAGCACATGTTATGCACCCTGGCTTCACTCAGGTCTGCATTCATTTATTCCGGGGTGTGAGAAGGGAAGGTGTAGCCTCACAAGTACACTGAATTATGCTTTTAATTTCATTTCCCTGGGAGGAATTTGTGATCAGATGATTCTGGCCTTTGTGCTGTGCTGCCTTGAAAACAATTTTTAAAGTGCCTAACTGTTAAGCTTAAAAACTACTTTCATTTACTTTCAATGAACCTTTGATATTTAACAGTTAAATTATACAGAGTGAAAAACACAATGGCAACTCCAAATTAATTTTTTCCAGCCTGCCAAACGGACATTCAGGAAATCAAATGGACATTTCCAGACTTAATTTGCCAGTTTACATTCTTTGAAGAGTTAGGGAGAAGGACTCTTGGAGTGAGCTGCCATAGAACAGACTGGGAATAAGACCACTGAATCTAGAGCCATTGTGTTTCCAGGTCTGGCTTAGATTATCTGAATCCCTCCAGAGAATCTCTCTACACCTTTAGAACTCAGTGTTCATTTCAGGGATCAGTCTCTTCCCTGCCCTATCAGTCCGTGATTCAAACTGGGAAGTATGGCAGCAGCTTTTGGCTGAAAAACAGCAGACTCAAGAGATCATGGGTATGCTGTTCTCAGAACCAAATTGCGGCCCTTATATTGGAATAACTTGTTCATTCTGGGCAGTCAACAAATATTACATGCCTGTATAGGATGATGCTGTGCATGGTGCTGTGGGGAAGGACAAAAAAACAGAAAACAGTGAATTGGACAGAGAAGATGAGAGCTAAAGGCAGCATATGTTGTGTCAGATTAGTGCTTTGTGTAGTAAATGTTGAGAGCAGGCTTTGAGATGCTAAGGGAAGCCTCACAGACCCATAGCTGCAGAGCAGGAATATACTATGTTCAGGCAATGGTAGAAGCTGGGCTGTAGGAAACACAGCCACAGATTCGAACAAAGATGGCGACAGCAGTATGGATCTAGCTGAAGATGTTTTTTCCTTTTAAATGTAACTGTTACTAGGAGATTTTCTGAGAATATAAATATTACTATTGCAGAAAATTTGGAAAACAGAAAAACATTGAGACGGTAAAAATCACCCATAATCTTATAGTCCATAGATCACTAATTCAGTACTTCATTCTACTTCTTTTTGGCCATGTGTACGTGTGTGTATTCTTTTTAAAATTGAACTTCAGATCATATTATGTATGTTTTATATTCTGCTTATTTCATTTAACATTGTTTTACTTTTCCCTACATTATTAAATGTTCCTTGAAAACATTTTCAAGGGATGTATAGTGTTTCATTATATAGAGGTACCATAATTTGATTTTTCCTGTATTGAAGCACATATAGTTTCTATTTTGCTGTTGTAAATAATGCTCTGATGAATATTCTTGTATATAAATTTTTGCTTATTTATCTGATTGAGAGTTTTAAAAAGTATGCTTTACTTTCATATGGAGTTTAATGTGGCATTTGAGTTTGAACTTTAAATTGTTGGCATTAGAGATCATCTAATTTTCTTCAGTCATAATGTGGACTAAAAATTTGGCCCTAGAAATGAATGTAATTATGTCTAAGAAAGACAGGAGGATATTTCTATGCTGGAAGAAGTGGAAATACTATGAAAAAAGAGCTTTGAGAACCGATGCTGGTATTGATTCATTTATTTATATGAACTAGGAGCTGTGCTAGGCCCTGGGAATGAAGATGGCTTTGATTAGTTTAGGTCACTCTCAGCTCTTTCCTTTTTCTCTTTTCTTTTCTGTTCTTTTCTGTTTTTTCTTTTTCTTTCTTTCTTTTTTTTTTTTTTTTTGAGACACAGTCTCACTCTGTTGCCCAGGCTGCAGTACAGTGGTGCCTTCTCAGCTTCCTGCAACCTCTGCCTCCCAGGTTCCAGCGATTATCCTGCCTCAGCCGCATGAATAGCTGGGATTATAGGCATGTACCACCTCGCCCAGCTAATTTCTCTATTTTTAGTAGAGACAGAGTTTCACCATATTGGCCAAGCTGGTCTCAAACTCTTGACCTTGGTTGATCCGCGCACCTTGACCTCTCAATGTGCTGGAATTACAGTTATGAGGTACCACGCCCAGCCTCAGCTCTTTCCAGAACTACTGCAGTAGACTCATAACTAGTTTTCCTGTTTCCATCTTTTCTTCTCTCCATTTTCTACTCAGCAGAGTGTTCTTTTTAAGACATAAATCATATCATGTACATAACCCATTAAGCTTCTCACTATATAGAAGTATGAGATAAAACCCAACTTCTTAATATGGTCTACAAGGCCACTGGACTGCCCATTTATTAAGTAGTCCAGCCTTACTGGCCTTTTGTGCATTTTCCTAAAATGTGCCAAGCTCTTTCCTACCTTAGGGTTTCCCCACACATTGCCTTCCTAGAATACTGTTCCCCTAGTCTTCACCTAGCTATCTTATACTTACCCTTTAGTCTCAGCTCAGTTTTTACTACCAGAGAGAAACCTTTTTTGACTACTATCACCCCTTAATGAATTCCTCCATACCAAGTATTTTTCTTTCAAGCACTTATCACAATTTATTATTATATCTTTATTTAATGTATGTCTTCCCTTCTAGATTGTAAGCTTCATGAAGGCAGGGATCATGACTGTCTTATTCACTTTTACCCAGTACCTATCACTGTCTTTGTCATATGGTAGGGGCGAAAGAATGAATGAAAGGTGACTAAGAGATACCATCCCAGTGTACTTAGGATTTGTATTCTTACTGAGCTTCCATGTTGGTTCTACGGATAAGAGCAGAGTAGGAATCAGAAGTGATGAATGAGGGTTTTTATTTAGATGGTTGGTAGAATTAAAATAGAATTGACAGAAATAAGCTAAGAGATAAGTCAGATTGGGAAAGAAATGAATCCAATTTTCAGCATGTGGAATTTAAGGATGAAAGCTGGATAATCCACTGGAAAAAGTGAGCACTCCAGTACCAATCTCTTGCCTTAATAAAACAAAGCCATAACCCAAAACTATTGTTTATTTCTTATTTGGGGACATTATTTATGAATCAGAGAACTCACTTCTTTTTATTGAGGTTCTGGAGCCCATTTTTTAAAAAAAGAATAGTGCATTTGTCCTACTGAATTGCAGATGGATAAACAGAAGAGAGAAAGCTATCATTTTATTTTTACTTGAAGACATGGCATTCTGCCATCTCTATTACTGAATCCCTGAAGACTTCTTGTTTTGTTTGGAAGAGAAACAGAAGTTGGACCTTTTCTTCCCTCCTCACCTCCCCAGCCAATCCTCACTTCCATTATTTTGGAAAAATATCTAAATTACAAATTTGAGGAGCTTCCATGGTGTTTTCACATACTTCACAGGATCCAACCATAGTATCAGGCTTACAATATTAGATTTTGAATACAGTGTTTAAAATCTTGGTATTTGAAGAATTGCAGATACATTTAAATTGGAAGCTGATTTTCCCCCAAGAAGTCATAGAAATATTCTTTGCTCTGTGAAATGTGAGTAATGCAAGAGTGGGCTTGATTATGACTTGAGCAGGATTATAGATCTTAGAAAGGCCTACCTAGATATAAGCTCATCTTTTCACTTTACAGGCCTAGCATATTTTTGGAAAACGAATGAAGGTAGGAACCAAAATTCCATCTCCTGTAGGTGCCTTTTGACCTTTTGTCTGTAGAAGCTGCAACATTTTATTCCTGGACTGGTTGGTTATTTTTTACTTGTTTTCAACATGTAGTCTACCTTTGACATATTAGTATGGTAAATTTGGATTTCATATATAATTTTTTTTAAGTTATATAAAAGACCAAGGAATTGTCTTGCTGCTTGGGGACCTTTCTATGACAGTGCCCAACTCTCCTTTTCAGTAACCAGCTCAGCCTGACACAGTTGTACTTGCTGCTTAACATTCTGTAAAATGTTGTTTAAATATTTCTAACTTATTGTTTCATGCTGGGTTTTATGGAACATAAATTTCTATTTAGGCCACTAATTTACAGTAGAAGTTTGTTACTAATATCACTGCAGGCTCCATCCATCTAAAAATATTGCTCATAACCTATGCTAAAAATATGTTATATATTTGCACTGTATGTAAACAGTGTTGTGTTTTATTAGTGTGCAGTGCTTTGTCTATGGAAATGTTGATATTGCAGCATATATTTAGCGGGGATAGGATACAAGTGTGGTGGAAAGGCTACAGAAAAGTGAAATCCCTGCAGGATGGGATTTATGGAATTTTCAGAGCACTTTGCAGAAAATCTACATATAATACCCACATTTTCTACAGAGGCAAAGTGGAATCTTGCAGAACGTTCAGAGAAACTCTTATTTCATGTATTCTCTGTATTTCTAACTGGCTTATAGAGGACTGAAATTGCAAATATATTCAACTCAAAAGAGGCAATCATTATTGCTTGAATGACCATGTTTTTGCCTTCAAAAAATATTTATTAAATGGGCCAGAAATAACATAAGTTGGATCTTCTTTTTGGTAATGAAGAGGCATAATTCCAAGTAATGACATTTTAGTTTCTTTCTCTGGGTGACCTTGAGCTGGAGGAGATGATTCAGGGATGAAAGGTGTAGGACTTTGGAAGAGTTTCTTTGGATCATTTTGAGCAAACTTTAGTCACAGCCGGACACAGTACTTCATACCTGTAATCTCAGCACTTTGGGAGCCTGAGGTGGAACATCTCTTGAGGCCCGGAGTTTGAGACCAGCCTGGGCAACATAGTGAGACCTCATCTCTGCTTAAAACAACAACAACAAAACCTTTAGTGACTACAAGACACTTAGACTTGTTTCCTATATTTATTCTGAGCTCTAAACCTGCCTTTCATTAGTAAAAATGAGGGAAAGAAGTGGATTAATTGTGGGTTAATCCTAGTTATACAAGTTAGTTTTGTTCTTGAGGTCCTAGTGGGTCGAATTCCTTGGGTGAGGCAAACTGTGCACTGACCTCATCTTCCTCGCTTTGACAGAAGCATCACTGCCGAGTGCCACCTGGTAAACCCAGAGTTGCTACTTGTTAGCCAGTTGAAACGATGATTGTGCCTTAAAAACAGAGTGATTTAAGTTGCCAATTAGGTCACCCAGAGCTGAGCTTTTATCACTTTTCAAGGGTATGCTAAGACTTGCTAGCCATTTTTATAAATGGAATATCTTACAACTTGTTTAAAATACATTTGCAGAAAGTTAAGGCCATTGGTTCTGCCCCCAGAATAGTGATGCTATGGTAAGTTTACCATCCTCTATTTACATGTTCCCTAGAGCTTCAAAAGTCATCATCTTGTGATGGAGATTTTTTATAAACAACTCCCAAAGAATTTTAATGTAGCAAATGAATCTTGGAAAACCGCTCTTTTCTAATTTACTACTTCGTTCAGTGCATGTTAAAGAAGCAGCAGTGAATCGTATAATTAAATGTGATTTTAAAGGCTTCTGAGGTGGCACTTTCCAGCTGATACTCACTGGCATTTTGCTTGGCCTGTTGGACTGAGGCAGGAGGGCTTCTAATGCTCCTCTCTTCTGAAGGCAGACTAAGTGTGAAGGGTACTTTATCAGCAGAGTGCTGCTCATGCTATCATCACCTGCTCTGCAGAGGTACACACTCTTTTGTTGAGAAGAAGGCAGTTCTTCCCTTGTTGGTTGTTTTACTTAGAAACTTCAAAAATGTTCACATTAAAATGCTAAAGCATTTTCTGAAAGCTAGCCAGTAGATCACTAGGATAAATGGGATGGAATCTGAGTGATGAAGGATTTCCACGAAGGTCCTTTTTTCTGAGTTCACAATAACACCAACCCACCCCAATCAACCTTTATGTCCACAGACAGGACATTGCGTGCAATTCCCTGAGCTATAATCCAGTCCGTCTTCAACCTATGCTTCCACTTTTAAGACCAAGACATCTTTTGGCTAGATACACTTCTGTGGTCAGGGTCATAGTTGTCTTCCTATCTAAGCTTGACCAGTGCATACGCAGGCCTGTACTGGCCAGGATGATAAATGTGAAGATTGGACTGCATTTCATGGCTAGGTTCTCCACTTGGTTATTTTCTGTCCTATTGTGGTTATTTTTTCTGTTCTTGTAGAAAAGAGAACAAAGCCCGTTTAACAACTGCAAAGCACACAGTCTGCAGAGACCTGAAAGATTACTGGCAACAAAACATATTTATGTCTTTAATAAGGAATTGAAATTTACCACTCACTAAAATTTTCCTTCTCTTTTCTTTCTGTTTTCTCTTTGGAGCTTGTTGGTGTTAGGAGGATCAGTCTGGTCTCCAGGATGTTATTTTGATGTCTTTTGTTTTCCGAGGAAATATTTTATAGTGTTTTCTGACAGTGATAAAATTTTGAGGTAATTCTAAATTCTTGTGTACATGCTTAATTTTGAAGTAAGTATTAAAATATTTTGTATGGCCTCCAAGTATCTCAAGTCTGAAAAGATTATGTGGCATATAATAAATGAAAGTGAGTGTGAGAGTTTATTGAAAGGGCAAAAGATGTGGCTGTGGAATAGAGGTGCTGTATTTCAAGGTGAAAATTAAGTGATATTTGTGCAATTCAAAATAAAACTACTCAGACGACAAAATCCTGGTGTCTGTGTAATGGTCCTCTAACAAAGTCTCTTAATGACAAGGAGGCTACGATGCCATGAATCATGCAAGGTATTTTAAGAGTGGGTTCCTTAAATGCCCTAATTCCCCTTTTTGTATTCCTCAGGACACATGGTTAAGAAAGTTCCTAGACACTTTTATTTGGAGCTGAGGGATATAAAAGCACTATTGAAAGTCGGTGAAATATGGTGAGGTAGGCCATCCACTGCTTTTGCCTCCTTCAGATTATTTACTTGTTGACCATGCACACATTTCTAAATAGGCCTTTTTTTAATGCAACTTTAGATTTTTACAAAGGTACCAACAAGATTAGTAGGACTGACAAATGATATTTTATTTCCTTAGTAAGGATTGGAATTCTTTTCATGGGTTTTTCAAAATGTTTTAATAATCCTCTGAGTCCCAAATCCATCCTCTGGGGATTTTCCCTACATAGTCAAAGTTAAATATTTTGGATGGGGAGTGAGGCTGAGAGAAACTTTGCTCGGAGAGAGGTAAAGCAACCTTTGAGGAGGAATACAGAAACTGTATTTCTGTCTGTAAATGTTATTAAGAAAGTTTTATATTCTAAGGTTGTGATAGTCATTCATTGGCTCATTCACCAAATGTTTGAGTATCTTTTCTGGGTATACTGTATATGGTAGATGATTTGATCTCTTTTGAGTTGAATTTTAAAGGACTATCCTAGGGAAACTTGAGAGTTCCAGAGGAGAATAAAACATGATTTCTGCCTTCAAGGGACTTATAATTTGATAGATGCAAAATAATAAAGTAGTGTGTATTAAGTGAGGTAATAGAAGTACAAATTCTCTAGGAGTTTAGAGGAAGGAAGCTCATATTTGCAGGGAAGGTTTCCTAACAATATTTATACTAGACCTTGAAAGATGCCTGGGATTTCTTTAGACAGAAGAGGCACAGAAATGTATTCCTGGAAAAAGTTATAGGAAAGAGAAAGGACATATTTAGGAAATGGCAAATGCGTCAGTTTGGCTGCAATATAAGGTGTGTGTGAGGTATGTAGGGAATATTAGGAAATAAGGTTGATATATAGGTTGGGGTCAGAATAGAACTTTGAAGATGCCATGCAGCAGGGGTTGAATTTACATGATAGCTGATCTTGAAGACTGAAAACTAGGAAATTACCCAATCAGAACTGTGCTTTAGAAGGATGTGCTGGGGGACTGGGCATGGTGGCTTACACCTGTAATCTCAGCACTTCGGGAGGCCAAGGGGGGAAACTTGAGGCCAAGAGTTTAAGAAAAATGTACTGGAAAACCATGAGTAAAATAGATTAGAATGAAGGATAGAGGGTACAGAGAAATTGGAATTCAGAAATTCTATTGGAATTACCTATAAAAAACAAAGGTAGAGCCACTTTAAATATGTGCAGTTTATATATGCCAGTAATACCTAAATAAAGCTGTTTAAAGAAAAAAAAAAAACATGATAATCAGGCCCTGAACTTGGAAATATGAAGGAAAGTTCAGATTTGAATGACATTTTGGAAATAGAATCTACAGAGGAGGATGGAAAGAGTGAAGAAGTAGGAGTGGAGTCAAACATGATCAAGTTTTTAAGCTAGGGTAATTTAGGAAAATTGTGGAGCCAGAATAGAAATAGAGAAGTCAAGAGGAAGGAGGAGAAAGCATTTTGATGAATTGATGAATCTCTTGGACACATTGTAACTGAAGTGTCCGCAAGATATCAGTGATTTTGTCCCAGAGGCAGGTGAAAATGTGGAATGGTGGTACATGGCCTAGATCACCTTCTCAGTTGATGCTGTACAAGCTGAAGCAATGGATATGGATGGAATAAATTGCTTAGCAATTTCTTGTAATTCTAGCTTTCTGTGACCTGAGTTAAACTCTAGTATACCTGAATAATACATAAGTTGGTATTGTGGCCTAATATGGGGGGAGGTCATTTCTATGATTTTTACATTGGTTTTATTTCTAAGGTATTTGTATACATAGACTCTAACAGAACATAAATTCAGAAACAGATAGTTTTGTATTTGTTCAGGTGAAAATGACAGACATCCTTTCTCTTAGGTGTAAGGGAAGAAACTTTGAGGAAAAGAAGGGTCTGACAGTTTCTGAAAACCAAAGCTAAAAGGGACAAAAATAGAATGAGATCCTTTTCTATAGCATTCTTTCTCTGTGGTTTTAGGAAATGGTCTTCATAATTTCTTTTAATTCTGTAATTATTTTTTGTTTGTTTGTTTTAATTCAGAACCACAAATAGGAAAATCTGCCATTTGAATTTTTGTTGAATTAGCTCTCTCATTAGCACATTCTAATGTAAGTGTTCCCTGACTTATTGACTGAAATTTAGTGGATTCTCCATGTATGTTTGGTTATGCATAGATTCGTTGCTGTTAATTGCTCTTGAATTTGGGGATTTTTATTTTATCAATAATAGAGCTTCTCTAGGCATGAGTGATGTTCCAGATAATATAGTTGTCTTAAAAATGTGACTGAGGGGCCGGGCGCGGTGGCTCACGCCTGTAATCCCGGCACTTTGGAAGGCCGAGGCGGGCGGATCACCTGAGGTTGGGAGTTTGAGACCAGCCTGACCAACGCGGAGAAACCTTGTCTCTACTAAAAATACAAAATTAGCTGGACATGGTGGTGCATGCCTGTAATCCCAGCTACTAGGAAGGCTGAGGCAGGAGAATCGCTTGAACCCGGGAGGCGTAGGTTGCAGTGAGCCGAGATCGTGCCATTGCACTCCAGCCTGGGCAACAAGAGCGAAACTCTGTCTTAAAAAAAAGGGAAAAGGAAGCATGGAGCTCAGATTTTCAGTCAAATTTAGAAAATTTGACATCAGTACAGTTTCCATAGATATTAAAAGACTAATAAAGAGTAATATGAACAACTTTATGCGAATAAATTAGACATCCTAGTTGTAAAGGACAGATTTATTAAAAGATAAAAATTATTGGCTGGGCACAGTGGCTCACATGTGTGTAATCCCAGCACTTTGGGAGGCTGAGGCAGGAGAATCACTTGAAACCAGCCTGGACAACATAGTGAGACCCCCATCTTAGCTGGGCATGGTGACATGCATCCGTAGTCCCTGCTACTCTGGAGGCTGAGATGGGAGGATTGCTTGAGCCTGGGAGGTTGAAGCTGCAGTGAGCCGTGATCACACCACTGCACTCTGGCCTGGACCACAGAGTGAAACTCTGTCTCAAAAAAAAAAAAAAAAGAAAAAAGCAAAAGATAAAAATTACCTAAGTCACTCAGGAAGAAATAACTGAAATACCCATATATACATATACATACATACATACATACATACATACATACATATATATAGAAAAATATATATAATTATTTATTTATTTTTTTTTGAGATGGAGTCTCACTCTGTCACCCAGGCTGGAGTGCAGTGGTACAGTCTCGGCTCACTGCAAGCTCTACCTCCCGGATTCATGCCATTCTCCTGCCTCAGCCTCCTGAGTAGCTGGCACTACAGGCACCTGCCACCATGCCCGGCTAATTTTTTTTTTTTTTTTTTGTATTTTTAATAGAGACGGGATTTCACCCTGTTAGCCAGGATGGTCTTGATCTCCTGACCTCGTGACCCACCTGCCTCGGCCTCCCAAAATGCTGGGATTACAGGCATGAGCCACAGCGCCCGGCCTGAATACCCATATATATTAAAGAAATTGATTTTTTGTTTTTCTGAGACAGTCTCTGTCTGTTGCCCAGGCTGGAGTGCAGTGGCACAATGAAGGCTCACTGCAGCCAGCCTCAATCTCCCAGGCTCGAGTGATCCCTCTGCCTCAGCCTCCCAAGTAGCTGGGACTACAGGCACATGCGACCACACCCAGCTACTTTTTTTTTTAACTTTAGCAGAGATGAGGTCTCACTATATTGCCTAGGCTGGTCTTGAACTCCTGAATTCAAGCCTCGGCCTCCCAAAGTGCTGGGATTATAGGCATGAGCCACCCTACATGGGCAAGAAATTGAATTTAAAGCTAAAAGATTTTCCACAGAGAAACACCAGGCTCAGATGACTGTGCTGATGAATTCTGCTAAACATTTGAGGAAGAAATGACTATCAATTCTATATAAACTCTTCTAGAAAAATTGAACAGAAGGGAATATTTCCCAGTTCAGTCTCTGAGGCCAGCATTACCCTACTTCCAAAACCAGACAAAGATACTATACAAAAAGAAAATTATAGGCCCAGTGCAATGGCTCTTGCCTGTAATCCCAGCACTTTGGGAGACCGAGACAGGCAGATCACCTGAGGTCAGGAGTTCAAGACTAGCCTGGCCGATGTGGAAAACCCCATCTCTAATGAAAATACAAAAATTAGCCAGGTGCGGTGGCAGGTGCCTGTAATCCCAGCTACTCAGGAGGCTAAGGCAGGAGAATTGCTTGAGCCCAGGAAGCGCAAGTTGCAGTGAGCCGAGATTGTACCACTGGACTCCATCCTGGGCAACAGAGTGAGACTCTGTCTCAAAAAAAAAAAAAAAAAAAAAAGAAAATTATAGACAATATTCCTCATGGAAGACAGAATTTAAAAATTTTAACAAATTGAACCCAACAATCGATAAAAAGGACAGCTCTTCCAAGTGGGGTTTTTTTTTTTTTTTTTTTTTTTCATGAATGCAAGGCTGGTTTTTAACACTCAAATGTCAATCAATGTAACTTAGTAAATTAACAAAACTGTTAGTTTGCCAGGGCTGCCATAACAATATATCATAAATTAGATAGATGAAACAACAGAAATTTATTTTCTCACAAGTTTGGATGTTAGAAGTCCAAAATCAAGGCATTGGCAAGTTTGATCTCTTCTGTGTTCTCTCTCCTTGGCTTGCAAATGGCTGCCTTCCTCCTGTACCCTCACATGGTCACTCCTCTGTGTCTGACTGTCTGTGTCATAATCACTTCTTACAAGGACACTTCTCAGATTAGAGCCCACCCTAACGAACTCATTTTAACTCAATATCCCCCCCCCTTTTTTTTTTGAGACAGGGTCTCACTTTGTTCCCCAGGCTGGAGTGCAGTGGTGGGCTCTCAGCTCATTGCAACCCCTGCATCTCCGGCTCAGATGATCCTTCTGCCTCAGCCTCCCAAGTAGTTGGGACTACAGGAATAATATGCCACCACGCCTGGCTAATTTTTGTATTTTTTGTAGAGATGGGATTTCGCTGTGTTGGCCAGGCTGGTCTCAAATTCCTGGACTCAAGTGACCTACCTGCCTCAGCCTCCTAAAGTGCTGAGATTATAGGCGTGAGCTCTATGCCCAGCCTAGTTACCTTTTTAAAGTCTGTCTCCAAATACAGTCACTTTCTTAGGTACCAGGGTTTAAGACTGTAATGTATGAATTAGGGGGTAGAAGGAACACAGTTGAGCTTATAACACAAACTCAACATCATGTGATCTTCTTAATAAAGGCAGAATTTTGTAAAATCCAATACCTACTCCCAATAAATATCAGCAAACGAGAAGCATGAGAAAACTTCCTAAAACTGATCAAGGGCATCTGTAAAAATCCCATAGCTAACTTAATGTCAAGAGACTGAATACTCTGTCCTCCTAACGTCAGGACTATGTTGGGGATATCCACTTTAATGTCTTCCATTTAGCGTTGTACTGGAAGTTCTAGCTAAGGCAGGGAGGCAAGGAAGAGAAATAAAAGGCATCTAAATTAGAAAGGAAGAAGTAAAACTTTTTAATTCTCAGACTATATCATTGTCTATGCAGAAAATCCAGTGGAATCCACAAAAAAGCTACTAAAACTTAGTAAGTGAATTTAGCAATTGGCAGGATACAAATCATTGTACAAAAATCAATTGTATTTCTGTATGCGGCCCACAAACAATCAACAATTGGAATTTTTAAAACTCATTTATTATAGCTTCAAAAGATTTGAAATACTTAGGGGAAAAATCTGATAAAAGATGTGCAAGACCAGGCGCATTGGCTCACGCCTGTAATCCTAGCACTTTGGGAGGCTGCGGCAGGCAGATCACTTGAACCCAGGAGTTCAAGACCAGCCTGGGCAACATGGCAAAACCCTGTTTCTACAAAAAATGCAAAAATTAGCCAGGTGTGGTGGTGTGCGCCTGTAGTCCCAACTGCTCAGGAGTCTGAGATGGGAGGGTAGTGTGAGTCCAGGAGGTGGAGGTTACAGTGAGCCAAGATGGTGCCACTATACTCTAGCCTGGGTGACAGAGTGAGACCCTGTCTCAAAAAAAAAAAAAAGTCTTGGAGAAATAAATGGAGAGAGAGATTGTGTGTGGGTCAGAAGACTCAATATTGTAAAGTTTTTGGTTCTCCGCCTTATTTATCCATAGATTCAATGCAACTGTAATAAAATCCCAGCAGGCATTGTTGAAGAAAATGACAAGCTTATTTTCAAAGTCATATAGAAATGCAAAGAAGCCAGATTAGTCAAAACAGATTTGAAAAAAAAAACAAACTAGTGACTTAACGTTTACCTGACTTTAAGATTTATTATAAACCTACCTTACTCAAAACAGTATAGTAGTCATATGAAAAGATAATGGAACAGAATAGAGAACCTAGAGGTAGACCCACACAATTATGGACAACTGCTTTTCAACAAAGGTGCAAAGTATTCGTATGTAAAAATGAACTTAAAATTCATACCTTGTACTATAGACAAAAATTGACCCCAACTGGATTATCGATCTAAATGTAAAACCTAAAATTATAAACTTTCTTTAGGAAAAAGAAAACATAAGAGAAAACCTTTGTTTTCTCTTGTTTAGGCAAACGTATTTAAGATATAGCATCAGAAGAACAGTTCATAAAAGAAAAAAATTGAAAACTTGGACTTCAAATGTAAAACCTTTTGCTCCTCTAAAGATACTTTTAAAAGAATGAAAAGATAAGTTACAAACTGGGGGAAAATATTTGCAATCATATATCTAATAAATAACATATGAAGAATCCTTACAATTCAACAACAACAGCAAAAACACCTCAGGGGAAAAAAGACAAAACGTTTGAACTGATACTTCACACAAAAGGATATATGAGTGGTAAATAAACAGATGAAAGATACTCAATGCCATTAGATGTTAGGGAAATGCAAATTAAGGCTAAAATGAGATACCACTACATACCTATTAGTTTGACTAAAATTTTTAAAACTGACCATACCAAATGTTGGAGAGGATGTGAAGGAACTGTAACTCTTTTTTTTTTTTTTTTGAGACGGGGTCTCGCTCTGTCGCCCAGGCTGGAGTGCAGTGGCCAGATCTCAGCTCACTGCAAGCTCCGCCTCCCGGGTTCACGCCATTCTCCTGCCTCAGCCTCCCGAGTAGCTGGGACTACAGGCGCCCGCCACCTCGCCTGGCTAGTTTTTTTTTTTTTTTTTTTTTTTGTATTTTTTTAGTAGAGACGGGGTTTCACCGTGTTAGCCAGGATGGTCTGGATCTCCTGACCTCGTGATCCGCCCCTCTCGGCCTCCCAAAGTGCTGGGATTACGGGCTTGAGCCACCGCGCCCGGCCAACTGTAACTCTTTTAACACTCGGCTGCTCTGTTGGTGGGAATCTAAAATGGTGTAACCGCATTGGAAAACAGCTTGGCAGTTTCCTAAAAAGTTAAACATACACCTACATATGATTCAGCCATTTCACTCTTAGGTATTTAACCCCTAGAAAAAGAAAGCATATACCCATACAAAGACTTACACATAAATGTTCACAGCAGCCTCATTTTTAATATGCAAGACTGGAACCAACCCAAGATGTTCATCAACAGATAAAATGAGTTGTGTTATAATTTATTGTGTACAATAAAATACTAAATGATAAAAAAAGAATGAACTATTGATTCATGCAACAATATGGATGAAATCAAAATAATTATGTTGAGCGAAGTAAGCCAGACAAAAAAAATACATACTGTATGATTCATTTATATAAAATTTTAGAAACCTCAAAATAACCTATAGTGTTAGAAAGCACTACAGATTGGAAACAGAGGCAGGGAGTGGAGAGATATGAGAGGGAACCATTACAAAATAGCACAAGGAAACTTTTGGGGTGATGGATATATTATCTTGATTGTGTTGATGGTTTTACAGGTCAAAAATTAACAAATTGTTCACCTCAAGTATGTGCAGTTTGTTTCCATTAATCCTCAATAAAATTGTTAAAAGCAAACAAAAACTTCACTTTCCTTAAGAAGGGAATGCGAAGTCTGTAACTATAAAACTGTGCCACTCCCTTTACCCCAAGAGGGTAAACAGAGTGAGCGTGAAACGCCTGGTTAGAACCAGGGAGGTGATTTCCTGAAGAACCAAATTTAATTACTTTTATAGTTAGGTGACAAACATTAAATATTTCATTAATTACTAAGTTATCCAGCCTTTTAAAAAGTCCTGACTGTGGGGCTGGGCATGGTGGCTCACGCCTGTAATCCCAGCACTTTGGGAGGCCAAGGCGGACGGATCGCCTGAGGTCAGGAGATCGAGACCAGCCTGGTAAACAAGGTGAAACCCGTCTCTCTAACTAAAATAACAAAAGTTAGCCAGGCATGGTGGCAGGTGCCTGTAATCCCAGCTACTAGGGAGGCTGAGACAGGAGAATTGCCTGAACCCGGGAAGCAGAGGTTGCAGTGAGCTGAGATTTACACCACTGCACTGCAGTCTGGGCGACAGAGCGAGACTCTGTCTTTAAAAAAAAAAGAAAAAAAAAAGCCCTAGCTGTGAAATGATTAGTGACACATTCCATGGGTTGGCTGAGTGTCTATATGGTATGTGAAGAAGCATTTCTTTTTGTTTATAAATTTGCTAGCTATTAGTTTAGAGTGTCCTATTGTTCTTATATTACACTAGTAAATTCTTTTTTCTCTTGAAAGGGGAAATAAATACGCAACTGCAGTGTGCATAATGATGTTCAGACTAATGTTGTTACTAACCAAAAAACAAATAGGAATGTGTTGTCAGATTCCCGGGTAGAAATGACATAAGGGGCAGACTGGTTTTATCATTTCTCGGATCCAACTGTTTGATGATTGCTGTGATATTGCTAAACTGGAAAGGAAGAAAACACAGAACTTAAATATACAGTACAGAGAAACTCATGTATTACAGAAATGTGATTGTTTACATTTTCTTACTGCCTAAGATTTAGGTGCAGATCCTTGGAAGTTTAGTGTTGTAACAGAGAAGTCTGTTAACTTATGTGTTAAAATATAAGCAAACAGATTATCTCTCTGAAATAATTGTATTAGCATTGACTAATATTCTATTAAATAGACTGTTTTTCTAGGATTTTCTAACTGAAATTTATATCATAAGCTGGCTTGAGATGATCTTCTAAAATGATGAAAGAAATGAAATAATACAAAGCTAAAACTCTATTCACATAATGTTGTAAACCACGATAGACAAATCAATTCTGGAGGTCACAATAAGAAATAAAATGGCTCTTTTAAAATCAAAGGCTACATATTGACTTCTACTTTAAAATAAATGGTCTTTGCAAATAATTATACTTGCAAATTAAATGTACATGTGTGCAGTGTGAAGTGGGTTTTTTGAGCAAATTATGAACATAATTTTTAACTGTGAAGGTGTATTGGTAAGGGTAGGCTAAGCTGTGTTGTAATAACAGCAGCAAAAACAAAATCTCAGTAACTTAGCATAACAAAAGTCTACTTCTTGTTTACACTACACATCTGCCATAGGTAAAGGATTCTTTTCCTCATAGTCTCTCAGGGACCCAGGCTGAGATTCTACCCTCTTATAGCTGTACTATCTGGAACGTGTAGCTTCCTTGGGCACTGCAGCATGGGAAGCCAGAGTTGATGATTCATATACCAGCATTTACATTTTTCAGCACAAAAGTGATATGTTCTTTAACTCACAACCCATTGGCCAGAACCGGTAACATGGCTTCACCTAACTGCAAGCTAGCTGGAGAATTGTGGGAGAGCTCATGGATATTCGGTGATAAATGTCTTTGTTATAAAAGGATGGTCATGGCCAGGCGCATGGCTCATACCTATAATCCCAGCACTTTTGGGAGGCTGAGGCTAGGGATCACCTGAGGTCAGGAGTTCGAGACCAGCCTGACCAACATGGTGAAACCCCGTCTCTACTAAAAATACAAAAATTAGCCAGGCGTGGTGGTGGGCGCCTGTAATCCCAGCTACTTGAAAGGCCGAGGCAGGAGAATCGCTTGAACCCAGGAGGCAGAGGTTGCAGTGAGCTGAGATCGTGCCATTGCACTCTAGCCTGGGCAGCAGATTGAGACTCTGTCTCCAAGAAATAAAAATAAATAAAAAATAAAAGCATGGTCAGACTTTTATATAGGATGAATTCCACTTTGCCTGGCATCTTTGAAATAATACCTTTAATAGAACATTTAATGTCATATAATTAAAGTATTCAACTGGCAAAGATGCTCATAAAATGGCCTTTTTATGTCATACTTAAATTTTTTGTGTATTCTCATTTGTTATAAGGAGGGGGAAAAGAGAATCAATATATTCTTCAATTTACCATTATTCATATAAGTGGTAATTTGCCATTTGCCATTTTCCAAATAATCCAGATGACCTTGCTTCTGACCACAAAGTGAGATTTTGTGTGTGTTGTCTGTAGAGAAATATGTTGCTACAATGAAAACTCACAATATATTTTGAAAACTGCTAGAGTGATTTCAAGTATCTTTGGTTAGGAGTTTTTCATGTTAGGGATCTGTCTATTCTAGTTTTTGCTGAGTTATTAGGTTACATTTTTCCTTCCAATAAAGCTAAACTGTTAAGGAGGAGAATCTTATATCATGATAGGATTATCCTGAGCTTTTGTTTAGGCTATTTTCTAAGCCTTTTAGGGAAGGCTATTTCCTGAGTCTTTTGAGAGAACAAACCAAATGTGGAAGGAATATAGGGCAGTAGTGCAGGGACTACTGGGTCCTTTTGCGTTTTTAGGAACACAAGGGCTTGTTCATACTCAGATCATCAAATCGAAAATATTCAGTCTCAGTTTACCCCAGTTATCTGAACTATCAGCTTGTAAACTCTAATGAAAGAACTCATTTTCCAGGTAGGAATTTAAAATTAGTAGAAAAGAGAACCCTCAGAATAATTACAGGTGAAAAATGATTTCTTTTACTGCAAACAAATATTTTAATCTGTTTTGTTTTTTTCCAGTCGTGTTATAGGAAACAATAATCTGCTGTTTTGAAGGGCTCCTTTTTGCTTGAGAGACTAGTTGCCCACCATGGATATGGCAAAATCTGGCACGTAAAGCTTGCTCTCTGGGACTACAGTCTCCTTAGGGTTGCTTGTCTTCACCGATCCTTATGCACCATATACGTGATGATGTCATCTTCCCTTACATATCATGCCTGTGTGAGTTTCACAACACTTAGTAAGCACTTGTTAAGTATCAGGCAATATGATTTCTTAATTACAAATATGAAAAAGACATGATCTGTGGATCCGAAGAACTAACAGACCAGTTGGGGGAGAGACATGTAAACTGATAATTTCAGTCTTTGGTATCAGGATGATGTTGGCCTCATAAAATGAGTTAGGGAGGATTCCCTCTTTTTCTATTGATTGGAATAGTTTCAGAAGGAATGGTACCAGCTCCTCTTTGTACCTCTGCTAGAATTCGGCTGTGAATTCGTCTGGTCCTGGACTTTTTTTTGGTTGGTAGGCTATTAATTATTGCCTCAATTTCAGAGCCTATTATTGGTCTATTCAGGGATTCAGCTTCTTCCTGGATTAGTCTTGGGAGGGTGTATGTGTCCAGGAATTTATCCATTTCTTCTAGATTTTCTAGTTTATTTGTGTAGAGGTGTTTATAGTATTCTCTGATGGTAGTTTGTATTTCTATGGGATCGGTGGTGATATCCCTTTTATCATTTTTTATTGCATCTATTTGAATCTTCTCTCTTTTCTTCTTTATTAGTCTTGCTAGTGGTCTATCAATTTTGTTGATCTTTTCAGAAAACCAGCTGGATTCATTTTCTTAATCAAAACAGGCCTGTAATCCCAGTACTTAGGGAGACTGAGGCGGGTGGATCACTTGAGGTCAGGAGTTTGAGACCAGCCTGGCCAACATGGTGAAATCTTCTCTCTACTAAAAATACAAAAATTAGCAGGGCGTGGTGGCACATGCCTATAATCCCAGCTACTCAGGAGGCTGAGGCAGGAGAATCACTTGATCTCTGGAGGCAGAGGCTGCAGCGAGCCGAGATGGTGCTACTGCACTCTAGCCTGGGCTACAGAGCAAGACTCTGTCTCAAAAAAAAAAAAAAAAAAAAAAAGGTCTGGGCACAGTGGCTCATGCCTGTAATCCTAGCACTTTGAGAGGCCAAAGCGGGTGGATCACTTGAGGTCAGGAGTTTGAGACCAGCCTGACCAACATGGAGAAACCCCGTCTCTACTAAAAATACAGAAGTAGCCAGGTGTGGTGGCACATGCCTGTAATCCCAGCTACTTGGGAGGCTGAGACAGGAGAATCACTTGAACCTGGGACGTGGAGGTTGTGGTGAGCCGAGGTTGTGCCATTGCACTCCAGCCTGGGAAACAAGAGCAAAACTCCTTCTCAAAAACAAAAAAACAAACAAAAAGGTTGACAAAAACTGGATGTAACCCAAACACCCCTTCAATCAATAAATGGATGAAGAATCTACAGTATATCCATGTTATGGAATACTATTCACAATAAAAAGGAATGAGCAGCTTACAGCCACAACAGCATGGATGTATCTCAGATGTTTTATGCTGGGTGAAAAAAGCAAGATTCAAAAGGCTACATACTGTATGATTCCATTTATATATCATTCTATAAAAGGCAAAATGAGGCCGGGCATGGTGACTTACGCCTGTAATCCCACCACTTTTGGAAGCTGAGTTAGGAAGATCACCTGAGCACAGGAGTTCAAGACCAGCTTGGGCAGCAAAGCAAGACCCTGTCTCAAAAGAAAAAAAATAAGGGAAAATGATAGCAATGGAAAGCAGATCCATGTTTGCCAGGGTTAAGGGTGAGGTGCGAATTTCACTACAAAAAGGCAGCACAAGTTTTGGGATAATGCATCTGTTTTGTGATTATCGTGGTGGTAAGTACATGAGTCTTTGCATTTTTAAAACTCATAGAATAGTACACCAAAAGGGGACTTTTACGATCTGTAAATTTTAAAATAAAATGAAAACAAAAAGATCATGGACAATGCTCTTTAGGTATTGAGTAAATTTTTATTTATTTATTTATTTATTTATTTTGTTTGTTTGTTTGTTTCATTATAATGCTTGTTGTGCTGGAAGGTCAACAAAAATCAGTTTTATTCTTCTTTTCAAAAAAGAGGTGTCTGGTTATAGAAGTGTTGGTTCCTCTTGGACAGTCCAGATTGCAATGACTTTCTTTAAGCTGATAATGTTGTATTAGTTCTCCTCATTTATATTAGCTTTTGTTAAATGAGTTAGGTTTCATTTTATCATGAACTTGAATTATTATTTCTAAAATTTAAGTTAAGTTTTTTTTTTAAGAGACAGAGTCTTGCTCTGTCTCCTTGGCTGGAATGCAGTGGCATGATCATTCATAGCTCATTGCAGCCTCAAACCCCTGGGCTCAAGCAATTCTCCCACCTTAGCCTCCCAATAGCCAGGACAACAGGCACATACCACCGCGCCCAGCTAGTTTTAAAAATTTTTTGTGGAGATAGGGTCTCACTGTGTTGCCCAGGCTGGTCTTGAACTCTGGGTCTCAAGTGAGCCTCATGTGTCAGCCTACTAAATGCTAGGATTACAGGCATTAGCCACCACATATAATATTTAATTATATTATATTTAAGATAATTAAATATTGGCCCAATATTTAATTATGGTAATGATGCTTCTTAAAAACCACTGTGAAAAGATGTCTTTAAACTTGAATTTTCTTAAGAGTGGGACAATTTTCAATGTTTTATGACCCAACATTCCATATGTAAGCTTTAAACTCTTTAACCTCAAAAATAATTCAACTAATAAGGTATATAATAATATATTTCCCCCGCTTTTTAAAAGTTTGTCCTCATATACAATAAAATAGCTGTGTCTGTCAGAGGACACGAACATCGAGTTAACATTTATCAGACAGTGTTTTGTACTTAACTTCATTATATTTTGTAACAATCCATTGTTCAAGTGTTAGGTTAATTACTTGAAACCCAAACCTACTTGCTTGAAGAAGTTTCATTTTGAAGTACATCAGAGTCATTAATCACTGCACCTTTTGATCTCCTTTGAAAACTTCCTAGCATTTATTTTTCTATTATCTTCCTCAATAAAAAGGAACCACTTTTGTCCTGCTGATGCATGACTGGGTGTGTATCGCTCTATTTCTTGAATATATAGAATATACAGGTTTGGATTTGGAATGTCTTCAACATTCGTCCACTATTTGAAACTTATCCCTTTGTCCAATGTCTTCTTCCAAAAAGCAGCTTGATTGATTTATACAGCAGTTATTGCAGTTGTAGCATTTTAATTCCCTCTATCATCTTCTCTCTCCATTTGGGATGATATGCAGAGGGACATTTGATGTTCCGGTGGGTATCATAAGAGAACGTTGAAGAGCTAAGTAACTAAGGGGCATTCTTCATACATAATCTATCCAGTTGTCAGGCTGTCCTCAGTCGGAGGGGTGTTGCTGTTGCTACATCCTCAACTACATCATAGCATTTTAAAAAAAACTTTGTCATTTAAAAACGATAAAACTAAATACTTAAAAGCACTCTGATGTTTACTTTGCTGAGCCTTACTGGTGATTTTGTTGTTTTATGGAATGCTGTAGAGGAGTCCATTGTTAATCACGTCCTAACCCTATAAAATAAGTAACAAGCTGCTAAACAGAATGATGACAACAGAGAACGGAGTTTCATTTGAATTCATGCAAATGTGGAGGTTTCCCAGAAAGCCATTTTAAAAGTATGAGCCACATTTTGAAAATCAAACAAAGAATAACGCCTTGGAATAGAAATCCATAATGAAACCCATATAATAGCTGAAAGATGACAATAAATTCTACAAGGAGAGCTTTCCGTTTTCTGTTCCTTTTCAAATTCTAATACTAAACTCTATTAGTGGTCTGTATAAGATAATGAGACATGAAGCCCTGGTGGTGTAAAACTATTACTAATCTGTTACTTTGCATAAATTTTCACTCAGACTACTGTCTGTGGTCTTCTTATGAAGGATCTGTTACACGCTTTCTAGCTAAACAGATGAGACCTATTAGCTATCTCCTTTGAATGAATGGTGTTGGAATTTGCAGGCACTGCACTTTTTACAAGTTAGGAAGAGCAAGAGATTGCATACAAGGAAAACATGAGTATTTACTCCAGTCAGAGATCTGTGTTCTTAATGTTAATTGATGTCGTTTTCCTCAGTTTCAGTATCACGTTAAGGAAAAGGCAGAATGGTGTTTTTACTCTGATTTTAAAGATAGATGTATTTATAAAGTGATCACCTTCCTACATCTAAGTCATATCATTCTTTTACTTTCAATAACAGTAACAAGAAATTTATCATTTTTCTCCCCGTAAACTCTGATCTTATCCTTTTTTTACCTATTTCACTTCATGGCACCCTTTTTGTTTCTTAGTCACACAGACTTACAATTTAAATCAGCTTTGATTCCTTTCCTCTCTTCATATGTTTAAGCAGTTGCCAAGTTCTTTTCAGTCATCTCTCGTAATTTCTCTTACATTCATCTTTTTTTCCCTTTCTCTTTGCCAGCATCCTAATGTAGACCATTATGGACTCATGCCTAAATTATTACATCTTTAATTGGTTTTCCAACCTCCAGTTAATTTCCTTCCGATCCATCCTGAACATCACCACTAGATTTATCTTACTAAAACATGGCTTTTGTTAAACTTAGCAATTTCAAAGTTTCAAAATGATTGCAATAGTAATTGAAGTTATTAATGTTATTAAGAGACAGCATAGTATAGTGGTATACTGTATTGGCTTTGGAACTAAATAGATATGGGTTGGAATCCTAGCTTAATCCCTTAGTAGTGGTGTACTCTTGGGGACTGAGTTACTTGACCATTTTGGGGCATAGGAATCCTCATTTGAAAATAGGGAGAATAATATGATAGTCTTATAAAAAGTAGCCACAGTTTGTAAAATACATAGTTTAGTGACATCAATTAATGATAGTTATTATTAGTAGAAGTGTTGTTCCTGTTATTGTTATTTGTGAGGACAAAATGGAGAAAGGGAACAGAGAGTAGAGGATGGAACCTTCAGGTAGAATAGTTCCAATTAAAAGCATAAGGTAAAAGAGCTCTTCTACATTGGAAGGGCTGAGGACTTTTTAAAGTTTTCAAAGAATGAGGACTTTTTAAAAATTTGTAGTTCTTAAGATGCTTACATTGTAAAATATATCTGAGTCTTCTGTCCTCAAGTATACTACAGACAGTATTTTTCAGGTACATGAACTAAAACTTTGCAAACCCAAGGATCAGTGACCACTGGTTTTGATTATTAGAAACTTGATGGGCCGGGCACGGTGGCTCAAGCCTGTAATCCCAGCACTTTGGGAGGCCGAGACGGGCGGATCACGAGGTCAGGAGATCGAGACCATCCTGGCTAACACAGTGAAACCCCGTCTCTACTAAAAAATACAAAAAACTAGCCAGGCGAGGTGGCGGGCGCCTGTAGTCCCAGCTACTCGGGAGGCTGAGGCAGGAGAATGGCGTAGACCCGGGAGGCGGAGCTTGCAGTGAGCTGAGATCCGGCCACTGCACTCCAGCCTGGGCGACAGAGCGAGACTCCGTCTCCAAAAAAAAAAAAAATAATAAAATAAATAGAAACTTGATGGTTACTTTCCAGAGTGCAGTTCATAGAACAGTCAGTGTCCGATGGGAATGAAAAAGAGAGGTGAATGGAACAGAAATTATCAAGGATGAGTCAAGATTTGGCAACAAATACCAGTAGTAGAGTAAACATGGCACTTGGATACTATCATCATCTTCATATGTGATCACCACCATCCTTGTTCTATAGAAGGAAGAGGAGTCTTTATTGCCTCTCTTCTGCAACAATGTTTGCCATTTTCAAACAGCATAAAGGTATGCATTTAAGGTGAGTGAAGGTTTTTTTTTTTTTTTTTTTTTGAGATGGAGTCTCGCTCTGTCGCCCAGGCTGGAGTGCGGTGGCGTGATCTTGGCTCACTGTAAGCTCCGCCTTCTGGGTTCACGCCATTCTCCTGCCTCAGCCTCCTGAGTAGCTGGGACTACAGGCGCCCACCACCACGCCCGGCTAATTTTTTGTAATTTTAGTAGAGACGGGGTTTCACCGTGTTAGCCAGGATGGTCTTGATCTCCTGACCTCGTGATCCACCTGCCTCAGCCTCCCAAAGTGCTGGGATTACAGGCGTGAGCCACCGCGCCCATCCAGGCGACTGAAGGTTTTAAGAGGTAACAGTGGGTACTATATGAGACAACTGTAAAAATTGCTTGTTACCTGAGAACCCTGAAAGAAAATGTCAGTTCCTCATCAGTTAGTTTGAGTCAAGGTTTATCAGACCTTCTTGTCTAAGCACTGTGCTAGGACCACAGTGATAGAGATGAGCAACTGTCTTCAAAGAACTTATGCTTTAGTAAGCACAAAATATCTGCATTTATTCATTGAGCAAATATTTGTCAAGTTATATTTATAATACGGTATGTGGCTGGGCAATGAGAATAAAATGGGGAATAAGACAGAAATCCTTCCCTCAAAGTATTTATAGTGATAGGTGACTATTATTAACTCCAGTGTGCAGTAACAAGTTCCATCGGTGTGGTACAAAGTAGTGGTACAGAGGTTTAGAGTAGTCGGGGATCATATGTGATTGGAAAAGCAGAAAAGAATCACTTATTCATTTTAGTTCATCTTGAGGGAATGGGTAGACTTTCAATAGAGAAGAGGTTAGTGAAACCTGAGTGAGAGTAAGTTTCTCACAGAGGCAACAAGCAAAGTGATGAAACCAGGGAAACTATTTGGACAGCCCATTGATATTAGAGGACAAGTGATAGATGAAGCTTCAGAGGTCAACTAGTCTAGTTATTAATCTTGAGTGTACATTAGAATCACCTGGAGACCGTGTTAAAATGCACATTCCCAAGCATTATCCCCTTCTAAGTCACGGATCTCAGAGAGTGATTCAGGAACTTGCATTATTTTCTAAACTTCTATTATTTTCTAAATTTACAATTTTTTTATAAGCCAGTGGTTCTAATTCAGTTTGTCATTGAATGGCTCTTAGAGAAGCACTAACCTGATCCTGGACATTCAGTTAGTACTTAAATCTCTCTCTAAGCATCTCTGGGGACTTTGTCGTCATCATCTTTTTTTTCCTTTCTTTCTTTTTAATTGACCCATAAAATTGTGTGTATCATGTACAACATGACGTTTTGAAGTATTATACTTAGTGGAATAGTAGATCTAGCTAACTAATACATTACCTCACATAGTTATTTTTGTAGTGAGAACACATAACATCCACTCTCTCAGCGTTTTTCAAGAATGCCATAAATCGTCATTAACTGTAGTCACTGTACTATACACTAGATCTCTTGACTTTATTCTGTCTAACTGTAAATATGTGTTCTTTGACCAACATTTCCCTATCTTCTCCCCGCTAAATACTCCAGCCTCTGGTAATCACCATTTCACTCTGTACTTCTATGAGATCGACTTTTTCAGATTCCACGAGTGAGATCCTGCAGTATTTGTATTTGTCTTTCTGGCCTGGCTTATTTCATTTAACGTAATGTTCTTCAGACATATCCAAATAACAGGATTTCTTTCTTTTTATGGCTGAATAGTATTCCATTTATATAACTATATATATATCACTTTTTTTATCCATTCATTCATTGATGGACACTTAGGTTGATTCCATATCTTGGCTATTATGAATAGTGCTGGAGCCGGGCGCGGTGGCTCAAGCCTGTAATCCCAGCACTTTGGGAGGCCGAGATGGGCAGATCAAGAGGTCAGGAGATCGAGACCATCCTGGCTAACACGGTGAAACCCCGTCTCTACTAAAAAATACAAAAAAATTAGCCAGGCAAGGTGGCAGGCGCCTGTAGTCCCAGCTACTCGGGAGGCTGAGGCAGGAGAATGGCGTGAACCTAGGAGGCGGAGCTTGCAGTGAGCCAAGATCTGGCCGCTGCACTCCAGCCTGGGTGACAGAGCAAGACTCCGTCTCAAGAAAAAAAAAAAAGAATACTGCTAGAATGAACATAGGAGTGCAGAAGGAGCTTTTTAGCTTGATGTAATCCCATTTGTCTATACCTTGTTGGCTATGCTTTTGAGGCCATACCTAGAAAATCATTGCGCAGACTAATGTCATGGAGCTTCCCCCTATGTTTTCTTCTAGTAGTTTTACCATTTCAGATTCTACATCTAAGTCTTCAATCCATTTTGAGTTGATTTTTATCTTTTTTTTTTTCTTTTTTAAAAAAACAGAGACGAGGTCTCACTATGTTGCCCAGGGTGGTCTTGAACTCCTGTGCTCAAGAAATCCTCCCACCTTGGCCTCCCAAAGTGTTGTGATTACAGGCATAAGCCACTGTATCCGGCTGAGTTTATTTTTATATATGATGAGAAATAGGGTCTAATTTCATTCTTCTGCATGTGGATATCTAGTTTTCTCAGCATCATTTTTTTTTTTTTAAGAGACTGCCCTTTCCCTATTGTATATTCTTACCACTTTTGTTGAAAATTTGTTGGCTGTAAACGTGTGGATTTGTTTCTGGAGTCTCTATTCTGTTCCAGTAGTCTATGTGTCTATTTTTATGCCAGTACCATTCTGTTTTGGTTACTGTAGCTTTGTAGTATATTTTGAAGTCAGCTAGTATGATGCCTTCAGCTTTGTTTTGCTCAAGATTTCTTTGTCTATTCCAGGTGAGAATCTGTCTTTTGAGGCAGGCTATTCTTTCTTTGAGTAGACTTGCTGCTTAGAAATCTTTTTCCTTTTATTGAGCTGAAATTTCTCTGTCTCTTCTACCTGTGATTTTAGCTCTCCCCGCTTGAAAAGCAGTAACAAGGTTTTTCTTTTATGAGAGCCCTTCAAGTGTTGGAAGGGCTCTCTTCTGTAAGCTGAACAGATGCAGGTCCTCACTTGTTTTGGTTTTGAGTTCCTTCTCTGTCCTAAACACTTGCCTCTGAGTGCATTCCAGTTTTTTTAATGACCTTTATAAAGTGTAGCACCCAGAACTAAACACTATTACTGCATGGTTTCTGAGTTGTAAGTGAATAGTACCCAGATGGGCCATGTGGTTATATCAATTATTTTCTCATATGGTGCTCATAAATGCTATAATGGAACTCTGGGGACAAGGGGCTGAATGGAATAACTTTTATTAAGAGATTATATGCCAGCAAAAGGGGCCGGGTGCGGAGGCTCATGCCTGTAATCCCAGCACTTTGGGAGGCTGAGGTGGGCAGATCACTTGAGGCCAGGAGTTCGAGACCAACCTGGCCAACATGGTGAAACCCTGTCGTCTCTACTAAAAGTACAAAAATTAGTTGGGCATGGTGGTGCATGCCTATCATCCCAGCTACTCAGGAGGCTGAGGCACGAGAATCGCTTGAACGCAAGAGGTGGAGGTTGCAGTGAGTTAAGATCGCACCACTGCACTCCAGCCTGAAGTGCAGAGACAAAGAGAGACTCTGTCTCAAAAAAAAAAAAAAAAAAAAGAGAGAGAGAGAGAGAGAGAGAGAGAGATAATATGCCAGCAAAAAAAGAATGGGATAGGAATTGGCCTTTAGTGTGCTTGGTAGTTGTCAGCTACTAAATTTTAGAATGGAATATAATGAGCTAGAATACTGTCTTTGTCCTTTTTCCTTCCATGTTTAAATTTACTCTGTTTCTTTGCTTACAAAAATATTTATCTCCCATCTTCATCTTCCCTCTTACATTCCTTTCTTTCTCCCCTCTCCTTCTCTTTCTTTTTCCTTTCCTTTCCTTTCCTCATTTGATGAGGATTTGGCATGTGTCAGGATAGAGAGATTATCTGTGCTTTCCCCTCATTCCAGGTACTTTCAGGTCGGACAAAATGATACACTATTCTGGAGAATTTTGGTTGCAGAAAAGGGGCTTTGGCTGGAGATGAAGCAAAGTTTGCCATTTCCGTCTCTTTGGTTCTTCCCGTATGACCCTTGACACACCCTGATTACTGTAATAAGGCTTGAGCTCTGGAGTTAACCAGAGCTGCAACTGAATAAGCTGAATTTAAACCATAAATTGCCTTTTGGAGAGTTATGTGAATATAGGTCCAGAGGTCCGTTTTCAAGCTATTGAATGAGGACCAAAGAATGTTCACGTATCTTCCTTCAGTCTTCACTCATCCTATGACTAAAACTTTAATTTACTTTTTGTATCCCACCAGCTTCTTTAACTTTACCCTGGAAAAGCTTATATATCAATTGTGTTAAGATGGGATGTTTTTCTGACATGATAAACTACATTGTATGGCCTTCTTCCAGTAAAGAGGCTGGTGAATAGGGAAAAAGAAGGAAGAGATACACGGTGTTTTCTTCTTCCTGAGGCAGGCAGCTCTGTATTTTTTCTTGCTTTGTAATCTTAGTTATTGAGAAAAGATGTCTAGTAATTAGCTCTTTTGTGTCAAAGTTCAGTATGATTGCAGAGTCTGTACTATAACATCCTTGAATTTTTCCACTTTCTCGCTCTTTAGCAACATGCTAAATTTGCTGATGACTGTTAGAGCTCTTGTTTCTTCTCCTGCTGGTGTTTTTCTTCTAGAATAAGGATGTCAGTGGACTTTACATGAACTCAGTCACAGTTTCCAAATATTACTAATGTTTAAGGTTCTTTTTGACTTTGCTGAATTATTTGCAGTATCTTTTGTTCTTTGCTTGTTACATCAGGTGATTGAAAAGTCCCTTGAGCCTCTTCTCATGTTCCTAATCCCAAAATTGACAGCCAAATTGTGACAAATTGCTGTATACACTGACCCAAATTCTGTATGTCTAATGGATGGGTCATGCATGTTTCCATGTTGACAAACCAGCAGGATTTTTTTGAGTCCTCACTCTACTGCAGCATTTTCTTTCAGTACTAGCCAACATTTACAGATCTTGATGTATTTTCATTTACTTGCTAAACAACAAAAACTGTGGTCAAGTACTCTTGGCAAGATCTAGGCAATGACAATTGTTTATTGAGTTGTGAAATGCCATTAAAGAAGAAAAATGTGAATGTTGCATTGAAGAATTATTAGTACTGATTTTTTTTTTTTAAACCAAGGAGTTTTGAGGATCATTTAGACTTTCTAGTTAGCCATGTGTACAGGAATGTTGCCTGCCCTGCTTTGATTTGCCTAGATTTGTATGCAGGGTTTCACTTTAGGACTTTGCAGTACGTGCTAGAGAGATTGATCCTGCTCTGCCTAGCTATTTAGTGTAGTATAGTGAGCCTTGGCTTTGACGTCCAACAAACTGAGTTCAAGTAAAACTGTATGACCTTAGGTAAGCTACTTGTTTGTTTTTTTTTTTGAGACGGAGTTTCACTCTTGTTGCCCAGGCTGGAGTGCAATGGCATGATCTCGGCTCACCGCAACCTCTGTCTCCCAGGTTCAAGCAATTCTCATGCCTTAGCCTCCTGAGTAGCTGGGATTACAGGCATGCACCACCACGCCTGGCTAATTTTGTATTTTTAGTAGAGACAGGGCTTCTCCATGTTGAGGCTGGTCTCAAACTCCTGACCTCAGGTGATCCACCCACCTTGGCCTCCCAAAGTGCTGGGATTACAGGCGTGAGCCACCACACCCGGCCAGATAAGCTACTTGTTTAAGCCTTGATTTCCCTGTCTGTAAAATATAGCTAAAGCTCGACCCTGCCTCATAATTATTGCCAGGATTAGGTAAAATCATAAATGTAAAAATTTGTATCAGTGCCTGGCATAGAGTTACCACTCAGTAAATGGCAAGTATCAGTGCTGACTAGGGCCGTTCCATGAAACAATGGGAAACAGGAGTGGACATGCCAAAATAAGGGGAGAGGGAGAAAGGGGCAGGGCATGCCTTGTGAAATGAATGTGAAAACACATGACAGAAACAAAAGTGAACAGCTACCTCACAGTCCACTGGTAGAGACAGACTCAACAAATCCTTATAAAACTAGTCGTTTAGGGCAACCCATTTCTCCGGGACCCCTCTCTGCATCAGAGAGCTATTCTCTTTCTTTTGCCTATTGAACTTCTGCTCTTAACCTCACTCTTAAAAAACAAACAAACAAACAAACAAAAAACTAGTTGTTTACTTATGATTACCTATGCTACATGGCAGAAGTACAGAGTACATTTAAAGAGGCCACCTTGCTGTGGTCAGTCTCTTGTGATGGTTTATACTGACTGAATGTGCTGTGTCTTCAGCTGCCCACATACTACTGCTAGGAAGTGGCAAGTCCTCAGTTATCTGAGCCATGTGAGTGGAACCCTCACTATTCATGTGTCTCACTTTTTGTTTTGCTCTGATGTTTTACCCTTGGGTTCAGTGAGAACTTTCCTTAGAGGATCAGCAAGGCCTCTGTCTAGGGGCAATAGAAATTGCATTACAAACATTTAATATACTCTTTCCACTACTGTCTAAATTATGTGCTTCTAGAAATGAGTTTTCTAATTTCTTTTCCTTTTCAGCAGTACTTGGCATGATATTCTATATTTAGCCTCTCAATAACTTATATTAGCCAAGAAATAAGCATGTGGCCTTTTGTCCTTCCCACCATACTCATCTTGCCAGATTATATGGTAACAGTATCAATACAAATGTCTTCTTGAATTGTAAATTCCACACACTCATTTTTAAGATCTGATGATGACATTTTTTATTTCAATATGTAGTCGTTTAGATGTTTTTCTTTTTCAATTCATGTCTGTATTTAATGAAAAAACTGTGATGATACAGATAACCCATAAAGAATATTTTTTTAACAAGTCTATTTTAGGAATGTCTTTCATAAACAGATAGAATCTCCCATATTCTTTGAATGTATAATACTTCAGAATAATAAAATGATAATACTAGACAGTCTGACTTGGAGGAGACGTCGCTGGATCCCACTAACTCTCTTTCAGACTGACACATCTCACATTAACTTGATCGCCACTGGTTGGTCAGTACCCTTCCTGGTAGACTTTGACTTTCTCCAGCCTTTTATTAAACTCTTCAGCTTAACTCAGGTCAAATATGAGGGTAGTCAACAGAAAAGTAGTTAAGACCAAAGAATCCTATTCAGGTTTTCTCTCCTATGGATTGATTAAGAAAGTAATAGCCTGCAGATGTTATTATATTGTATCAGTCAGAATAGGCTAGTTTATACTGTAGTTACAGACAACTCTAAAAATCGTAGTGCCGTATTTCTCACTCATACAGTGAATTCAGTGAGAACTGGTAGGGTCTTTGTTCATTATAATCACTCAGGTACCTACGCTGACAGAGACTCAACACATGCTTCCATGATCACAGAGTCATGGGAAAAAGAGCTCTGGAGGGTCTCAGTCTAGCAATTCAATATTCCAGCTCAGACAGGACTCCTGCCACTCCTACTCACAATTTACATGGCCCCAGCCAGCCAAAGAGGAATAGGAAATTCAGTCTTCCATGTGTCCAGAAGGAAGAGAACTGGATCTAGATATCAGTAAGTAGAAATATTGACTCTAATTATGTATGGATAAATGAATAAATCTTCTTTTAGATAGTAAAAAGTTACCATGGGGGCAAGTAGCTTTTTAGCACTGTATTTGACAAGTCAACCCATTTCCATAAAGCTGTTTTAACATTTAAATTGTGGCATACACATAATATAAAACCAAGTAATAGTAATAGTAGCTAACACCAACATAGCAGTCTGTATAATCCTCGTAGAAGCCCTATGAAAAAGGTACCATTTTTATCCCCATTTTATAGATGTGGAATCTGAAGCACAGAGGGGTTAAGTAAGAAACCCAAAATCACATGACTAGTAAGTAGCAAAGCCAGGATTTTAACTCGGGTGGTCTGGCTCCAGAGTCCAAGCTCATAATCACTAGGCTGTAGGATACGTTACATTTTTTCACAACAGACTGTTTTCCTTATTAATATTTGTTAACTGATTATTCTATATGCTGTAAGAAAGACTCTAGTTCTCTAGAGGAGGAGAATTGAAGTATCAGCAGTGGGCTGGACTAAGGAACGAGGAAATTTCCATCTAGCCATATGATTCTTTTATGATTCTGGAGTAAGTTCACAAAATATTTATCAAGCATGCCAGACACTGTGCTGACTCTAGGAATTTACTGTAGTGAATAAGATAGACATGACTGATCTCTGTTCTCAGAGTTTTTGTTCCCATGAAATAGACATTCATTGAAGGAAAGCACAAAATGTCCAATGACGGCATATGGCCTGGGGATTTAACCTCTTCTAGATGGTTAAGGCTGGCTCTTTGTCATTAGAGCTGAGGTAGATAAGGAAAGGCAAAAGGTATGGACAAAGAAGGCCCAGCACTTAGTGAGCAGGTACCCAGTGTGAAGAACTGGGAGAAGCCTGTTAAGAACAGAGCACAGAGACCAAAGGCAAGAGCAGATCAGGTCACACTGATGCAGCCTGTAGAGGCAGGAAACCACTTAAGCAGGGGAATGACAGAAGCAGATTTGTATCTTTCAAAAGTGCTCTATTGTGAAGAATCATGCCCCTGGGCAGATGTGTGGAGTGGATTAGAGGGAACTCAGAGTGGATGGGGAGACCAGTAAGGAAACTATTTAGTAATTTTGGTGAGAGAAGAGATGCTAGCTAGGGGGCTAAGGTGGTAGCAACAGGGGCAGGAGATGTAAATAGATTTGAGAGATTGAGAAGGAAGCCAGTTTAGACTTGGCGATTAATTGGATGTGTGCATGTGGGTAAGAGGTGGAAATGAGTGAGCGAGAGAAAGAGAGAGAGAGAGAAAGAGAGTGTGTTCAGGGCCAACTTCCTGATTTCTGGCTTGAGCAGCTAACTGCTTACTAATCCCTATAATGAGAGAGAATGGTGGAGAAGCTATTGTGGAGGAGAGAGGAGGTGGTTGCACTGTATGCCCTTTATAGTGGGAAATTGGGAAATATGAGTGGATATGCCAGAATAAGGGGAGAGTGAGACAGGGGCAGGGCGTGCATTATGAAATGAACATGAAAACACATGATAGAAACAAGTGAACAGTTAAGTGGTAACACATCTGTAGGCATTGAGGTGTGGGAAGTTGAGCCAGGGAAAACATATTCTCACCCCTTCACCTAGAAGCAGGACCAGTCTAAACTAATCTTAAGTGTGTTAAATCTTATTGGCTTTTCTGTTCACAAAAGACATTTGTCTGTCAGTGTCAGGGTTTCAGTCTCTGTTGATTCCCCTCACAGCTACCTGAATTTTTCTTCTCTGATAAAGTTAGTATAGAATTCTAGTTTTGTTTGTTAAATTTTTCATGTGGTCCATTGTGTTACAAAGTCATACCACCACAATCCATTTGCCTGCTAAGTCAATATTTGCTTCACAAACATAGCAGAAATTAAGATACATCTGTCTAGCTTGAGTTTCTTACAATGTTTTTTAAAAAAATCCTCGATCCTTTTATGTTTAAGAGCACAAATGGGCCGGGCGTGGTGGCTCACACCTGTAATCCCAGCGCTTTGGGAGGCTGAGGCGGGCAGACCACCTGAGGTTGGGAATTTGAGACCAGCCTGACCAACATGGAGAAACCCCGTATCTACTAAAAATACAAATTTAGCTGGGCATGGTGGCACATGCCTGTAATCCCAGCTACTCAGGAGGCTGAGGCAGGAGAATGGCTTGAACCTGGGAGGCAGAGGTTGCGGTAAGCCGAGATTGCGCCATTGCACTGCAGCCTGGGCAACAACAGCGAAACTCCACCTCAAAAAAAAAAAAAAAAAAAAAAAAAAGCACAAATGAGTCTGTTCCATATGACCTATGACCTCCAACTTTCCTTCTTCACAGGAGGGACATATGTTGTTAAACAGTGTGGACTGGGTGAAGCTTCTGGGGGCATCATATTAACTTCTTTGGGTGTATTCTTCCTCTCCATGTACTTAGTACTTCTGTTTTTATTTTAAATATATATATAATAAGACTTTTTTTTTTTTTTTTGAGATGAAGTCTCGCTCTGTCGCCCGAGCTGGAGTGCAGTGGCGTGATCTTGGCTCACTGAAACCTCTGCCTCCCAGTTTCAAGCAATTCTCCTGCCTCGACCTCCCAACTAGCTGGGACTACAGGCGTGAGCCACCATGCCTGGTTAATTTTTATATTTTTAGTAGAGATGGGGTTTCACTATGTTGGCCAGGCTGGTCTCAAACTCCTGACCTCGTGATCCACCTGCCTTGGCCTCCCAAAGTGCTGGGATTACAGGCCACTACACCCGGCCCAGACTCTGTTATTGTATGAATTTATAGACAAAATGTTGCCCCCGCACAATAGCAATGGAGTCTAACAAAAACCGTCTCACCAACATCAGCATTATGAAGGCACCGTGATTTTGTCATATGTATTTCTATGCAATCTAGTACTGGGAAGCTATTCTCTCTTGCCGCAGTTTTGCCTGGTCCCTTAAAATAGAAACTTTTACCATCTCAGATATTTTGGGAGGAAGGCTTCATGCATAAGAGAGGGACTGTAAAACCAGACTGGGTTATCTCTCAGCTCTGTACTTTCTAGTTGTATAACTTTAGGTATAACTGTATGACTTTAACTTTTGTTTGTGCCATATGTAAAATTGGACTGTTGATAACATCTACTTCATAGGTTGCTGTCAGGAATAATGAAGTAATATATGTAAAGCACATAGAATAGTATCTGGCACACAGTAAAAGCTCAATAAATATCAGCTGTTATTGCTTTCTTAATATCTCCCAGAGGCTGGGTGTGGTGGCTTATGCCTTTAATCCCAGTGCTTTTGGAGGCCAAGGTGGGAGGATCACTTGAGCCCAGGAGTTTTAAGACCAGCCTGAGCAACAAAATGAGATCCATTTCTATGAAAAAAAATTTTTTTTAACTAGCCAGGCATGGTTGCGTGTACCTGTATTCCTAGCTACTCCTGAAGCTGAGGTGGGAGGATCTTTTGTACCCAGATGTTCAAGGCTGCCATGAGTCATGATTGGCTCACGTTGTCCTGCCTGGCGACAGACCAAGACCCTGTCTCTAAAACAAAAACATCTCCCAGGACAAGGTGGTAAGTTTTCTTCTCTGTAACTCTCTATAGCATCTCATATAGGATTCTGTATTCAGAAGCCTCCTGCAACCACCTCCCCACCCCCAAAATTGTAGGAATTGGCAAACAAATGTGGAGGGGCTAGGTCCCTCCAAAGGGTCTACTACCACCCAAGAGAACACATTCTTAGCCCTTCACTTAGAAGCAGGACCTCTAAACTGGCCCTTTTGGGGACACAGGCTACCTTGGCTAGCAGCCCCACAACACTTTGGGCCTGGAATTGTGTCATCCAGTGTTTCTGGCCTCCTTAGGTTTCTCTTTTACCATAGTGTTGGCTCTGAGTTCTATGAAATTTACCCTCAGGGTAGTGATTCTCTTTATTGCCTTCATAGGCATTCACCCAGCTTCTCCACTTCTCCACAGGGTGTTTCTGGGAAGCATATGATAAAATGGATTATGTTTTCCTAGAGGAAAAATATAAGTGCAAAGTATAGTACTCAGTATCAAAAAAAAAATTCTAGATTGGGCCAATACTGTATTAGAAAACCCAGATCTGCTGGCTCCCTGACCAGTGTTGTATCTACTATAGCTCATTATCTGTGCTTTAAAAGTTTTATAAAATACACATAAATGTTTAATTAGTATATGTGGTACAGAAGACCCTAATGCATTATAAAGTAGACATTCAACACGTTAAAATATGTCTATTATGCCATAAATTTGACATACCTAAAAGTAATATGTTGTTATAATATACACTAAACATTTAATTAACATTAACGTTCCTTACTTTTTACAATTGTAGGGGTCTTGATGGAAGAATTTAAAAAGCTTATCTAAGAATGTTTGAAAAAGAAAGTTGTCCAGAAATGGTTGTGATCTCTCTGAAACCTGTTCCAAACAGGCCTCCCCTCATCTTACACCCTCAAACTGCCCTTGTCATGGTCACCAATTATTACCCCAGTGCTGAACCCGGTAGTCTGTTCCGAGTCCTCGTCTTGCTTCACTTAGCAGCGGCACTGGATTCAGTTGTTAACACCCTGCTCCTTGAAAGATGTGTTACTTGACTTCCAGGACACTTGTCTTCTCTGGTTTCCTCCTACTCCATTGGCTGTTTCTACTTAGTGCGTTTTGCCAGTTCCTCCTTCTCCAACCTCTAAAACTGAAGTGCTCTAGCCTTCATCTGTGACCCTCTTTTCTTTTCTATACATACGCATGCTCAAATTTGGTGATCTCAATCAAGTCTCAAGGGCTTTAAACTATTTCTATGCTGAACACTCCCAAATCTATATATCCAGTTTGGACTTCCTTGAACCCCACCTTCATAAATTCAGTGACCTACTTGACACTTTCACTTGAATGTTTTACAGGAATCCGAAACTTAACATAAACAAAGCCATACTCCTGAGCTAGCCTCTACAATCACCCATCTTCTGCAGTCTTCAGGAGTTTGCCAGATAGTAATTCCAATGTTTTGCTTAGGCCATCATTCTGTCATATCCCTCATCTAGTCTGCCAGCAAATCCTGTTAGTTCTAACCTTCAGAATATTTCCAGAACTTGGCACAGTAGCAGATACCTGTAGTCCCAGCTACTCAGGAGGTTGAGGAGGGAGGATCTCTTGAGCCCAGGAGTTTGAGACTGCAGTGAGCTGTTAAAATTGAAGCCCAAATTAAAAGTCACAGTTGCGGCCAGGTGCGGTGGCTCACACCTATAATCCCAGTACTTTGGGAGGCTGAGGTGGCGGATCATTTGAGGTCAGGAGTTCGAAACCAGCCTGGCCAACATGGTGAAACCCTGTCTCTACTAAAAATACAAAAATTAGATGGGTATGGTGGTGGGTACCTGTAATTCCAGCTACTCGGGAGACTGAGGCAGGAGAATCACTTGAGCCTGGGAGGCAGAGGTTGCAGTGGGCATAGATTGTGCCACTGCACTCCAGCCTGGGCAACAGAGTGAGACTCTGTCAAAAAAACAAACAAACAAAAAACAAAAACAGGCTGGGTGCGGTGGCTCATGCCTGTAATCTCAGCACTTTGGGAGGCTGAAGTGGGCGGATCACTAGAGGTCAGGAGTTTGACACCAGCCTGACCAACATGGTAAAACCCCGTCTCTACTGAAAATACAAAAAGAAATTACCTGGGCGTGGTGGCACACGCCTGTAATCCCAGCTACTTCGGAGGCTAAGGCAGGAGAATCATTTGATCCTGGGAGGTGGAGGTTGCAGTGAATTCCTGAGATTGCCCCATTGCACTCCAGCGTGGGTGACAAAAGCAAAACTCCATGTCACCAAAAAAAAAAAAAAAAAAAAAAAGTCACAGTTGCTACACGAGCCTACAAGACCCCACATTATCAGGTACCCTATCTTCTCTTGGACTATGTTATATACTCTCTTCCTTGTTTTCTTCACTCCAGGACATGCTTTGCTGTTCTTGAACACACAAGGGATAGACTTTTGCTGCAGGACCTGTAAACTTGCCATTCCCTCTGTTGGCAGCTTTTTTTCTCCAGCTTGTTTCCTCACTTCCTTCAGGCCTCCACTTCTATTCCGTTTTCTCAGTAAGGCCAAACACCCATCTTCCTTCTGTTTTGTTTTTCTTCATAGTATTGATCACCACATAACCAAATATATTTTACTAATTTATTTTGTCTTTTTAATCTGTTGTCTCTATCTTTCCCCACTAAAATGAAGCTCTCTAGCACCTAGAACTGTACTTGGTACATAGTAAATGCTCAGTAAATATACTTGTAAGATTGAAAGGATGAACTTTCAATCTTTGTAGTTTCCAAAGGAAAGGAATCCGTCCATTTAATTGAGACCTAAATGACTGAAAGGTTTGTTTCCTAGTAGTGTTTATGTTTGAAAATGTTGCCTTTTTGGTAGAAACAGGAGATGTTTTGATTACTACTTTTTATTTCTTCCTCCACTGAACTCATGCACTGTCCCATCACTCCCATGCCTCTGCCAGAATTAGAATTATCTACTTGCCATCTTAGTTCTGAAAGGCTATCAGCTATACTTTGCACCTTGTACAATTTCTCCACTTCAACGGTTTTTCTGCTGCCCAGGCTTATGCTGAGGACCCAAAGTATGTGAAAGCCGTTTTTTATGTATTAAATTGCCATAAGCTGCAATCCAGTAGTAGTCTGTCCATCCATCTTCCCTCCCTCCTTCTTTTCCTCCCTCCTTCTTTCCCTCCCTCCTTCTTTCCCTCCCTCCCTTCCTTCCTTCCTTTTTTTTTTTTTTTCCTGTTTAGCCATACTGAATCAAGTAGTAGTATTCTTCAAGCTAGATCCTTTCTACAAATGTTTTCAAGTTTCAGTCAGTGCTGTTGATGTGGGTGAAAATATCCTCCCTTCGTATCCCAGGAGTTCCCTGGGTTTTGGAACCAGTAGGCTTTGTTTAAATGAGAATTGCATCTTCAATACTTACATAGCTCTATGTGACCTTGAAAAGATTTCTTAAAATCTGAGACTGAGTCTGACATGTTACCTTTCAACATAGGTTACTTTCCTTTTCCTTTCTTTCCCCTTTTCGTTTTGTTTTCCCATTCCCCACCCAGAAAAGAGACTTGACCACTGGATTTTTCAAAGCCTAAATACAGAGATCCTATTTGGACACTGTCCCCTGCTTAAAAATTGTATTTTAGTTTACTGTTGAACATTTCAGTATAATCTTCGACCTTAATTATCATTCATGAAACCTTGTTCTCTACGTGAACTCTGTACTAAGCAGAAAGCCTGGAATCTTTACAAGCATTACAAAGTAAGACAGATATGTCTTGGGTATAAGATGAAAGATGAAACACATCAGAAAACATGTGGAAAGGGCATTACAGTTTTCACAGTCTTTCTCAAAATGTCTTTTTTTTTCAAAGAAATAACAATAAACCCAGAAAAAGACATACATTATTTTCACATCTACTTTTCAGTGAATAGAAGTAAAAATTAATAATAATGGGAAAAGAACATGAATCCAGATAAGGTATTTGCATCGTCCTGTATTTCTTCCTCTAAAAACGGTTGTGAGCTGGCAAATCCTGCAGTTGATAAACTCCAGAGCCATGGGGAACAGGGGTAAGATACTCACTAGGACCACCCCACTTCTCTATCGTCAGCAGTTACCAGCTGCTGTGACCCTCCCATTGCTACCCTGAGGCAGTGGCGCACATCCAGGGGAGCTTTGTCATTAGCATCTTTGGTCTCCCCCTGTCTTCGTGTCACGTTGACCTTTCAATCTTTAAACATATACACGTGGTCATAGTTGACTCTGTATTTATATATTCATACTCCTTAAGCCTTGGGTTTATTGTAATTTGTATTAATTAGATGCTTAATATGCGTTATCACCAACCCAGCCTTTTTTGGTACTGTGTTTGATTCTGCATCTTTAGGAGGATAAGGGAAAAACTGGCTTGCTTTAGATATCACAGAAAGCCAGGAAAAAGCTGAGTGATTGAAGAGTGGTACACATATACATATTCCTATGACTACAACTATCATCATTGTAGACTTGTAATTTATAGCACTTCCTGTTTACAGATACTGAGAGAAGCTCACTCTGTGACTTGAATAATGCCGACAACCATCAGTCAGAGATGCTGTTCTTACTGAGGGTAAAGCCGAGGAGTCGGGAGCGCAAGCAAGGCATTCAAACCTGTGTGCTCTCTTCTTTTTATGAAAAACTTGAATGAGAAAGTTGATGTCAACATATATTCAAATTAGAATTGGGGCCAGGTGTGGTGGCTCACACCTGTAATCCCAGCACTCTGGGAGGCCAAGGCAGGCAGATCACCTGAGGTCAGGAATTCGAGACCAGCCTGGCCAACAGGGTGAAACCCCATCTCTACTAAAAATACAAAAATTAGCTGGGCATGGTGGCGCACGCCTGTAATCCCAGCTACTCAGGAGGCTAAGGCACGAGAATCACTTGAACGTGGGAGGCAGAGGTTGCAGTGAACCGAGATCGTGCCAGTGGCACTCCAGCCTGGGCAACAAGAGTGAAACTCCATCTCAAAAAAAATAAAAAAAAAAAATTAGAATTGGGATAGATATTATTGCTTCATTAGTTTCACATACAGAAGATTCTATAGCCCTTCTTCTCAGTGTTGGACAATAAAGTATTTATAGGAAGTAGAGTGGGAAATTTGGATTTCAGACAGGAAATTGGAATGTGTCTTTTTGGGTGTTCTTCATTCTACTGCTTATGTTGACTATGGGCAGGAATCTTTACCTCTTAACTTCATTTTTTACGTTTAATGAAATGGTACTTTCTGTTTATCTACTTATCAGTACTAGGCAGATTCTGTATAACTTTCAGTTTCAAGATATTTAAGGAATTTATGACATTTAATGATTTTGCTCCAAATTGTTAACTTTGTACTTAGAATGTTTATTTATTTATTTTTTTGTTGTTGTTGAGACAGAGTCTCGCTCTGTCGCCCAGACTGGAGTGCAGTGGCCGGATCTCAGCTCACTGCAAGCTCCGCCTCCCGGGTTCACGCTATTCTCCTGCCTCAGCCTCCCGAGTAACTGGGACTACAGACGCCCGCCACCTCGCCCGGCTAGGTTTTTGTATTTTTTAGTAGAGACGGGGTTTCACCGTGTTAGCCAGGATGGTCTCGATCTCCTGACCTTGTGATCCGCCCGTCTCGGCCTCCCAAAGTGCTGGGATTACAGGCTTGAGCCACCGCGCCCGGCCCTGTACTTAGAATGTTAATATTGAATGTCCCCATGGGTCTGTGGTTATACCAGGATACTCTCTGGGCTGGGTGTGGTGGCTCATGCCTGTAATCCCAGCACTTTGGGAAGCCAAGGCGGGCGGATCACTTGAGATCAGGAGTTTGAGACCAGCCTGGCCAACATGATGAAACTCTGTCTCTACTAAAAATACAAAAATTAGCCGGATGCAGTGGTGGGCACCTGTAATCCCAGCTACTCAGGAGGCTGAGACAGGAGAATCGCTTGAACTCAGAAGATGGAGGTTGCAGTGAGCCAAGATCGCGCCACTGCACTCCAGCCTGGGCGACAGAGTGAGACTCAGTCTCCAAAAAAGGAAAGAAAGGTCGGTCTGTGAGTATTTTTGGTGCAAAAGCTGGCTGTTTTTTCTTTTCTAGTGTGTTCTAGATTTTTTTTTAAGAACAAAACTTTAACCATGCTTTGCTTTTTCGTTTTTTCTTTTTTTTTCACTGCAACTTCTGCCTCCCAGGTTCAAGTGATTCTCAGCCTTAGCCTCCTGAACAGCTGGGATTACAGGCACTGCCACCACACTGGGCTAATTTTTGTATTTTAGTAGAGATGAGTTTCACCATATTGGCCAGTCTGGTCTTGTGCCATAAACCTAAGCCTGGTCATTCTGATACAGTAGCCTGCATTAGTCTACTGAGGATATGAAACATAGGGCATATTAGCAATTAACTTTCCCCCCCATCCCCCAAGACAGAGTCTTACTCTGTCTCCCAGGCTGGAGTGCAATGGCGAAATCTCAGCTCACTGCAACCTCCACCTTCTGGGTTCAAGCGATTCTCCTGCTTCAGCCTCCCAAGTAGCTGGAATTACAGGCACGTGCCACCACGCCTGGCTAATTTTGTATTTTTAGTAGAGACAGGGTTTCTCCATGTTGGTCAGGCTGGTCTCGAACTCCCGACCTCAGGTGGTCCACCTGCCTTGGCCTCCCAAAGTGTTGGGATTACAAGCGTGAGCCACCGTGCCCAGCCAAATGCACCATTTTATATAAGGGGCTTGAGCATCTGCAGATTTTGTTATCTGCCGGGGTCCTGAAACCAATCTCCAGTGGATACTGAGGGACTAAAGTATACATTTATCTGTCTATATAAAACAACTAAAAATTTAATGTATAATCACAAATTTCCTGAATGATAGACTACTACTAGGGAGAGTGTGTAAGATAAAGCTGCTTGAATTTGAATTCAGTCTTTTGTTGACAAAAAGAGTCAAACTCTGTAAGATATTTGAAGAGATTTATTCTGAGCCAAATATGAGTGACCATGGCCCGTGACACAGCCCTCAGGAGACCCTGAGAACATGTGCCCAAGGTGGTTGAGGTGCAGCTTGGTTTTATACATTTTAGGGAGGCATGAGACATCAATCAAATACATTTAAGAAATACAATGGTTTGGTCCAGAAAGGTGGGACAACTCGAAGTGGGGCTGGGAGGTGTTCCATGCTATAGGTACATTTAAACATTTTCTGGCTGACCGTTGGTTGAGTTTGTCTAAAGACCTGGGATCAATAGAAAGGAGATGTTCAGGTTAAGATAAAAGATTGTGGAGACCAGGGTTCCTTTGAAGTCTAGTAGTGGCTGACCTTAGAGACAATAGATGACAAATGTTCTCTATTCAGACCTTTGAAAGGTGCTAGAGTCTCTGTTAATCTCTTCAGATTGGGAGAGCCTGGAAGAAAAAGATCTAGCTATGTTAATAGAGAGTCTTTACAGATGCAAATTTTGCCCCACAAAATTTTTTTTGCAGGGCCATTTCAAAATATGGCAAAGAAACTTGGGGTAAAATATTTTGATTTTCTTCTTTATCACATAATGCTATACCAGAGTCAGATTGGAAAGTAAGTCAGAATATATAGTGTTAAGTAAAACTCATCTGCTGAGAATATATGGTTTGTAGGGCATGACTCCCCAGACCCCTTAGAGAAGAATTTGGCCAGTATAAGAAAATCAGAGCTTAGTTCTCACTTTCAGCAAATACCGACTGAGTGCCAGGCACTGTTCCAGTCATGAGTATACAGCAGTGAACTCAACAAACGTGGTCTCTGTTGTTACATGTTATGGTGGAAGAAGGGAAGACAATAAATAAACAGTGAAATAAACATGGCAATTTCAGATATGATGAATGCTAAAAGAAAATAAAACGTGGTAGATGTCACACATGTCCATGTGAAGAGACCACCAACAGGTTTTGAGCAACAAAGCTGTTTATTTCACCTGGGTGCAGGCAGGCTGAGTCCAAAAAAGGAGTCAGCAAAGGGAGATAGGGGTGGGGCTATTTTATAGGATTTGGGTGGGTAGTGGAAAATTACAGTCAAAGGGGGTTTTTCTCTTGCGGGCAGGGGCAGGGGTCACAAGGTGCTCAGTGAGGGAGGTTCTGAGCCAGGAGAAGGAATTTCACAAGGTTAATTGCTCAGTTATGGTGGGGCAGGAACAAATCACAATGGTGGAATATAATCAGTTAAGGCAGGAACCGGCCATTTTCACTTCTTTTGTGATTCTTCACTTGCTTCAGGCCATCTGGATGTATACGTGCAGGTCACAGGTGATATGATGGCTTAGCTTGGGCTCAGAGGCCTGACATTCCTATCTTCTTATATTAATAAGAAAAGCAAAACAAAATAGTGGCAAAGTGTTGGAGTGGCAAAAAATTTTGGGGGTGGTATAGAGAGGGAATGGGCAATGTTTCTCAGGGCTGCTTTGAGTGGGATTGGGGTGGCATGGGAACCTACAGTGGGAGAGATTCAAAGATTTTGGGGTAAGGGGTGATATGGTGGGATTGTTAGAAGGAGCATTTGTCATACAGAATTGTTGGTGATGGCCTGCATATGGTTTTGTATGAATTGAAAAACTATATGAAAGACATAAGGTCTGAATAAGAGAAGGAGAAAAACAGGTATTAAAGGACTAAGAATTGGGAGGACCCAGGACATCTCATTAGAGAGTGTCTAAGGAGGTTCGGTGTAATTACTTATTTGGTTGGTGAGTTTTTGGGCTCTATTCTTGACAGAGTCCTTTTCGTTAAGTTGGAAGCTGAGCTTGGTGAGGTGTGTTTTTAAAAGACCATTAGTCCATTCTACCTTTCCTGAAGATTGAGGATGGTAAGGGGTATGAAGGTTCCACTGAATACCAAGAGCCTGAAAAACTGCTTAGGTGATTTGACTAATAAAGGCTGGTCCATTATCGGACCATATAGAGGTGGGAAGGCCAAATTATGGATTATGTCTGACAAAAGGGAAGAAATGACTGTGGTGGCCTTCCCAGACCCTGTGGGAAAGGCTTCTACACATCCAGTGAAAGTGTCTACCCAGACCAAGAGGTATTTTAGTTTCCTGACTCGAGGCATGTGAGTAAAGTCAATTTGCCAGTCCTGGGCGGGGGCAAATCCCCAAGCTTGATATGTAGGGAATGGAGGGGGCCTGAATAATCCCTGAGTAGTAGTAGAATAGCAGATGGAACACTGAGAAGTGATTTCCTTGGGATAGATTTCCACAATGGAAAGGAAATGAGAGGTTCTAAGAGGCGGGCTAGCAGCTTGTAACCTACATGGAAGAGGTTATGAAATGACGAGAATAGAATGGGCCTGTGAGGCTGGAAGGAGATATTTTCCTTGATCCAAGAACCATTTGCCTTGTGTGGGAAGAGATTGATAGTGGAAGTTTCAGTGGGAGAGTAGGTGGGAGTGACTGATGAGAAGGAGAAAAACTGGCCGTGAGGGACAGAAGTTGGAATGCTAGCTGCTGCTTTAGGTACCTTATCAGCATAAGCGTTGCCCTGAGCGATGGCATCTGATGCCTTTTGGTGGCCCTTGCAGTGTATGACTCCAGCTTCTTTGGAAGTAAAGCAGCCTTTAAAAGAGTTTTTATTAAAGAGGCATTAATGGTGGAGGACCCTTGCATAGTGAGGAAACCTCTTTCAGCCCATGTAACAACATGGTGGTGCAGGATATGGAAGGCATATTTAGAGTCAGTATAAATATTGACACATAATTCCTTTGCAAGAGTGAGGGCTCAAGTTAACGCAATGAGTTTGGCTTGCTGAGAGGTAGTGGAGAGGGGCAGAGCAGTAGCCTCAATGATAGATGTGGAAGATACTATAGCATAGCATGCCTTTCCTGGTGTGTAGCGATTAGGCCTGGTGGAACTGCCATCAATAAACCAAGTGTGATCAGGGTGAGGAACAGGAAAGAAGGAAATATGGGGAAATGGAGTGAATGCCAGGTGTATCAGAGAGATACAGTCATGGGGGTCAGGTGTGGTATCAGGAATAATGTGGGAGGCCGGGTTGAAGTCTGGGCCAGGAACAATGGTAACTGTGGGAGACTCAACAAAGAGTGAGTACAGCTGAAGGAGCCAGGGAGCAGAAAGTATATGTGTGAGGTGTGAGGAAGAAAGTAGATTTTGGAAGTTGTGAGAACTGTAGAGAGTGAGTTGAGCATAGTTTGTGATTTTGAGGGCCTCTGAAAGTATTAGGGCGGCAGCTGCCACTGCAAGGAGACATGATGGCCAGCCTAAAACAGTAAGGTCAAGTTGTTTGGACAAAAAGCCTGCGGCATGTGGTCACATTCCTTGTGTAAGAATTCCGACTGCACAGCCCTGCAGTTTGGCTGTGTGTAATGAAAAGGGTTGGGATGAGTCAGGGAGAGCTAGTGTGGGAGCAGTCTCAAAAGCTGTCTTCAAGGAACGGAAAGAGGAGTGGGGAAAAGATTTAGGATCTATGGGGTCAGCTAGGTTTCCTTTTGTGAGTTTATATAATGATTTTGTTAGGATGACAGAACCAGGTATCCAAAGGCAGAAGTATCCAACCATGCCCAGGAAGGAAAGGAGTTGTTGTTTTGTAGAAGGGGTTGAGGTTTGAGAGATCAGTCAGACACTATTGGCAGGGAGAGCACGTGTGTTTTCATGAAGAATTATGCCAAGGTAGGTAATGGATGGAGAAGAAATTTGAGCTTTGGAGGGAGATACCCAATATCTCTTGGAGAATAAATGTTGAAGGAGCAGGAGGGTGTCTGTTGAGAAGATTCAAAGGAGGGGCTACAAAGTAGAAGGTCATCAGTATATTGAATAAGGTGAGAAGCAGTGGGGTGGAAAGAAAGTAAATCATGAGAAAGAGCTTGGCTGAAGTACTGAGGGCTGTCCCAGAAGCCTTGTGGCATGGGCAAGGCTTGTGGGATGGGATACTGGCGTTGAGTGGGGTAAGGGTGATTAGGTTTTAATGGGATAGTAATGGGTGTGTGATCAGTTGCCAGGGAGGGAGTGGAGGTATCCCATATTTGTGGGCTAAGGTGGGGGGATATGACGCGAAGGAGGCTTTGGGTTGGGAAGAAGGGTGGCAATGAGATGTGGCCATAGTACAGGAATAATCAGGGAAGCAGATAATTTGGTTAAAATGTCTCAGCCTAATAAGGGAGCTGGGCAGATGGGGATAACTAAAAGAGTGCATATAAGAGTTTTGTCCAAGTTGGTACCAGAGTGGGGGAGTTTTAATGGGTTTTGAGGCTTGGCCACCAATACCCACAACAGTTATGGGGGCAAGGGAAACAGGCCCTTGAAAAGAAGGTAATGTGGATTGGGTAGCCCCCATATCAGTTAAACAGGGAACGGACTTATCCTCTGCTGTAAGAGTTACCCAAAGCTTGGCGTCTGTGATGGTCCAGGGGACTTCCGAGGTGATCAGGCAGCATCAGTCTTCAGCTGCTAAGCTGAGGAGATCTGGGAAGGAGTTGGCCGAGGAACATTGGGTTTGGGTTCCAGGGGCTTCAGGAGTGGCAGCGATGTAAGTTGAACAGTCGGACCTCCAGTGGGGGCCACACAGACTGGCACGGCGTAGGAGGAATCCTGGGCTGCGGGCATTCTTAGGCTCAGTGGCCAGGCTTTTGGCATTTGAAGCAAGGTCCATGAGGATGTTTCGAAGGAGCCCCTGAGAGCTGTGTCTTAGATATTCTGAAGTTCTTATATGTTGGAGACGTGGTTGTGGGCTGTCTTGCAGCGGAGGCAAGTAGTTGTAACTCAGAAATGCTTTGCTGTCTAGCTACCTCCTCTCTATTATTGTACACCTTGAAGGCAAGGTTGATTAATTCCTATTGTGGGGTTTGAGGGCCGGATTCCAATTTTTGAAGCTTTTTTCTAATGTCAGGGCTGACTGGGTGATAAAATGCATGTTAAGAATAAGGCGGCCTTCTGGCCCCTCTGAGTCTAGGGCAGTAAAGCGTCTAAGGGTTGCTGCTAAACAGGCCATGAACTGGGCTGGGTTTTCATCTTTACCTTGGGTAGTTTCTTTAAGTTTGTCATAATTAACAGCTTTGTAAGCTGCCTTTTTAAACCCTTCAAGTCGGCAGGAAACCATGTAATCTCGCCTAGCTATACCTGGGGAATCTGCCTGATAGTCCCATTGCGGATCTTCTCGGGAACTGCTCTAACGCCTTCCTGGAGGTCTGGCTCATGAAGCCAGCGGTTATCAGCGTGAGATTGGGCTAGAGAAAAAACTCTTTCCCATTCATCTGGGGAGAGGGTAGAAGTTAGGATGACATTTAAGTCACTCCAGGTTAAATTGTAGGACAGAGTTAGATATTGGAATTCCTGTATCTATTTAGTGGGGTCTGATGAGAAAGAGCCTAAACGCTGGCTGATTTGGGAAAGGTCTGAGAGAGAAAAAGGCACGTGTACCCTGACTGTGCCTTCAGCTCCAGCCACCTCTCTGAGAGGAAATTGTTGGGCAGGTCAGGGAGAGCTAGTTGCAGAACAAAACTGTAAACCAGTCCGGGTGTGGGGAGGGGAGGTAATAGAAAGGTTATAGGGTGGGGGAGCAGAGGCTGAAGAAGAGTTGGAGCCTGATTCAGCCTGGCAGGGAGAGACCTGAGGAGGAGCAGTCTGGGGAGGAGGTGAGAGGTCAGATGGGTCAGTAGAAAAGGAAGATTCACAAGACTCAGCGACGCTTGGGGTTGGAACGGGAGGGAAAGGAGGAGGATTTGGGGTGAATTGCATTGGGAACAGAGACTAGGGAGGGAACTAAGTGTGAAAAATGCTTGGACGTAAGGCACCTCAGACCATTTGCCTATTTTTCAACAAAAATTATCTAGGTCTTGTAGGAAGTAGAAATCAAAAGTGCTCTCTGGCCATTTGGAACCATTTTCGAGTTTGTGTTGGGGCCAAGCAGTGTTGCAGAAGAAAATAAGAAGTTTAGGGAGATTCAAGGGTAGCGAGAGAGGCTGGAGAAGAGAGTGAAAAGACCGCTTACCTGATTTGAAATTGGCGAGCTGGTTGGTCTGAGGACCTGAGGTCGTAGGTGGATCACTTCACAGAGTGAGGGTGAGGACAGGAGACTGGTCTCCCGAAGGAGTCCCTCTGACCCAGGTCTTTGGCACCAAATGTCACGTGTGTCCATGTGAAGAGACCACTAACAGGCTTTGTGTGAGCAATGAGGCTGTTTATGTCACCTGGGTGCAGGCGGGCTGAGTCTGAAAAAGGAGTCAGCGAAGGGAGACAGGGGTGGGGCTGTTTTATAGGATTTGGGTGGGTAGTGGAAAATTACAGTCACAGGGGGTTTTCCTCTTACTGGCAGGGGCAGGGGCCACCAGGTGCTCAGTGGGGGAGGTTCTGAGCCAGGAGAAGAAATTTCACAAGGTTAATCACTCAGTTAAGGTGGGGAAGAACAAATCACAATGGTGGAATGTCATCAGTTAAGGCTATTTTCACTTCTTTTGTGGATCTTCAGTTGCTTCAGGCCATCTGGATGTATACATGTAGGTCACAGGGGATATGATGGCTTAGCTTGGGCTCAGAGGCCTGATGGTAGAGGGATGAGAAACTTTGAGTTGGATCATCATAGAAGGTAAAGTTTGAGCCGAATCTGAACTGACATGAAGGAATTAGGCAAGTAAAAATCTCAAGGGGAAGCATTCCAAGCAAAGGGAGAACTTTGCAGAATCCTCAAGGATGGAATGAACTTGGTATACTCAAGGCACAGAGGAAGGTCTGTTTGTGCAAGAGGTAGCACAAGTGGTAGTATGTGAGGCTGAAGATATGGCTGAGAGGCTGATCATATAGGGCTATCTTATTCAGTTTTCTGTTGCTATAACAGAATACCTGAGACTGGGCAATTTATAAAGAAAAGAAATGTAATCACCTAATGGGTTCTTTCTACCTGCTGCACAGAGAAAACCAATTCACTGAGACTGTGCTATTGCAGTAGAGAAGAGTTTTATTAACGTGAAGCTGGCCATGCAACAGAACTGTAGGTATCACTCAAAGCAGAAGTTAAGGTTTTTCAAGGATAGTTTGGTGGGCGGGGGACTAGGGAATGGATGCTGCTGATTGGGAATGTAATCATAGGAGTGTGGAAAATGGTCCTCATACACTGAATCTGCCTCTAGGTGGGGAGGGTGGGTGCCACAGGACCTGTTGAATCATAAGTCATTAGTCATGAGGTCAGTGGGTCGCCAGAATGCAAAAGTCTGAAAAACATCTCAGAAGACCAATCTTAGGTTCTACAATAGTGATGTTTTCTATAGGATCAGTTGGAGAATTCACAAATCTTATGACCTCTGTCCGCATGATTCTGAGCAGTAATGGGATTATAGAAACTATGCCTACATTTTAGCAGAATTCAGGACCCTCCCATAATCCCAATCTTGTGGCCTCTGATTAGTCTTACAAACACTGTCTCAGCCCCAAATGAGGAGGGGATGTTTTAGGGAGGGACTGTTATCATACTTAATTCCAAATTCCTCCCGTGGTTGGCTTGGCCTATGCTCAGGAGTGAGTGAGGACGGTCAGCCTGTGAGGCTAGAGGCAAGATGAAGTCAGCCATGTGAGATTTCGCTCAGTGTCATGATCTTTGCAAAGGCAGTTTCAGAACTATATTTGGCTCACAGCGCTGGAGGCTGGGAAATCCAAGGGCATGGTGGCAGCTTCTGGCAAGGGCTTTTTGACCCCATCATAACATGGTGAAAAGCAGAAGGACAAGAAAGCTTGTGCAAAAGAGACAAAACATGATAGCCTCGCCTCAAAACAACCTACTCTTGAGGTAGCTAATCCAGTCCTGTGAGAGGAATAATTCACTTACTTCCACCAGAATTAACCCAGTCCCAAAGAAGAACATTAGTCCCTCTTAAAGATCTGATCACCTCTTAAAGGCCTCACTTCCCAACACCACCATACCAGGCACCAGATTCCAACACATGAATTCTGAGGGACACACTCAAGCCATAGCAAGACCCCCATAGGCCATGTCGCAGGGTTAAATTGTATTCCAAATGAGATTGGATGCCATTAGATTTTAAACAGCTTTTTAAAAACGAAAAGTGTTTCACTCTTGCTGTAATGGGGATATAGACAGACAAGAGTAGAAAGCAGAGAAACCAGTAAGGAGGTTCATTTATCATTTATCACTCTAGAGAAGTGATAGGTGATGTGCATTGGGTGCTAGCAGTAGAAATGAAGACCCGTGGTCACAGTCAGGTTATATTCAGAATTTGCTGACAGAGTAGATAGAGATTAGGAGATAAATTTTTTGTTTAAGTGAGGGTATGACTGATGGTAGATAAGACAATGGGGAGGAGCAGGTTTGAGGGATGGGAGTCTAGGGTTTTTTAAGGCTATCTTAATTTTTAAATGCATGGTTCTGACATTTATTACTTGTGGAATATTGAACAAATTATTTCAATTTCCTCATCTGTGAAACGGGGTTGGTACTAGTATGTATGCTCTATGGTTTACATGAAAATTAAATGTATTAATGCCCTGAAGCACTTAAAACACAATTGGACACATACTGTGTTCTCAGCAAATGTTAGGTATTGTTGCTGCTACTGTTATTAATAATATTATTACTATAACCCATAAGTATAATATTAGTGTATATCCAAATGAAATATTGAAGAGGCAATAGGATTTATGAGTCTGGAACTCAGGAGAGAAATCAGGACTTTTGAGAGTTATTAGCATACAGATGGGTATTGAAAACCATGGGACTGGATGAGATTTCCTATGGAGAGAGGAGATAAAAGAAGAGAGCAAAGGACTGAGGAGTAGGGCTCTCCACCTTTAGAGGTCAAGACAAAGAGGTAGAGTCAACAAGGAAATGAGAAGGAGCTGTCAAGGGACAGGAGGGAAACCTGAATGGTACTGCATCGTGAAAACAAAGTATAGAAAGCATTAAAAGACAGAAGTCAGTCACATCAAATGATGCTGAGAAGAGTAAGATCAGGACAGACCTGACTGTTGGGTTGGCAAAGGATTAATTGATGGCAGCCTTGACAGGAAGCATTTCAGTGGAGTGATAGGAATGAAAATCCTATTGGAGTAGCTCACGCCTGTAATCCTAGCACTTTGGAAGACTGAGGCTGGAGGATCACTTGAGGCCAGGAGTTCGAGACCAGCTTGGTCAACATAGGGAGACTCTGTCTCTATAAGCAATTTAAAAAACAAAAATTAGCCAGGACTACTTAGGGTAGTCCCAGCTACTCAAGAGGCCTAGGCAGGAGGATCACTTGAGCCCAGAAGTTCAAGGCTGCAATGAGCTGTGATCATGCCTTTGCACTCCAACCTGGGCAACAGAGCAAGACCCTGTCTCAAAAAAAAAATTTCTTTTTTTGGCCAGCTGCGGTGGGTCACGCCTAGCCCTTTGTGAGGCCAAGATGGGAAGATTGCTTGAGGCCAGGAGTTCAAGATGAGCCTAGGCAGCATAGTGAGACCCTGTCTCTAAACAAAACCTGTAAAAAATAAGTTGGGTGTGGTTGTGGCACAAGCCTGTGATCCCAGCTAGTTGGGAGGCTGAGGCAAGAGGATCCCTTGAGTCCAGGAGTTCAAAGCTGCAGTGAGCTGTGATCATGCCACTGCTCTCCAGCCTGGGCAACAGAGTGAGACCCTATTTCTAAAAAAATAAAATAAAAAAGTTTAAAGCTGCATTCAGAATAATTGGGAAAAAAGTAAGGAAAAGTATAGTCCCTACCTAGGAAAAATCATCTGATGTTATTTGCTATCAATGACAAAACAGAATTATAATCTCCTACCTTACTTTACTTTTCTTCAGTAAGGAGTTTGGTCTTCAAACAGAAAAGGAAAAAACAAACATGTTTGAGAAGATATGGGAGCCCAGCGTAGGTAAGACAATCAAAGGGCGATTAAATGAGTATCTGCCACTTTAAATTAATTCTGATCTCTAGGTTCTGTTGAATTACATCCCAGGAAGCTCAGAGAACTTTCAAATCTGATCTTGGAATTTTCATTCAGCATAATTTTTAGCAAGAAGGCTAATATTACATGTGATTGTTTTTTCCCCCAAAAGGAGAAATTCTCTATGCAAAGAGGCTTGGCTTTTATTCCTGGTAGTCATTCTAGAACTAGTGATTAACCCCATAGTTTCTGAGCATTTGAGAAAAAAAATGTGTAACACTAGTAACCAACTTGAATTTTCTGAAAATAAGTCATTCCAAAATAGATTTTCCTTTAGGGTTTTATTGTTGGAAAATTGGAGCAACACTGTAGATGCAGTGTAACTTGGTTTTAGCCAAGTATTTGATGGAGTTTCTTATGACGTTTTGCAGATAAGAGGAAGGATAGGTTAACATTTAAGTACGTATGTGTGCACGGTGCTCAATAAGGTGGTAAAATTATATTCATTCATTTTTTTTTTTTTTTGGAGATGTATTCTCGCTCTTGTCACCCAGACTGGAGTGCGATGGTGCGATCTTGGCTCACTGCAACCCCCGCCTCCCGGGTTCAAGCGATTATCCTGCCTCAGCCTCCCGGGTAGCTGGGATTACAGGTGCCTGCCACCATGCCCAGCTAATTTTTGTATTTTTAGTAGAGATGGGGGTCTCACCATGTTGGCCAGGCTGGTCTCGAACGCCTGACCTCAAGTGATCTGTCTGCCTCAGCCTCCCAAAGTGCTAGGATTACAGGCGTGAGCCGCCATACCCAGCCCAGTTGTTGGTTCTTGAATCAGTGACACCCATGAGGTATTTAATGGGGTATCACAGGATTTTGCACTTGGCTCTCTCCTGACCAGAAACCTAGAAGAAAATATAATAGGCAAGTGGAAAGAACTAATGCAGTAGATGACAGAGTCAAATGAAAACTCATTCCAATGCCTGAATAAGCTGTATTATTTGGGAACCATTCATTGGTTCATTCATTTACTCATTTTTATTGAGAGTTTTGTATCAAACACTGTTCTTGGTGTTGGGAATACATGAGAAAACAAAGAAACAAGTCATGGACCCTGTGTCTTCAAGGACCTTATAGAGCGTGCCAAAATAATGCGTTAATACAGATCACTCAAGCCCAGGAGTTCGAGGCTGCAGTGAGCCACGATCATGCCACTCACTCCAGCCTGGGCAACAGAGACCATAGTTTTAGTGGGGAGCAGGGGAGTGGGGGACATAACAGAGCAAGTGCTAACATGCTAACATGGAGTTGTGTACAAAGGTTTTTGGGGGCCTAAAGATGGGAGTGGTCCGTTCAACCAGGGTGCTGTTCTATTGCAATGCTGCTTTTCCCTTCAAGTGCCCAGCTCCTGAAGAAGCATGGATGGCCACTTCAAACTTCTCAGTCCCCTTTTAAAAAGTCCTTCATGAAGCACCTCTTGATGTTTAAATGTCAGGGATGTATCTCGTTAATCTTTGGTGCCTGTTCTGCCCCACTGTTTTATCCCCATCACCCAAAGAACTCCCTTCCTAGAACCTCCAGCCCTCAGAGTAGCTGCTCTTTGTTCCTCATTCCTTTGAGGGGGCCTGCTTACCTCTTTTTATGCAAATATAGAAAAGTACCTTCACTTATGCAAATGTTGAACATTAACACTTCCTAGTGCCCAGGAGCAATGTTCCCTCAAACATTACACTGTTCAGGAGTAACAAACTATGAAGGTTAAGCGTACAGGAACAGTTTAATCTTGCAATCAAATAAAACTTACTCTAGTTAACGCAGTACAGGTAATAACGTACTTCATCGTTATTGTGCTGCATTGTAATTAGTCAAGTAGAGAATGGTTGACCTAAGAGAATGCAATGAGTACTTATTTTATATGGTGAAAACAGATCTTTGTGGGTTTTCCCTTCTTTTTGTTAGTTCTCCATTACCTATAATTATCTTTATTGTTGATAGGGTTTTTTTTTTTTTTTTGAGACCACTATAATTTAATCTTTTTGTTCACTGATAAGCACACACACAAATACTTTGAAACACAGGTTAGAAAAACAAAACTCCAGCATTTGTTTCCTCTTTTCCTTTCTAGGGAGGCATCTTTTCTGTGCATGGCTAGCCCATGCAGTATATGGTTGCTCTAGCTCCCTGGTGTGTGCTTTGCTCAGCTCCAGCTGTGCATTGGAATCATTTGGGGAGGTTTTACAAAAGCCCAGTGCCTAGAGCTCACCTCACAGAGAACCTAATGAAATTGGTCCAGGGTGAATCTGCTATCGGTATTTCTTTTTTCTTTTTCTCTTTTGAAATGGAGGTCTTGCTGTGTTGCCCAGGCTGGTCTCAAACTCCTGGGCTCAAGCAATCCTCCTGCCTCAGCCTCTTGAGTAGCTGAGATTATAGGTGGGAGCCACCATACTCAGCATGGCATCAGTTTTTTTTGTTGTTGTTTGTTAGTTTGTTTGTTTGTTTAAGCTCCTCAGGTGATTTTAATATTCAGCTATGGCTGAACTGCACTGCCGTAAAGAGATAGAGAGGTACAGTGGTTTCTTGGTTATTTGTCCAGGAGAATGGACGTGGGTATCAGGGTGCTGTGGAGGGCAGAGAGGTCCTACAGCCCTAGGATGTAGGATACAGAACGTAGAGTCTCTACCTGGGAATCTGGGGAGATGGGGAATTGAAGCTTCATTCAGGCATTTCAGGGGACACTGGAGGCTTGATGGTCTCTCTCTTAGTCCAGACATGATACTACACCAAACATTCTTCATTAATTACTGCATCCCCTGGGAACAGGCTTGAAGCAGCTCTGGACATCCCCTCCTCTCCACCTGGAGGTCTATCCTGATCCTGCTTTTTGTAAAGACGTCAAGAATTGTATCACACGTAGCTTCTGGACTGGGCTTGCTTTTGTTTTGTGGGTTTTTGTGTTTCTTTTTTTTTTTTCTTGAGATAGGGTCTCACTCTGTCACCCAAGTTGGAGTGCAGTGGCTTAATTATGGCTCACTGCAGCCTTGACCTCCATGGCTGAAGCAGTCCTCCCACTTCCACCTCCCGAGTAGCTGAGACTACAGGCACACACCACCAAGCCCTGCTATTTTTTTTTTTTCCTTCCAGTTTTTGGTAGCGATGGGGTCTCACTATGTTGCCCAAACTAATTTCAAACTCCCGTGCTCAAGAGATCCTCCCACCTTCGCCTCCCAAAGTGCTGGGATTACAAGCGTAAGCTATCATGTCCTGCCTGGGTTTATCATTAAATAATATGTGATTGCAAGGGACAAACTAGAACTCCGTCTCCTATTCCTTCTCCCTGTATGCACCTTACACGTAGAATCTCAGAGCTTAAAATGAATCCCACATAATTCCTCTAATTTTTAGATAAGATATTGAAACTGGTAGAAATTAAATGTGCTGCTTACTGTCACACTAGTGTTATAAGTGTTAGAACTAGGGCCGGGCTCGGTGGCTTATGCCGCCTGAGTAGTGAGATCCCAACACTTTGGGAGGCCGAGGTGGGCAGATCATGAGGTCAGGAGTTTGAGACCAGCCTGGCCAAAATGGTGAAACCCTCTCTTTACTAAAAGTGCAAAACTTAACTGGGAGTGGTGGCACGAGCCTGTAATCTCAGCTACTCAGGAGGCTGAGGCAGGAGAATCACTTAAACTTGGGAGGCGGAGGTTGCAGTGAGCTGAGATCACACCACTGCATTCCAGCCTAGAGGACAGAGCAAGACTCAAACTCAGAAAGAAAAAAAAAAAAAAGCTGGGCATGGTGGCTCACGCCTGTAATCCCAGCACTTTGGGAGGCCAAGACAGATGGATCACCACGACCAGCCTGGTCAACATGGTGAAACCCTGTCTCTACTAAGAACACAAAATTAGCTGGGTGTGGTGGCGTGTGCCTGTAATCCCAGCTACGGGAGGCTGAGGCAGGAAAATTGCTTGAACCTGGGTGGTGGAGGTTGCAGTGAGCCGATATTGTGCAACTGCACTCCAGCCTGGGGAGCACAGTGAGACTGTGTCTCAAAAAAAAGTAATAATAAAATAAAAATAAAATAAATAAGCTGGGTGCGGTGGCACATGCCAGTAATCCCAGGACTTTGGGAGGCTGAGGCAGGTGGATCATCTGAGGTCAAGAGTTCGAGACCAGCCTGACCAACATGGTGAAACCCTGTCTCTACTGAAAGTACAAAAATAAGCCTGGCGTGGTGGTGCACCCCTGTAATGCCAGCTACTTGGGAGGCTGAGGCAGGAGAATCTCTTGAACCCGGGAGGCGGAGGTTGCAGTGAGCCGAGATCATGCCACTGCCCTACAGCCTGGGCGACAAAGCGAGACTCCATCTCAAAAAGTACAAAGATTCACACCTAGTAAGTTGAGAGCTCTACCTAATATTTGTGGCCCATAGTTGGCCAAAAATTTACAATGAGCTGGAGCCTTGTCATTAAACCAGTTGTTGGGTGGTATTATAATTTTTTCTGTATCACAAAGAATTTCTCAGTTGCTTCCAAATTTGTTCCTTATAAACTGAGTGGACCATATGACCTTGTGAGATGAATTTTCAATGAACTATGCTGTCTGCTTGCCGATACCTGAAGTTTCTTTAAAGTACCCAGAGACTTTTATTCCTCAATGAGAAGTAAAAGCCTATAACGCAGATGCCTTGGAGATATAATCCACATGAAACTCATTCAGCCATTCACAAGTTTTCATTAGTCAATGAATGAGTGTAAAATTCATGCTAATAGCCATCACTTATTTAGTTCCTCTTGGGTACCTAGCCCCTAGATTCTTTGAATACATATCTCCAATAATTCATACAAAATGTTGGATGCCAGTATTATTTTCATTTTGCAGAGAAGGAAACGAAGCCTCTGAAAGGTCAGGTAACTTGCCCACGGTCTTGTAGACAGGAAGTGAAAAAGCTGAACGTGGCATGGGCCTTGTCGTAAACTATTTAAAAATATTGTCATTTATTCATCTTAGACCACCAAGACTGAATTGAATTTTTAATTCTGAAGACATTCTTTTAATGCATTGTATCTGACTTAAAATTTTTTACTATATGATTTAACTACAAAATCCCAATACTAACTTCTATGCTTTGACATGGTGGATTTCACATTTTGTTAATTATTTTGGGTCCACTTCCCAAGATGAAGGATTTACTTATAATAACCTGTTTGGCATTAATATTTGTGTCTTTTGGTCGTTTTATGATAACTTGTAAAGGAGTTGGTCAGGTACAGTTGCTCACACCTGTAATCCCAGCACTTTGGGAGGCCGAGGCAGAGGATTGCTTGAGCCCATGAGTTTGAGACCACCCTGGGCAATATAGGAGACCTCATCTCTACAAAAAATTTAAAAACTAGCGAAGCGTGGTGGGACACGCCTGTAGTCCCAGTTTTGAGGGAGGCTTAGGTGAAAGGATCGCTTGAGCCTGGGAGGTAGAGGTGGCAATGAGCTGAGATCATGCCACTGCACTCCAGCCTGGGTGACAGAACAAAACCCTATCTCACTCTATTTCAAAAGAAAAAAAAAGAAGATTTTAATTTTTGTTTGTTTTTTTGTTTTGTTTTGTTTTGTTTTTTGTGTTTTTTTGAGATGGAGCCTCACTCTGTCACCCAGGCTGGAGTGCAGTGGCGCGATCTCAGCTCACTGCAAGCTCCGCCTCCCAGGTTCACGCCATTCTCCTATCTCAGCCTCCCGAGTAACTGGGACTACAGGCACCCGCCACCACGCCCAGCTAATTTTTTTGTATTTTTAGTGCAGACAGGGTTTTACCATGTTAGCCAGAATGGTCTTGATCTCCTGACCTCGTGATCCACCTGCCTCAGCCTCCCAAAGTGCTGGGATTACAGGCGTGAACCACCACGCCCGGCTGGTTTTAATTTTAAGTATTTTTTTTTTATTTTTTGGGGGGACAGAGTCTCTCTCTGTTGCCCAGGCTGGGGTGTACTGGAGAGATCTCGGCTCACTGCAACCCCCGCCTCGCAGGTTCAAGCGATTCTCATGTCTCAGCCTCCTGAGTAGCTGGGATTACAGACATGCACCACCAAGCCTGGCTAATTTTTGTATTTTTAGTAGAGACGAGGTTTTACCATGTTGGCCAGGCTGATCTCGAACTCCTGGCCACATATGATCTGCCCACCTCAGCCTCCCAAAGTGCTGGGATTATAGGCCTCAGCCACCATGCCCAGCCCATTTAAAAAAAATATTTAAATAGAGATGGGGTCTCACTATGTATCCGACTTATCTGGTCACTATGTTGACCAGGCTGATCATGAATTCCTGGCCTCAAGCAATCCTCCCATCTCGGCCTCCCAAAGTGCTGAGATTACAAGTGTGAGCCACTGCACCTGGCCGAAAAGAAGATTTATAAAGGAGTTAATGGATTTTGATAAAGGACGTCAAAATATACCAGTGCCTAGAAAACTCTGTGTAATAGGGAGGCAGATCGTGACATCTGAGAAAGTTTTTTAAATGGAGATATTCTCAGTGATCATCTTGAGTTTTATTTTTCATAGAAGATATAGTCTTAGAATGTTAGATCCCCATTCTACAGTGATCCCTATTCTACATCTTCATTTCATTTACAATATTGGTTCTTATCCCTATCTGCACCAATATTCCCTTTTTAAAAGAAATATTATCCAGTGCCCCTTACTGTCCTGAAATAAAATTTATAGAAAGTATAACCTGCTCACACACACAAACTTTTTTTAAAAAGTCGATATAACCCCAACTGTTTTTAGTGGAATTTAATGGGTTTATTCTAAAATGTATAAAGTATAAAGATTAAAAGTAGCCAAGTTACCTATGAAGGAAAAGAACAGGGTGTAGGAAGGGGCACATGAGGGCTTCTGAGATGCTGGGTAGGTGTTCATTTTACAGTAGCTTGCTAAGTTATTCCTTTATACTTTATCCATTTTTTTATATATTGGTTCTATCACAGAAAGGGTGTTTGAAGAAATCAATATTATGCTTTAGCTGTGCCATAAAGGAGAAATGAAAGGAAATAATTAGACTAGAAGGGTAAAGTGCTCCAGCAGAATCCAGAATGCTCCCCAGAATGATACTACCCCCAATGAAAACCCCTGATTTAGAAAATTAACTTGGTATGGAGGTTTACAATTGCATTTGAAGGCACTGGCTTTTTGTTTAATGAATTGAAAAACTGTTTTTAATTAGTTATCCTAAATCCCTTATGCTTCATTCTGAACCTGTTATCAGTGAACCTAATGGAATCCAAGAGTAACTGATCATCACTTGCAGTCACAGACATGCATATTTTTTGCCAAGTTTTCTGCATTTCATATTTATACTCTCCATTTACTTTTCTTTCTTTGTTTCTTTTGCATTACTGATATACCCTGTACTTGTCATTAATGAACTTAATTATTTCATTGATAATTTAACTTTGGTCAGAACTTCTAGTGTCTGGCTAATGCCTTACTGTTTGTTGTCATCTCAAAATTCAGTGGAGTCTGCCTCTCATCCATTTATCTGGTCATGGATGAAATGTTAGACATACAGCATGATTATGACTAGCTATATTACTATGAACCACTAAAATCCACTGCTCCATGTGCTTTTGTCCTGAGGCCAATATACAGAAGCAGGCATCTTTGAGATGGGCTGTCAGCAGCCTTAGACATATATGCACAAAGGAAGACTGAAGTCAGGCTTAAGAATTATTAAATTATTAGTAGATAAAAATTTTGAAACCAAAACACATGTTTAAAAACAAATGAATAAAATAATCTTGTCTTCTAAATAATCTTGCCTCCTATAACTGTTTTGTTGTTTGTTTGTTTGTGTTTTTGAGATGGAGTCTTGCTCTGTCTCCCAGGCTGGAGTATAGTGGCACGATACTGGCTCACTGCAACCTCTGTCTCCTGGGTTCAAGTGATTCCCGTGTCTCAGCCTCCCTAATAGCTGGGATTACAGGCACCCACCACCACGCCTGGCTAATTTTTTTTATTTTTATTTTTAGTGGAGATGGGGTTTCAGCATGTTGGCCAGGCTGTTCTTGAACCCCTGATCTCAAGTGATCCACTTACCTCGGCCTCCCAAAGTGTTGGAATTACAGGCATGAATCACTGCACCCAGCCCTGTAACTGTTTTCTAAAACATTTTTATTATTAAATACTCTTTAAGACATCATAAAAGAAAGGACCTTAAAAGCTTTAGACAATCTTATCACTGTAACTTTTTTTTACTGTATTTGACAGTTATAAAATGCATATGTTATAAAATGTATACAGTTTTTTTTTAAGTTTGTGCTTTTCTTTTTCTTATGTAATTTTTAAAATTGTGTTATTCTAGGATGTTTTTATTATTATTATTATTTGAGACAGAGTCTTGCTCTGTTGCCAGTCTGGAGTGCAGTGGCATGATCTCAGCTCATTGAAACCTCTGCCTCCGAGGTTCAAGTGATTCTCCTGCCCCAGCCTCCTGAGTAGCTGGGACTACAGGTGTGGGTCACCACGCCCAGCTAATTTTTGTATTTTCAGTGGAGACGGAGTTTCACCGTGTTGGCCAGGATGGTCTTTATCTCTTGACCTTGGATCCACCCGCCTCGGCTTCCCAAAGTGCTGGGTGGGATTATAGGGGTGAGCCACTGTGCCTGGCCTAGGATTTTTTTTTTTTTTAAACCTTCTCCATGTAGCCATCACAGGTACCACTTTTAATGACTGCATGATATTCGGTTATTTCGAGAAATCCTACTGTTGGATTTGGATTTAACAAGTGAGAAACATTCACAAAGATCCATGACCCAGGGATTTTATTGATGCACAAGTTTGAGTCACTGCTGGTATTACCCCATGTGTGCCAAATGCATTTCTCAGCTTGTGAGTATAGTTCCCTGCCCAGTTTAAGCGTTTCATTGCCACTCTGTTGTTTTCTACTGGTCCTTAATATGCACAATAACTCTTATAAAGTCATTAAAGAAAAATCTCTTCAGAGACTTAGATAAGTTCCTGGATATCAGTCATCATAGTAATGATGTAGAATAGTGTTCATTTTAGTGGCAAAATTGGCATTATTAGTATTATAAATTGTTGTAGTCTTCTACTTACAGAATAATTAAAAGCTTAGAAGGATTGATTTTTTTTTATTACTTGTTTGTCAGGAAATGAGATGTCAGTGTTTTTTTCAGAATTTGTAGATTTATGAGTACCTTGGGATAAATCAGTTTTGACTATTTCAGGTCTAGTATCATTTATTTATATTCCCTTGTTGTTACACATTTAGTTTGTTGAAAGGAAGATTGCTTTGAATACCAGAAAAAGTGTTAAAATAGTTTCCCTTAGTAATTTTTTTGTTTTGTTTGAGATGGAGTTTTGCTCTTTTTGCCCAGGCTGCAGTGCAATGGCGCAATCTCGGCTTACTGCAACTTCCACCTCCCGAGTTCAAGTGATTCCCCCGCCTCAGCCTCCTGAGTAGCTGGGATTACAGGCATATGCCTCCACACCCGGCTGATTTTGTATTTTTAGTAGAGATGTTGGTCAGGCTAGTCTTGAAATCGCGACCTCAGGTGATCTGCCTGCCTTGGCCTCCCAAAGTGCTGGAATTACAGGCATGAGCCACCGCACCCAGCTCCCTTAGTATTTTTAAGCGAGTATTTTAGAGTCTTCCTAAATTAGCATTTTCCCTTCTTTTATAAATAGATCATATTCGGATTCTTTTAATCACAATGAATTTTCAGATCAAGTAAGAGATTGACAGACAGGTCTCATAAATGAAATGTACAAATATTTTTTAATTATTAGCACTATTTTTTGTAACAGCTTTATTGAGATATAGTTTATATACCATACAACTCACTTGTTTAAAGTATATAATTCAGTGATTTACAGTACCAGAGTAAATTTTAGAACATTTTCATTCCCTCAGAAAGCACCCTCACAGGTTTGATATAATAGTGGCCCATGTCCTCTGAGCCACTATTTCAGTAGATCTTAAGTAAAGAGACAGGATCAACACCTAGAAAGATTATAAAATACATGCATTAAAATAGTAAACTATTAATAGCAGTATTCTAAATAAAGGTAAATTCTTTACTGTAATTTCATCTGCTATTTATTTTCCTTAAATACAAACATACAGCTATTTACTGATCTTTAGCCTGCCTATCTTGCTATTTTGTAAGAATGGGTTTAGTGATCTTTAGCACACCTCGCTTCACAACAGTGGTTATCATAGTTGTATCTTCTAGTCCATGCATTCCCTTTTTATTTATTTTTATTTTTAGAGACAGGGTCTTACTTGTTGTCCAGGTTGTACTCAAACTCCTGGGCTTAAGCAATCCTCCTGTCGTAGCCTCTCAAAGAGCTGCTAGGACTATAGGCACGTGCCACTGTGCCCAGTTGCTATTCTAGTCCATGCATTCTCATCCAAGGTGGTATCACCCCAAGGGAGTAAAAATTCATTCCTGAGGTCTAAAATAACTTATTCTTTTTATGTATAAAATACAGATATACATATAGTACACAAACAGATACACAGTATAGCTGTGGGACTAAAATTTCTTGGGGGGTAGGGAGCAGTCGGGGAAAAAATGTTTTAAAAAACTCCTTAGGGTTGTCATAATTAAAAACAGGTTGAACAATATTGCCATGAGAAAACTCATTACTTTAGAGGGACCTGAGAAATTTCAGGTTCTGTTAGAAGATTTTCGGGCCGGGCACAGTGGCTCAAGCCTGTAATCCCAGCACTTTGGAAGGCCGAGACGGGCGGATCGGATCACGAGGTCAGGAGATCGAGACCATCCTGGCGAACACAGTGAAACCCCATCTCTACTAAAAAAAATACAAAAAACTAGCCAGGCGAGGTGGCGGGCACCTGTAGTCCCAGCTACTCGGGAGGCTGAGGCAGGAGAATGGTGTAAACCCGGGAGGCGGAGCTTGCAGTGAGCTGAGATCTGGTCACCGCACTCCAGCCTGGGTGACAGAGCGAGACTCCGTCTCAAAAAAAAAAAAAAAAAACCAAAAGATTTTTCCTAAGGTTCTCCTATAGCAACCAGCAAACTCACTCACTTACTCACTCATCTTTGGTACACACATACCTCTTCTCCTCTCTGCATCCTTTTTTTCCTCTTTGGTGGGGGAGGAGCAGAGTGGAAGTGGTAGGGGTAAAGAGGAGAAATGGCCAGCATACACTTGGGTAGATAAGTCCACACTGTCTGATTCATAAAAGGACAGCTTTATATACAATTAGGCCAATTTCTGCATCTGAACCTTAACACGTTTACATGGTAGTTGTGCAACCCTAAACGTATTTATCCCTGTATTTAGAGTCAGAAAGAGTGATTTTGTGTAATTTATTTCTCTTGAAAGGCTCATCTCATACCAACGCTTCTGTTTCATCAAGATCCTTTATATTTTTCCCTTAAATTTCCAGTGCGGTTAAATCTGACTTTTTATGGGCCATAAGCAAGACATAAATGATAATAGAAAAAAGCATTCTTCAATTACAGGACGCAAGAATTCTAGGGTACATTGTTCAGCTGCTTTCCTTCCCATGGTAGAAAGCTGATAAATGAATGACTTTTAAAAGGTATGCCTTTTAAAAAATCTTCCCCTTTGGGAAAAAGTTAGCTATGATGATTGGCTATCCAAAACAAAGACTGCTTCATATTATGGGAAAATGAAAGTCAACCAAAACTAATATTCATATACTTATTTATTTGAAAAGTACCACTTACGTGTCAATACTTTTTTTTCTTTCTCTCTCTCTCTCTCCTCAAGACAGAGTGTTGCTCTGTCGCCCAGGCTGGAATGCAGTGGCGCAGTCGGCTCACTACAGCCTCAACCTCCCAGGCTCCAGTGATCCTCCCACCTCAGCCCCCAAGTAGCTGGGACTATAGGCACGTCCCACCATGCCCAGCTTATTTTTGTATTTTTTGTAGAGACGTGGTTTTGCCATGTTGCCCAGGCTAGTGTCAAACTCCCAGACTCAAGTGATCCACTAGCCTCAGCCTCCCGAAGTTCTAGGATTGCAGATGTGAGCCACTGCACTGACCTATGTGTCAACACTTTATTAAGTGCTAGGACACAGAGGTGAATAAGACAAAGCCTTACCCTTTAGGAGATTACATTCTAGGCGAGGATATGGGTTTAAAAACAGTTAACTGTTACATGTGAATTAGATAAGTGCAGTATTAGAGCATGTCCCAAGCAATGTAAGAGTACAGAGGGGGACACCTGACTTGTCTACAGGGCCAACTACAGCATTACTTCTTAGGAGCTGCCCTTACAAATAGAAGAGGTCAGTGTGGGTAGGGTAGCTCATGCCTATAATCCTAGTGCTTTGGGAGGCCAAGGATCCCTTGAGGCCAAAAGTTTGAGACCGGCCTGTGCAACATAGTGAGACCCTGTCTCCACACACACACACACGCTCACACACACACACACACACACACACACACACACACAAAAAAAATTAAAAAGAATAATTAGCCAGATGTGGTGGCATATGCCTGTAGTCCTAGCTACTTGGGAGGCTAAGGTGCAGAGCACCTTGTTTAAGCCCAGGAGGACAAGGTTATACTGAGCTGTGATCGCACCACTGCACTCCAGCCTGGGCAACAGGGCAAGACTCGGTCCCAAAACAAACAAACAAAAAAACAAAACAAAACCACGAGGTCCTTGTGCAAAGGATGGGACCTGCATGTCACACATAGAGCAATGTAGCTTCCAGATCTAGGGCAGAACCAGTAATTTGGCACCCTTTCTGGATGTGTTGTTTAACAGTACTTAAGAGATACTGACGGAGAGGACAAGGGCTAAGCCCTTTGGTGACTGTGCCCCAAATTGCAGAACCTCCTCAGCCATGTGCAGAGACTGAAAGATGTGAATAAAGTAAGTGTGACATTAGAGAGTGGCCCCAGGCAATGTAAGAGTACGGAGGGGGACATCTGACTCCTCCACAGAGCTAACTACAGCACTACCTCTTAGGAGCTACCCTTACAAATAAAGAGGTTGGGGTAGGCAGGGTAGCTCATGCCTGTTATCCCAACTATCTACAACTCAACATCTTACTGTGCCACTGAAGAATCTCTTTGGGGCTTTCATTCCACCCTACCCTCCCCTCCCCACCTCCCAGTGGCTAATCAGAAGTGGTTTTTCTCCAGCGTCATAGAGTACTTGATAGTATGGAATTCTGTTAAATGTAATTTTCCTCTCTTTCTTTACGTTTCTAGCAATGTATAGTGCCTCGGCAATGTTTTGATGCTATGTCTAGCCAATCTGTCTGGTTCTGGCCAACTTCTCTGGCTCTGATAGGATTTCATAGGCTCTGTTAGGGTGTTTGAACTTGATCCTGAAGTCAGTGAGGAGCCATTTGAAGAAATATGAGTGGGGCAGATTTTTTTTTTTTTTTTTTAAAGGCCTGCAGCCCAGGCAGCCTGGCAAGAATGGAGGATCAACGGATAGGAATGGAGATAGATGAGAGTGCCAAACTAAAGACAAAAACCAGTAGGAGGTTGTGATAGTCTAGATAAAATATTATCATGTTGCAATAATGGGGATGAAGAAGAAGAGGAATTGGATTTGAAAGTTATTTAGGTAATAACTGCTGCAATGCTTAGAGAGTAATTGAATAGAAGTAGAGGATAACTCTCCACCTTCTGCCTTGGGTGCTGTGTTAGTTTCCTACTGCTGTTGTAACAAATTACCATAGACTTCATGGCTTAAAACAACACGAAATAATTATCTTGGAGATCTGGAAGTCAGAATTCCGAAATGGGTCTCACTGGGCTAAAGTCAAGGTGTTATCAGGGCTGCATTCCTTTCTGGAGGCTCTAAAGGGAGAAAGCATTTTCTTTGCTTTTCCAGATTCTAGAGGCTGCCCATGTTCCTTGACTCATGGCTCCCTTCCCTCTTCAAAGCTAGCAATCTCTGCCTTCCTCTTCCACTTTTAAAGGTCTTTGTGATTACATTGTTCCCACCCAGATAATCCAGGGTAAATAATTCCCCATTTTAAAGTCAGCTTTTTAGCAACTTGAATTCCATCTGCAACTTTAATTCTCTTTGCCAAATAATCTAATATACTCACAGATTCTGGGGAATAGGACACAGATATGTTTGGGGAAGGTCATTATGCTACCTATGAAAGGTATGCCTTTGTAGGTGGCTAGGCCTATGTTGATAATGGTGCCATTTGCTAGGTTAGAAAGGGAAAAGAAGTAACTTAGAGTGGGAGCATGGAGATGATAACTTTTATTTTAGATGTTTAGGGTTTAAAGTACCTGTAGAACCTTTTAGGGGAAGTGTCTAGTAGGCAATTGAAAGCATGGGTCTGGAGCTTAGTAATTTGGGTGTCAGTAGCTTAAGGAGAATAGCTAAAATCATGATATAGATGAGATACCTAGGACAGGTATATAAAGTTAAAGGAGAGAGCCAGGCACAACTCTTAAATAGCACCCATGTTTATGGGACAGCAGAAAGGGAGAAGACCATGCATAAAAGAGAAGGATACTGATGAAGAGCATAGGAGAGGCAGGAAGAAAAAAGAGAAAGAGTGATATCACAGAAGAACGGGGTAGTCAGTCACATTAAGAGTGCATAGCAGTCAGCAGGGCTGAAAAATATCCGAACAGATCCCATGGACTAGTGGGGGCAGAAGACCAATGGCAGCATGCTGAGGAATAAGTGGGAAGAAATAAAGTGGAGATTGATGTGAAGGAAAAAGAAAAAAAGAGAAAGGGCAGTAGCCAGAGGGAGAAAAGGGTCTTTTTGGTGATTTTTTTTAAAAAATGATATATGGTTGGGGGGAAAATGATGAATTCAAATCATCAGGGCCTTGTGACTTACATCCTTCATTATTCAGAGAATAAGTACAATTTATTGGGAGAGCCACTATTAGCTATTATGTATGAGATGCCATGGAACACAAAAGACAGCTGTAAGAATGAGAGAATACCTTCTGGATGACTCCAGTAGTTATGGATGTCTTCCTATTCCACATAGCAGGGAGGATATTACAACATACTATCAAGCAGTCCACTTAGATTAAGCACCTTGACAAGCAAAGGTACTGAATAGCAATGATTTTGTTAAATGGCGAATTTTGTCAGTTCAGTCTCTTTTAGTGATAGACAGTCCGCAAACATAAAGATAAGGTGATAAATGTAACACCTAAACTTCTGTGAAACTTTTGGGGGTACTCTGAACTGTGTTAAATGAGCATATAGCTGCATAATAGCTACAATAACAGCACTTGTCAGTTTGTCTGGAAAGTGTATCTAGGTGCCAGGCATTATGCAGAACACTTTACACATAACAAATCATTCAATCTTCACAAAAATACCATCAATAGACACCTTATTACAACCATTTTATTATTATTATTATTATTATTATTATTCTCATTTTATGGATGGGGAACTTGAAGGTTACACAGTAGGTCAGTGAGACAGAAGGACTGAACCAGGCATCAAAGTAATAGGTTTCTAATTAGAATGTTGTTTAAAAAATAATAATAATTGTGTGACCGTGGGCAAGTTCCAGCATAGGATGGGATACACTACTCTTTAAAAAAAGCACGAGGTCTTAGAATGCTTTACAGGAAAATGACATGTAAAACAGAGATGTAGCAGTCACATCACATTCTTAGAAAATTATGTCCCTTTATTTCTCTGTATTTTGAAGGTGATGAGTAACTGGCTGGTCTCGAGAAGAGCAACCTAGATGATTAATTGGTTAAAAAATAAGCCTGCTGAGAAAAGATTCAAAACAGGCCTTACCAACTAGAGGTCTAAACAGTGGCATTTTTGTTTGGCCTATACAGTGTAAGGAAATCAAAATTGGATGCCAGCTCATAAAAATTGGGAAATTTCTCATAAAAATATCCAAATCACCAGCTGCTCTTGAAAAACAGGAAACCTTCTCAACATCAGCTCCCCAGCCCCCGCTGCCTCACTGCAGTGAGTATAAGCATATGTTCTCCAGTCTACCCTCATCCAGCTCGCATGCCACCCACGTGGATATTTCAGTTTGTCTTTCCTAGTTTAAGCCACGTTACTGAAGAGGAGTCTAAGTTTGGGAAAGAATACTTTTAAGAGGGATGTTATTGTCCTCCCTGAGGACATAGTTAAGAAAAAAGAAGGAAGGAAGGAGAGAAGGAAAGGATGGAGACAGAAGGATCAAGCTTAATTTGAATGAAAAGAAGAGTTTGGTAGGAAGAAATGATTTCCTGAGGGTTAGGTGGTTGACAGCAGGGCCACACATTGAACAGTTCTAGTAAGTACCACTTTCTATACTCCATGTGCAACTACTCATCATACATAACTATATACAGTGGGCTAGACTGGGAATTTCTAAGGCAGTTGACAAAATTTCCAACTGGGATTTTTTTTTTTTTTTTTTTTTTTTGAGATGGAGTCTCACTCTGTCACCCAGGCTGGAGTACAGTGGCCTGATCTTGGCTCACTGCAACCTCCACCTCCTGGGTTCAGGCGATTGTCCTGCCTCAGCCTCCTGAATAGCTTGGATTATAGGCACATGCCACCACACCCGGCTAATTTTTGTAATTTTAGTAGAGTCAGGGTTTTACCATGTTGGCCAGGCTGGTCTTGAACTCCTGACCTCATTTGATCCGCCCACCTCGGCCTCCCAAAGTGCTGGGATTACAGGTGTGAGCCACCGCGTCCAGGCAGACATTTTTTTTTTAAAGGTAGTCCAAATGGCTGCTGGCTTCTTTGTACACTGTTACATAGTCATAAGACTTCAGCTGCCCACTCAGATGTCCCCAGTTCCTACCCGCAATGTATGAGAGGGCTTGTTTCCTCACACTCTTACCAACAGAGTATGTTTTTCAAACTTTGAGAGCTCTAGTTGGTGAGAGCATTTCATTTCTGTTATCGGGAAGGAAGTTGAGCATATGTTCGTGTGTTTCGGGGATGCTTGCCGATCTTTTCTGTGAACTCCATTTGGTTCTGTCTTCCAGTTTTCTACGCAGGCTTTAGCTCTTTATTTTAGGAATTCTTTATATATTAGGAATATTAATCTCTCTGTGATAGAAGTTGCAGATGTTTTTTCTGTTTGTTGTTTGTACTTTTGTGTTGCTTTTTTTTCTTTGTTTTTACTATGTAGAATTTTGTTTTGTTTTGTTTTGTTTTGTTTTTTGAGACGGAGTCTTGCTCTGTCACCCAGGCTGGAGTGCAATGGCCAGATCTCGGCTCACTGCAAGCTCCGCCTCCCGGGTTTACGCCATTCTCCTGCCTCAGCCTCCCGAGTAGCTGGGACTACAGGCACCCGCCACCTCGCCCGGCTAGTTGTTTTTTTTTTTGTATTTTTTAGTAGAGACGGGGTTTCACCATGTTAGCCAAGATGGTCTCGATCTCCTGACCTCGTGATCCACCCGTCTCGGCCTCCCAAAGTGCTGGGATTACAGGCTTGAGCCACCATGCCCGGCCAGAATTTTGTTTTTTATGTAGTCATATTGACCAGTCTTTTTCCTTTTTGCATCTGGATAATGAGTCACATAAGAAATGTTTCTCTACGTTCAGAATATAGAGGAATGGACCCATTTTTAAATAATTTTACTATATATATATATATATGTATGTGTGTATGTGTGTATATATGTATGTATGTGTGTGTGTATATGTGTATATGTGTATATGTGTGTGCGTATGTGTGTGTGTACACACATATATATAGGCAGAGGCAGAGTCTTGCCCTGTTGCCCAACTGGCACAATCTCAGCTCATTGTAACCTCTGCCTTCCCGGTTCTATTGATCTTCCCACTCCAGCCTCCTGAGTAGCTTGGATTACAGGTACACACCACCACATCTGGCTGATTTTTAATATTCTTTTTATAGAGATGGGATATTACCATGTTGCCCAGGCTGGTCTCGAACTTCTCAGCTCAAGCAATCTGCCCGCCTCAGCCTCCCAAAGTGCTGGGATTACAGGTGTGAGTCACTACACCTGGCACATTTTTTTTATGTTTAATATTTTTTCATGTTTTATATTTAAGTCTTTGATTCATTTGGAATTTATCCTCATGTACAGTATGAAGATGGATCTGATTTGTTGTTGTTGGTTTGTTTGCTTTGGAACTAAAGCACATTGAGAAAGAATGTATCTGATTTTATCTTTTTCCATATGGCTATCTAGTTAACCCAACAATACTTATTAAAAAGTCCATCCCTGATTTGAGTTGTTGCCTCTATTAAATAATCGTACAATTTCAAATGTAATTGGGCTCTATATCTTGGGTTTTCTACTCCACACCACTGAGCAGTCAATTCATGTGGCAATACCACATTATTTTATTTATAGAGGCTTTATAATGTGTTTTAATACATGCTCTTCTTTTACAGGGTTTTCTTGGCTATTCTTGCATGATTGCTCTTCTAAATTAGCCTTATAATCAACTTATCTAATTTTGGTGGGGAATGGGTTATAGTATTTTTACTGAGATGTTATTAAGTTTAGAATTAGAGAGTAGTGGCATCCTATGATCTTTAGTCTTCCTCTCCAAGAACATAGCGTGCAAGTCTACTTTTATGCCATGTTCTTTCTTATGCATGTTGCCCCTCAGTTTGGGCCAGGTTGAGTTCAAAGAGTTGGTAAGGATATTCAAGTAGATGTTCAACCACCTGGTCAGCAATCAGAATGTGGGACAGGAGGTCACAAGAGAGAGAGGTTGGGCTGGAGATATGTGCAGGGAACCACTTTCATGAATAATATGTGAATTCATGACATGATATTTTCTTGTTTTTTTAAAATTATTTTTTATAGAGACAGGACCGCACTGTATTATCCAGGCTGGTCTTGAACTCCCAGGCTCAGTGATCCTCCCACCTCAGCCTCCCAAAGTGTTGGGATTACAGGCATGAGCCACTGTACCCAGCTCTCATGACATGACATTGCACACTGTTGCATTGTTAAGTTAGTCATTCAATATCATTCTCTAAGGAACTTCCTCACTGAAGATGTTTAATTCATACGTGTTACATGACCAGGTAACATTTTCATGTTTTCTTATCAATGAAAGTTATTTTAGAGCTGTTCATTTAAAAAAATCTTCCATAGCACAGTTCTTCAGTTTCATGGAATAAAAAATGCTAAGTTTTTGAGATTATTCCATTAACATTATTTTTTATTCCTTGTTTGTTTGTTTGTGTTGAGACAAGGTCTCACTCGGTTACCCAGGCTTGAGTGCAGTGGTGTGGTCACGGCTCACTGCGGCCCCAGCCTCCTGGGCTCAAGTGATCCTCCCACCTCAGCTTCCCAAGTAGCTGAGACTACAGGTGCATGCCACCATGCTTGGTTAATTTTAAAATTTTTTTGTAGATTTGGGGGTCTCACACAGTTGCCCAGGCTGGTCTCAAGTGATTACTAGGCTCAAGGGATCCTCCTGCCTCAGCCTCCCAAAGTGCTGGGATTATAGGTGTGAGCCACCATGCCTGGACAACTGGATTTTTGTTTCTAATTCTAAGATAAAAAGATAGATGTTTTGGATTGTATCAACTATGTAAAAATGTTCAAGTAAAAACCCTTGATATTGTTTAAGTCATTAATTTCTTGAGCAAGTGGAATGATTTTTTTAAAAATAAAAACTCATTGATGTGCTATAGCCCAGAAAATATAATGGTTTAGCACTAGAAAAATGATTACAGAATTGGGTTCATGCTAGGGAGATAACTGACTGGATGAATTAGTTTGAATTATGCCTTGTTTTTGGTTTTATACTCAGGAAATCACACACTTGTACAACCACCCATAAAGTCACGTATTTTATTAATTAATTAATTAATTATTATTATTATTTTTGATACAGAGTCTTGCTCTATTGCCCAGGCTGGAGTGCAGTGGCATGATCTCAGCTCACTGCAACCTCTGCCTCCCGGGTTCAAGCCATTCTCCTACCTTAGCCTTCTGAGTAGCTGGAACTACAGGCACATACCACCACACCCGGCTAATGTTTTGTATTTTTAGTAGAGATGGGGTTTCACTGTGTTAGCCAGGATGGTCTCAATCTCCTGATCTCGTGATCCATCCACTTCAGCCTCCCAAAGTGCTGGAATTACAGGCGTGAGGCACCGCACCTGGCCAGGTCACATATTTTAGAGATAGCCTTTTCAAGAAATTCTTAATCAGTGAACAGGAGTTTATGAACATCTGTTTTCCTGAATTTTAGAAATATAGATTAGAAATAAGTATTTCAAAAACAACTACAGGCTACTCTATCTTACATCTTTTCTCCCATTTCAAAACTAATGAACACTTATTAAGCCCTTATAGAATATCTCAGAAAAGTATGCCCATTAAGCCTGCTTAAGGAATTAAGTTAATTCACATTGTGTTGTAGGCCACCAGTTATTTCTCTTGGATTTGGTTTGGTTTTGAGATGGAGTTTCTCTCTGTCACCCAGGCTGGAGTGCATTGATGTAATGTCAGCTCACTGCAACCTCCACCTCCCTAGTTCAAGCGATTCTCCTGCCTCCGCCTCCCAAGTACCTGGGATCACAGGCGCCTGCCATCATGCCTGGCTAATTTTTGTATTTTTAGTGAAGACAGGGTTTCACTTTGTTGGCCTGGCTGGGCTCGAACTCCTGGCCTCAAGTGATCCACCTGCCTCGGCCTCCCAAATTACTGGGATGACAGGCATGAGCTACTGCGCCTGTGTACCAATCATTTCTCTTTGATCTTTTTCTATAGCACTGGTAACTGAACTAGTACCTAAGTATTAGAATTTCGTATCACTCTCCTTTGGATACTTTCTTTGGGCTCTATGCTTCTTGAGAATGGACTGAGTGAGGGAGGGATGGTAGAAATGCTACTGCTTTTAGCCTTAGTTTTTCTGACAAAGAGGGGTAAAGACAAAATTAATTTGGAAGCCTATTGTTGGTAAGACTTAGGAAATAATAAAAGATGTTCTCTCTTTGCATACATTCTTTTTGTGTTGATTCTACACAGCAACTGTTTACTTTGGAGTATTTATAGTTTGTATGTTCAGTAGTTTTTCAGGGATTTTTTTTGTTAAGCCAACATGCAAATATAGTGACCCTAACAACTATCTTTCATGATGTAAGGCTAAGGTGTCAATGTGGCAGTCTTGGAATTATTTCCACCCGAGCAAAGGAAAACCGAACATTGGTGGGTTCATCCCCTATCCATATCCCAAAGCTTTGGATTCTTTTTGGATTCTCTTCAATGTATTTAACCTTTGAGCATTAGAATAGTTGGCAAAGGAAGTAAGAGAATATGAGAACTGTTTTTTGGATTTTGTTTGTTTTGTTTTGTTTGGAGACAGGGTCTTGCTCTGTTGCTGGAGTGCAGTGGCACGATTATAGCTCACTGCAGCCTTGAACTCCTGGGCTCAACTGATCCTCCCGCCTCAGCCTCCCAAGTAACTGGGACTGCAGACGCATGGCACTACACCTAGTTAATTTTTCTATTTTCTTTTGAGATGGGGGTCTCACTATGTTACCCAGGCTGGTCTCGAACTCCTGGCCTCATGTGATCCTCCTGCCTTGGCCTCAAAGTGCTGAGATTACAGGCATGAGCCACCATGCTTTGCCAATGCCATAATTTTAAATCAATGTCCTTCAAGTGTTAGTAAGTAAAGTGGCCTAATTTAGGTTATATATCAGCTGTTTCATTGGGATTCCTTTTTTAGGAAAAATAAATTATCTCCAAAAAGAAAGCAAAAACAGCTTTCCTTTGATCTGATTATACATCAGAGTTGTCCATTGAGGACCTTGAATGCAGGAATTCTTGAATTTATCTGGATGGAAAGGCAAGTATGATTGATAGATTTTGTTAGTCTTCTAATTGAATCCAGTTTTGATAATTATTTCCATAGCTATTTCAGAATTTACTATTGATCATTTTATAGTCATGACATAGGAAAACATTGTGAAAATACCCATGGAAAATGAAATAGTTTTTGGTTTTCGTTGAAAGCAGTCACTTAGCTGATTTTGTCTCACGTATTTCCCCACATTGAACTTTACCCAACTTAGCTCCCCTTTTCCAAGTTAGAACTGAAGTCTAGCACATTGGGAAAATGACTTTTATTAAATGCATGACTAAAATTCTTCAAAACCCCGGCCAGACTCTGCAAGGAGCTGCTGCAGGTTGCACACAGGAAGAACTGTGGCTGGTCTGCTTCTCGTCCTGATCTGGGCATAGCCAGTCTTGTATACAGGCATACCAGATAAGTAATTGGTCTTAAACATAACATTTCAAAGAACTAGAACTCAAAAGTGATTCCCTACTGAAAGAGCTTCCTCTTTTATTGCTCTGAAATGATCTCTCAATTTGGCTCATTCTGAAAATTGCCATTTGAATTGGACTGGGAACAAAAGTTGGAATTTATTGAAAACAACTCATTGCTTAATCTCTGGCAATTTTATTTTATATGTGATCAACAGATGTGATGCAAGTCGGATTCAGAAGGAAAATAAAAGTTTAAACAGTTAAAATGTGGTCATCAAACACTTTTCCAAACCTGCAGGAAAATAAAATTAAAATCTATTTGAGAAATACTCAGGTGCAACATAGATTTTTATTCTGCTTTCTTCTTGTTCACTCCCATTTCTGCCTCCCATTCTCCTTACGTTTGCATGTTAATTGCAGAAGACAGCCAGGTAGTGGAAACAGAACAAGGAATTTGAACTCTGAAGACTTCACTTCCAGACCTGGTTCTGCTGCTTACCGTGTGAATCCTTCTCAGACTGGTCATTGAGCTTCCCTGAGCATGGTGATAATCCTAGCCAGGCATAGTGGCACTCGCTTGTAGTCCTAGCTACTCAGGAGGCTGAGGCAGGAGGATTGTTAGAGCCCAGGAGTTTAAGGCTGCAGTGCACTGGGATCGTGTCTGTGAATAGGCACTGCACTCCAGCCTGGGCAGCAAAGCGTGATCCCCATTTAAAAATCATAATAAGAAAGTACTTTGTCCTACGTTCCTCACCAGGGTGATTGTTGATTTCAGATGATATGATACCTGTAGAAACTTTCATTTCTCCCAGTGTGATTCTTCTTATTAAAATTGCATATCCAGGACTAGTCTTTTAATCTTCTGACATTGTTTTTGAGAGTAAGAGTATCAGAAAATTATTTTTCCACTTCTTCTAGTACTACCACTGGGAATTGGGAATGCCAAGTCCTTACTGTAAATGAAAATGTATCCCTAATCTAAGAGGTCTATTCCAAGTACCAATTCTGACAAGAAATTTAATGGAATGGTAATGTATGTATATTCCTATACAGTGTGATGTGGGGCTTGCTTAAACTTGCTGACAGTCAGTAGAATTTGGAGATTAAAAAAAAAACGAAACCACAATCAATTCTCGGGCTTTAGATCAAATCTCAAAAGCACTTACAGCTTGGCAAAGAATTTTGCCTTTGGCCTATGCTGATGCTCCTTCTGGTTACTCTCCTCTGAGACTCCAGAATGTTAGATTTGTGTAGGAACCATGATGTATAAGAAGGTGCTAGGTCCCTCTCCTCAGAGTTGTGAAGAATCTCTTTCCTTATCTTCCCTTGCCTTTTACAACTAAGGACCTATGAATGTGTGTTGGATCTAAGCTCAGGTTTTGGGTTGAGAGGCCTAAAGTTGAGCCCACTTGAATGGTAGCTTACCAATACACGTCTCTGCTGATGTCATAGCTCCTTAACATTCTCTCCACTGTTGTTGACCTCTGAAGCATCCACATTTCACTGCCCCTCCCCCAACATCTTCACAGAGCTTTTACTCCCCCAAAGACTTTTTCAAAATTTCATTTGTAGCTGTTGTGCACAGATGACATGGAGAATTATTCTAAGTGCCGAATTGTTTATCACTAGAATATTTAGACCAACACTAGAATATCTGTGATTAGTATGGAAACTCAAATAGGCTTTATGGCTACTTTTCCTGATTGCATTGACTTCTATTTATTTGGAAATATTTAGTTTTAAAAAATTATAGAACAAATATGGATAAAATAATTTGACGGTTTTGCCATCACAAAACCATGTATCATTTGCGCTAAGAATGTAACACTAGCTGGGTGTTATTGTTTTTTTTTTTTTAACAACAGAACCAATAAAATGATTAATATGTGTTTTTGCAGGAGCTTATTTCTCATTATAGCTTCAATATTGGAGGAGAGATTAAATTTCTGAGTATGAATCTGATTTTTCAGACTTCCAGCTTCCTATAAGTTTTTATGTGCTGATGCAGAGTTGCTGTTTTTAGGTCATAGCAATTTGGCTTTTCTAGAAGCTATTCTTTTTCTAAGTGACTGGCAGGAATCATTACTCTCTATGGCAAGAAACCAGAAGTTGGCAGGAGCCCTACAATGACTGTCCAATTGTTTTTAGTTTGTTTATTTTTTAACTGTTTTGCCAGTTTCCAGATTTTCCTCCCTTGTCTTACAGGGTATCAGGTTCAAAGCTAGTGATACACATGTAGTCACAGACCTGCCCAGGTCAGGTATGAGGGGTCAGGCCCTTCCTCAGATAGACTGTCTATTTAACGTTCTGGACAGAAGCCAGAGATCATGGTACGTTCCTAAAATTGCACAACTCAAAGCTACAACCATCAGGCAAGTTTTGTATGTGTTCCTGAAACTCTTACATTGTGACTTTGATTTCTTCTGATTGTTTAGAGGTATGAATCAAACAAGGATCGTTTCGTAACAATCGACAATAAGCACTAAAAGCCTCAGTGATTACAGTAATATTTCCTACCTCAGCCTCTTCCCAGTATGAATTTTACAATGCGGAAAAGGGCTAGGGCTCTAACCTGAAGAGATTTCTGAATTTGCCTCTTTTCTGACAGAATTAACTGAAGTAGAAACTATTTCAAGTGCGGGCCACTTTGGAACTGAGCTCTACCTTTTTACCTGGAGTTAAACCATCCCAATTTTATCCTCTGCTGGCCAGGGTCAATTTCATAATAACAAGCCCAGAATGAAACACGTCTGTTTATCCCTTATCTGCAGTAACAACTAGAAATGCTTTTGCTTGTCTGAGCTTTGCCTTCCCTAGAACCTTGATATTTGTTTTGAATTTGGTTTTTGGCAGAATGAGATCCCATGCATGCCAGGCAGGCTCAGGGATGTCGAGTTAGTAGTTTGGGGCTTTGTTTTTTATTGACTTGCTCTGGGCGGAAGCTTTCAGTTTTTAAATGTGTGAGTCTTCTATTGTCCGAGCTGTGCTGTCAGTAATGAATGCATCCTCTATTTTGGAACTGTGCCAGATAAGATGCACATTTGTCTATTCTACTTCTTTATCAAGTAAAGTTACCTAACTGGGTCTACCACTGTTTTAAGATATTAAAGACAAAATCATGCTATGGTAAATGAAGAGTACTTGTTCTCTAAGTCTGCTGAGGAAAGAAAATGCGCTAGTGTGCTAAAGGAGCAGATTCATATTAGCTACTTGTTTTGGAATTTTAAAAATTGAGATATAGTTAATATGCCATAAATTCACCATTTTAAGGTGTACAATTAACTGGTCTTTAGTATATTCAGAAGGTTGTGCATCCATCACCACTAACATTTTTATCACCCCAAAAAGAAACCCTGTACCCATAAGCAGTCACTCCCCAATCCCTTCTCCCCCCATCCCCTGGCCACCACTAATCTACTTTATGTCTTTATGGATTTGCATATTCTGGACATTTCATGTAAATGGAGTCATACAATATGTGGCCTTTTGAGTCTGGCTTCTTTTACTTCACATAATTTTCTCAAGGTTCATCTGTGTTATAGCATATATCAGTACTTCATTTCTATTTATGGCTGAATAATGTTCCATTGTATGAATATACAGTATTTTACTTATCCATTCATGAGTTGATAGATATTTGGGCCATTTTAATCTTTGGGCTGCTATGAATAATGCTGCTATACACATTTACGTACATGTTCTTGTATGGACATATGTTTTCAGATCCCTTGGGTGTATAACTAGGAGTAGAATTGCTGGGTCATATGGAAATTCTATCTTTAACTTTTTGAGGATCTACCAGACTGTTTTCCATAGAAACTGTACCATTTTACATTCCCAATAGCAGTATGGAATGGTGCTAATTTCTCAACATCGTCATCAACACTCATTGTCATTATCAGACATTTTTTATTATAGCCATCCTTGTGGGTATATCAGTTGTGGTTTTCATTTGCATTTACCTGATGGCTAATAACATTGAGTGTCTTTTCATATGGTTATTGAGTATTTACGGGGTTTTTTGGGAAAATGTCTTATCCAGATTCTTTATCCCCCTTTTTTTTTTTTTTTTGTTGTTGAGACAGAGTCTTGCTTTGTCGCCCAGACTGGAGTGCAGTGGCCGGATCTCAGCTCACTGCAAGCTCCGCCTCCCGGGTTCACGCCATTCTCCTGCCTCAGCCTCCCGAGTAGCTGGGACTACAGGCGTCCGCCACCTCGCCCGGCTAGTTTTTGTATTTTTTAGTAGAGACGGGGTTTCACCGTGTTAGCCAGGATGGTCTCGATCTCCTGACCTTGTGATCCACGCGTCTTGGCCTCCCAAAGTGCTGGGATTACAGGCTTGAGCCACCGCGCCCGGCCAATCCCTTTTTAAATTAAGTTGGTTTTTGTTTAGGTGCCCATTGTTTAACTGGATTTTTTAAAATTGTTGAGTTTTAAGATATATATATGTATATAATACCAGACCCCTATCAGATATATGATTTAATTTTGTGGGGAAATATCGTCTCTCTTTTTGTGAGTTGTCTTTTTGCTTTCTTGATAATGTCCTTTGAAGCACAAAAGTTTTAAATTTTGATGAAGTCTAATTTATTTTTTTCTTTGGTTGCTTGTGATTTAGGTTTTTCTTTTCTTTTCTTTCCTTTCCCTTTCCTTTTCCCTTTCCCATTTCCTTTCCTCTCCTCTCCTGTCCTCTCCCCTCCCCTCCCCTCCCCTCTCTTTGGACAGGGTTTCACTTTATCACCCAGGCTGAAGTACAGTGATAGCTCACTGCAGCCTGTGTGTCCCAGGCTTAAGCAATTCTCCCACCTTAACCAACTGAGTAGCTGGGATGACAGGTGCACACCACCACAGTCCAACTAGTTTTTTTTTTCTAATTTTAGTGGAGATAGAGTCTCACGATGGTGCCCACTCTGGTCTCGAACTCCTGAGCTCAAGCAATCCTCCCTCTTTGGCCTTCCAAAGTGCAGTTATTATAGGCATGAGCCACCAAGTCTGGCTGATTTAGCTTTCATTGCTAAGAAACTGTTGCCTAATCTAAGGTTATGATAATATACACCTGTATTTTCTTCTAAACATATAGTTTTGGCTCTTATGTTTAGATCTTTGATCCATTTTTAGTTACTTTTTATATATGGTGTGAGGTAAGAGTCTAAATTCATTCTTTTGTATTGGACATCCAGTTGTCCCAGGCACATTTCCCCCATTGAATTGTCTTGGCAGCCTTGTCAAAAATCAGTTGACCATAGATGTATGGGTTTATTTCTGTACTCTCAATTTTATTCTGTTGGTTTATATGTCTATCCTTATGCCAGTGTTAGGCTATCTTGATTACTGTGGTTTGTCACAAGTTTTAAAATCAGGAAATATGAGTCTTCTAACTCTTTTGGGGATGGGGGATTGTTTTGGCTATTCTGGGTTCTTTCCGTATGAATTTTAGGATCAGATTGTCAATTTCTACAAATAAGTGTGTTGGGATTTTGAAAAGGATTGCATTGAATCTGTTGATCACTTTGAGAAGTATTGCCACCTTAACGTTAATTAAATATTTTAATCCATGAACACAGGATGTCTTTCTATTTATTTAGGAGTCCTTTAATTTCTTTCAACAATATTTTATACTTTTCAATGTACTAGTCTTGCATATTTGCTAAATATGTTTCGTCTTTTTTTTTTTTTTTTTTTTTTCCTTTTTGTGGAGAACGGGGTCTCGCTATATTACCCAGGCAGGTCTCGAACTCCTGGGCTCAAGCTATCCTCCCGCCTCTGCCTCCCTGAGAGCTGGGATTACAGGCGTGAGCCACCGCGCCCGGCATGCTAAATATGTTTCTAAATATTTTATTCTTTTTGATGTGATTGTAAATGAAATTATTTTCTTAATTTTATTTTCATTTTTTCATTGCTTATTTATAGAAATACGATTGATTTTTGTATATTGATTATATTAGCAATTTTAAAGAACATCTTCTGGTTATAATTTCAAATATATTGGAACCAATATAGAAAGCCACTTGTAGTCACCCTTGGGATTCTTTTAAAGAGTAGAATATATATAGTTAACATTTGTTGAACACTTATTAGGTATCAGGCATTAAGCTGCTATGTATGTTACAATGAATTATTCTCATTTAATGCTAACTTTTGTCTTCATTTTACAATGAAGAATCCTTGCCCACAGTCCTACAATAAATCAGTGGCAGAGCTGGAACTTGAACCCAGGTCACTCACTCCAAAACCTGTTTTCTTAACCATTTGACTATACATACTGCCTTTTTGTGAATAATTCATAATAGCTCTATCCTGGAACCTAGACAATAGATTAAGCAACATGGAAATATTCTCCAGGTCTCTACTGCTTGTCCCTTTGCCAGGGTTGATCATTTCACTTTTGTACAACAGTGATTCAGTTCCTCCTTTGGGAAATTTTAATTTCAAAGAATCCTTCAGCAAGACTGTTTGAGCCACTATAGAGCCTGGAGGCAGACATAGTAAACAAAAGGTATATAAATACTGTATTAGTCCTTTTTCACACTGATATAAAGATACTACCTGAGACTGGATAATTTATAAAGGAAGGAGGTTTAACATTGACTGGCAGTTCTGCACGGCTGGGGAGGCCTTGGGAAACTTACAATCATGGCAGAAGGCAAAGGGGAAGCAAGGCACATTTTACATGGTGGCAGGAGAGAGTAGAAGAGAAAGAGCAAAGTGCCACACTTAAACCATCATCTCTCGTGAGAACTCCTTCACTATCATGAGAACAGCATGGGGAAACAGTCCCCATGACCCAATCACCTCCCACCAGGTCCCTCCCTTGACATATGGGGATTACAGTTTGAGATGGGATTTGGGTGAGGACACAGAGCCAGACCATATCAAATATCAATTGTGATACATATTATGGAAGGGAAGAACAGGATGCTATGACAGAGAGTAATATGATGTCCTGATCTGGAAAGAAGGTCAGGGAAGGAAATGACTCTTGAGCCATGACCTGGCCTGAAGTAATTAGCCTGGTTTAAAGTGGCGGAAGGAGCATCATAGCTGAAGGAATAGGAGATGTTTATCTCATAGGATTATGGTGAAACTTAAATAAATAATACACATGAGAATTCCTAACCTACACCAGGCACAAAGTAAATTCTTTTAAAAAATTATTTTAAACTTGTTACAGTGATCATGAATACTTTTGTAATCAGGAAGACAAATAAACATTTAAAAGTAGTTGATACTCTGAGAGAGACTAAACTACCTTGGATTGTGTATTTGCTGAGACAAGAGGGAATCTGGGCTGGTATCCTAGGGAGTGATCATTGGAGTAAATAAAAAGGATAAGGGTGCAAAAGAACCTGAGAAGGATTGGTCAGAGAGGCATTAGAAGAACCTGGGGAAGATGTTACATAAGGCGGAGGAAAGAAGGCTTTTGAGGAGAAAGGGTGGTTAATCATGCTAGATACCTGTAAGGCTGTCAAATGGGATAAAGACTGAAAAGAGGCCATGGGGTTTGGCCCTTAGAGGACATTGAGTGATTTTTAAGATTAGTTTCAGTAGAGCAAAGGAGAAAAGGAACAGCGACAGTAAGCCTATGAGAAAGTGGAAGGTTGGTGTATGAACTATGGGTTCTAGAAGTTTGATAAGAAAGGGGAGATAAGAGGGACTGATTACTTAAAACAGGTGTGTTTTTTAAGGATCTGGGCTGAGAGGAAGTGGCTAGCAGTGAGAGAGCAATTAAAGATACTACAGAGAAGAAACAGCTGCTGGGACAGGTGGAAGAAGGAACTGGTGAAGGAAACAGGACCCGATGCGGTCAGGAACCCAGGTACAGAGGTATGCCTTGGAAAGGAAGAGTGACAGGAAAGGCGAAAATAGTGAAAAGTTCAGAACAAGCCCAGGCACAGTGGCTCACACCTATAATCCCAGCACTTTGGGAGGCCGAGGTGGGCGGATCAGCTGAGGTCAGGAGTTCAAGACCAGCATGACCAACATGGAGAAACCCTGTCTCTACTAAAACTATAAAAAAAAAATTAGCTGGGCATGGTGGCACATGCCCATCATCCCAGCTACTCTGCAGGCTGAGGCTGGAGAATCGCTTCAACCCGGGAGGCGGAGGTTGCGGTGAGCTGAGACCACGCCATTGCACTCCAGCCTGGGCGACAAGAGCAAAACTCTGTCTCAAAAAAAAAAAAAGAAAGAAAGAAAGAAAGAAATGATCAGAACATAGCTGCAAAGGACTTTGGGAAATACAACCTTTATTCTAGGCAGCTATGGGTTCAGCTTTAAAAAAAAAAAAAAAAAACTAGGTTGTTTTACTTAGGAAAAAGAGAATAGATGGATTCTTGGATAGGCAACTCACAGTCTCTGCCATAGATTACCAAACTCATCTAGAGTGGTTGGTGAACCTATATAGGGAATTTAAATTATTTATTATTTACCGGTAACCTCATTTTATTGACAGATAAACTGACCCAAAGGTTAAGTAAGCTTCCACAATTCATACAGCGAGTAGAAAACATAGCAGAAACAAAAGTCTTTATGCTCCCAAGTCCAGCATTCTTTCACTTGCACTGTTGCCTTTCATGTGATTGTGTGTGTATAGTATTTGTAGTTGATCTAGTAGACAATTTTAAGATTTAGAGATTTACTTCCAGATATCCTAAATATTCGATATCTAGGTAGTATTAGGTGCATTATATTAAAGTCTAGAAAGATTAAGAAGTCAGTGGGATTTAAATGTAGTCCACTGAAAAGCTTTTTATAATGGATTTAATTTAGTTTTTGTTCAGAAACCCATTTGGCTGTTGAGACACAGTCGTTTCTCAGTGTTTTTGCAAAGTGTTTGCAAATTCTTCTCACCATAGGACCTGCTATTATATCATAAGGAACACTGGTGAAAGCTATTCCTGAACACCGTTTATTTTAAAAATAAACCTTTTCCTAGTAAAAACAAATGTTTCTCCCTCTTAGTGTTATGAAATGTTTCATCTTAGAAAACCCATGATGGAATGAAAAGTAGTGTGATGGCAAAAGGCTCTGAACTGAGGGCAGGGAGTGTATATCTCCACAATTCACTTCTTCTGGCCACAAATTAAATTAAATTAAATAATTACATTTTTAAATGGGTATAAGAATAAATTAGGAAAAAATGGTAAGTGCTTTGGTGAAATAAAGTTGAAATAAACAGATAATGTTAAACTCTGTTTCAGCCATTAGCTAATTTTCTTCTCCTTTGTTGTCATAGCTAACTTCTTTGGTGGTTTCCTTCTTTTCGTTTCTGGGCCTGTGTGCCTATGAGGGGAGGGTGAGTGGGCAATGGAGTCATTAAGAGCCAATGAGCAGGTAGATAGAGGATGGTGAAAGGGTCTGGATGAGGCCACTGCAGAATAATCAGGCTGTGACTTGTATTGTTTCTTTTTAGTTTGGATGGTTTAATGACAGCCCTCAAGAGGGTATTTACTTCCTCCTGCCCATGTATTTTGTCTGAATATGTGACATTGATTCCTTGGTATGGCCTCATATTCCTAACATTCAGGCTTGCCATGCACACGGTTATCTGAGTGTGAATGAGGGGAGGGTTGGGACAGAGAAGAAAGAGAGACTTGTGAACCTGGCACAAGTATAGTTTTATATTTCTCTCACTGATCTTTTAACCATAGACTGTTTAGGTTTAAAGCCTAGAGAAGTCATTTAACATAGTGTTTTTAAAATTGTGCTTCATGGAACCCAGTGATATGTCAGAACCAAGTAGGTGGGGCCCCTTGTAGTTAGGAACATGTACCTTGAAGAAAGTTGTAAAAATCGAATGAAGTCATGTCACTCCTCTAGTAAAACTTCTCAGGGCTCCTCTTTGCCTGTGGCCTAAAGTCCAAGTTCCACAGCTTAAAATGCAGAGCCTTTCGTGATCTGCCCACTCTGTGCCCATGCAGTCTCTCCTGTTCCATTCCTCCTGCTCTATTATATATTCCAGTAGTACCAGACCCGTGCTCCTTCCATAAACCTGTCAGGCTATTTATAACTTCTGCATTTGCACTTGACGTTTCTTCCACAAGAATGCTCTGTTTGTCCAGTGGACTTCCTTGCTCCCATCTCATTTATCCCCAGGCTTAACTAACCCCTCAGCCCTATCCCGTCACTCACTATCTTGTGATTCTGCTCTGTTTTCTGTATAACACCTATCACAGTCTAGAATGATATTCTTAATGTGTTTGTGTCCTCCACTTTTCTCACTCTGCACACTCTTTCTTAGCAAATTCATGGGTTCACATGGCATCTGTTAATAACACATCTTCTTTTTTTTTTTTTTTTTTGAGACGGAGTCTCGCTCTGTCGCCCGGGCTGGAGTGCAGTGGCCGGATCTCAGCTCACTGCAAACTCCGCCTCCCAGGTTTACGCCATTCTCCTGCCTCAGCCTCCTGAGTAGCTGGGACTACAGGCGCCCACCAACTCACCTGGCTAGTTTTTTGTATTTTTTAGTAGAGACGGGGTTTCACCATGTTAGCCAGGATGGTCTCGATCTCCTGACCTCATGATCCACCCGTCTCGGCCTCCCAAAGTGCTGGGATTACAGGCTTGAGCCACCGTGCCCGGCCAATAACACATCTTCATCTCCTGCCTAGTTCTCTCTCCTGTGCTTGTGGTTAGCACGCTGAAATATGGCCACTGCATAGCTTCACTAGTGATGCACCTGAAATTCACAACAGAATGCCTCAAGGTAACCAATCCTACCTTCCAACATGTTCTTCTTCCGAAGTTCTCATCTCAGTAAGTTGCCCTAGCCACAAAGCTGGGCGTCGTCTTTCATTCCTCCCCTCTTCCACAGCCAGTCATTTCTATTTGGCAATGCTTTGTCCTTAAATTCTTTTCAGTCTTCTTTTCTACATCTCCATTGCAATAACTAATTGCCCTTTTCTTGCTTAACTTGGGTACTGTCTTATTCTAGGTCCTCTAGAACAGTGCTGTCCAATAGAAATATTATGTTATTTTACATTTTCTAGTAGCTATATTAAAAAAGATAAAAAGAAGCAAGTGAGGTGGTGTGGTGGCTCACATCTGTAATCCCAGCACTTTGGGAGGCCAAAGCAGGTGAATCACTTGAGGCCAGGAGTTCAAGACCAGCCTGGCCAACATGGCCAAACCCTGTCTCTACTAAAAATACAAAAATTAGCCGGGTGTGATGGTGCATGCCTGTAATCCCAGCTACTTGGGAAGCTGAGGCATGAGAATCACTTGAACCCAGGAGGCAGAGGTTGCAGCGAGCTGAGATTGCGCCACTACATTCCAGCCTGGATGACAAAGTGAGACCCTGCCTCAAAAAAAAAAAAAAAAAAAAAAGGAATCAAGTGAAATTAACAATGTATTTTATTTAAACCAATGTATTCAAAATATCCGTTCAACATGTAATCAACATAAAAGCGGCGTGTTTAAAATTTCCTTTTAAATACTAAAATCCAGTGTGTATTTTACACTTAGAGCTCATCTTAATTTAGATTAACCACATTTCTACCTCTATATAGGTAACTATGGGCAGTGACTACGGCAGTAGGCATTAACAGCTGTAGGACGTAGAACCTGAAGCAAGAATTAAAGTGCTGACGTTTTTTTGGTAACTTCCAGCCCAAAGTGGCAAGGGTAAAGGATAAAGGAAAATCAAGGAGGGAAAAGTATGATATAGCACCTTACCTTCTTGGCCACGGCAAGACAAATAGCAGGTTTTTCAGACATGACTTCCCCCTAATTTTCTGTTTCCCATTGACTTCCTCCAACCCCTTGGCAACTGTTCAGAAAGCAGTATGACATTTTATCCAAGTTCACAGGTAGAAGGGTGACTCAGTATATGTTAAAAAGAAAGTTGGTAGAGGTTGAGGGAATCTTAGAGACATAGCAGGTTCACATTCAATACACTAACTCAGTTTTTTGGTTTTGGTTTTATCTTTCTTCTGTTCAGTTCCCAAACAAGAACAATGTAGCCAGATACTCTGCTAAATGTAGCTCTGTCATTTCCGTCTTTTAAAACGTCCAGTGACTCTCCATTGTTTTCATGATAAAGGCCAATATCATTTCATTAAAATTTTTACTTGATCTGGCCCTGTCTTTTTAGCTTCTTACCTCAGTCACCTTCCTCTCATCTTAAATGCTGTGTATATTAATTTTATATTGCTGTGTAACAGATGACCCCAAACATAGTGACTTAAAACAAAGCCAGGCGCGGTGACTCACGCCTGTAATCCCAGCACTTTGGGAGGCCGAGGTGGGCAGATCACAAGGTCGGGAGATCAAGAACATCGTGGCTAACATGGTGAAACCCCATCTCTACTAAAAATACAATAAATTAGCTGGGCTTGGTGGCACATGCCTGTAATCCCAGCTGCTTGGAAGGCTGAGGCAGGAGAATCACTTGAACCCGGGAGGCAGAGGTTGCAGTGAGCCGAAATCACACCACTGCACTCCAGCCTGGGCGACAGAGTGAGACTCCATCTCAAAAAAACAAAAAAGCAGTAAACATTTATTATCTCACAGTTTCTAGGGATTAGGAATTTGAGAGTAGTTTAGCTGAGTGGTTTTGGCTTGAGGTCGCTGTGTTAGTCTGTTCAGGCTGTTACTAACAAATACTATTAACTGGGTCGCTTATAAACAACAGAAATTTATTTCTCACAGTTACGGAGGCTGAGAAGTCGAAGATCAAGGTGCCAACAATTTTGGCATCTGGTGAGGGCAGTTTACTGATACATAGGTGGCACTTTCTCGCAGTGGCCTCACATGACAGAAGGGACGAAGAAGCTTTCTCTGGCCTCTTTTTTTTTTGAGACAGGCTGGCACGATCATGGCTCATTGCAGCCTTGAACCTCCCGAGTTTAAGCAATCCTCCCACCTCAGCTTCCTGAGTAGCTGGGACGATAGGTGCAAACCAACACGCCCTGTTAATTAAAAAAAAATTTTTTGTAGAGGCAGGGTCCCACTATGTTGCTCAGGTTGGTCTGTAACTTTGGGGCTCAAGTAATCCCACCTTAGCCTCCCAAAGTATTAGGATTGCAGGTGTGAACCACCACACTTGGCTCTCTGGCCTCTTTTTATAAGGGAACCAGTCTCATTCATGAGGGCTCCTCACTCATGACCTAATCACCTCCCCAAAGCCCCCACCTCCTAATTCTGTCCATTGGGGGTTAGTATTTTGACATACGAATTTTGGGGGTGGGAAATAAACATTCAGATCCTCACAGTCTCTTCTTTTTTTTTTCTTCCTCTCTTTTTTGATTTTATCTTCTGTCAGCTCATACCTACATCACAATCTCTTATAGGATTAAAGTCAAGATGTCAGCCAAGGCTGTAGTCATCTGAAGTTATGAATAGGTTTGACAGCTTCATTTTTCAAGGTGGCCCATTTGCATGGTTGGCAAGTTGACACTGACTGTTGGCAGATTTTCCACATTTTCTTATATAGAGGGCTGCTCGAGTGTCCCTACAGCATGGTGGCTGCCATCCTCCAGAGAAAGTGATCCAAGAGAGAAAGCAAAGCAGAAACTGTAATGTTTTGCTTTTTTTTTCCTAGACTTGAAAGTCAGACATTGTCATTTTGGAACTGACCTTTGTAACCAATAGGATATTAGTATGAGAAGGAACCACAAAAAGATATGAATAACAGAAAACAACCATTGGGTGTCATTTTGGAGGCTGGCTATCACTGTATGATGCATCTGTAAAATGTCTTTTTAGCCCCTCTGGCATGCCCTGACTTGTCTCTGGATATTGCTACATATTGTTCTTTCTTACCACAAAAAATTTCTGTTTCTTTTCTTCTTGCTTGTCTTTCTAACTTCTTTTTATCCCTCAAGTTCCAATTCGGATATGTCTTTCTGTGAGAAGCATTCTTTTTACCAGGACAGCCCCCACCCCATCATCACCATCAACACCAATGGCCTGCTTATTCTATGCTATTAGAATGCCCTGTCTTTCTCCTTTCATAGTACTTACTATATTTTATTATAGTTGCCTATTTCCTGGCCTGACTTCCCCACTAGACTCTTAAGTTCATGAGGGCAAGGACTACATCCTTCTGGTTTATTGTTATATCCTCAGTACCCAGCATAGTACTTGACAACACATCATAGGTTCTCCATAAATAGTTGCTGGTTGTTAAAAATGAAGGAAGGGATACATGGGTGAGTGGATGGATGGATGAATGACCAAATATCTTGTCTTTTCTACTAGACTCTGAACTCCTAGAGAACTGTGCCCTCATCTTTTTGTTTTTGTATCCCCAGGATATTACATGGTGCCCAAACAGATAATAGGCCTCTATTAAATATCCCTTTCTCCTTTCTTCTCTTTCTCCCAATTCTTAATAGAGTGAAGATTTTGAGAGGCTCCACATCTCTGTCTGTCTGTCATTAGTGGTAAATCTGATTATGTCAAAAATTCACCTTTTGGTTATTTTTATTGTCAAATATTGCAGATATTCCCCTGGAAGTCAACATTGTAATATGATTTCAGATAATTTGTATTTGTAATGAGAGGGTATAATAGCCCTAGCAGTGTTCATTCGGGCTTTAGCAAGTACCTTGACCATGAAAGGTGTTTTGTGAATGATTGATGAATAAATTCCACATATTGCTAAGTGCATTTTATTGAGTAACTATGTTGTGGCTTAGTATAAGAAGTGAAAAGTTTTTCTTAGACTTTTTTTTTTTTTAGACCAAGGAATTCATGGCATAGAAGTTGAATAAGTTCTTTCTGTTTCCGGATTTGAAATTTAAGAGAAAAGTCACCTATTATTGTGGCTTCAGTTGTTTCTTAGGCCATTTCTCTTCTAGCTCGGCTAGCTTTGTGGAAAGGCAGCAAGCAAAAGGGAAACTTGTCGACAATGTTGGCCCTGCCTCCTCCCCTCAGAATATGCAGAACCCAGGCCGGGCGCGGTGACTCAAGCCTGTAATCCCAGCACTTTGGGAGGCCGAGGCGGGCGGATCACAAGGTCAGGAGATCGAGACCACAGTGAAACCCCGTCTCTACTAAAAATACAAAAAATTAGCTGGGCGCGGTGGCGGGCGCCTGTAGTCCCAGCTACTCAGGAGGCTGAGGCAGGAGAATGGCGGGAACCCGGGAGGCGGAGCTTGCAGTGAGCCGAGATCGCGCCACTGCACTCCAGCCTGGGCAACAGCGTGAGACTCCGTCTCAAAAAAAAAAAAAAAAAAAAAAAGAATATGCAGAACCCAGAGTCAATTTGCAAGAACCTCCAGAATGAAAGCAATAACCTTCAATATGGCTACATATTTCTCCTACTCTTTTTATTCTCATTACAAATCTTTGTCTTGGCTGGACGCAGTGGCTCATGCCTGTAATCCCAGCACTTTGGGAGGCTGAGGCGGATGGATCACCTGAGGTCAGGAATTCAGCACCAGCCTAGCCAACATGGCGAAACCCTGTCTCTACTAAAAAATACAAAAATTAGCCGTGCATGGTGGCACATGCCTATAATCCCAGCTACTTGGGAGGCTGAGGCAGGAGAATCATTTGAACCTGGGGGGCAGAGGTTGCAGTGAGCCAAGATCATGCCACTGCACTCCAGCCTGGGTGATAGAACAAGACTCCATCTCAAAAAAAAAAAAAAAATCATTGTCTTAAGGATGAGCAAAATAAATAAATTTTTAAAAATCAGTGTCTTGTTTTGTATTTTTCTCTGTTTTTGTGCTTTATAAATTAACTCTATATTTTTTGGTGTTTTGTTTTGTTTTCAGTTTCCCTCCTAGAGGTTCATTAAAAGGGCAAGGTCTTTGGAATTAACCAGAACTACATTCAGATTCTGACTGCCATTTCTTTCCTGCTGTGTGTTGTTGGACAGATTACTTTATATCTCTGAAACTTTTTCTTTTTAGTATGGCAAATGAGGATAAAATTAGCTCCTTCATAAGATTGTCATCAGGTTCAGTGTAAACTGCCTAACAAGGTCTTTGATATACAGTAGGTGCTCAATCAAGATTGGGTAGCACCCCCTTTTCCTATGCTGTATTCCCCAGCTTGAAAAGGAGTTGCTGTGTCTCTCTGGTCATGTGATTGTTGCCCCAGGAGTGAGGGACTCACCCATTCTAGCAGAGAGGCAGTTCCCTAAGCCATCTTTCAAAACTCCTAGTCTATTCTCTTTCTTGGGTCATTTCCCAACTAACCAAGGTAACGCAGTCTGAATATATTGTGTTTTTCCTGTGATTTTTTTTTCTCTTTTTTTGCATTCCCTTTTCTTCTTTGACTCTGTTTTTCTCTCTCTGTTGATGATTGATATTTTTAACCCTCCTTGCTTCCTCTTGCTGGTCCGTGCCGTAGAGTCTAGACTCTGGGAGGAGGACTCTCCTCTTGGAAGCCTTTGCTCCAGAAACTCAGAGCTGGGATTAGCCGTTTTGGACTTTACTTGGTGTCTTGCCAGAAAGTGGTCTATTGCATGATGTTTCCCCTTTTTTTTCTCCATATGATCTAAAGAGACATCTGTCTGGGAAGAATGTGATGGACCCCACAAATAGACTGTCTGGGGTATCCAAATCTTGAGTTGTGTGGCCTGTTAAAACAGCTCTGTGTCAAAAGTGATGTATAGTTTTTGTAGATTTTGAGCAAGTTGCCAATCGATCAGCTACTGTTTAATGAGAGAGAGGCACTGTAAGAGGAGCAAAAACCCAGCTGCCTGTTCGGGTGCCACCTGTCTTTTCTCTTTACTTCATTTTCTTGCTAATGAAGGAACCAATTGGTTTAGAGCGATCAATGCTGACCTATTAGGATCAGACATTGTTTTGGCATTGCCAAGGCAATTAAATTCAGCAGGGTAAGGATTAGAGAGAGAATAGCTATAAAACAAAAAAAAAAAGAGAGAAGCAAGTTTTTATTCAAAAACAACCACTCTGGTGTTTGAGGTATCAAAAAGATTAGTTAAGAAAGAATTAATCATTACAGCATTTTCTTTCTTGGTAAAATAATCAGAAGATTTGTTGACATTAGTTCTTAGATGTAAGAAGATAGGAAGCTCTGCTTCACTGATCTGACTTCAGGTATGACCTTCGTCATTGCCTTCTTTCCTATTTAAAGCTGTGACTCATCCAAAAAGCCTTCTCCAAGAGACTGTGTATCGTGTAATGAGTACTGTGACCTATATGTGCTAGATTTTCCAAAGCAGCTCTGATTTAAAATAGTCTGGCCCCTCATCATTCTATTAACAGATGATGTGATTAGGAAATTGTTAACCAAGTCTATAACTTAAGACTTGATAAAGAGGATAGTATGTAAAACCCTTGAGAGTAATGTTCATGAGCTAATCATCTTGGCATACATTCCTCACCCTAATTCCATTCCCCTCAGCCTGATGCCTTCTTAGATGCTCAGTAACTGTTTGAGTAAACTGACTGAATGAATGAATAAGATGTGAAGTCTTTAAAAATGGGTAAGGTTTGAAGCTTTGATATTCCAGGATTAGGGAGACAATAAGTATAAGCATATAAAAGCAGGAATGATAGAGTAAATTAGGGAGACCTGAGGTCTTTTCTAGAGTGGAAGGTATGTACTAAAGCAGGAGTTCCCAGACCTTTGGATTTCACAGGCCAGTGCAATTTCCAAAAGGAATTTTGCTAAGTAAAGATGTTGACTGTCACTGTTGTTCTATAACACCAAAATGTAGAGTGGATATAATTTTGGCAAAAAAAGACAGTTCTTTAAATTGCTTATGTTTGTATTAAGGAAGTGACTAAAGCATCACCATCTACCTCTTTGTAATGAGAGTGGAGCCATGTATCAGTTTAAGCAGTGGTGACAATGTAGGTGATACTGTGCATGTTCCTTAGAGTTGTATAATGTCCTGAATTTGGAGGTACTGTCTAGACATCCATGTCTGGTTGATCTTTGATCCTCCATTGGTTTCCTATGCTTTTTGTCTTCATTTCACCTATCAGTGTTCTTTTTTCTTGTTCATGAATATTTCAGTATCTTGAACATTAGCTGTTATTGTTTCTTCAGAATGCTTTTTGGGGTTTATATTGGATAACTGCTCCTGAAATTGCTAGAGAACTTTATGCCAGGGGTCTCACAACTTTTTTGGATCATGTACCCATTAGTAAAAAAATGTACACATGGGCCAGGCGAGGTGGCTCATGCCTATAATCCCAGCACTTTGGGAGGCCAAGGTGGGCGGATCACTTGAGGTCAGGAGTTCGAGACCAGCCTTGCCAACAGGGTGAAACCTCGTCTCTACTGAAAATACAAAAATTAGCTGGGCATGGTAGCATGCGCCTGTAATCCCAGCTACTTGGGAGACTGAGGCAGGAGAGTTGCTTGAGCATGGGAGGCAGAGGTTGCAGTGAGCTGAGATCGGGCCACTGCACTCCAACCTGGGTGACAGAGTGAGACTCCATTAAAAAAAAAAAATTCCACCTGAAGAAGTGATCAACATCATTAGTCATGAGGAAAATGCAAATCAAAGCTTGTGAGATACCACTTCAACCCAGGAGGACGGTTAGAATCAAAAAGTGATCCTTGTTGGCAAGGATGTGGAGAAATTAGAACCCTCATAAACTGCAGGTGAGAATGTAAAAATGGTACAGCTACTTTGGAAATAGTCTGACAGTTCCTCAAAATGTTAAATATAGAGTTACCACTTGAGCCAGCAGTTCCACCTCTAGCTGTATACTTGAGAAATGAAAACATATATCCACATAAAAACTCAGCATGAATGTTAATAGCAACACTAGTCATAATAATAACCAAAAATGGAAAGAATCCAAATGTCCACCAATTGATGAATAGATAAATAAAATGTGGTATATCCATACAATGGAATATTATTTAGCCATTAAAATGAGTGAAGTACTGATACATGCTACAATGTAGATAAACCTTGAAAGGATTATGCTAAGTGAAAGAAGTCAATTACAAAATATCACACATTACATGCTTTCATTTATATGAAATCTCTAGAATAGGTAATCTATAGGGACAGAACATAGATTAATGGTTGCTTAGGTCTGAAAGAATGAGGAGGTGACAGCTAAAGGATACAGGTGTTTCTGAGATAATTAAAATGTTCTAAATTGTGATAGTTGTCAAACTCTGTAACTATACTATAAACCATTGAATCCTATACTTAAGTTGGTGAATTGTATAGTATATAAATTATATCTTATTAAAACTATTACAAAGAAGATTTTTGAGTGGGGTCCACTGACGTATTTATTCATTTACAAATTATATACATGTACTCTTGAACTAATATGTACATTATAAAACATACAAAAATATAGGCATTTTAAAAGTATACAATAGCAGTAATGGGGCCGAGCGCAGTGGCTCACACCCGTAATCCAGAGCTTTGGGAGGCCGAGGCGGGTAGATCACAAGGTCTGGAGATCGAGACCATCCTGGCTAACTGACTAACACGGTGAAACCCCGTCTCTACTAAAAATACAAAAAATTAGCCGGGCGTGGTGGCGGGCGCCTGTAGTCCCAGCTACTTGCGAGGCTGAGGCAGGAGAATGGCGTGAACCCGGGAGGCAGAGCTTGCAGTGAGCCGAGATCGCACCACTGCACTCCAGCCTGGGCGACAGAGCGAGACTCCGTCAAAAAAATTAAAAAAGAAGAAGTAATGGTAAGATAGATTCTAGTATTTTCTTTTTATAACCAATGAATCAGAATCTTACAAACCCCTGGAGTGTATGCACCCCACTTTGGAAACCATTCTCTTTGACCACATGATAGAGATTAGTCTGTGTGAAACAAGCCTTTGTAGGTAAGCTAGGTTTGCCAAGTCTAAAGAGCCTGATGTGTTGCTACTGTGAAAATCTTTGGGTGACCTGTAATCCCAGCACTTTGGGAGGCAGAGGCAGGTGGATCACCTGAGGTCAGGAGTTCGAGACCAGCCTGGCCAACATGGTGAAACCCCATTTCTACTACACATACAAAAATTAGCTGGGCATGGTGGCAGATGCCTGTGATCCCAACTACTCAGGAGGCTGAAGAAGTCTCAAAAAAAAAAGACAGAAACTCTTTGGAAGTATCTCTATATCCTGAGGAAAATGAAAGCCTTCTGTGTTGTAGCCCAGCGCACTCTGAGATATGTGACGGCGCCAGCAGAGAGGCATTTTCAGGCACTTCATTGTACCATCAGGAAGGAGTTTGAGTGGCATATGATGACAATCAGTGATGGCCCTATAAGCTCGTATTTCATAATTACCACTCGAATATATTCAATATGTCTGTGGGACTCTACGGAGAGAGAAAGGAAAAAACTCTGTTCCCAGCTGCATAACATAAAGGTGTATTTTTATTAAGAGCTTTGACTGACAATGTAAATCATAAATCACCAACATAAAGCTTAAGACACCAGAAGCCAGAAAGAAAATATAACCTGTAAAATGTACAATACTGGTGTAGTTTAATATTCACGGTTCCCAGGATTTTAAAGCAATGACATACCAAATTAAGATAGCTAATTTATTTATTCACTATTTTCTTTTTTCAGGTAAGCTAGTCTTCTTGATCCTTTGTGCCATTTCTGTGTCATGTCAGCTGACAATAATCAACTTAGATATATACGCATTTGAGTAATTCGTTCTTGAAAAAAGGTGGTAAAAAATTACAGCACATTTGTTGTAAAAATATTTGTATACCATGAAGTGACTGTAAAGCATAGTCAATTGTGAATGAAAGTGAACGCCCAGCGCCATCCAGCACGGGGCTGTATGTGTAGTGCAGGTGCTTGCTTCATATATGTTTACTGGTGGCATCTTTGATGCTGAAAGGTTAAAGAGAGAGTATTTTGAAACTTCCTGGCTCTTTTTGGAATGTACAAAGAAGACAGTATTGCATTTGCCTGTTTTTTGATGCAGTAATGTATCATTAACAATTTATTGTGGTATATCAAGCCATGAAACAGACCACATCTGAGCATATTTCTCTGACAGACAAAGGTGCAGATTTTATGTATTGAGTTAAAGGAAATGAAACTTTCCCAGCAAGGGTTAGTAGAAAGAAATTTGGCCATAGATATAATATATGTCTTTAAAATGTGGTGAAAATAAGTTTAAAAGAGTCTTTGTTAAATCCTCACCTCTATTAATTAATCTCTATACTATAAATCATCACAGATTTCCTGCCAGTTAAAGACAGTTAGAAGATCTAGTAGAGAGTTTGGTACATTACATAGTGCTAAAAATAAATTATTATTGTACTGTTGTCATTTTCCCCCTTTGTTTAAAAAGCTCTCTTGCTAGTATAAAACCTGTGGTATAACAATACTCAGATTTCTTTCTTGAGAAAGGGTAAGACAATGGATCATAAAGCACAATTTGTTAACCTCTTTTAAAATGTAGCTTTTATAATGACACTTTAATATTTCAGAAGTCCTGAAGGTTTAACTTTAGATTTCAGTTTAAATGACCCTCAGGTTCTTGGTATTAGTGTTTCAAGGTTAAAGCTTAGAAACAGAATAGGTGTTTTTATACATATACAAAAAACTGCTGGCCAAAGGATTGATGGACACTGTCATTTTCAACACAGTTCATTTAAAAATGGCCATATTGAATCTATAAACACACTAAATTCAGTTGATATATTTTCTTTCAGTCAATATGAACTCTGGTAATACAGTGAGGAGATAGGAAAATCTAATATACCATGTGCAGAAAATACACAAATAGCTCCCTATTCCAAAGCATTTTAGTTCCCTTCTCTTCAGTGGAACACATAAAGCTGAAAACAAATCATTATAAAAGTCTAAGTAGACTGTAATCCTAACAGCTAATACAGGCACTAAGTTACACCATCTTCTTTTTTTCTTTTAAAAACAGAACAAAACAGCCCCTAATGTTAGAGAGCTAATGCTGCTGTTACTGTACAAGTCAAATAGGAGAGGGGCCATAGTTACCAACAGCATGGTCTGGCTCCAGCCAGTTAAATTGTGAACCTCAAAGCTGTTGTAATAAAGCAGACTTTTTTTTTGGTCGGGGCATTTATACCAGAAGCATTTTCTTGGAACAAAGTGCACATCTGAACATTTAAATCCAGATATGCTAACAGATGTCTCTTGAGCAAGAGCATCGTAAAACCAGATTTCACTTGAGTGAGGAAAATACTTATTCCATCATTTTTTATTTTTCACTTGGAGATTACATTTCACTCCAGACTACAGTCCCAGGGACTGTGATTAGAAAGGGTATCTGAGAAGGTAGAATTGGTGTATCCTATCAGTGTGAAGTGAGTACATGCATTTCAAATTGATGCTACCTAGTTCTGAGAACATGGAATGCTAATGAAGCGGGCCATTATTTTTCTCTCTTGGTTTTCAGGCCTCTTTGCCGCAAATGTCTGACACCCTGTGAATTAGCTCTTCTCCTTTGTGATTCTGCATGGATGTATTTGGCATCTGGGCAAGTCCTTTTCCCAAGAATTTATCTATTGGCTGATTTCTCCTCTGGGCATGAATGGAACAAAATGAATGATAACACTTTTAGAAGGTTTCTCCCAAATCCATATTATATCTTGTGGCCGTTACTCACCATGTCTGTCATACTGACTAGATACCAACAGCTGAATCATGCATATTAGATACATGATGCCTTCATATGGCTTTTGTCTTATTTATGATTATGATTATGATTATGATTATAGTTGTTGTTTTGGGTCTTTTTGAGATGGAGTTTTGCTCTTGTCGCCCAGGCTGGAGTACAGTGGAATGATCTCAGCTCCCTGCAACCTCTGCCTCCCGGGTTCAAGCAGTTCTCCTGCCCCAGCCTCCCAAGTAGCTAGGATTACAGGCATGCACTACCACACCTAGCTAGTTTTGTATTTTTAGTAGAGATGGGGTTTCACCATGTTGTCCAGGCTGGTCTTGAACTCCTGACCTCAGGTGATCCGCCCTCCTCGACCTCCCAAAGTGCTGGGATTACAGGCATGAGCCACTGTGCCAACCAACTTTTGTCTTATTATTCTAGACTTACTATAGTCTCTCCCTATAACAAACAAATATGTACAGATTTATATTCAGAAACATAATTATGGTTGAAAAAGAAACATGATTTGATTGCTTAATTTAAAATTTCTAGGAAGGTGAATGTCCAAGAGTAAATCCTTAAGTGCTTCCTTGTTCTGTCTGTAAGCATCCTTTCTTACTACACAATATAGAATGTCACTTTAGAGGTGCATCAAATAAACGTTTTTGCCAGATGGAGAATTGAGACCAGTAATATTATCAACACAGAGGGGACTTTTGGGAGACAAGAGTGAATTGGGCCAGACACGTTGGCTTATGCGTGTAATCCCAGCACTTTGGGAGCCCAAGGTGGGCCGATGGATTGAACTTCGGAGTTCAAGCCCAGCCTGGGCAACATGGTGAAACCTTGTCTCTACAAAAGTGTATAAAGATTAGCTGGATGTTGTGCATACACCTGTAGTCCCAGCTACTTGGGAGGCTGAGGTGGGAGGATTGCTTGAGCCTGGGAGGTGGAGGTTGCAGAACGCCAAGATCATACTACTGCACTTAAGCCTGGGTGACAGAACAAGACCCTGGCCCCCTACTCCAAAAAAAGAGTAAGCTGCAAAATGTATCCCAAATATAAATATCACTATAATTTTATTATATTTATATTGATCAGAATTTTAAAATTTGACCTTATATTGCAGGAACCAGAATTCTCAGCACTCAGCACCTGCTAAATGAGCCTGTGAGCGCTGTATTGCACATTTGTGACAGTAGACATTCACTTTCAACTGAAGTCTTTGGCAGGAGCAATATATTATATTTTGGAGCATCTCACATTTCTTTAATCTTATGTTATTTTCTTCATTCTTCTTATATTTATTCCACTTAAATTGAAGATAATTTATCATGGATGTTGTTATATATTACCTTGGAGTTTTTCCTTCTTATGAAATTTTGGGGTGGCAAAATTGATATCCTACCCTAAATTTATTCTGACATGAAGATTTCTGAAACAGAATTGTTTCTTGAAACTTGTAGCCTATGTGGAATGAAATAACAAAAATTAAATAGAGGATTTTCGTTTAGGATTACAAGTAACAATATTGTCACCGAATAATACTATAAAGATTAGAAGTAAGATCTTATTGTTGGGCGCGGTGGCTCACCCCTGCAATCTCAGCACTTTGGGAGGCCAAGTTGGGTGGATCATTTGAGGCCAGGAGTTTTTGGAAACTAGCCTGGCCAACATGGTGAAACCCCATCTGTACTAAAAATACAAAAATTAGGCATGGTGGCGTGCACCTGTAGTCTCAGCTACTCGGGAGGCTGAGGCATGAGAATTGTTTGAACTTGAGAGGTGGAGGTTGCAGTGATCTGAGATTGCACCACTGCACTCCAACCTGGGTGACAGAGTGAGACTCTGTCTCAAAAAAAAAAAAAAGTATGATATTATTTAATCTCTAATAGTTTGCCTGTTTTTAAAAAAAATTTTGTAGGCATGTTGATTCAGAAAACATAATGTTCTTCTTAAAGATATCTAGCCAATCTACTGTTTCTTAATATTTGCTCTATTAACCTGTCTCCCCATTTATTTGAACACTCTAGTTTTTAATAATTAACTTTGTACAGAAGTTAATAATTTTTATATAGTCACCATGATTATTGTAACATTTTACTCTTGCAGTAATAAATATACATTCAGACTTCAGCTGACTGTTAAGATTTTAATATCAAAAGTACATAAGGGGCCAAGTGCGGTGGCTCACACCTATAATCCTAGCACTTTGGGAGGCCGAGGCAGGTGGATCACGTGAGGTCAGAAGTTTGAGACCAGGCTGAGTAACATGGTGAAACCCCATCTCTACTAAAAATACAAAAATTAGCCAGGGGTGGTGCCAGGCACCTGTAATCCCAGCTACTTGGGAGACTGAGGCAGGAGAATTGCTTGAGCCAGGAGGCAGAGGTTGCAGTGAGCCGAGATTGAGCCACTGTACCCCAGCCTGGGTGACAGAGCAAGACTCCATCTCAAAAGAAAAAAAGTACAGAAGATTTTCACACCAAGTTGTATCTAGAATACTTGCAAAAGTAAGTGAAATAAGCAGATATTTTCTAGATAAACTAGATTCAAATGGCATACCTTGTTCATATTTCTGTAGTTATTATGCTAGTTAGATATGGTAGGAACCTATGTGACCACGTGATCACTGATCCTGAATACATTCAGGGATACCAGAATTGACACTGAAGCAGACCTTAGGCTCTCAGTGCCCCTTCAAAGGCCAAGCCTGAAGCCAAATGACGGATAGCTGCAGTTAAAGCTGAACTTGATTATATTCCTACACTAACACTGGACAGAACTTGCTTCCCTATGTTGTTATTTATGGTAAAAGAATCCTGAACATTTCTGATACAGAGCAAGTATATTTTTGTCAGCTTATTACATACAGGGTGAGGCAAAATTCCCTGTGCACCTAGAGGCCTTTTACCCTGGGAATGTTTTTCTAGGCCACCGTATTTAAGCATTATCTTCTTGTGAAATGTTAGGTTATTCAGGAGTTATCACATATTACCCCAATCAAATTGTTTTCTAGTCTTCTGAGGCCTGAAACCGGTGTGGTTTTCCTTATTATGTGACTCTTACGAAATACTAGTTGTGAAGACCTTCTAATATGTATTTCACAGAGATGGGTTATTGCAGTTTATAAGTGCTGACTAGTCTAACTTCTGTATGAACTAAGCAGGATTTTGTTGGTGGGATATATTTTGCATATCCGAAAGAACCATTTGCCAAAGGCCTAAGCTCAGAAGAAAGATAAAAAGGGATTTATATCTGATAGCAATCTTTGTCTCTTTTAATACCATTTTATTGAATTCTTCATCAGGTAAAACCTACTCAGTGAGTCTAAAGATATACAAATTAGGTCTAGAGAATCAAGCATATTTGATGTTATAGCAGAGAAGCAGTAAAACTTTATATAATGCAGTGTGTTTTATATTTATATAGCCTAATTCACAGTATCACAAGACACTTCACAGAAAGAATCAATTGCAAGCTTAAAAGAAAAAGGAAATTTTTAAAGGTGAGATTTAAGGGTAGAATATACTCCAGTTTTGCACTTAGCTTGCAACTGAGTCAGAATCACTGTGTCTTTATAATGTGCGACCATTATTAAAGTGAGGCTTAAGGTTTTCCTGTCAAGCCCTGTGCTGCCAGCCTGCCAAAGGAAGATAACGTATGACTGAGGAGGAGTACATATTCCCAGGCAGCTTGTCAGCTATCCAATACAAAAGGCACTGTCTGCCACAGCCCACTCAGTCATCCTTGGACTTGGGCAAAATTCTATCCAAAATCACCTCCCAGTTCCTAAATACCATCAGCTTCAAGGGGTTAAGATGTCAACATATAAATTTGGAGGAGGGGTGGACACAAACATTCAATCTATAGCAACGAGTTTCAATAAAATGAGGACCCATTACTCACCATTTAGTGTAACAGATGGAACATTACCAGTTCTTTTGGCACCTTTATAAGGTTGGATCCTCGTATACGTGAACATGGTGTGTTCCTCCATTTACTTTGGTCTTCTTTGCGGTCATTCAACAAAATTTTATAACTTTCTCCATATCTGCCACATCTTTTGTTAGGTTTATTTTTAGATGTAACATCTATTTTTGTTGCCATTTTTTACAGTATTTTTTAATTCAGTGTATTCTGCTTACTTACTACAACATGTGTAGAAACGCAACTGAACAGAAGGAGCAATGGTGATCATCCTTCTGAAGTTTGCTTGTTCGTTCATTTTAAGGGGAATGCTTCTATCATTTTACCAGTGAGAAAGACATTTGTTATAGGATTTTGATAGATGCCTTTTAACAAGTTAAGGAAATTGCCTTATATTCCTGGTTTGCTGAGTGTTTGTTAAATTTTTAAATAGTGGTTGGATTTAGCAAATGTTTTTACTGGAAATACTGCGACAATGACAGAGTTTTTCTCATTTAATGTGTGAATTACATTGTAAGATATTCTAATGTTGAATATACCTAGCATTCCTGGAATAAACCTAATTTGGTCATAATGATTATTTATATATCATTGAATTTGTTTGGCTGAAATTTTTCTAGGATTTTGCATTTGTGTTTATGAGGACAGCTGGAATTTTCTTGTACTTGTCTAATTTTGTTTTCAGGTTATATCAACCTCATAAAATGTGTTGAGGAGTATTCTTTTTCTTTCCCTGGAGGAATTTGTATATATTAAAATTGTTTCTTGAATGTTTGGTAGAATTCACCTATAAAACCTTCTGGGCCTTGTGGGAAGACTATTAACTGTTGATTAAATATCTTAATGTTTATAGCACCACACTGGTTTTCTATTTCTTAATGAGTTGGTTTTGATAATTCATATTTTTCTAGAAATTTGTCCATTTCAACTAGGGTTTCAAATTATCGACTTAAAGTTATTCATAATTTCTTATCTTTTTAATCCCTTTAGCATCTGTAGTTATTTTGTTTTCCTCATGCCTAAAATTGTTTGTCCTTTCTCTCTTTTATTGATCCATCTTTCTTAAATTGCGTCAGCCTTTTGAAAGAACCTTCTTTGGATTTAAAATTATCTGTATTGTATCATTGTTTCTTGTTTCAGTATTTTTTGCTCCTATCATTATTATTTCTTCTTTCTACTGCAGTTGGTTTTTTTTCTTTTTTTTCTTTCTTTCTTTCTTTCTTTTTTTTTTGAGACAAGATCTGGCTCCCAGGCTGGAATGCAGTGGCACAATCTCAGCTCACTGCAACCTCCCCAGGCTGCTGTGACCAATAATTGTGCCTTTAAATGTGTCCTGTAAAAGCTACTTGAGAAGCCACCCCACTCCTGGGAAGGATCTGAGGCTGGCAGAACAAAGCAAACTCTTGAGCTGGTCCCTAAGGGAGCTACCAGATAGGTTCAAAATCCACAACCACAATTAGTTGAGAATAAGGTTCGTATTGTTCCGTCTGGCACTGGACACCTGCACCAGCAGTGTGGGCTGCTGTCCTCACAGCCACCACAAATCTAAGGTGTTGTGGGAGATAGTATGTGGGCAATTTAAAACACCACTCTGCTCTCTTACTGCAGCAGCTTCCTTCTTCACCAAGCCTTCCCCTAATTGTTGGAGGGTTTTAATTAGGTTCCATAGTTCTGCAAAAGTTGATTCTGACAGTTTTTGTCAGTACTTTAGTTGAATCTAAAGTAGAGATGGAACCCTGGAGTCTCTTACTATACTATTTTTAGTGATGTCATCCCACGAGTTTTAGTAATTGTTATTTTCATTATTATTCTTATGTTATCTAAGTATTTTCTAATTTCCATACTTATTTTTTCTTTGACCCATGGATTCTTTGAAGATGATTTAGCTTGCAGTTGTACATGTGTTTTTGGTGTTATTTTTAAGGTGTGTATGCTTGTGTGTATGTAGAGTTGTTATTGTTTTCCAGTTGATTGTGATCAAAGAAAGTGATCTGTGTGAAACTGAACCTTTAAAAGTTGACACTTGCTTGCCTAGAACATAGTCTTTAAAAATAAAATCCTTTGCATACTTGAAAAGAATGTATATTTTTCAGTTGTTGAGAACAGTATTCTCTTTATCTTCATGTTATTTTAATTATGTTGCTCAAATATTCTGTATTTTTTCAGACTTTTTGTCTAGTTGATCTATCAGTTGCTGAGAGAAAGCAGTAAAATCTGCCACTGATAGTGGATTTCCCAGTTTCTCAGTTTGTTACTTTTTACTTAGTGTGTATCGAAACCATATTAGCTGAATACACACTTAGAATTGTTATATACTTCTAATTAAATGAATCTTTTATCAGTATATAGTTACCCTCTTTCTTGAGTAATGCTTTTTACTTTAATGTCTGTTTTTTCTGATATTATTTTAACTTTTGCATCTAGGCTTGTTATATCTTCTTCCATACCTTTAGTTTCAGGCTTCCTTTGCCCTTATATTTTATTGTTTCTTGTAAATAGCATGTCATAGGATTTTAATTTTCTTCAGTTTGGTTATCTGTCTTTTAAACTATAGAATTTAGTCCATGTACGTTAATTGTGATTCCTAATACAATTGATCTGTTTCTCCCATATCATTTTTTGCTATTTGTTGAATTTTTCTTAATTTTACTTCTCTTATTCTTTCCTCCTTTTATGTTTACTTTTGTATTGTTGCTTTTCTTCATTCTGGTTTCTGACCCCCCACTTACTATACTGGAAGTTATACATTCGGTTTCTATTTTAGTGGTTATCCTAGATTTCAGAAATTTTAACATGCATTTTTAATTTACTATTCTAAAGTTAAACCATTTCTTTACCCTCTTTCCTTTTCCTTTTTAGAGACAGGGTCTTGCTTTGTTGCCCAGGCTGAAGTGCAGTGTCATGATCATAGCTCACTGCAGCCTAGAGCGCCTATGCTCAAGGGATCCTCCCACCTCAGCCTCCTAAATAGCTGGGACTACAGGCACACACTACCACTCCCTGCTGTATTTTAAAAAACTCTTTCCTTTTCCTTTTTAGAGACAGGGTCTTGCTGTGTTTCCCATGCTGATCTCAAACTCTTGGCCTCAAGCAATCCTCCTGCCTCAGCTTCCCAAAATGCTGGGATTATAGGCATGAGCCATCTCACCCAGCCTACCCTCTTCTTAGACTCAATAAGGATGTTAGAAGAGAGTTATTTCCCATTACCCTTGATCTGACCTATATGCTGTTCTTTCCTAGAATTTTATTTGATTTTTAACCCACAAGCGGGACAATATTATTGTTTTATCTAGTCAATGTGTGTTTAGCATTATCCATAAATATTTCCTATTCTTGGCTCACCATTCCTTCTTGCATCTCAGATCTTCCTTCTGGGATCATTTTTCTTCTTCCTGAAGTATATCTTTCAGAATTTCCTTTAGTAAGAATCTGTTGGTGATGAATTCTTTTATTTTTCTTTGTCTGGAAATTCCTTATTTTTAAATCATGAAAGTTCTATCTTTATTTCACCCTTATTCTTGAAAATAATTTCATTTGATATATGTTTACAATTTTTTATTTGTATTAAAGTAATAAGGCATATAGTTTAAAAAGTCAAATAGTACTACAGAGCATATAGTATATAACAAATACAGCAATTTCCACACTCACCTTTCTTCATTTACTCCAGTCTCCATCTCCAAAGGCAATGACTTAACACTCTTTTAGCTCTTTCTTTGGGTATTTATACATACCTATAATTTCCTATGTGGGACATCTTTCTTTTGATTAATCAATTGTAGTCACTTTCTATTAATTTCCTATTATGACAATAGATGACTGTTTGGCTCTTTTACACTGCCATCTCCCGTGCATTCCTTCCCTATCCTCCCAATATGGTTATGTTACAATTTGTAGTAAAAGCAATTTTCACTGTGGTCATGCAAATGTTATTCATATCCAAGCATATGTAGTATGATTGTTCCCCTTCTTGTTTGATTGTTTTTCTTGAAGTAAGTGTTTTATACCTATTGATGATCTTTTTTACACCTGGTAGCATCCAAATACAGTTTTCTTCCAGCACTCTGTTTTATTTTTTTCTTAGAAATATCCTTTCTAGAACCTTCTTTCCCTTCTTGCTTTCTCAGCCTTATGCACAGCTGTCAATCTCAGCCTCTCCTTTGTTGCTATCCTTGGAATTATCTTTGCCTGTCTCCCAAATTGAATTTCATACTTCTTTGATTTCTTCTCTTCCATTTCTTGAATCAATCCCTTGTTTTAGTAGAACAAACCCCCTAGAAGATTTGTCAGATTACAGAGATTACAATGGTGATGAGCGCCTTTAATGTTCAAGTCTTTTGAATTAAGTTGCTTCAGTCTGAACTGGCTGTCCTCTAAGCTTTCACCCCATTCTCACCTGTATTTCAACCCTGTCACCCTGTATTCGCACCTGTATTTCAACCCTATCTCCTTTTGCAAGATAGATTTCTTTCTTTTTTTAAAGTCAGCCACTAAAAATGTTGCCTTTGGGGAGTCTGGACTTTGTTCAGGAGCCTCTGCTTCAGCATCTCTTCCTATTCAGACCCCAGGCTTTATCTCCTTTCCCCAAACCTACATGCGGCCTGTTAAAATCCAAACTGCTACCAGGGATGAGCAAATGACCTCAGGGTAGAGTGATCATATATCTTGGTATGCCTGGAAAATTATTAATTTGCTGCAGCCTGGTTATTCATACTCAAAAATGTCCAGGTTTGGGCCAAAAATTATATGGTCACCCTACATCAGAGCAAACACCATCTTTAGGCCTTCTCATCCCTGGGGAATGGTTCCTTTTCAACGATTCTTGCCTCCACCTTTTCTTTTTTTTTTTTTTTTTTGAGATCGAGTCTTGCTTTGTCGCCTAGGCTGGAGTGCAGTGGTGTGATCTCAGCTCACTGCAACCTCCACCTCCTGGGTTCTTCACCTGTCCCAGCCGAGTAGCTGGGATTACAGGTACCCACCACCATGCCCAGCTAATTTTCGTATTTTTAGTAGAGATGGGGTTTCACCATGTTGGTCAGGCTGATCTGGAACTCCTGACCTCAAGCGGTCTACCTCCTTTGGCCTCCCAAAGTGCTGGGATTTACAGTCGTGAGCCACTGCACCTGGTCTTTACTGCCAACTTAACCATACTTTTAAGAGAATTTAAGTTTAAGTGTTTTGTTTAGGGCCAGGTGTGGTGACTCACTCCTGTAATCCCAGCACTTTGGGAGGCCGAGTGGGCAGATCGCCTGAGGTCAGGAATTCAAGACCAGCCTGGCCAACATGGCAAAACTCCATCTCACTAAAAATGCAAACATTAGCCGGGCATGGTGGTATGTGCCTGTAATCCCGGCTACTAGAGAGGCTGAGGCAGGAGAATCGTTTAAACTTGGGAGGCGCAGGTTGCAGTGAGCCAAGATCACACCACTGCACTCCAGCCTGGGCGACAGAGCAAGCCTCCATCTTAAATAAATAAATAAATAAAATAAAAGTTTTGCCTATTATTTTTAGATGTTCTTCATGAGGAGGGGTTTCTCTGCACATAAGTTAACTATATTACTGTATAAGGAAATCCTGTCAATGATAGATGCGGTAGGCAGATAAGGGGGAGGGTTCCCTGAGAGGCTCCGACCAGCCTGTGCACTCCACTGGGAGGATGGGGTGGAGCCACGGGAAGTTCGGAAGTTCACACTGTTTGCCAGGGGGAGAATCACATGACCAGGAAAATTTAGACACTGCAGACATATAGAAGGGGGAGTAGAGCAGGATTTTAGCTGAACTAAGGGGCAAAATTCTGCAATACCTATATCTTTTAAAAGATCTTTTTCAACAAGGAATCTAAAGATTTCTTTTTTAGGAAGAACTTGGGACATTCCTTTCTTATACCACCCTCTTGATTATATTAGAAAAAGTAGTAATTCTATTAAGAAAAAAATACTATGTGGAAAATTAATATTTTGGATAAATATGATTATGAAAAAGAAGATAGGAACATCTAGTTAAAAAATAACCGTTTCAAATATTGCAACTGGGAATTCCAAGGAGAGTCCAGAGTTACGTGAGTGAGGGATAGTTCTGGGTAGGTCTGTTAGAAGGTATGTGTGTGTGTGTCCGTGTGTATGCACGCCTGTGTGCACACATGCATGTTCTTAATTTGTAAGAACCCAAGAGTGAAATGCACAGTAAATTGAGAAATACCAAAGTAGACGTTATATATTGTTCCTTTTATTTGGGTAATAGATTGCTTTGGCCTCAGCTGTAACAGTTGTGTACTATCATTGGTTTCTGATATTCTTCAAATGTATCATAATGAATAATGTCTGTCCTTTCATGCCTAAATAGAGAAGATTTCATTCTGTTATGAGTAATTGTTTCCAATGGAGACACTAGTCCTAGCCCCAGAGTAGCTTCCTTGCTGTGACTGACATGGTTTCTTCCAAGAAGGATGTATTAGGTAGCAGTATATAGTTATATAATAAACTTCAACTTCTACAAAGGAGTATGAAAGCATTATGTAAAATGTTTACTTTTTATTTATCTAGAAATGGAAATCGACTGGTAACACTTTGAATGAGAAACTGGTACTTTCTGAACAGAATAAGATGGTTATAAATGAAATACAGTAGGTTCGGGTAAGTGAACCTGATGAAATACTGGAGACCTCATCTGTCAACTAAAAAAATTGGTTTAGATAAGCCTAACTTTGCTCAAGGAACCTATGCCTGCCTTGGAAAGCAGTCTTTAATCTCAGGCCAGGGAGAGGGCAAGTGTATCATCAAGTAGGATAATGCACTTAAAGGAAATTATGACATCGTATATTCAAATGGCAGTCATTGCAATTCTAATTATCCAGTCTATTCAAGGTACTGGATAGCTTTTTACAAGTATAACCACTCCAAGAAGGACAAATATAACATAATAAGCATACGGAGTTCTTGAGTACCCAGAGTACATAGACTAGCCAAAATGAATGATATCAGAATACATCAGCTTGTCTCCAGTTTTCTTTGTACATAATTACAGTAAAATTTGATGTGCATTGCTGGATGTTAGGAGGTTTCTTAGTGGTTAATGATTTATATAATGATTTCTCTTTTATCAGAAAGTTAACACAGCTTTTGTTTCCTGATTTAGAATAATTTTATTACAGTTTTCATTTTGTTTAACTTGAATGTTTATCTGCATACATGCCTTTATCACTTGAGATATGTGTATTTTATACATTAACCTCTTTATGTGGCATTGAGATCACATAGATTATGAGAAAGTTCTAGCATTTAGGATATATTTTCCTTCTTTTAATTTTATTTGTATTTTTTTCTCAGTTCCCTGTTTCCTACCACATTAATATATATTACCCCTAAAATTAATTTTCATCCTTGGAATACTCTTCAGCATTATTTGTAGAGAGCAGGTCCATATTTAGTTGGCCCTTAGTCCACTTGTCTGTGTTGAACTCTTGCAATCTTTCAGCTTAAATCATTCCCTGTGAGCCTTTCTTCACATGCATTTTTCCCCTAAATTTTCTTTTCTTTGTATAACATCTTTCTTTTGTGGAGGAAAAAAAGCCACATGGGGAATTTTTCTTTTGTGGCTTCCTATTCCTAAGCAGCAAGGGATAATTCAGAGTTAGTTCTTTGCTCCTAAATTTTGGATAGGGTTTCTGGTTATATTGAACATGACATATAAGACAGCAGACTTAGTTTTATTTTCTCGTCATAGTTACCCCTACACATTTTTTCTTTTTTTTTTTGTTTGTTTGTTTGTAGACTCAAGGTTAATTGCTTTGGGAAAGTTTTAGTTAAGTCCAAATTTACATTTTTATTTTAGTAATAAACTGATGTGCAGAACATACTACTTCTATTTTAAAAGAATTAATGTTGCACAGTATGCAGTGTTTGTGTGTTTATCCTTAGCAACCCAACCACAGCTGGATTTTCCAACTTGCCCTCTTCCACAGACCTTGTCTTCTTTGAAGAAATCTATTCAATAATTCAGATAGTTAAATTCCTCTGAGCAAGAAAAGATCTGATATTGTTGTCAGAGTTCAAATATCTGGTAACCCTTCATACTATGGTTAGCAAGTGATAGACAAAAATGTGGAAGATGTTCCCAGACTCAGCTGTCTGACTTTAATACTTGCTGACTTTTCATCCTCTGTAGTTAATGGATGCAATGACTAGAATTTGGTCCTGAATATTGTAAACATCTTCAGGGTGCAGACTTTCTAACTCACACTAAAACTTCTTAATGCCAAGCCCCTAACACAATAGCATGCATCTTATGATTGATTAGTAAATATTTGATGCTGGGGACAGGGAGAGAAGAAAAAATATTTGATAGTGATAAAAAGCAAGATACAAGCAATTTAGTTGTCCAGATAAACCTTGAGCATGATTTTTACCAAGTCTGTGTTTTATTATTATATTAATTGTCAGTGCTTTACATTCCGAGGAAAAAATCATGTGGACAACTCAACAGTATTTCTTGCATTAACTTTCTAGTTACCTAGTCCTGGCATTACCTAGTCCTGGCACATCTTGCCTCCTGACTTCTTCAATGCTGGTTTTATCAAGGGACTTAGAATTCTATAGATGGAAAGAATATTGAGAATGATTCAGTATATACTCCTACCTTAAAGGCAGAAACATATGAAAGACAACTGTAAGCTTCTTTTTCCCCCCTCAAATCTCCAGAGTGTTGACTATCACATCTCAGCTACGCCTAGTGACTGCCTTCTGTTTTCTGGACATTGTGTTCCAAAGATCACTAAAATGTCGCTGCCAACTCTGACTCCAATTCCTTGCCACTATAGTCGGGGGAAAAAAGCCAGTGATACTTCTCTAAGACACAGTAGGGTATCCATAGGTCTATAGTGCTTTCAGGGCCACATAAAAGATATTGATTTTGTGCTGATTTCTATGCAGGGTTAGTTGTCTCTGAAGGTGTCTATTGTGTGTGTGCAAGAGCTGGGGAGTGGGTAATGTCTGAATGTATGCAGAACTTTTTTCCCCCAAATAATTTGTTTTAAATTGAAAACACTTCATTAATTGATTTGTTCATTTTATTGATTATACTAAAAAAGAGATGTCTCAACTGGGCGCAGTGGCTCACATCCTTAATCCCAGAACTTTGGGAGCCCGAAGTGTCAGAAAGACAGTTGTTTTATTAGGACACAGTAAGTTAAAATTTTTGATTTAAAAATAATGGTTTGATTCTTTAGAAATTTCTGAATATTAGTAAATCTACCTCTGAAGTTTACAGAATATAACTTTTCTGTGCTGTCTCTCCTTACTCTTACGTAGTTCGAGTGTGTGTGTGTGTGTGTGTGTGTATATATATATATATATATATTTTTTTTTTTTTTTTTGACACAAGGCCTCGCTCTGTCACCCAGACTGGAGTACAGTGGCACAGTCTTGGCTCACTGCAACCTCCATCTCCCAGGTTCAGGTGATTCTCCTGCCTCAGCCTCCCGCGTAGCTGGGATTACATGTGTATGTCACCACGCCTGGCTAATCTTTATACTTTTAGTAGAGATAGGTTTCACCATGTTGGCCAGGCTGGTCTTGAACTCCTGACCTCAAGTGATCTGCCTGCCTTGGCCTCCCAAAGGGCTGGGATTATAGGTGTGAGCCACTGCACCCAGCTGAGTGTAGATATTTAAAAAGCTAATTTTTCAGAAAGATGCTAGGCATGGAAGCAGAGTTAAATGTTACTTGTCTTAACATCTGTATATTCCTTTTTCAGTCTTGATTTTTAATGATATAAACCTTTAAACTTGAATTTTAAACCAAAATTAACAAGTTTTGCTGGGTGAGGTGGTGGCTCACACCTATACTCTTGGCACTTTGGGAGGCTGAGGCAGGAGGTTTGCTTGAGGCAAGAAGTTTGAGACCAGCCAGGGCAACAGACCCTGTCCCTACAAAACATAAAAAAGCTGGATGTGGTGGTACACACCTGCAGCGCCAGCTCCTCTGGAAGCTGAGCTGGGAGGATCGCCTGAGCCTGGCAGGTCAAGGCTGCAGTGAGCTGTGATCACACCACTACACTCCAGCCCGGGTGACAGAGCAGAGTGAAACCTTGTCTTCAGAAAACAAGTTTCTATGCACCTCCCAACCCTAGGTATAGCAGAATGCCTTCTGAAGTGTGTGTTTTAGTTTTATTACAAAGGAAACTGTCACAATAAGTTTCCTTCAATATATAATGGGGCTTTAAGTAATATACTAAGAACGTGGGAAATACAGAGATGATTTAATCATAATTCCTATATTCAGTTAACTTAAAATCAGGTTCAGTAGAGAAAAATAGATTGTGCACAGAATAATATGTCCCAAAAGCAGCAGACTGGCATGAATAGTCCATGACTAATTATTTATAATACTACTTGAAATGTACAGTCTGCCTGCTAATCAGCTTCATCGGGGATTATTTTGAATCCTAGATGATTTTTGATGCTGTTCAGGGAATCATTGGAAAGAGCAAATGACACATTTTACTCTTTTGATCTCTTGTGAATGTGTAGCCACCGAGGACCATGGTCCTTGTCAAACAGTGGTCCCTAAGTGCTTGCTGCTGGTTACCACACACACAGCCAGCAGCCCTCAAACTGCAGAAGAGTTAATAAAAGGACCTCACTCTGCTCCTCCCCCATAAAAAAAAGGAAATGCATGCTTGCAGGACATACAGAGAAACTAGGAATGGGGGAGAAAAACAAGGAGAAAAGTAAGTCCAGCCAAGAGTTTGTATAGAATTCGACGGACCTTTGCTATATATGTTCATGGCACATAGAAGATCCTTATAGTTGGAGTGGAAGGCGTTTGGATGTGTCAGAGGTAGAAATTGTGTCAGATTTGGAAAAATTGTTGGAATGAAAACTGGAGAGAGGCTCATGTCGTCTGACTGGAGGGTACAGAGGGAAAAGTCAGGGAGTCTGAACAGCCATTCTAGGACCTTCTAGCACCAGACGGGTAGGCCACGGTCTCAATGCTGAAAACGAAAAGAACATAGCCCCTAAAAAGGGAAAGCAAACACAGAAAATTATTAATTTATTGTTCCTGAAAATATGGATGAAAAGGGTTTTATCCTGCTCTGCTTCATACTTAAAAGTGTTATTTTTTTCCTTGAAGGATGTGTAGATTGATGGAGCAGGATTTTCTTCTAGTTGCTGTAGCACTGTTTGATTTTTAGAAAATGTGTTATGTCAGTCTACACCAACCCACTAAAACCCCAACTCACAGTTGCAGAAATAGCCTGAGGAAGTGACAAATTAGTGTACCTCATCATACTGCGATTAGGCTTAACGTCTTTTTAATAATGAGTGTGACTCCACGTGGCAAGAGAATAAACTAGCAGTTTGTACAAAGATATTATCTCCCAGGAATTGGGGTAATACTTAAATTTTAATCACTTTAGATTTTGGTTTATGAGCGAGCTGAGGTGTATCTAAAAATTCTGTCATTCAAGGCCCAAAGACACTTGTTTCATTGTTGGCACATGTGACTGATGGTCCAGGAGATGGTGAATTACGTGCATTGTGTGATTCCCATGGGACCCTGGGAGGAGCAGTGGGAGGAGAACATCTAACTGAACTACTTCTTTTACACTGAGGTGTTGTGATTTGTTACAGTTGTTACTCTGTGGGTAAAATTGCCTTCCACTGTTTTATTTAGCTTGTCTAAAACTAGTACGTACACATCTTCCCTTCAGTTTTATAAAAATTAGAAATTGACACCGAGGCCATAAAAGGTACAAGAATTTTAAAATTTTATTAATGTCCCCAGTTGTAATCATAGGTTAGATATTGATATAAACAGTTTGGAGTCATTAACGAAAACAGTCACACCAGACTTATTGGACTCACTATGGCTCCATGCCTTATTTTGTGAGCTGACGTTATTTACATTATTCTCAATGTGCTGGTGTGCAGATTACAGAAAGATTGGGAAGCTGAGAGATTTATTATTTACAGAAGGTGGACAGTAGAGTCTATTGCTTTAGGAAAACACAGCTCAGAGCAGCAGCCTGGCCGACATTAATGAATCATGGCGATGGCAGTGACCTTGAGAAGTCATCCATCGCGTTCACCCCATGCCTCTGCACAGGGCTGTGTCTCACAAACACCCCTGGGCAGAATGGGCCTGTCTGTCACGTGCTGGATGAGATCCTGGGAAGCAAGGCTCACGATCTTCCCTAGTCCTTCCAGCCAGTGATCATCTGGTAATCCTAAGTGTTCTTAGCATCCATCACAATCACACTGGGCTGATTTTATTCATTGCTGCCTGATTTGTTGAAACACTTTCAGAGTTTAAATTTCTCTGTCTTTTGGAGAGAGGGCCAAAGTTAAACTCTAACAAAATAAAAGGTCTCATCTGTGCACAATACACAGAATGGTAAATTGTCCCAGGCGGACTGAATCGTCTTTCAGTAAACTAATACCGCTGAGACCCATTAAAGCAATGGGGGGCTGCCAAGTACTCACATCCCAGACTCATCAACTTGTTTTTTTGCTGACCACTCAGTCAGCAAGAGCAATGTGATAAGTCCTGGATGATAAACATGGTTCTGTTGCAGAGACAAAATGGATCACAGCAGAGAAGGAAAAAATTCTCAGATGAGAAAAACAAATGCCAGGAGCAAGGTCCTTTTAGGTGAGAGCAAGTTCTTTGAGATCTAAGAGAGTCTCATTTTCCATGTGGAAACTGGAAGAAAAAAAGGTTTTAAAAATGTCCCGCACCAGGCCCTCAGCCTCAGATACCTGCAGGTTTGCAGACATCTCCAGGGAAACCCATGACTCCGTGACATGTTAAGGGCAAATTTCAGTACTGGCTTAGTAGAGTAGAGACATTTGTTGCAATGAAATGCAGATCTGCTGTTAGTGTGAATTTATTGTGCTGCTATAGCATCTTTATTATTTCCTATAAAATACAATCTGATTTAAAAATAACTGGTCCTGTGACACTTACAAGGTTGAATCTGATGGGATGTCCACTGCAGATGAATAGCTGTGTAAATAATTTATGTCTTTTGTCACTTGTGTGTGGATTCTCTTAGACCTACAGTAATTAGCAATAAGTTCTGGAGTAAACTGGAGAGCGAAAGTACCAGAAAGTCATGTAGGTTAGTGAGTTCTATTGATTCTTTAAAATAATTTTACAACGACGACCATGGGAAAGAAGCCAGTATCTTTCCACGTCTGATTAATAGCTCATTGAATTCATAAGCCTTAAAGCCCAAAGCAAAGATTCATTTGTTTTCAATTCTGTTTTATGTTTTTTGGAGCATTGAAGCTTGGATGGTTTATTTAAATGAGGTACATTTATGACTTCTAATATGATTGCCCTACCATTTACACAAAAAGTAATATATTATATTCAAAGAGGCAGGTTGAGTGAGTAATACTGGCTACGAAACAAAAGAAGGCGATCGGGATTCCATACTGGATGTCACTTCTCTACTAACGCTGACATAGTCAAGTCCCTTATATTGCAAGGAACAGAAATCTGCTCAGACTGGCCAAAACAAACTGGAATTTACAATCAGGATACAGAGATTGTTGGTGGAACCAAGGAAGGAAAGATGGTCAGGCCTTACTAGAAACCAGAATAGGGACTGGAAAATGGTCACGAGCTGATGTTATTTTCGTTGTCCTTCCAGGGCTGTATAGTCTCCTCTCTCTCATTACTGTTTTATCCACAGACATCCTCTTCTTCAGTGAGAATACATAGCCAATGGTAGCTGCCTTCATTTCAGATTTATATTACTTCCCAATTCAAGAAACACCAGCCAACTAGCTGGAATCCTGATTGCTAATTCCAAATTCCTGGAAATAGAACCTGATTGGCCCAACTTAGTCAGGTACCCGAAGAGCCCTGGCCAAGAGAACAGGTAGCCCAGCACCAGAAGGGCAGCAGAGCTAAAGCTCCAATTTTGCCCAAGATATTTCTTGTATTCCTTCTCTCTTCCCCTCCTTACCTACCTCTCTTCTTCTGTGAGTATTACAAACATCTTTTCTTGAAATTACTTTTCAGAGAAGCTTTGTTCACAAGAGCAATCACTTCACAAGGTGCGGAAGGGAAGAAAAGGTGCTGAAGTTTGTTTTAGGTAGAGGAAGTGGTGGGAATGTGAAGCTGCACAACGTCTAGAGTGAACTGTTCTCAGCTGGATATTAGCAGAGCATCAGGTAGGCAGGGGGATGACATGAAAAGACTTGAGGGGCAGGTGATTTAGAGATTCTATTAGGAATCTAGGAAGCCCATTTTACCTGGAAGGCCATTTGTATATTTGCGTTTCTTCAGGGGCTTGGTCATTGAAGTATTTTAAGCAGAAATAGTCAGATTTTGTATTCTCAGAAGCTTCCTTAGGGAGAAGTTTGAAGAATGGATTTGATGGAGGAGGGCAAGAGTAGAGGCAGAGGTATCATTTGAGTGTTTCAGGTGGGAGATGATAAGCCCTGAACTAGGGCAGAGTGCTGAAAAAGAGGCACAGATTTGAGAAATATTAAGTTAAGACAGTGGGAAGGACTTGTTGATTGGCTATGAAGTGAGGAGAAAGGAATCAAAGATAACCCAGAATTCTCCCTGAGAAACTAGGAAGGTATGGCGGCATGAATTAAACTGGAATCTGAAAGCAGGTTTGAGTAGAAGACAATGAATTCAGAATTGGACAGTTGAAGTTGAAGTATCTGTGGGACCTAAATGGGTATGTCTTCACCCTACGCATCTGAGCCTGAAACTCAGTGATTGAGCTGTGAATTGTGATTGAAGAATACTCAGAAGTTAGAGAGGTGAAAATGTATGTAGTCACCTAAGGAGAGCATGCAGAGCAGGGACTCTCAGCCTGGGGTCCATGGGTAGGCTCCAGGGGATCCAGTGAATGCTCTGATTGTATATAAAATTTTGTACATATTTTGAACAGGGGGCAAGAAAGGGAGTCATAACTTTCATCAGAGTCTCAAAGGAATACATGAGTCAAAAAAAAGGTAAAGGCCAGGCACGGTGGCTCACACCTGTAATCCCAGCTCTTTGGGAAGTTGAGGTGGGCGGATCGTGAGGTCAGGAGTTTGAGACCACCCTGGCCAACATGGTGAAACCCCATCTCTACTAATAATACAAAAATTAGCTGGGCACAGTGGCAGGCACCTGTAATCCCAGCTACTCTGGAGGCTGAAGCAGGAGAATCACTTGAACCCAGGAGGTGAAGGTTGCAATGAGTTGAGATCATGCCACTGCACTAGCCTGGGCGACACAGCAAGACTCTGTCTCAAAAAAAAAAAAAAAAGGGGGGGGGGCAAAGGAGCTCTAGTATAGCGCATGCATCAAAAGGGGCAATGTTTTCCCCCAAAGGGATGGAAATTGGTTTTGGGGGGAAGAGTCTCCCTCTTATTTTATGTATAAAGTGCAGATATACATGTGGTACATAAGCAGATATACAATATATCTGTGGTGTTAAAATTTCAAAGTGGGGCGTGATTAAAAATGTCTTAAAAGCTTCCTTAGGGCAGTAATAATGAAGAAAGAGGTGCAAAACATTGGTGTGGAGCAAGAGGTGCAGTGGGTTCTCTTCTGTTTTACTATTAGTGTCTAAAAGCTAAGAACATAAAGAATCTGTAGTTTTTATTGCTGACAGCACTATTACTATACCACACCTTTCCTCCTTTCTATTATCGCATCACCATCACTACCACCACCACACACATATACTCTCTGAAAAGTTTATTGCAGTGAATTGAGTTTACTATGGATACATAGAATAAGGGGAAAACATGGAGCTTTTCAGGCAGGCAGGGTGGTTTCTTTCTTTCTTTCTTTTTTTTTTTTTTTGCCATTTCTGGTGCAGCACTCTTGCAAGATGATGTACATAATTGCTTTTATGAATATCTACAGTTAGGAGCACATTTTAAAATCAGTCTTGCACGTTAATAGATATGTTTAGTTACCCCATCTGCCCACTGATAAAGAAAGCACCATTTGTGGTCTGAGAGGGCTTGAAACTTCCACGGATTGTACTCTCCAGGGTTTTTTCTCTGTCTCTTCTTCTATAGTTAATAATTTTCTCCTCTGAATAATTATTGAGCCCTCACTGCAAACGTGACACCAGATCTGAACGTTGAGTCATTTTACAGAGTTCAAAGAGGGCCCAGTCCAGTCCTTGAGGAGCTTCTCTTCCCCTAAAAGTTGAAACAGCAGTTCCTTTCAGAGGCACGCAGCTGCTATGGTGTAACTGTCAGAAATCGTGCCCTGAGTCCTCCTTCTCAAGAAAACCTAAGTCACTATAAAGTATCAAGAGGCTACCACTTAACTGTGTAATGTATTATGTATATTTCTAATCTTAATTCTTTTGTATGTTGCTTATGAAAAAAGATGGACAAATTAACCAAATTTTACTAATCTTTCTCATATTTTATTTTAATGTAAATTATAGGCCACCCTTAGGGCCAGAGCTGAGAGCAGCAAGTTTTGGGAGGGGAAAGCAGGATCAGCAGGTTTCTGGCCACTGTGGTTCATTAAGTCAGAAATCGTTTATCTGTAACTCTTGTTCTACAGTGTTCACAATTTTGGGTGAGGTTTTTCATAGGGTGTCTGCTTTGTGAACTTCATGAAAAACAACTCGGCCTTTTGAATCTGTGTTCATCTTGAAGTCTTATTACCATAACTGGAGCCTTCATCAGGTCTCTAGTCAGGACATTGAGAGCACACTTTGTGTGCTTACCTTACCTAACCAAAGACCAGATGCAGTGAAATTGCAATAGCAACAACACAAGGATGCTAGAAGAAATTGTGCATATATCATGTGAAGAAAAGATCATTCTTCTTTCCATTCCTAGTGAATGGTCATAAAGCTGAAAGCCTTCCGTTTCTTATTCTTCCAAAAAGGCCCCATAAGATCAATCACCATTGCATTCATCATTCTTTTCCACTTCCTTCATGGGACCAATCACAGTTGTGTGCTTGCAACTATTTAGAAGCATTTCGATGTTTAGCAGCTTCCAAAATATTTGGTTTTAAGTATGTGTCTTTTGGCCTTAATTCATAAACCAACAATTCTCTTTTGTTAAGGAAAGCCCAGGCCTCTGTTTTACTCTTGGGTTCTGCCCTGTTATAAAGTATACAGTATATACATGCCTTGTATGACTTGCTTAGGGGACAGCTTTCCTTTTCAAAACCTGCTTCTTGTGTCAGTTGGCTGGTACTCGCAGTGCTGGGGAAATGGAGTGGTTTCTTGGTGACTCCAGATAGCTGTCAGAATTAATCTATAGATAAGAAAAGATTTTCCCGGTGGCTCAAGCCTGTAATCCCAGCACTTTGGGAGGCCGAGACGGGCGGATCACGAGGTCAGGAGATCGAGACCACCCTGGCTAACACGGCGAAACCCCGTCTCTACTAAAAAATACAAAAACAAAAACAAAAACAAAAAAAAACTAGCCGGGCGAGGTGGCGGGCGCCTGTAGTCCCAGCTACTCAGGAGGCTGAGGCAGGAGAATGGCGTAAACCCGGGAGGCGGAGCTTGCAGTGAGCTGAGATCCGGCCACTGCACTCCAGCCTGGGCGACAGAGCGAGACTCCGTCTCCAAAAAAAAAAAAAAAAAAAAGAAAAGATTTTCCTTGAAAGGAAGCTAGAGGCAGGGCAATGCCTGTGTATGTCATTCTAAGGGGACACTTAGGCTATGATGGAAGCAAGGAAGGGGGTACTTATTTTGCAAATTAAAATCATGACCCTCTTATCTAGACAGTGAAAATCAGATTCAATGGAGTTTTTAAAATATTTAACTTGTAAGTTCTTTATATTTTGAGAAATCAGACCTATATACTTATGAAGCAGGTCATACTCTTCTTTTAATTCTGAGTTAGTAAAACTGGTATTTCTTACGCTGAAGCAGTGAAGAACTAGATACCTTTAGGAAGCAAAGATGAGAGCCAGAGTTCAATATAATTTCTTCCTTGTATCCAGTTAACATAGAAATGAAAATCTCTATTTTCTGTTATTTCTTCTGAACCTTGTTTTTGAAAACCAGCAGTTGTCTACTTTGTGAGTAGTCTCTCCTTCCAATTTTTAAATACAGAAATTCTTTTTCTTTTTTTTTTTTTTTTCTGAGACGGAGTCTTGCTCTGTCGCCCAGGCTGGAGTGCAGTGGCCGAATCTCAGCTCACTGCAAGCTCCGCCTCCCGGGTTTACGCCATTCTCCTGCCTCAGCCTCCCGAGTAGCTGGGACTACAGACGCCCACCACCTCGCCCGGCTAGTTTTTTGTATTTTTTGTAGAGACGGGGTTTCACCGGGTTAGCCAGGATGGTCTCGATCTCCTGACCTCGTGATCCGCCTGTCTCGGCCTCCCAAAGTGCTGGGATTACAGGCTTGAGCCACCGCGTCCAGCCCAGAAATTATTTTTCATTATTTATCTTCAGATTATTTATTGTGGGCCATGTAGAAATGTTACTTATGGGTAACATTTGGCCTTGAGAGATTGTACCCTCAGTATCTCTCTTTTTTTTTTTTTTTGAGTCAGGATCTGGCTCTGTTGCCCAGGCTGAAGTACAGTGTCATGAGCTTGGTTCAACACAACCTTAACCTCCTGGACTCAAGCAATCCTCCCACCTCAGTCTTCTGAGAAGCTGGAATTACAGACGTGTGCCACCACACCCTGCAAATTTTCTTGTTTTTAAAATTTTTGGTAGAGACAAAAATTTTGTCTCCCTGTGTTGCCTAAGTTGGTCCTTGAACTCCTGGACTCAAGCAGTCCTCCCTCCTTAGCTTCCCAAAGTGCTAGGATTATAGGTGTGAGCCGCCACATCCAGCCTATATCTTCAGTGTCTTCAGCAGCCTGTTACTCTTGCTGGTATGGATGGAACCAGCAATGTCAGATTTTTTTTCCTCCGGTTATTTTTACTTCAGTTATAATGTTCTGAAATACAGCCTTGCTGTTCAGCCAGGCCCAAAGCATAGTTCATCACTTCCCAGCTTGTGAGCCTAAACGAGTTAGTTAAACACTCTGATTATGCCTCACTTTACTCATCTGTAGGATGTGGATAGTAATAATGCCTACCTTGTAAGTTAAGAGAATTTAATGAGTGAAAACAGGTAAGGTGCTTAGTGTAGTGCCTAGACTAAGTATTTAGTGCATAGACTAAGTATTAAACAGGTAAGGTGCTTAGTGTAGTGCCTAAATACTTAGTGCATAGACTAAGTATTTCATACATGTTAATTACTTTTTTAAAACATGTCATAAACATTATAATATATTATTACAAACCATTCAACATTGCCTCAGTGTTAAAAGTGTTACTATTTAGCCTAGTCCTAAAAACACCTTTGGAGACTGGATTACTCACAGTCTCCCCCAAGCACTTTGGAACATCTGCTGTCATAGGACTCCCATGTCCTAGGATGTGATTCATTTACACAAAACTAGTGCCTTGCTGAATGATTTTTAGGATTTCCAGAAGTCTCAGAACAGAAAAGATCTCTCTTCTCAAGATCTACAGGGTCTTGTCTTATTCATCAATCTAGTTGGTTTAGTTTTTCTCCAGTGTATGTTATGTTAGTATTTTCCATTTTATCTTGTTAGGCACACTAAAAAAGAGTAAGGTTAAAGAATTTGCTTTAGGTTACCTGGGTTTGGTAGCAGAACTAGGCACAAAACCATTTTGATTACTATTTGTGGATGTGATTTATTATATAAAGTCCCTCCACAGCTAAGGTAACAGGGGCTATATCACCTTAGCTGCCAAGGTCAGGCAAGGAATATTGCAGTTTTTTTAATCTCCTGGATTGAATTACTTAAGTGTTAATTCTAAATACTTTATCATAAATATTTAAAGCAAATAACCAATTTCCACTTAATCATAAAACACAACTCTTGTTAGTCTGAAAGCATTTGCATTGAAAATTACATATCACTTTAATGTGTTTTCTGTCTGTTTTTGTGTTCATATAAAAATAAAAAACTGCAGATGCATGATGACATCATCATCACTGAACCAAAGAAGGAAGCAATGGAAATCATTTTGGGAACTAGGGATTTAAACTATTCCCTGTCAGCTTGGCAGTGCTTTTCTTAATATTTTTGCAAGGGAGTTCCTGTGTGTAGCGTCAGCTGCAAGATCAAGGACAGTTGACACTCATTCCTACAAAATGAGCCCCAAATTTAAACACAGTGTCCTCCAAATGTCCCTTGGCATCAATGAATGTGATTTTTTTTTTTGATGCTACATTAGGTTCTCTAATTCATCCCACTCAGCTCCATTGCATTTTCTCTAATGTTGGGTCCAATTTTAAGTGACTTGATGATGGACCTTCCATCTTTTACCTGGCTAGTGTAACCCCCACGTGCCCAGGATTCTCAAGGCCTCATTCCCTGTGACAGCCATACTGCAGCAGACCTAAGACAGGAGAAGTAGAGCCCACAAGGTTTAAATTGCTGTCTAATAGGCTGTAGCAACCTGAACATTTTATTAGGAGGGCATTTAAAATTAGTGTTATTAGTCCAGAAGATGCTTTCACACCACAGGAAAAATCATGCTGAGAGAATTCTGATATGTAACCTAATTTCACCATTTTCTTAATTTCTTCCCATTACTCCTATAATATGCCTCTCAAGCCATTTTATTTTCTTCTCTTTGTACTTCTCTGATTACATAAATAATTTTATCTCTTCCCTTTCTATTTTTCCCAAAGTAGTTACGATAAATATAATACTGCCGATAGAATTGGAGTGTATTACATGCAAGCTCTTCAGAGTTAGAGTAACTTTTTTTTGAGACAGGGTCTCTGTCACCCAGTGGTGCAATCATAGCTCACTGCAGCCTCCAGCTCCTAGGCTCAAGCCATCCTTCCGCCTCAGCCTCCATAGTATCTGGGGCTACAGGTGTGCACCACCATGCCCAACTAATTTTTTAGGTTTTTGTTAGTTTGTTTTTGTTTTTGTAGAGACAGGGGTCTCACTATATTTCCAGGGCTGATCTTGAACTCCTGACCTCAAGCAGTCCTCCTGCCTTGGCCTCCCCAAAGGATTGCAGGCATGAGCCATTGCTCCCAGCCTAGAGAAACTTTTTAAAAAGTTGATGCTGGCCAGTACAGTGGTGCACACCTGTAGTCCCAGCTACTCTGGAGGCTGAAACAGGTGGAATCCTTGAGCCCAGGAGTTGGAGGTGGCAGTGAGCTATGATCACATCACTGTACTCCAGCCTGGGCAACAGAGCAAGACCCTATCTCTAAAAATAAAGTGAAATAAATAAATAAAAAGTTGATGCTGATGAATTCCATGAAAGCAGGCACTATACACCTTCTTATAGCAATAATTGGGATATTTTTTATTTTCAGCTTCTTTTTTTTTCCCGTTTTCTTCTGTCATGTGGTTCTGTCGTTTCCAGGCCACTCTCTCCTATTACTGAGATTCCCATGAGTGAAAGCCAGATTGCAATATTATTATCCTTCTAGAGAGGAATTTTTATCTCTTTGGTGATTATGTCTGAGCAACTCTGCCATGATACCATGGTTATTTAATTCTGTTGTATTTATAAGCAGTTCTCCAGCCTGCTGACAGTTGTCACTTAGAAACCTTACTGGTGGTTTTCCTTTCTTCTGCTATACTCCTCAAATCCTGCTGCCACTGTACATTGTAATGTTATCCCACCAGTATTTGGCTACCTTATAAAAAGGATTTTTGAAGAAAGAAACACTGTCTAATTGAGATTTATATGTACCAAGCCTTAAGCATCAAGTTTCATACTCTATACCACTGGGAAAATTATTTGGTGTTTGGGAGTAATTTATATTCTTCTAAGAAATAATTTCACATAAATATTATTTTCTGTGATGAATCTTAGCAATCTTTTAAAATTATTGTATTCTTCAATCCAATTTTTACAATGATTACCATTTGTTTACCCACATTGATTCATTCATTTAGTTAACATTTTAGTGCATTCCATGTACTCTACTGGACACTGTATGGGTACTTTGAAAAGGAAAATGAACCAGGAATGGTCTCTGCTTTCAGAAAGATCACAGTCCAGTAGAAGAAGCTGAAAAGTAGACACTTAACTTTCATACAACGTGAGACACACCATAATAGAAGTTATGTGAGCACTGATGAGGGAGAAATTAATGCTTCTTGGGATGAATCAGTACTCATGAGAAATTACATAAATATGTGTCATTTGAACTGGGTGAAGATTATGGTTCACTATGGGAGTAAGGAGAGAAGGACATACCCAGGAGCAGAATTGTAAGGCAAGACACCTGAAGTACTTTTGGGGAATTACCCATGATTCAAACATAGAGCATATGATAGAAGTAGTTAGTCATAGAGCCAGAAAAGCAAGTGGAGGTATGTTGGGTCCTCTCCATTGAAAAAGTAGACCAGCAGTCCGTTAATCCAAAGGACCTTTAACCTCAAAGTAATTCATCTTTGCATTTGAAATACATGTGGAGTTTTCTTCTATGGTGGTGGTGGTGTTGTTTGTTGTTTCTTTTTCTTTGAGATGGAGTTTCATTCTTGTTGCCCAGGCTGGAGTGCAATGACACAATCTTGGCTCACTGCAACCTCCACCTCCCAGGTTCAAGTGATTCTCCTGCCTCAGTCTCCCAAGTAGCTGGGATTACAGGCATGTACCACCACGCCCACCTGATTTAGTATTTTTAGTAGAAATGGGGTTTCTCCATGTTGGCCAGGCTGGTCTCGAACTCCTGACCTCAGATGATCCATCTGCCTCGGCCTCCCAAAGTGCTGGGGTTACAGGCATGAGCCACCGCGCCAAGCTGTTGTTTGTTTTTTAAGAGACAGGGTCTCGTTCTGTTACCCAGGCTGGAACGCAGTGGCATGCTCACAGCTCTCTGCAGCCTCCAACTCTTGGGCTCAAGTGATCCTCCCATCCCTCCAGAGTAGCTAGGACTACAGCCTTGTGCCACCACACCTAGCTAATTTTTAAATTTCTGTTTTTGTAAAGACAGGGTCTTGCTATGTTACCCAGGCTGGTCTTAAACTCCCTGCCTCAAGCAGTCCTCCCAAAGTGCTAGGATTACAGTCATGAGCCACTGCTCCCAACTGAAATATGTGTTTATATTTATGTCTGACTATGGGTGTTTATTATGATTCAGACTAATAGTCCCCACCCGCTAGCTACATATTAGGCTTTCTGCCCCATTTCAGTTAAATCACAGTCTCTAAGGGTAGCATCCATATATTTCCAAACAGGGGCGAGAAACACTGATCCAGACCCCTCGACGCTTGAACAGATTCACAGAGGCAAGGAGACCCTCACTGAAACCGGAAAGGGATGCCATTAGGTCAGATCCTGTTCCTCCCTTACACTGATAGGAAACAACAAACTTCATCTCTTTGCTCTTGGCTCTTTCCCTTTGCAGCATTTAAACTTACTAAAATCACTTTTACCTACTAATAAACAAATCCCTCTTTTGACTCTACAGTCTCCCTCTAGCCGTTATCTTGTCGTTCCATCCTGTTGTTCTCTTCACAGCCACACCCTGTGTTTCCGCCTTTACTTCTCCATCCCAGTTGAGTGTAGACTCCAGTCCTACTGTGCTCCGCTGTCTTCCTAAGGTCCTAGAGTCACATTCCTAGATTTTGCACATGTTACTCTTCTGCCTGCATTTTCCTTCCCCATACATTTTTTCCTGGCATCCCCCCAACCCCCACTCATCTTTCAATACTTAGCAGTCACATCTGGGAAGCCTGTCCTGGTTGTCTCTGTCTGGATTATGTACCATTCCTGTGTTCTGCCATGCTATTTGTGTGGAGTTTGTATAACAGCATTTATTAATATGTATTGTAATTTCCTGCCTGCATTAAAAGGGTGGGCCTTTTTTAGAGATTGACTTGTTCATATACGTTTTCATATCTAGTGCCTAAAAGTGCTCAGCATATAGTAGTTGCACAATAAAAATGCTAAATAAATTATGATATATTTATTTAACATTTTTGAGTACCTGCTATATGCTGGGTACCATTTATTGAGCACTTAGGATGTTCCTGGTAAAGTGCTGAACACTTAACACATGTATTATTTAATCCCACAAAGTTAGGTACTGTTATTTTCCCTCTTACAGATGAGGAAATTGAGAAGTTAAGTGAATAAACCAAAACCAAATTGCTCTTTCTGGTATCTTTCCCAAATTAGTATTTCACACTTAATCTGGATTGGGGGACTTCTTTAATTTAAGCTGTAAAAATGTTAAAGCACAGTATATAATCATCCAATTATATTTATCTTCTAAATTGTTAGCATTACCAGTTCTTTCTAGAGTTTGTCAAGTGACTTTTTAAAAAGATAGGATCTTGTGTGGTTTAACTAGTAACTTTTTTTTTTTTTTGTCTAACATTTGTCATTTTGCTAGCCTTTCAATGAAAACAGAGGTCCAATAGTTCATTCTATTTGAGAATTTAGGAGAGATCAAGTGATGAAAATCAACAAATCATGCCACAACCCCCAAAGCTTAATCTTCTATCCCCACCAAAGAACCTCTTGAGCCAATAGTTTGAACACCTTTCCTAGGAAACCTGCTCATAAATAGAAAAATTGGCTGGTTCAACTTTCCCCCACCTTTCCTTCCTCCTCTTCCCTGCTAAAGAGCAGTGAAATGGCCTAACGACTTGGGCCAGAGGGAAGAGAGAGCAGAACAGAGAGCCTGAGTAATCCACACACTGAATTATCAGCCCCTGTGTAATTGAGTTTTCTTTGGCTTCCTTTTCAGAGTTCAGCGTTTTAAAGTTATTGAGGGATGCACTGTTTCTGTAGGCAGTAAGACATTTCTGCCATGATCATTTTGATTCAGTTCTATCGGGCTAGATGGCCTGTGCTTCTGACAGGGACTCCAGAAGACAAGCTGGGAGAACTCAGAATGACACAGTTGCCTTTCTGCTGAAAGTCAAGCACAGAATGGCCTTTTCATGCTCTCGTCTGTTCGACTGAAGAGTGTTAAGGCTGAGGAGAGTTTCTGTGGCAGGAGCGGCCCTGGAAGAAAAGGAAGGTGCTGTGTAGAATTTGAATGCTGCCCAGTTTCACATAGATCCCGGAATGGGAAATGGCTGTTGGTGGTGGCGTAGGCGGAGCAACTCTGCTGGTTTGCCTGAGACTGAGTGGTTTCCTAAGATAGGAGATGTTCAGTGCGAAAACCAGGACGGTTCCAGGCAAACCTGGATAGTTGGCCATCCTGCATATTTAACTTAACTTTCCTTAGCTTAACAAAAAGGTCACAATCCATTGAAATCATTTATTATTGTCTTTAAATCCTGTCTAACTCATTGAATGACTCAGGAAAACAAACAAACAAACAAACAGGATTTCCTTGACCTCCCTGGAGTAAGCAGTAAAATGGAATGGACCCTTGTTGAAAGCTTCCTCCCTACTCACCTGTGTTTTGCTCTCTACTCCTTTGACTTAGAACTCTTGGCTACCCTGCTCCCCATACCTATGAGGTATTTATTTGTTTTTCCTTCCCTTCCCCTTTTGCTGCTGTGGCAGTAACTCCATGGATTAAAGAGGATGTACAGTATGTACTTTCTCCTACTTTGGCACTCAATTCCCGTAGCTCTGCTTAGATGCAGGTGGCTGAGCTGGGGCATTAGGAAGCCTCCGGGGGATCCACAGCTGAATCTATTAGGTCCTCCTGAAGCAGCTGGTATCTGAAGCAACTGGGCTGTGCCAACAGAAGCAAAGGAAGGGTGCAGTGTGGATGTGCAGGAAGAACACCAGACAAGCCTGTCTCTGCTTGAGAGGATCTAAATCACCCCATCTGCATGTGGAATATAGTGATTGTTCTGGAGAGAGCGAGAAGGGGAGGAGATGGTGTTTTTCCACAGTTATCAAGATAAACAGAGCAGCCAGTGCCGTCTGTGCAGCTGTTTCAGTGTGAGGATGAGCTGAGTTATTTTATTTTTACTCAGTAGGAATTAACACACACCCTCCTTCTTTTAAAGAGAGAGAGAGAGAGACTGGCTAACAAAATTACTCAGTGATTTGAATCTTTCTGCAGAATGGTGATAATTTATGGGAATGTCTGGACATATCCTTGTTTGGAACTTAATTAGTGAAAAAACAAGTTCAGAAGATAATATAGCTAAGTAATCTGAGATAGCCATTTGAAGACCTGGTAGAAGGAATGGGATAAGGAGGGGGATGGAGGAGCAGCAACAAGGTGAAATATTGTTTTAAGACAAGAAGGAATAAAGAGTTGTAGCCCTCAGGCTGAAGATGGGAAAGGAAATGAGGAGAAATGGTTATCGTCTCCTGTATTGTTGTCCTAGTACCGACAGTCTCAGTGGTTGTACCCAAGTGATAGCAGCCTGGAAAGGCCAAGATCTCAGACTCAGTAAGTCCAGCAAAGATCCCTGCTCAAATTTTTATTTTTACAGGAATAACCAAAGGGATGGGGAGAGTGGAGCAGAGAGCCAGAATAATCCATTTTGCTCTTATGAAAAATAGTTAAGGTTTCAGGTTATGATGGCAGATTGTTACTCCCTTCAGAACACATCAATTCTCACTCCCTTCAGAACAAAACTCCACTAAAATAAAGTAAAGAGATTTTCTTTTAGGTGTAAACCCACAAGGATAAAGAAAACGGGAAGAGGAGGCAAAAACGTGGAAGAGAAAGATGTAAAGCAGATGAACAAGTGGTAAATGACTTAGCAGGCCCCCAAGAAACTGATTCCTAAGCATCAAATCCTCAAAGGCTTAGGAATAAAGGCACCAGGTACCTCTGAAACTGTGATGAATGAAGTGGGTAGGGAAGGGCTACTGTGAGGAAGATTGGTTAACTACATGTTTATGAAACAATCGAGCTCTACATCCTCTCCCCTATTTTATAGAAGTCTGACCGTTTCTCCCTCATCGTGATGGAAAATTGGAAATTTATTCTCTGAGGCAGATAAAACAGAGTGTCTCTAAAACAGGAGAGACAACGTGCATAGTTGAGAAAGGTCATACCATAGGAGGAGACTCTACCTCTCAGTAACTCAGTCACACCTCCAACACACATAACCACCCTCCCCAGCACCCCCATCTTAGCTTCGAGAACTCTGGTAGTCAGGCCCATGTCTTCCATGCAAGGATTAGAAACATCTTCCTGGGATAATCTGACCATCTTGAGATGGAAGAGCTAAAGAATCTAAAAGTAGGATTTTCCTAATGGTGAACCCATTTAGGTAATCCTAACATGAAGCTAAAAGTCTGTGAGCCTCACTATATTCTTAGAATCTTCACTGCATTTCTAGTTTCCCTCCTGACAACCAGACATGTGAGGAAACTAATATGAAACAAAAACACCAAATAGAGGGAACCTATATAAGGATATGGAAACTTTAAGAAAAATTTTGCTATCTTTAAAGAGATTGAGGTACATATGGCAACCCTAGACCAAAAAGAAAGGAACATTTAGAGAATAAGAAGTATAATTAGAAATTTAAAATATTAAAGCAAAAATGGAAAACTCAGGAGGCATGATAGCTGATAAAGTTGAGGAACTCTCCCAGAAAGTAGAACAAGATGACAAAAATATGGCAAATAGAGAAAATATAAAAATGCAGGTCAAGATGAGGGAGTCCAATATTCAAAACTAAGAGTTTCATAAGGAAAAATTAGAAAAAATCCAGGGGAATAAATTAATAACAGTCATTCAAGAAAATTTGCTAAAATTGAAGAACATGGGTTTCAGAATTGCAAGGGCCTTCTGAGTGCTCAGCCCACTGGAATAAAATAGACCCACAGCAAGTCACATCATCATTGTCATGAAATTTCAGAATATAAGGGATGTAGAGAAAATCTACATGCTCCCAGAGCAGGGCATGGTTTTTAAAAAAAAAAAAAAAGACAAAAGGAAGAAAATAACCTGATCCAGTATCATAGTGGCTTCTCAAAAGCAAAACTAGAAGCTTCACAGGCAGTAAAACAATATATTCAGAGTCCTGAAGGAAATCTATTTCCAACTTAAGATTCTGTACCCAGCCACAAGACCAATCATATATGAAGGTGGTCTAAGGATAATGTTAACACAACATCTTAAAAATGTTATCTCCTAGAAACCATTTCTCAGGAAACTGTTTGTAAATGTACCACCAAAATGAGAGAGGAGACCAAGAAAGAAGAAAGTGTGGGATACAGGTCCAGGCTGTTTAACACCCGAGAGAGATTAAAGAATCCCTACAATGATGGTGAAGATGGATCCCGGGATGATAGCTTGCTGCAGGATTAGAGGGCAGCTAGACTTGACTGAAACTGTTCAGAAGGCCCAAGAAGACTTCTTCAAGAAGAAGAAATTTCAAAAAATGCCTGATGTGTCAGAATGTCTTGAGAGGAGCTCAGTCGGTTAAGGGAGAGTTAGAGGAACGAGGTGAATTAGTGTTGCGCTCATACGAAACTAAGCAAAACAAAAACCAAGATTATTTTTAATTCTCACAGGGAAAAAAATTGTGCAGGAAAGAAAAGTACTTCACATATTAATTGTGAATAACATTTACATAGTCATAATGTAAGCACTGAATATTGATCCAACAAAGTTACAGTACAGTCTAACTTGGGGGGATGGGAAAGGGTACACGTGGAGAGGGAAAGCTAAATCCTCATCTTCTATAGTAGTAGGTTGGTGAATAAAGCCTAAAATTGAAGGTCCAGATATAACACTAGAAGCATGTTAATTATAGATGTGAGATAAATCCTAAAATAATAAATTTAAACAGGTAAAAATTATTGCCTCTGAGGTGGAGAGGAAATGGAGCATGGAGGAATATTTTTCTTAATAAGCCTTATAGGTTGTTGGACTTTTTAAACTACATTTATATATAACTTTATTTTAAAAATGTAAGAGAAGAAAAAGAAATAGTGAAACCAGCTTTGTTTTGGTTTAATGAAGAGGCCAAGCAGCACAGCAGTAGCAGCGACTATTAGTAATATGATAGAATCTTCTTGCATATTAAAAAGAAGTCCTCTCTTACAAAGGACACAGTTTACTTTCTGTTCTTTCCGCTCATTAAGTTTTTCCTTTCCTGAATTTCTGAAACAAGTGTGAGGATTGACATTTTCTTTCTGATCACTGGCTTAGTACTAATGCTCTACCAGCAGAGTCTAGGTCATGAATGGTTGAACTCTCAAGAAGCTTTGGGGAGGGGCAAAAAACAGCCTTGCCAAACTACTCCCCCTCCCAACCTGCTTGCTAATCCACCAGAAATATGGATTGGAGACAGGCTTCAAAATTGAACTTCAACAGTGCATAGGACTCCTAACACATAAAGTGTACATATGGGGAGATGTCTTTTTAAATGATTGGGCAGACTGTTAGGTTTGAATCCCATGTCTGCTCAGCCCCTACTATAAGCAGACTCTGTAGACCACCAAATAGTGCCACTTGGAGCGTCTTGCTATTTTGGTTTCTGTTTTACTTGCATTAAAGTTCTAACACATTGACAGATTTCAGCAGCAAAATCTCTTATACCAGTAGTGCTGAAATTAGTAATCCTTCATGCTATTTGGAAACTGGAGTACAGGCTTCCACAGTGAAAATGGTCATGCACTTCCAGCTTTAACAATCCCTGAGATAGTGTATTATACATATCCATACTAGTTTTGGCACTCAACACAAAAATACTTGTGTGTGTCTCCTCTCTCTCTCTTTCTCTCCTGTTATTGTTTGCATTTCTGTGCTGTGGTGAGCATTTTCCTCAAGTTTTCTGCAGTATTATTTTTATTTACTTTGACTATTCTGATTCTTTTTGGTAGCTTTATGCATAATTTTATTGATGCTCAAATTGCATGCTAAGTAAATCTCTGGATTTTTTTCTTTAATGATTCTTTCACTAAGTAGAGGTTCAGAATTTCCCAAGGGGAAAAGGAGGGTCCTTGAAATTTTCTGTGAACATTGAAGCAGTCTAGGGATAGTAGGTGGGACTTCAATGCATTGGGCTTGTTTTCTGTAAATACATTTCAGTTAGTTCTCTGAGAAGCAATTGCCTGGAACACAGGTTTCTTTACATAGCTTGTAGAAAATACAGAGGTTTCAAGGGCCATATGTTCTGTCGAGCTTTTGAAGATGAACCTATATTATTGTCATATATAATAATACTGTATACATTATATATATTCATTAGATATATTATATATATGAATATATAACACAACTGGTTGTATGAGTGTACAGAGTATGGGTTTTCCATGAAAAGAAATAATGCCTGCAGAGGCTGTTTGTACAATATGCAGAAGTGATTAGCTTTTATTTTAATTCCAATGCTAGTTTCTCAGGAGTCTAGAGTAAGGATTTGTGATTTCCTCACTCCCTATGCTCTCTTTATTACTCTCTTGGTTTTGATGCTTAGTTTTCAATTCTGTTTTTTAAGCCATCTTGGGCAATTCCTGTCTGATTTATCAGGGTATATAATGTTTACATTCTTAGAAGGATTCTTAGATTTTTCTTTGGGGAGAGACGAATTCTTTTTCCTTCTTTTGCTTCTCTTCCTCCTCTATTTAATCCTCTACTGTAAAAGAAAAAAAAGGACAAAAATAAGGACAAACCTTAAACTTTTAAGTTACAATTAATGGCATATGCCCACCCTAGTCTTAGGTTAAAAAAAAGGAGAAACTTTCCTTGCCCTGACACTAAATAGCAGGCATGTTACAGGTCATAGTCACCAAATGAGTTCTTATAGATTCATAGGGAAACGAACAACTTTAATTTTCTCCTTTTTCTCTAGTTCACAATTCCATTAGACTCATTTGTCTCCATTCATGGAAATGCATAGCTTATTGGATAAACTGGAAAAGATAATGCAGACATTTTGAAGATAAAACTAGTGAAATTCTCTCCCCGGCCCCTAGCATCTTGGGCTAGGGGAAAAGTTAATGAAAAAATGCAAATGTTGAACTTTTGGTAAATTAGTTCTGTTTCTTAAAGTATACTTCATGTTGGTTTCAAATGTTTTATTGAGTAATAAAATTGGTTAAAATTATTCCCATGTGGGAATTTGTTCACATTAGCACATAACAGAGACAGAGAAGGGGTTGGTTTGTTCATATTCATTTTTCTCTTTCTCCCTTGCTCCTCTCTTTCTCTATCCCCCTCCCTTTTTCTCCCCGTCTCTCTTCTTCCCCTCTCCCTTATTCATTTTTCATTTTATATACTCTACATCTCATTTTCTCTCTCTATAATCCCTTGAAAATTACAATCTGAAAAAAATGGAAAGAATAAAAAGTAAACTAAACCATGAAATAAGCAAGACATTGCTTGAAATTCAAATCAGTTCCTCTTTCCAGATGCTAAGAAGCCTACTTAATTAGGTTTTTGCCTGTATCCTGCTAAATAGCTGTAATAGGTGTCCTATGTCGACACCTCAGACTCATTTACATTATAGCCATGTTCTTAGACAGAGCTAGTTGTACTTTTCCATTTGACTCTTCTTTTATTCCAGAAGGTAGGAGTTTTATGTCTGTTTATCCTTCTAATTTGGCAACTTTGTCTATAAAGTTCAGTGCTAAATAGATCACCTATCAATCATTGGATAATTATTTGATTTTTTAATTTGTTGTTTATCTCAACTTTAAATGTAAGTTCTGTGAGGGAGAGATTTTATCTGTATTATTCAGTACCATATTCCAGCACCCAACAACAATAGCTACCACATAGTAAGTGCTCAGTTAATATTTGTTGGATGAATCAGTGATCATGAGTTGGGAAGAGTGGGTAGAAAGGTAATTAATTCTCCTTTAGCTATGTTTGTTTTATTTTGGTCTTTGAAGCAAGAGTGGTTCCTGGGAGGACTTTTAATATTCATGTTGCTAAATTCAGTGTTTCAAGATTAAGCTACCATATGTGAATAGGTAATAAACTCTTACGTCCTTCTCTCTACCACTACTACACATGTGGAGCCTGGGATTGAGAAAAATTAAGGAACTTACCCCATTTGTATTAGCTAATGCATTATGAAGCTCTGACTGGAACCTAGGCCTTTCTTTTAATTCAGTTCTATCAAGTCATATAGTTTGATATGTTTTCATCTTGCTTTCCAAACTGTATTATAAATTTGTCCAGATCAAGGCTTATGTCTGATCAAGGCTTCTGGCCGATTCTTCATGGGGCTTAGCATTACTTCCTATGTCTAGTAGACTTTTTTCTTTTTTTCTTTTGAGACAGAGTTTCACTTTGTCACCCAGGCTGGAGTGCAGTGATGTGATCATGGCTCAGTACAGCCTCAACTTCCTGGGCTTAATTGATCCTCCCACCTCAGTCTCCCGAGTAGGTGGAACTACAGGCGTGCACCACCATGCCTGGCTAGTTTTTTAATTTTCAGTAGAAACAGGGTCCCCCTCTGTTGTCCAGGCTGGTCTTGAACTCCTAGGCTCAAGTGATCCTCCCACCTTGGCCTCCTAAAGTGCTAGGATGACAGACATGAGCTACAGCGCCTGGCCCCTAGTAGATGTTTATTAAATCTTTGATAATAGCAAATTTACCCAGTATACCTTGTATGGTATATTTGCAAGCAAAAAAATGTACATGAATTAAATACATTTTAGATCTTATGTCATTTTATATAATTTATGTAAATATTTTAATTATTTTTGATATTAATTCAAAATATAATTTCATACACTGAAGGCACATCAGGCACATCATGGCAAGTTTTAGATTGTGCATATTTGGCGAACAGGAAGAGCCTACTATTCAAAATTCACTTTTCCCCTAAATAAAAAACAACAGTTACAGCCGGGCGTAGTGGCTGATGCCTGTAATCCCAGCACTTTGGGAGGCCAAGGCGGGCAGATCATGAGGTCAGGAGATGGAGACCATCCTGGCTAACATGGTGAAACCCCGTCTCTACTAAAAATCAAAAAATTAGCCGGGCCTGGTGGCGGGCGCCTGTAGTCCCAGCTACTCGGGAGGCTGAGGCAGGAGAATGGCGTGAGCCTGGGAGGCGGAGCTTGCAGCGAGCTGAGATCCGGCCACTGCACTCCGGCCTGGGCGACAGAGCAAGACTCCGTCACAAACAAACAAACAAAAAATTGAATATTTATCTCTAGTATTGGAATGACTTTCTGTATTAGTAATTATTTCTACCCATCTCATCCCTTCCATGTACTTGATTCTATGTAGTATGTGTTTTCTTTCAAATACAGGACTTCCTGTTTTGTTTGCCCTTCGGGTTGAACAGTGGAGGTGCCAGGACATGATTGCTCCCTCTGCAGGGCAAATGGTCAGATAGCATCAGGGCTGCTCTCTGAGACAGTAGCCTCTGCTTAGCCCTGTGTGCAGTGTTTAACCTTTCAATAATCCTTCCTCTCCCAAACAAGCAAATGCTGCTGGGTCCCTTTGCTGAAGTCAGTACAGGAGAATCTATAGCTCCACAGATCAGCCAGAGGGAAGGTTTTCTAAGAGTAACAAATCTTTTTTTGCAACATGCTTTTTCTAGAAGCTTTTTGTCATTCTGGCAGTAAACTTGTTTTCCACTTGCTGCCTTAGCAACAAGACCTGAAGTCACTCCCCCTCCAGTCAGTGGCTTGATTATAAGAGCACTAACATTATACACAGAACTAGAAGAAAATTCCATACTGGGGAAACCCACAGGCATTACCTGCTTCTTGGGTTAGAGAATTATTTATGTATATTCTTAGTATCTCCTTAAAGGAAAAGGTCAAATAGGAATCTTGGAAATGGTGCATCTGAACCTTGGGTGATCTCAAATCTGGAGTGAATGCTGTAGCTTACGTTCTTGTTAGGTGCCTGCCTCTGGCCACAACAAAGAACGGTGTTTCTCCGCAGAGTCCTCTGTGGTTACTGAAGGAAGAGCCAAAATGTTAAGGTTCCCTTCTTTTGTACCAATCTGAGGCTAACTCTCGTTTTCAGGATTCTTTGTTCAATCCGAGAATATAAAGTTCAAATTGAGAATAAATATTTGTTTACCAAAGAATAGAATTCAGATGGATTTTAGCTTTAGTTAATCCCTTGAGAGCTCATTTAAATATTTCTTGCCAAATTCAGTTTTATGTTTTAATAAAACGTGCTCAGTACAGAAGTTAGGTGATCACATAACTAAGGCAAAGGTTAAGGATTAACTGTAACCACAGGTAGGCTTGTGCTCCACTAGAGCTGAAGACTGCAAAATACTAGGGGTTTAAAGTTGGAATGCACAAGTTGCTGTTTTTCTGTATTTTCTTTAGTATGTTAAAGATGTACTATATGTGCCTTAGAAATTAAATCTGGTAGCATCCTCATAAGCAATGATGGAAAGCTAGATTAAGAAAAGGAACTCCTACCTTCCCAGAACAGGCAGAGAATGCCGTGAAATCTCCAAAGCAAAATGTCTTTAGGTCATAATACTATGCCGTCTCTCTGTAAAGAAATGCATTTTTTTCTTAACAAATTCAAATTCCTAACTTCCAGGGCTTACAAAAAAAGAACCACGTCACCGGGTATACTTAGCTGGACCACATGGCCCTGAGCAGTCTCCCTGGATTTCACGTTCTCTGCCAAGAAGGGATCCTGGGTTGGAGGAAGGGAGAAGATACGTTAAACTTTAAACCCAAATATGGGCAAAAGATTGTTCCCTTGCTTCCTCATGCTTAGTTAAGACAGGTCAAGAACATTTTTTTAAAGGCTAGAGGATTAAAGCGAGAAGTGCCGTAGAGCCAGGAAATCTACATTCTGAATGTTGCTTGCATTCTGAATGTCTATGGCCCATAGTCCCCATACTGTGGTGCCCTAAGAGGAAGGACAAGCCCCTTCCTGTGTTCCTGAAGTCTTTGCCTTGGCCTGCCTCTCATAGATGCACCATTTTAACATCTAAAGTCAGTAACACAGTAATCCCCTCTTTATCCTCGGGATAAATTTTAAGACCTTCAGTGGGTGCCTGAAACTATGCATGGTACTGAACCCTATATATACTGTACATTTTCCTATGCATACATACCTATGGTAAAGTTTAATTTATAAATTAAGCACAGTGAGAGTTTAACAGCAATAACTAATGATAAATTAGAACAATTATAACAATATACTGTGAAAAGTTACGGGAATGCAGTCTCTCTCCCTCTTGCTGTCTCCAAATATGATACCGTCCTGCAGGTAACTGAAACTGTAGAAAGCAAAACCACAGGTAAGGGGGGACTAACTACTATACTCTCCAAGACAACCAGCGTTCTCAACGTCCTAACCAAGAAATTCTGCATCCTGTAATCTCCTCTTTGAATTTCTGTTTAATGGTATCCTCCTCTGCCAAGCACTGCATCTGATATTTTAAATACTTGTCTCATTTAAATACCCTGTAAAGTTCATGTTATTGACCTCATTTTATAGAGGAGGAAAGTAAGTTTAAAAAAAAAATTGGGGGGGTCAGGTGCGGTGGCTCACACCTATAATCACAGCACTTTAGAAGGCTGAGGCAGTTGGATTGTTTCAGCCCAGAAGTTTGAGACCGGTGTGGGCAACATCTCTATAAAAAATTAGCTAGGTGTGGTGGTGCATGCCTGTAGTCCCAGCTACTTGGGAGGCTGAGGTGGGAGAATCGCTTAAGCCCAGAAGTCAAGGCTGCAGTGAGGCATGATCGTGCCACTGCACTTCAGTCTGGGCAGCAGAATGAGACCCTGTCTCAAAAATGTATGTATGTGTGTGTGTGTATGTATGTGTGTGTATATATATATTTTTTTCTTTTTTTTTTTCCCCTTTAGTGACACACTTAATTAAGTGATGAAACTGGGCTACAAACCTGATTCTGTTGAACGCTAAAAGCCACATTGTGTCAAAACTCTGTAGTGCCTTTCAGTTTTAGAGTGCTGTCCTTGGAGGTTTCAGTTTTATTTTATTAAAGAAGACAGAATCTCGTTCACCCACAATCTTATATCTCCTAGAAATTTCTGTATTGAAACATTCTGTTCTGAACTATGTTCAGTATCCAGTCTCTGTAAGCTACTTGAAGACAGCTAACATAGGGAAGGGAGGAGAATATTGGAAACAGACTGTTACACTATGGTTCACGTGGACAGCATTCACCCTCATCAGAAATGGCCAATCTGTTGCATATCTGCCTTCCTCTGCACTGTTTAAGTTTTAATTATCTTCCAACTGTCTGAGCTGCTGTTGAGGACCTCAGCAAGAACAAAGGATATTTGTTCTATTTTTCAGCAGTTCTCCTCTCTGCACACTGATGAAGTCACTGGCTGCCAGTGCCCTTATTATCTGGTTAAATCAGAGTCTGACTTGTGCTGAAAAGGCAAAGAAATAAATCTTAAACTTTACCTATATTCAGGATTTCTTGTGACAGAGAAAATGTGATACCTACTTCTCCAGTTTTGGTGTTATGACCCAGAACCAAGTTTTGTTTTGTTTTTCAAAAAAAGCAAAAAGAGAGAGGACTCTCCCATTCCTATCCCTTGGATTTTTCAATAACTTGGGTAGTGATAACTTCTTTTACCTTGGGGTGCTCCACTGTGAGCACCGTTAAGGAAATATGCTGGTGGTCAAGGATGGTACCTGTGCTGTCTCCTCCCCCTTTCAGTCGTTGCTCATGGATCAAGGCACTACTCCTGTGCTGGACAGGGCCTTTTTTGTTGTGGTGGTTTGTTTTGAGACAGAATCTCACTCTGTCACCCAGGCTGGAGCACAGTGGTGCGATCTCAGCTAACTGCAACCTCCGCCTCCTGGTTTCAAGCGATTCTCCTGCCTCAGCCACCCAAGTAGCTGGAATTACAGGCGCATGCCACCACGCCTGGCTAATTTTTGTATTTTTAGTAGAAATGGGGTTTTGCCATGGTGGCCAGACTGGTCTTGAACTCCTGACCTCAAGTGATCCACCCACCCAGACCTCCCAATGGGTTGGGATTACAGGGCCACCACGCCTGGCCCTGAATTCTTAATGTAGAGTTTCAGGCTGCTCCTCCCGTCATTGATGTTGGGCCATTAGTTGAAGCCTTTTGCCATTTCTAGGCTAGATCTTTAGTATGGGGAAAGTCCAGGATGTTTGCAACTTTTTGCTTGAGAAAAAGGAGCTTGGCTTCTTTCTTTTGATGTCACATTTTTTAAAATATGTATTTGAGTAGGGACATTACACCATTTTTGCAAATTATGCTATAATTTTTTTTTTCTAGAGACGTAGAAAGCATTGTAGAAGTAGAATAATTAAACTTGTTGTGAGCATTGCATATAACAGGCTGATCAGAAGGTGTGATATATAATGGTGAACTGCTCATTTGACTTCAGGATTATGCAGCAGAGATAACATTATCTTCATTTACACAGAACTTTTTATCTGGAGGCATCTCTCAATGCGTTTCCCACCATATATATTATTTTGTTTGTTATCACAAATACTATCATAAGGGTATAAAATGTATTCCAGTATAACTTTTTATTCTCAGTTGCTTATAACTGCGGGGCGAGAGAGGGGAGGGTTGCGTATTTTCTTGCATTCCTAATGTTTGCACTGGGTAAAATTTGGGAAATAAGTTGTCTAAACTTGGAAAACCTGATTCCATATATTGTTTTAAAAAGAAAGAACAGGAGGGAAGGAAGGTTATTGAATCCCCTTAGGTTAGCCTGGAATATATTAACCTTAAGAACCGCCATTGGGAAAAGACCCTGTTAGTCACTTCCTGGCTCTTCTGTGCACAGTAGGAGAGCTGTCTCTCCTTTGGTAGAGATTTCAGCTAGAGAGTAGCAAAATGATGTGATCAAATTCCACTAAACCACATTCCCTCTATTCCCTCTGAGGTTGCAGACAGCAGCACTCAGGCTGTCACAGCCATATACAGTTGAAAATGCTATGCTGGTTGAGTTCCTGTGGGTTTAAGGAAATGGACAAAATTAGATTCAGGCCAAGGTGCCAGAATTAATACACTCCTTCCCTTCCAGAAAGCATCAGGGAGATTGTCACTGCCAAAGTGAAGGACAATATAGTCTTTACTACCCAGACCAGTAAGAACTTATGTTGGATGAACCTACCCATCCACCCAAACCCAGTAAAAGCAGTACTTTCTGTCTGCCCTGAGGGTTTGAAGGAACAGATTAGGGCCAAATTCCTGCTTAACCAGTGGGCTCTGGTACATGTAGCAGTTGCCTTAATTCTCAACACAGGAAGAGTGGTGTCTCCCTGCAGTAGGTGTGAGCACACTGGACAGGCAGTTCAGGAGATAGCATTAATATTGGTTATAAAGATGAGTGATCAGCTCATGTCAAGGAGCAGATGGCTAAATGAGGTGCACAGGGAATGCCATGAGAGTCAGGCTTGAAGAATCAGGAGGGAAAATAGCCCATGATATAAAAACCCCAAATATAGTCTCCTTAATGTGAATTTTCTAAATCGGCATTTACATTATACAGTTAACTTGGACTGATGAGAAATGTAAGGAAATTACTGAATTAGTGAATAGCGATTAACTCAGAAGTAAAATTATATCGTCTAAATTGAAGGTTGTTTTACACAGCAGAGGGGTGGAGATTACTAAAACCTTGTCCAGTGTGTCATGTCCTAATTGAAATCTGTTCATTTAATATACCCCATCCTTCAGAGTGCATAGTTCATAATTTGGGAGGCGTTATCAGTTAATCTAGTTACTTTTCCTGGTTCTTCCTTTGAATTCCAGTAAGACGGTGTGTGGCACATCCCTCGTGGAGTCATGTGACACTCAGAAGAGTGAGTTTATCTGTTCATTAACCTGTGAACTGTCAGGTCCCTTTGGAGAGTGAAGAGAGCAAGTTACTCCAAGGTTAATGCTTGTTTGTCGGAGATGAAGTCTCCAGGGAATTTTTTTTTTTTTTTGAGACGGAGTCTTGCTCTGTCACCCAGGCTGGAGTGCAGTGGCCGGATCTCAGCTCACTGCAAGCTCCGCCTCCCGGGTTTACGCCATTCTCCTGCCTCAGCCTCCCGAGTAGCTGGGACTACAGGCGCCCGCCACCTCGCCCGGCTAGTTTTTTGTATTTTTTAGTAGAGACGGGGTTTCACCGTGTTAGCCGGGATCGTCTCTCGATCTCCTGACCTCGTGATCCGCCCGTCTCGGCCTCCCAAAGTGCTGGGATTACAGGCTTGAGCCACCGCGCCCGGCCATCTCTAGGGAATTAAAGAGGATGAACAGGCCAAGATGCTCAAGGGCTGCCCAGTGAAACTCTGCACTGTGTGCAGGTGCCAGATTGATGTGGCCAGGATGGAGGCTGCAGAGCAGGCTGGGCCATCTCTGCAGATCACTTCCTCTGGTCAGGAGACTTCCCAGCAGTCAAGTGGGAGGCTGGCGTCAGTGTATAAGGTTAACTTCCTAACAAAGATTTAGGAGCATTATTAAAATAAAAGAAACTGTGAGGAGTTTTCAGTAGTTTCTGGATTTTTCCTTTTAAAGAAGAAAGCAATATTGATTTCGTGCATTCATCTCCAATGGATGAAATCTTCCACTGAGCTGGAAAGCATCTGATTGTGCACATGTGCTCCCGCACATTCCTAACCACAAGGCAAGAGCAGAAGCTACTTGGTGTTATCTGGTAAAAATGTCTTCAGGTCATGTACCTGACTGACATTCAGGGGTTGAACTGAACAGCACCTGGTTTGGTTTTTTTGGGTAAATCCAATCTAAGTTCTACTTAATTTTCTGCAAAATGACATCTCCCTTATTTTGCTATAATTCTTCTAGGTTCAATCGGAGCTACCCATAAGGAGCAGATACAGGGTCTGAGGTCAAGCTTAGAGTATCCTTTCTTTGGTCTATATCCTGGTGTACTATATGTTTAAGTGACGTGTCTTATTCTGGTATCCTTGGATTGGTTGTGGTGGGAGCTCATTTTCAACAGATTTTCTTTTCTTTTTACCATCAGGTATATTCGAATTGTTGGGACTCACAACACAGTGAACAAGATTTTTCACATTGTGGCTTTTGAATGTATGTTTACAAACAAAACCTTCACTCTTGAGAAGGGGCTGATAGGTAAGTATCACAATTACATTTTTATATATATATTTAGGTATTTTATCTTCGAATACTTTGTTACTCTGTTAAGTTATCTTAATCAGTTCTAAGGACTCTGGTTGATTTAAATGCCTTATTGCTGGGTGACATAGGGAATGGCTTACCTTTTTTAGAAGTATTCAAAATAGCAATTTCAATGAACTTTAAAGAATGAATGTAAATGTTGTACTAGTGCTTAAGAGTTGAAAATATTTTGGTAATTCATTCAGATTTGCTATGTAGCGAATGTTTGTAATGGTTGGGTGAAGCCCCTCACACGAAGGGATTTAATGATAGGTGAGTTTGAAGAGAAGTCTGTATGATATTGGTTGGATGTTCAGACTTTCCATGGCTGTGCAGGTATTTTGGCCTTTGATTTGATAGGAGTGGTATGCTTAGCTGTGGAGGTATCTTCTTTTCATGGATATATAAATTCATATTTGCCCGATGTAGCCTCAAGAAAGTTCAACTCATGAACGTGCCTCCATATAATTTAAATAAGACCAAAGCGACTGAATTGTCACTTCTGAATTGTCATTGCAAAAGTCAAGTGATCGGATGGGAAATACTGCCTGACTGATATTTGGAAAGAGGATTTTAAATTTTGGTGTAATTGTTTGCTTGGTTGTTTTCTGTCTTGTTTTGTTTTTATTTTCAGTAATGGGTAGTCTGGGCATTGTGCACAGTCCATCCCAGGTCTTGACATTCATGAGTAGCTTTGCCCATCCAGACTGCTTATTCTGCTTTTTTCCCCCCATGCCCATAGGTTTTCACTCACCTGCTGCAAAGATCATGCTTAGATCAATTAGCTCCTCGATTCTGTCCCTTTATTGCAGTTTCCTTTGAGAAGAGACTTCGTATGTTCCGGTGTGGGGATAAGATGACCTTGCCTTGTGGTCTAAAATAGAATTCTGTACCTTTACAAAGGGACTCGTGTCACCTCTCCTTCCCAAGTTTTGTTCATGTTGGCACACATGTCCATATTGACCTAAAAGCACGGGAATAACTATAATGAGAAAGATGAGTGTAACTTGCAAATGTTTATTAACTCTTTAAATGGTCATAGCCTAAATTTTCCTAACATCTGCTGAGTCTAAAGCCTAATCCTTTACTTACGGAAATTTGGGAGAATAATATTAATAAAGTAGCAGGAGTGGAAAATTTTCCAGTATAGAGAGTATTGGAGCTCAACTGAAATAGCTGCCTTGGTTTTAATTTTGTTATGAATATACTTTTAACATTAAATATAAATATTAATAATTTGTGTGACTTTTGAGTAATTTGAAAGTTAGCAAGTTTGAAGCATTACCTGATATTATTGTATTTTAATTCTGTAGGCTGTACAGAATTGTGGTGATGGAGGGTTGCTGGGAGGGCATTCTTTTTCACCTGTTGTTCAGGCTCTTCTACAGACTGTAGGCCTCACTGTATATCTGACTGTGTAGTTAGGAGAGCCCTCAGTGAGAAGGATCTTAGAAACCAAGACCTTTCTTATTTACAAGATGTGTAGCACTTGGCTACTTATTTCAGCTCAGTGCACTGCATTTTTGAACATGCTGCATAGAAGGCACCATCTACATCAGTCAGCCCCCTCTTCTTACTGGAGGAAGAACAGTTTTGTGGACACTGTAATCATGAAAGAAACAAACCTGTCTGGCATGAAACTCAGGATTGGTTGTCATGAGGGGTGCTGCTGTTGGTATGCATGTTTTGTCCAAATTGAACTAGTCAGCATCATCAGAAGCCGTAACAGTCTCAGATATGTTGGTGATGAAAGAAAATTACAGAGATACAAAAAGTGTTTTTGGTGCAGGTGCCAGATTGATGTGGCCAGACATCAATTAGACACTCTTCAAGCACTCTTCCATGATGCTCACAAGTTTGACTGCAAAGAGCACTGTAATCATCTGCCTGTTATTGTCCCTCAGCCAAATGGGAGCAGTGGTGCAGGTAGGCAGATATATACACGCGCTTGCCAGAAGATGGTCTGCAGTGGAACCCCCTCTGACCCTCCTTGAACCATCCTCACAGTTCAGAGCTGCTCATCCGCGGCAGTGGTGTGAGTGGTAAGGAAGTTCAGGGGGATTTCATTATCCTCTGACATTGCAGCTCTGCTTACCTTCCAGAGGTGTTTAAAACAGTAATCTCCAGCTTTCCATGTTGATTATCTCAGGTGCATTTTAGCAACACACAGGCCTTGGCCAGTCACCCTACTGGTCCTTGACAGGTCCTCTACGGGGGTACAGGTATGTCAAAATCACCTGGAGTTATTTTTAAATTGCAGATGCTTACTTCTTACACTTTCTTATATCCTGTGAAATATGCAGTCCCCTCCTGAGAATCACTGATATGAACTCCATGATTTCTTGGGGAAAAAAAAGTAAAACTAAGATAATGTCATCGTAAGTAATTAGAGTGTCAAATCCTACTTTTTTTTTTTTTGAGACAGAGTTTCACTCTGTTGCCCAGGCTAGAGTGCAGTGGCACGGTCTTGCCTCGCTGCAACCTCCGCCTCCTGGGTTCAAGCAATTCTCCTGTCTCAGCCTCCCAAGTAGCTGGGACTACAGGTGTGTGCCACTATGCCTGGCTAATTTTTGTATTTTTAGTTGAGACAGGGTTTCGCCATGTTGGTCAGGCTGATCTTGAACTCCTGACCTCAGGTGATCCACCTGCCTCGGCCTCCCAAACTGCTGGGATTACAGGCGTGAGCCACTACGCCTGGCTCTCAAATCCTACCTTTATGTTTCTAGATTCAGAATGTTTTTCTTTCACAATTCCTGGTCTTCTTTTCATAGTGCAAGCTCCTATAATTATTCTTCTGTAGGCCTCAAAAATCACTTTTATAATATTTTTAATTTTAAAAAGTTAGATTCTAATGTTATTATTTAAAATATATAATGATGACAGGAAATAACATAAGTAAAAATAAGCACACCCACTATATGAGATTTTAGTCTTCTTTTCCCACCAAAGGGGTTCTTTCCCATTTTTGATGACTGTGTCATGCCTCATACAGCTTCACTGGCACAGATTCATGGGAGGCTTTGGAGTCCTCGGGTTCACATAGCCACAGGAAGAGGCCCTAGTTCAACCGCGTTGCCTGGAGCCGGGCCTTTCTCCCACCTTTGCTGTTGCCACTATGACCTCTTCTCATTTGGTGGCTGCATCTGGATCTTGTTGGAATGTATTCTTTCCTGGGAGAGTCAGCCTGTGATGACTGTCTCCTCTGTGTTAGGAGGCATTTGTAAGAAACCCTAACCTGTCTTACTAGTGAGGCATGGAAGAAGTAATTAGAAGAGATGTGACTGCTATTTCATAAACGTTCAACCTCCCAAACAATGTATTTACTTTGCCTTAGCACTCTACTTTGGTGATACTTGCATAGCATTTGCCAAGTCCTTCTGATTTTTTTGTAATGATTTCCAAATCTGCCTTTTCATTTAATCTTGTGTTTAAATTCACTTTTTAATGCCCTACTAGTTATCCAAGTAGAGAGAGCAGTACCTATCACCCAGCTTTAAAGAATTATCAATTCACAGCTAACCTAGTTTTATCTGTATGTGATCTACTTTGTCCCTATCAGATTATTTTGAAATTAATCTTGGACATTTTATCATTTCATCTATAAATACTTTATTATGCAAATCTAAAAGTAAGGCCTCCTTATTGTAGCCATAAGCACAATGCCATCATACTACCCTAAAATTGAACAGTAATTCCTTAAGAGCATTACATATGCAGTCAATGTTCCAACTTCCCTAATTGTTTCAAAGTCTGGAGTCAGAATGTGTTTTTATAGGTTGAGTAAATCAGAATTCAGATAAGGTCCATATTATGCAAATAACTGTTGTGATTCTTAAATCTCTTTAAATCTATAGGTTCTCTTCTATTATCTGTCTATCTTTGTCTGTTTTTCTCTAATTATTTATTTGTTAAGAAACTAGGCTTTTCTCGTATAGAGTGTCTACCAGTCTAGATTTTGGTCATTGAATTTCCATGGTAATATTTAGCATGTTTATCTTTTGCATTTCTTGTAACTTGGTAGTTGGATAGAGCCTTAATCAGATTCAACTACTATTTTTTGGTAATAATGTTCCATAGGTAGTGTTGTGTGTATCTATCCAGAAGCAGAGAAAACCTCTAGTTGTCTCTCTCTTTTGGATGTTCACATCCATTGATGATTATTTTCTGGATTCATTATTTCGTAATTTTGGATTACAAATGGTTATTTTCCAAGTATGTCATTCCTTCTTCATTTAGTCCCTAGAAAGAGAAAATTTTCTTCAACACTCATTTAGTAACCCTGAGATACAATTCGCTCAGGAAAAGAAGGATAAATATTACATTCTTTCCCTTTGTTCACCAGTTTTCAAAATAAAGAGGTGGTTCCCTAGCATCCTTCAAGGGTGACAAAGGTTTGTTTTGGGATTTGTTAGGGGGAGGTAAATACATATCATTTTGAATTTGTGGGAATAAACACGATTGAAATCTTTTAATCACTTGCGGTTATTAGTAACGATATTCAAATCATTGTATCTTTAGCTTCTTCAAATTGGATAAGACTTTAGTAGTCCTTGATAGCTCTGTGCTTTCTGGCATAACAAGATGTACTAGGTTTATTTTGTACGTTTCCTGCCCTTGATCTGGAATCAGCCATTTCTTCATGAAGGCTTGGTACTGTATAGAGGAAAATTACATTTGGAAACCTCAGTGTAGATACTGTAGATGATCTTTGCTACTGTGTTTGTTGCTATTTGTAGACCCTTTAGTAGACAGAACTAGGAAATACATGTACATACACTTAATTATTTATATGACATATATTTAGCAGATGAAATGTATCATGAGTATATAGTGACACTTCTAATTCAAATTCAGTACTATAAGATTTTCGTTTAAGCTTTTGATCTTTCTTTCATCTCTTTTTCTTCATAGGTAAAATCTTGGTTATCAGTGATACAGTGCAATATTCATTTGCTCTGTCGCCAGTACATACAGAATAGCTATGAACCATATGATTACTGAAAATAGCTTTAAGATTTTTGTTACTGATTTTCAGGTCCTTCTATCTCTAGAAATATACAGTAAAATGACAATGTTTTAAAGTCACTTGCAATGATTCTCTGTGTAGTTATGCCACTAGTTCAGTATACAATTAGGTTCATCTGTTCCATTTTGCTTTCAATATTTAGGGATTGCCTTTAAAAAACTTTTGTTTCCTAACTATGTAAAATACTTACATTATTCTAAAATCAAATCTACAAAAGAGCTATATTCAGATAAATGAAGCTTCTATTCCTGCCCTCTCTACCTCTGTAAATAATCTCTTTTTTTTCCTCCTTTAGTTTGTTGTTGTTATTATCCTTCCATTTAAAAGTGGGAAAAATATATTTATTTCTATATTTATATTTTGTATCTTCCCAATGTCTTTAAACAATTGGTAGCACACTATATACCATACATATTATATATTTTTTACTTTACCATGCTTCTTTTTCTTTCTTTCTTTCTTTCTTTTTTTTTTTTTGAGACAGGGTCTTGCTCTATTGCCCAGGCTGTTCTAGAACTCCTGGGCTCTAGACATCCTCTTGAGTAGCCAATAGGACTGTAGGCACATACCACCACACTTGGTTTCACCTTGCTTTTCTGTACTTAACACTTATTTTGGAGCTACCTATAGAGAAAGATATTATTTGTTTCTTTTTGTAGCTGCATGGTCCTCATTAGTATAGATATACCATCGTTTATTTAACTGATGTTAAATAAACAGTTTTCTATTGATGAACCATTTGGGTTGTTTTCAATCTTCCACTCCTACAAATAGTGCTATTGCCTTGTGTATAAGTCTTTTCCTATTTTTGCCAGTGTATCTTTGGGATAGATTTCTAGAGAAGGGATTGTATGATCAAAGAGTAAATGCATATAGAATTTTCCTAGATATTGCCAAATTCACTTTCATAGGGATTATAACATTTTAAAATTCTCACTAGTATTGTATGATAAAGCCTGTTTCCCCACAGCCTTGCCAGTGGAGCATATTGTCAAACTTCTGGACTTTTGCCAGTTTGATAGGTGAGAAATGGTATCTCAGTGCAATTTTAACTGCATTTCTCTTATGAGAGAAATTGAGTATCTTTTCATATGTTTAAGGGCCATTTACATTCCCTTTTTTCTTTTTTAAATGGCTCTTCTCCTCTTATGAGTCTTCTAGATGAATAGAGAATATGGTTTTAGTAAGACTTGGGGGAGCAGTAAACACTTTACACTCAGATTGGAGTGTGACATTCAGCATTACAGAAGTCTGTTTGTGCTTCCTAAGGTCTCCTGGTTCTCCTGGAAAATAGAAGTTCTCATATGTCCCCCTCCATCCTTGTCCCTGGTTCAACCTCTCTGCTTAAGAGATAATAACTAGAGGCCGGGCGTGGTGGCTCAAGCCTGTAATCCCAGCACTTTGGGAGGCCGAGACGGGCGGATCACGAGGTCAGGAGATCGAGACCATCCTGGCTAACATGGTGAAACCCCGTCTCTACTAAAAAATACAAAAAACTAGCCGGGCGAGGTGGCGGGCGCCTGTAGTCCCAGCTACTCGGGAGGCTGAGGCAGGAGAATGGCGTAAACCCGGGAGGCGGAGCTTGCAGTGAGCTGAGATCTGGCCACTGCACCCCAGCCTGGGCGACAAAGCGAGACTCTGTCTCAACAACAACAACAAAAAAAGAGATAATAACTAGAGCATAGAGCTCTAGGTTCAAAATTATGGTTTCATTAACCCTTTCAAAGAATAGGAATAAGATTCTATTATCAGCTTTAGGCTATTAAAGTGTTACTTTTGTGTCTTACCAGCTTGGATCCAGGAAGACTGGTAGCTTTTTGTTCTGTACAGTAGACACCCTTATCTGTGGTTTTGCTTTCCATGGTTTCATTTACATGTAAGCAACCATGGTCCAAAAATATGAAATGGAAAATCCCAGATAAACAATTTGTAAGTTTTAAACTGCATGCCATTCCTGGTAACATGATGAAATCTTGTGCTATCCCACTCTGCCCCACCAGGAATGTGAATCATCTGTTTGTTGAGTGTATCCATGCTGTATATGCTACCTGCCTGTTACTGTGTAGTGAAAAACATAGTGTATATTGAGTTTGGTACCACATGAAGTTTCAGACATTCACTGGGGATCTTGGGACATATCCCCTGCGGGAAGGGGGGACTACTGGGATTGATCTAGGGCAACCACAATCAGCAGCATAAGTACAAGAACTCTGTTGCTGAAGCTGTCGGTACACTCACTACTGCCGCCACACCTGGAGTTGTGCTATCTGAACAGAAACGCTGGAGTCCATATTCACCTGCTGCTACCTTCAGTACCACTAGAAACAAATAGACAAGAACATGTCTTTTTCCTTCCTCCTATATTTCAATCTCCCGCCAGACTCTTCTGTTGGCAGAACAAAAAAACAGCCTGGTAAGGGGAGTCTGGGTGACTGTAGTTTTCAAAGGTTTAGCCTCTGAGATCCAGTGTAGAACAAGGGAAGGAAGAAAGCTGAAAGCAAACAGATGACTGACACAAAGACAGGAAGACAGGCAGTGTAAAGGAGGCTCCTTCCAACAGGAAACTTAAAATCTGATTCAAAGTAGCCGGACAGTCACACTGGCAAGGTATGGAAATAAGTGGAGTGGAGAACAACAGACAAAGGCATAAACAGGCATGGAGAAAGGTTAAGTATTGATTTGGGCTGCAAAGGAACCCAACATATCTCTTGCCTAGTAAGATAAGGCTTCATGAAGAATGGTATTTTGAGCTCGGCCTTGAAAGATTCAGTAAATATTAAGGGGCATTACAGAAGTGCTAATTTACATAGCAATAATACTGTTTCCTTCAGAGGAGCTGAAGCTAGTAAATAAAAATAGGTTGTCTGTGGTTGCTACTGTCATTTAAAACTATTTTGAGATTGTAACAGTATGTTTAGAATGCTGTAAAATTTCTGGGAAAGTAAACAGAGTTGGAAATCTGGGCTGTGAAGGGTTTTGGCATCCAGTGGCCTAGGAATATAATACGACTTCTGTGCTTCACAATTATGTTTAGTAAAGTGAATGTCCTCCGGAGCAGAAACAGAGATTCGGTAGTGAGGGAGTTCAGTAGCAGATGAAGGTGTTAGAATGTGGCAAAGAAGCAAATGTCCTGGCTTGGCAGAGGGGCCTTAAATGTCTTAATGCAGATAGTTTCCTACAATGGCACTGGTGAGTCTGAACTAGTGTAGACCAGGAGGCTGTGCTTTTCCAAGTCCTATTTCTCTAACCAGATATTAAGGCTGGTTCTGTTTGTCAGTAAAGCTTAACTTCTTTAGCTATTGTAAATTTCTTGGCATTAAGCAGACATTTATTAAGAGGCTGCTGAGTGTATCTTAGACACAGGGGAGAGAAAGACACATGGGTGTAGTTTCTGCCTTGAAGGATCTTAAGAGCTAATAGAGAAGAAAGACACTTAAACAGAAGGTGACAACTCAGTAAAATAAGTCATGTATCCGGAAGTTTCAGCAGATGCTGTAGGAATGCTGAACAGGGGGCATTAACCTCAGCTGAGGGAATGATATCAGGAAGACCTACTAGTGGAGGGTATGAATTGGGTCAGGGATATGGTTTGGCGGTGTCTCCACCCAAATCTCATCTTGAATTGTGATTCCCATAATCCCACATGTCGTGGGAGGGACCCGGTGGGAGCACCGTTCTTGTGATAGTGAGTGAATTCTCACGAGATCTGATGGTTTTATAAGGCGACTTTCCCCCCTTGTTTGGCACTTCTCTTTCCTTCTGCTGTGTGAAGAAGGTGCCTTTCTTCTCCTTCCCCTTCTGCCATGGTTGTAAGTTTCCTGAGGCCTTCCCAGCCATGCAGAATTATGAGTCAATTAAGCCTCTTTCCTTTACTAAATTACTCAGCCTCAGTTATTTTTTCATAGCAGCATGAGAATGGAATAATACAGTCAGTCCTTAAGGAAGGGAAGAGTAGGGAAGCTCAGGGGAGAATCACACAAAATGGTCAGTGTGTGCAAAAGCTTATCTCCTACCCATTCCACAGGCAGAGCCCCTTCTAGTGGACCACCTTGCACCTGATGGAGGAATTGGAGTAGAAGTTACAGTTAACTGTGGTCTTTTACTTTTCCCTTCTAGGGTTCTCAGCTTAGTATGTGGTCAGTGTGTATGTATGTGTAGTAGTCCATTTTCACACTGCTATAGAGAACTACCTGGAGGCCGGGTGCTGTGGCTCACACTTGTAATCCCAGTAGTTTGGGAGGCTGAGGTGGGCAGATCACCTGAGGTCAGGAGTTCGAGACCAGCCTGGCCAACATGGTGAAACCCCATGTCTACTAAAAATACAAAAATACAATTATGGTGGCGGGCACCTGTAATCCCAGCTACCTGGGAGGCTGAGGCAGGAGAATCACTTGAATCCGGAAGGCAAACATTGCAGGGAGCTGAGATTGCGCCACTGCACTCCAGCCTGGGAGACAGAGTGAGACTCTATCTCAAAATAAATAAATAAATAAATAAATTAGCTGGACATGGTGGCACGCGCCTGTAGTCTCAGCTACTCGGGAGGCTGAGGAAGGAGAATCGCTTGAACCCGAGAGGCAGAGGTTGCAGTGAGTCAAGATCATGCTGCTGCACTCCAGGCTTGGCAACAGGGCAAGACTCCCTCTCAAAAAAAAAAAAAAAAAAAAAAGAACTACCTGGAGGCCGGGCACAGTGGCTCTCGTCTGTAATCTCAGCAGTTTAGGAGGCCAAAGCAGGTGGATTGATTGAGGCCAGGGGTTCAAGACCAGCCTGGCCAACATGGCAAAACCCTGTGTCTGCTAAAAATACAAAAATTAGCCAGGTGTGGTAATGCGCGCCGGTAGTTCCAGCTACTCAGGAGGCTGAGCCATGAGAATCCTTTGAACCCAGGAGGCGGAAGTTGCAGTGAGCTGAGATTGCGCTACTGCTCTCTAGTCTGGCCAATAGAGTGAGACTCTGTCTTAAAAAAAAAAAGTAAGATTAAAATAAAATAAAAGAACTACTTGGGACTGGATAATTTATAAAGAAAAAAGGTTTAATTGATTCACAGTTGTGCATGGCTGGGGAGAGGCCTCAGGAAACTTATATTCATGACAGAAGGCAAAGGAGAAACAAGGCACATCTTACATGGCAGCAGGAGAGAGGGTGAGAGAGCAAGGAAGTGCCACACTTTTAAACCATAAGATATCATGAGAACTCACTCACTATAATGAGAACAGCATGGGGAAATTCCACCCCCATGATCCAGTCACCTCCCACCAGGTCCCTCCCTCAACACATGGGGATTATAATTCAAGATAAGATTTGGGTAGGGACACAAAGCCAAACCATATCAATTATGTATCTTATTATCCTTTCCTTTTTTTTTTTTTTTAAGAATAAAGATTGCCTGAAAAAAATTTTTTACTGCTCTTGTTTTATAGGATTGACTTCATTTTACAGGATTGAATTTTTGGGCTCTACTTATATATTCCCTTATTATCATAAGGATAGATAGATATAGTAGTACGAATGTGTGTGTGTGAAGGTAAATGTAAATGTGTACAGTTTGTTTTTGTTTTTATTTTATTTTATTTTATTTTTGAGATGGAGTCTTGCTCTGTCACCCAGGCTGGAGTGCAGTAGCACAATCTCAGCTCACTGCAAACTCCGCCTCCTGGGTTCAAGTGATTCTCTTGCCTCAGCCTCCCGAGTAGCTGAGATTACAGGTGTGCACCACCACACTTGGCTAATTTTTGTATTTTTAGTAGAGACGGTTTCACCATGTTGGCCAGGCCTGTCTTGAACTCCTGACGGCAAGTGATCCTCCCACCTTGGCCTCTCAAAGTACTGGGATTACAGGCATGAGTCACCATGCCCAGCTGTTAAATATAAGTTCTAGTTTCAGATAATCTCTGTGTTCACGCATATGAGCATATGCTTTTAGAAGCAGCCAGTACGTATCTTGAATGCATTGTTGCTTAGAAATGTCTTCCTCCAGATACCCTAACTCATCTTTCTCAAATTTGAAGCTGAACACATCCCTAGAGCAGGGGGCACAGTGCCGCCAGTCTCTTTGTTAAAGAATAGCAAAAGTGACCTTTACTCCAGTTCCCAGTAAGTTCCTCATCTGCATCTGAGACCCCCTCAACCTGGACTTCATTGTCATATCACTATCAGCATTTTGGTCATAACAATTTAACAAGTCTCTAAGAAGTTCTAAGCCTTCCCTCATCTTCCTGTCTTCTTTTGAGCCCTCCAAGCTGTTCCAGCTCTACCCATTACCCAGTTCCAAAGTTGCTTCCACATTTTCAGGTATCTTTGTAGCAATGGCACACTTCTCTGGTACACATTTTTTTGTGTTAATCCATCTTCACACTTCTGTAAAGACATACCTGAGACTGGGTAATTTATAAAGAAAAGTTTAATTGGCTCGTGGTTTTGTGGGCTGTATGGGCTTCTGTTTCTGTAGAGGCTTCAGGAAACTTACAGTCATGGTGAAAGGCAAAGGGAAAACAGGCACATATTTACATGGCCAGCAGTAGAGAGAGAGAGAGTGAAGGAAGAGGTGCTACACACTTTCAAACAACCAGATCTTGTGAGAACTCTATTATGAAAACAGCAAAGGGGAGGTCTGCCCTCGTGATTCAGTCACCTCCCACCAGGCCCCTCCTCCAACACTGGGAGTTACAATTTGACATGAGATTCGAGTGGGGAAACAGATTGAAACCATATCATACATGTATATAAGTTTTTACCAGAAGAGTGGAAATACTGCACAAAACTAACTTAACTGTTTTTTTTTTTTTTTTTCACTTTGTAATACTTGCACATTTTACTGATACTCTCTACCTTTGGTTTTTTGATGAATAAGGAAGGACTTAAGGGAAGGGACCTATGGGTGGCCCTGTCTTTCCCTTTCTTTTTACATTGTTATTTTCAGCATGTGTATTTGGCTAATACAAGGTAATAACAAGAGTGAAAAAGGATATGATAGAAGCAGGAACATCTTTACATGGCCAGCATCTGCATCTGAGATTGGTCATTGGTGCTTCTTGAAATGCCTTTGCCTTCCTTCTGCTTCATCACTAGCCATATTACCAAGAACCATCCACCCCTGGCCTACCTCATGCCATTAGAGATGGGATAATGGTCTGGAACAATGGTGGGGGCAGTAGGATGATGTGCGCTCATAAATTCGGTTGCTATTAAGTGAGCATGACAAGGAGATCTGCTGGAGTTTTTAAACTTTTTCTCCCACAAACAACAAATGCCTACCTGGAAATAAAGTTAATAAATCCACAGGCTTTAATGTAAAGAAACTATAAATCTTTAAAGAGCACTGATTAATGGAAAGAAATATTCCTGGATAGGAAAATTTAATATTGTAAAGATGTTGGTTCTTCCCATTTTAATGTATAAATTTAATATAGTACTACTACTCAAAATCTCAGTTTTGTGTGTGTGTGTGTTTTAATATTTTGCTCAGTTATTTGAAAATATTTTCCAAGAGAATAAATAAGTAGAAATATCTTTTCCTTCTCCCCACTCCTTAAAAAAAGCCTGAAAAAAAATAAAAAAATAAAATGAATGAGGGGTCTATTCCCAGCAGGTATTAAAATTAGTACTGCATAGTAATGTGGCATTAATGCAAGAACAAACTGGTAGATAAATAAAGCAATCATCTACACTCTGAATTATATCCCAGTATGTGTAAGAATGTAATGTGAGATAAAGGTGACATCTCACATCAATTAAGAACCAAAGGATAACACAGCAAATGATGCTGAGACAGTTAACAATTGCAAACAGTTACATGAAATTTTTTCCTCATACTAGATACAAAAGCATTTTCTTGTTAAAGAGGTAGATTTTACAATGTGACTCCAAAAGAGCTGTAGGAAACTGTATTAATAAGTATTTATCTTATCTCAAGGTGAGGAACAACTTCCTCAGCACAAAAGCAAAGGCAGAAACCATAAACAGAATTCAAAGGTGTTTGACAAACTGGAAAAAAATAATTGCAACATACATGACAAAATAAGTACGAAAAAAAAGATGATTCCCTTACAGAAAATGTATACAAACAGCAGTTATTTAAAAAGAAAGGGCCAGGCACTGTGGCTCACGCCTGTAATCCCAGCACTTTGGGATGCCAAGGCGGGTGTATCACGAGGTCAGGAGATCGAGACCATCCTGGCCAACATGGCGAAAACCCGTCCCCTGAAAATACAAAAACAAAATTAGTCGGGTGCGGTGGCGGGCTCCTGTAGTCCCAGCTACTCGGGAGGCTGAAGCAGGAGAATGGTGTGAATCCAGGAGGCGGAGCTTGCAGTGAGCCGAGACCGCCCCACTGCACTCCAGCCTGGGTGACAGAGCAAGACTCCGTCTCAAAAAAAAAAAAAAAAGAAAGCCGTAATAGTCCATAAACTTGAAAGTATTTCGCCTCGCTAATAATTAAATAAGCGCAGTAACAATTTTTTTGCTTACTTGGCAAATATTTTTCATTAAGATTTTTTTATATATATATAAATAAGACAAAGTCATGTCTTATCAAAAATCAAACAATACAGAAGTACATAAGTAAAACATTTCTTTTTTTGCTTTTTTTTTCAGGACAGGGTCTGTCACCCAGGCTAGAGTGCAGTGATGCAATCACAGCTCCCTGTAGCCTTGACCTCCTGGGCTCAAGTGATCCTCCTGCCTCGGCCTCCCAAGTAGCTGGGACCACAGGCATGCCCCACCACACCCAGCTATTTTTGTTATTGTTGTTGAGACAGGGGTGCCATTATGTTTACCCAGGCTGGTCTTGAACTCCTGGGCTCAAACTATCCTCCCAACTTGGCCTCTCAAAGTGCTGGGATTCCAGGTGTGAGCCACTGCACCTGGCCAAAATATAATGTTTTGTGTTTCAACTTGCATTAGCCTAGTTATTGCTAAAATTGAGTATTTTTAAATATTTCTTGGTCCCCCCACTCCTTTTTTTTTTTCTTTTTTTTTTTTTTTTTTTTTTTTTGAGACGGAGTCTCGCTCTGTCACCCAGGCTGGACTGCAGTGGCCGGATCTCAGCTCACTGCAAGCTCCGCCTCCCGGGTTCACGCCATTCTCCTGCCTCAGCCTCCCGAGTAGCTGGGACTACAGGCGCCCGCCACCTCGCCCGGCTAGTTTTTTGTATTTTTTAGTAGAGACGGGGTTTCACTGTGTTAGCCAGGATGGTCTCGATCTCCTGACCTCGTGATCCACCCGTCTCGGCCTCCCAAAGTGCTGGGATTACAGGCTTAAGCCACCGCGCCCGGCCTTTTTTTTTTTTTTGAGAGGGAGTCTCACTCTGTTGCCCAGGCTGGAGTGCAGTGACGTGATCTCAGCTCACTGCAACCTCCACTCCTGGGTTCAGGTGATTCTCATGCCTCAGCCTCCCAAGTAGCTGGTCTTACAGGCATGTGCCAGCACTCCCAGCTAATTTTTGTAATTTTAGTAGAGATAGGGTTTCACCATGTTGGCCAGGCTGTCTCAAACACCTGGCCTCAAGCGATCCTCCTACCTCAGTCTCCCAAAGTGCTGGGATTACAGGTATAAACCACCACGCCTGGCCTGTTGCTTCTTTCTTATTAATTTGTGGATTATGGATATTTATTCCTTGCCTGTTATATACATTGCAAATATCTTCTCTCAGACTGTTACCTTTTAACTTTATGTTTAATTTTGAGTTATTCTTATCAGTCATTTTTTTTGTCGTCTGATTTTGCTTAGAAACTCCCTCCCCAGTTCAAAATATAAAAACATGTTCTTCTGCAGTAGTTGTCAACGATTTGTTATTTTTTTGTTATTGTTATATGTGTGTAAGCATTTAGCTTTTTACTCCATTTAACATTTCTTTTGTGTTTGGTCTGAGGTAGGGGTTTAACTTTTATTTCTAAACTTTGTTGCCAATTGTCTTGAAATTCTTTCTTGCTTATTTTATTCTTTGTTTCATTGATTTAAAATAACATATATCATAGATTTGTATGTCTATTCTAGCTTCTGCATCGTATCATTTAAATCACAGCATCTTCGTCATCTGTTTTGCTCCCTAGTGCTGCAAATCTACATCCATAGTTATTCTAAGTTTTCTAAGCTATTCTTTCCAATTTTCTTTTCCAATGAACTTGAAAATCGGCTTGTCAAGTTTCATTAAATTTTTTTTTTTTTTAGAGATGGCGTCTCTAATAATTTGATGGTATTTTATTTTTTATGAGACAAGGTCTTGCTGTGTTGCCCAGGCTGTTCTCAAACTCCTGGGCTTAAGTGATATTCTCACGTCAGCCTCCCAAGTAGCTGGCACTATAGGTGCACACCACTGTGCCTGGCTCAAGTTTCATTTTTAAAATTCTGTTGGCAAAGGTAGTTTAAATGAAAATACTGACCAGGCGCGGTGGCTCACACCTGTAATCGCAACACTTTGGGAGGCTGAGGCAGGTGGATCACCTGAGGTCAGGAGTTCGAGACCATCCTGGCCAACATGGCAAAACCCCATCTCTACTAAAAATGCAAAAATTAGCCAGGTGTGGTGGCATGCCTGTAATGCCAGCTATTCAGGAGGCTGAGGTGGGAGAATTGCTTGAACCCAGGAGGCGCAGGTTGCAGTGAGCCAATATCGTGCCACTGCACTCCAGCCTGGGTGACAGAGCCAAACTCTGTCTCAAAAAAAAAAAAAAAAAAAAAGAAAAGAAAAAAAGAAACATGTACCATCCAAGTCTTGGCAGCATATGAGACTGCCTATTTCTTACCAGTCTCAGTAATACTGAGTATCTTCTTTTTTTTGAGATGGAGTTTTGCTCTTGTTGCCCAGGCTGAGTGCAATGGCGCTATCTCAGCTCACTGCAACCTCAGCCTCCCAGGTTCAAGCGATTCTCCCGCCTCAGCCTCTCAAGTAACTGGGATTACAGGCACCCGCCATCACGCCCAGCTAATTTTTTGTATTTTTAGTAGAGGGAGTTTTGCCATGTTGGCCAGGCTGTTCTCGAACTCCTGACCTCAAGACATCTGCCTGCCTCAGCTTCCCAGAGTATTAAGATTACATGTGTGAGCCACTGCACCTGGCCAGTACATGGTTTATAGAAGACAACTTGGCAATATCTGTTAAGAGTCTTTAGGCCAGGCGCAGTGGCTCAGGCCTGTAATCCTAGCACTTTGGGAGGCTGAATCGGGCAGATCACTTGAGGTCAGGAGTTCGAGACTGGCCTGGCCAACATGGCAAAATTCCATCTCTACCAAAAATACAAAAATTAGCTGAGTGTGGTAGCACGACCCTGTAATCCCAGCTACTCTGAAGGCTTAGGCGGGAGAGTCTCTTGAAACCAGGAGGCGGAGGTTGCAGTGAGCCGAGATCATGCCACTGCACTCCAGCCTGGGTGATAGCCAGACTCTGTCTCAAAAAAAAAAGTCTTTAAAATACTCCTTGATCTACTACTTTGACCTTTAATAATTCATCCTAAAAGAATATTCAGGAACAGCGTTTCTTCTACATAAATGTTCAGCACAGTGCTATTTATAATAACCCCAAAAGAGGAAGATTATGAATGTCTAATAATATGGCATAACAAAATGAATTATGGCACACTCAACACATCAAAATTTCTGAATATTCATGTATTTCATAATATAGGGAAATAACCATAATAGAATATAAAATAGAAGTAGGATGCCATCTTTATAGCCAGATTGATGCCAATATTTTTAAATTAAGTATATGATTTGTTTTATTTTGTTTTGTTTTTGAGATGAAGTCTCACTCTGTCACCCAGGCTGGAGTGCAGTGGCACCATCTCGGCTCACTGCAAGCTCCACCTCCCAGGTTCACGCCATTCTCCTGCCTCAGCCTCCCGAGTAGCTGGGACTGCAGATGCCCACCACCACGCCCAGCTAATTTTTTGTATTTTTAGTAGAGATGGGGCTTCACTGTGTTAGCCAGGATGGTCTCCATCTCCTGACCTCGTGATCCGCCTGCCTCAGCCTCCCGAAGTGCCGGGATTATAGGCATGAACCGCCACGCCCGGCCCTAAATATATGTATTTTTAATTGCATGTATGAATTTGCTAGGACAGCCATAAAACACACACACACACACACACACACACACACACACACACACACACACGGTGGCTTAAATGACCGAAATATATTTTTTCACAGTTCTGGAGGCTGAAAGTCCAAGATCAAGATCAAGGTATTGCCAGGTTTGGTTTCTTCTAAGGCCTCTCTCCTTGGCATGTAAATGGCCACCTTCTTGCTGTACCCTCACATAGCCCCTCCTCTCTCTGAGTGGCCTGTGGTGTTTCTTCCTCTTCTTATAAGGACATCAGTCATACTGGATTAGTGCCCTACCCTTATGACCTCATTTTACCTTAATTGCCTGTTTAAAGCCCCTGTCTCCTAATACAGTCACATTCTAAGTTAGGGGTGAAGCTTTAGTATATGAATTCTGGGAGGACACAGTTCAGTCCATAATAGTGCATAAAAATGTAAGGAAGAACATCAAAATGTTCACATGTTTTCTAGATGATGGCATTACCTGAGATTATTGGGCTTTTATTACATTTCCTGTATTTATATATTTTCTATGAATGAAAATATTACATATTTTCAGTGAACATGTGTTACTTTTATAATCAGAGAAAAGTTAATTTAAAAAAAGTTATTTCCACATTGCCTATCCTAAGTGCGGGACAAGGCAGGATGAGCGGGGCCAGCAGCAGTGCCTTCTGGTGTGCCTCAGCACTCCATGTGCTCCCAAATACAGCCATTAAACTAAGAAAAGTCCTATTTCTGGATGAGATAGGGTAATTTCTTCATGAAATGTAGTGATACACCTGATGATTCTGCTGAATAAACCAAGAGTTGAGAATCTAGATGTTAGATACCAAATGAAAAAGTATGTACTGTGTGATTCTATTTGTGTACAGTTCTAAGTAATGAAACTAATCTGTAACAACAAAAGCAGATCTACAGATCTCTGAAACTGGGGGGAGGAATTACAAATGGGCAGGGGATGATGGAAAGCTTTATTATCTGGATTGTGCTGATGGTTTCATGAGTGTCTACATATATCAGGACTCAAACTGCGCAGTTAAAATATGTGCAGTTTATTATATGTCAGTTATGTCTCAGGAAAGATGTTTAAAATGGGAGAGGGCACTGGAAGAAAAGATTTTGGCAGCCTTTGGGGCATTACACTATTACTTATTTATTAAAATAGTGATGTGGGGCTGGGCTTTGCAAACCAAAAGAAACCTTTAGGATTTGGAGGCTATGGGGGCAGACTGCTGTGTACAGTTTTGGGAAGGGGCCTCTAAACCTGCTGGCCCCTTCCTGCCTCATAATCCAATATAACAGGGCTTGGGCTTGTCACTGTTTTGCATAAAAAGGAATGAGTGTATGGGAGTGGAAGCCTGGTGGGTGAGCCAGTCTGAGACACAGCAATCTCTTTAAATGTATTGGCTCGTTAATATTGTGAAGATGGGGATGTTTCTTTTACAGCTGCATTGGATGCTGATTTTTTAAAGACAGGAATTGGTACAGTGCTACAAGAGGGAAATATACTTAAAAATCACAACATTACCTGTGGTAAAAATTATCATAAAAACTACCTAGTGCTCAAGCAGGGGATTGCTTCAATTCTGCCCCTGTAATGACAGGAAATGGTCCTTGGTGAAGTTGTTTTCCATGAAGCTGTGATGAAATCAACTAAAGTGGTAATAAAGCAGAGTGTAAATGTGAGGGACTCAAGTAAGGTGTAAAAGTGCAGAAGCTGCTAGAATGTTTGAATTGGAATCCTCAGGAAATGATTCTGTAAAATATCAAACATGAATTGATTGAGTTCTCAATTCAGAACTGTCAGTAGTACAGGCAGGCCCCACGGCTGTGGGGAAAGTAGAGGAGGAGGCGGCTACCCCTACCCGCAACAACAGCTTATTTTTTGCGGTGATTCTTTGAGGAGTTAATGTTCAGTAGATCCCCGTTATAAAAAGTTGGAAGCACATCTCAATAAAACCTCAGTAAGCTGTGGAAACGTAAGTAAAATATACATGATCAGATATATTTTCTAATTATAGAAATAACTTTTATGTTGATACTGTATTCCAAATGACAAATCTGTTCCTTCTTGTCACCACTGCTACTGCCACCCTAGTGCAAGCCACCACCCCTCTCCTCACCGTTGTCATTTCTGTCTACTTACTGGTCTCACGTCGACACTGCCTAGTCTTTTTCACTGTTCTCCACCCTCCTGCCAGTGTTACCTTATCAGGACACTCTCTTATGCAAAATTACTGAGACTTTCTAGTGCCCTTAGGAGAAAGCTCAAACTCTTCACCCTGGTGCTCAAGGCCCTGCATGGTATGGTGCCTACTTATTTGCTTCATCTTGTACCAATTCTCATCTAGCTTTCTATATTCCAGCCACACAGGCCTTTCCATTCCAAAAATACACCATTCATTCTCTGACCACAGGGTCTTTGTGCTTGCTCTTTGCTCTGGAATGCCCCTCGCCCTCTCCTCATCCTTACTCTCACTTTGTCAAACCCCACCCCCTTTATTTAAGATAACCTTCTATTATACCTTTAAATTTCAGATTAATGTCACTTCTTCAGAAAAGGCTTCCCTGACCCCCTACCCCTAGTCTTGGTAAAGTTTCTTAGTATGATGCTTATAGATGTGGAGTTTTTTTTCTTTCAGAGCACTTAGTTTCATTTGTAACTATACATTTATTTACATGGTTTGATAATAGAAGAGACTGTCTGTTTTGTTCACTGCTGTATTCCCAGCGTTTGGAACCCTGATACTCAGTGTGTGTTGAATGAATGAATAAGTGGAATGATGTGTTGCGTTCTGAGGACCAGAAGATCAACCCAAATCCTGGTTTCCACTCTGCAGCTGATTTACTATGTAATAAATAAGACAATCTTTCTGAGCCTCAGATTTCTCAGCTATAAAATGAAAAAAACTAACCTAATGAGCTGGGGCTCTTCGTTTTGTTTTGTTTTTTATTTTTTGAGACAGAGTCTCGCTCTGTCGCCCAGGCTGGAGTGCAGTAGCACGATCTCAGCTCACTGCTAGCTCTGCCTCCCGGGTTCACCCCGTTCTCCTGCCGCAACCTCCCGAATAGCTGGGACTACAGGTGCCCGCAACCACGCCCGGCTAACTTTTTGTATTTTTAGTAGAGATAGGGTTTCACCATTTTAGCCAGGATGGTCTCGATCTCCTGACCTCGTGATCCGCTCGCCTCGGCCTCCCAAAGTGCTGGGATTACAGGCGTGAGCCACCACGCCCGGTCTCTTTGTTGTTTTTAAACAGGTATCCATTAGGTATAGAGAACTGTGTTAATTGTATATGCCATTCTTAGTGGTCCTTCTTTTTTACCTTCTCTTTTACTCATATTTTTTCTTCTTTGAACCCTGCTTCTGTTCCCTTCTCTTTATGATACCATCTCTAGTATGTTTATTTCCTTAATATATACCTATTCTTGTAAAAATCTATAATATTGGGCAATTTTATATATGTGTTTTAATTTTCAGAAATGTTTTTATATTATAGATCTTATTCTTTTTTATACTTTCTCACCCAGTTTTAAAATTTATATATCATGTGTCTTAATGTTACTTAATATTCCATCATAATAATTATAAATGTATTATTAGAAAATTTATATAGTTCTTACCGTGTGTCATCACTGTTCTAAGCAATTTACATAAAGTCATTTAACCCTTGCAACAGTCTTGCAAGGTAGATACCATTATTTTTCTCACGTTTCATTCATTGATTGCCCCGGTGATGGAAACCTAGGTTGTCTTCAGCTTCCTGTTCTCAAAAACAGGACTGCAATGAATTTCCTTGTGTCTGTCTCCTTTGCACCTGTGTGATAGTTTCTTTGGGACCTTTATCCAAAAGTGAGATGCCTGAGTACTAAAGTATGCACATATTTAATTTTGCTTCATACTTCCAGATTGTCTTCCTGCCAGTTCATACTCCCAGGGCCAGGAGTACAAAAGAGCCCTTTTCCTCCCACGTACTCCTTGCCATTATGAAGGCCATAAAGTAGTATATCACTGCTGTGATTCCTGGTCAGTTTCTCACCACCACTACTGCTATTACCCTAGTGCAAGCTACCATCACCTCTTCTCCCCGTTGCCATAGTCTGTCTACTCAGCGGGCCCTGCATCTTCTCTGGTCCTTCTCATCCTTCTCCGCACTTCAGTCAGAATAATCTTACTAGAACGCTGTTTTGCTCAAATCACTGAGCATTTTTTCTTTAATCCATTGAAATGATAGATGTTCTAATGATGATCCATACTTGCATTCCTAGGACACTTGCTACCTAGACATGACATTTTCTGTAAGTAATTATTGGCTGTGGTTGGCTAATACGTATTTTAGAATTTTTGCATCTGTTTCCTTAAATAAAATGGGTCTATAAATTTCTTTTCTTGGTCTGTCTCTAAGCTGTTTTTATAAACAAAGCTATATTAAAATGGCTTGAACAGCTTTCCCTCTTTTTCTGTTTTCTGGACCAATGTATAACAAGATGTAAATTATCTGTTTCTTGAACTAAATGTTCCTCAAAGTTCTTTCTTCCCTTCCCCGCACCGCAAAACAGGTTGTCACCCAGGCTGGAGTTCAGTGGCCTGATCAAAGCTCACTGCAGCCTCCACTTCCTGGGCCCAAGCAATCCTCCCACAGCCTTCTGAGTAGCTGGGACTACAGGCACATGCTACCACACCTGGGTAATTTTAAGAAAAATAAAAATGTAGAGACAGAGTCTCCTTATGTTGCTCAGGCTGGTCTTGAACTCCTGGGCTCCAGCAGCCTCCCACCTTGGTCTCCTAAAGTGCTGGAATTACAGGTGTGAGCCACCACACCTGGCCTTTACAAAGTTATTTTTTCCTTTACAAAGTTATTTTTCACTATTCATTTTATGATTTGGTGAATCACATGCTTGTGAGATTCTTAGTAGGCCTTCACCAGTTGTGTGAATTAGCCAAGCAAATTAACATATATCTAAGACCTCAGCAATACTAGGAGAGAGAGTTAACCTACTATAAGTAGAAAATGGTGTGTTTTCTCTCATATGCAAATTGACAACTGTAAACAGAAGTTCAGTAGTCCACTGATACCTGTTGTCACTCATTTATTTGTTTTACTAAATTTTTGCCACAAAACATATGATGTATACGTTGTATCTAATAGAATATTAAGGAGCTTTCCTGACCTCATACTCACCCCCACCCAGCTGACTTCTTGGCTCTTCTTTCCTTCCCCATGGAGACACACTGCTTTGTTTTACTCCTACTGTATCCCTTGTGTCCCTCTGCACCCTTTTTCTTCCCATCTGTTTGATTTTTATGGCTCTAGAGGAAAACTGAGTTCTTTGAGCCTAAAGACAAGGGGATTTCCAGAAAGGGTAGGTTTGGCAAAATTACAAAATTGAAATAGTGGGTAGCAGAGGGAGGGGATTTGGTCTCTGTAAATTTGGCAGGTGATGGGAAAAAATTATCATGCTGCTGTGTAATTTCATGACCCAAAGATTTTAGAGTAGATACATAATGTTATTGTAGACCCGTAGCAGCTTTGGAGAACTTGGGCAGTGCACACCCATTCTTGTTAAACTACTTCGATAAGCTTTTTGTCATGATTCTCTGAATCTCAGTCTCAGCTAGAATGAAATCAGAACACATGACGTTACTATTCAGACATCTCCCATTCTTCTGAGTACGTATTACTTTAAACTATATTAGTAATTTTCATATCACGTTATTTTTATTTTTCAATTGTCTTGAGGATATAGTACATGAAGAAAAGATTATTTATCAGACAGTAACTGTCTGGCACACACAGGCTACATTATGTAGTTAAGCTGAGATCCAAAGACTGACAAACAAGCTATGAAAGCTAAAAGGCAGTATTTCTTGTGGCAAATCAGTTATAATAATTTTAAATCTCAGTGCTTTACATTTGTGACATTTTGTATAATAAACAATTAACTGCCTGTTTTTGACATTTCAAAGTTAATGTGAAGTGAGTTATAAAACAGACGCTGTAAACGTCATGTCCCAAAATGGAGAGGTAAATGGCTATTGGCCTCTGGGCGGGTAAGACCTAATTATTCCTCACTGTACCCTCTGTACCTTTTACTACCCGTTGGTGTTTCATTGTCTTTGATAAACAAGATAATTGATATAAATGAATGCGATGCTGTAAAATAGTTCCCCAATTGCAGATTTTCATGCTGGAGGTATAATTTTCCTTATGGCACGTTGCTGTTAATCTTTAAAGGGGTAGGTTAGTTAATCTGCCTTCCACAAGAATGCATTAGGTAAGTCACAGCTGACAAAAACATTAGGTGTAACTATGGCACAGGAAAAAATGACTAATAGTCACATTAGTGAGCAAGAGCATGTGGATTTTTAAGCGGGAGGTTTAGAGTTGGAAATAACAGAAGAATATCTTGGAGATGCAGTCCTCCCCAGGAAGAGGACCAAGGCAATGTACAGTGAGAAGGGGTACAGCTTGGCTGTCTCTTCTCCTTCCTCATCAGCCAGAATGCTGATTTTGCTGCGCTGACTGACTTACAGGCTGAGGATCCTAAACAAGGAAGCCTTAATGTGCTTTCTTCCTTCTCATTTGGTGGAAAAGGGCTAGGGCTTGGCAAAACTACCATTTTGTCTCATATACTAATACTCAGCATTCTCAATCCTTTGCTAGAAGGCTCTTTTTAGGAAATGTCAAAGACTGAGCAAGCAGAAGAGCAATGTAAGTTTGCACCCAGTAGGAAAACTGGGATGAAAGAATTGACAGTGACTGCTTGGAAAAAAACTGTTTTTCTTTATATGTATGGAAATATGTGTGGTGCGTAGTTTTTTTTGTTTGTTTGTTTGTTTGTTTTGTGTGTGTGTGTGTGTGTGTGTGTGTAAAACAACAAGAAAGAATGAATGAAAAAGAAAGTAGGCAGACAGGAGAAAGTGTAATGTGGCATACCCATGGCTTCCCTTAGAGGAGTGTTGTGCAGCTTATCACTTGAAGTCATGGTGGTATGAAAAATAATAATCATCATCATTTACTTGTCTAAGGAGTTCTAATATTTAGTGTTAAAAACAAATTTAAACTCATGACAAGGAAAACGACAGTGAAATGAGATTTCTCCCAGAACAGTTTTCTTTGGCAGTGTTATCACACAGCCTTTCAAAGATCCAGCATGTTAAGGGTGGTTTGCTGTCCGGTTTAATGTCATCCCTTCGCCGAATGGATGGGCTGCTTCCCTCCCCCTCTTCCTCTCTTGAAAGGTTAGCCTTTCTTCAGAATAGTACAGGTTTTTCCTACAACATCTGTCAACTTGGCAACAAGCACACCCTGAGGAAATTACGAACATTTGAAGACCATCTAAATACTGTAGGGAACCTTTCCTTCTTTCTCTCCTCTCTCCCTCTTCTCCCTCCTGCCTTTCCCCAGGAAGAATGGAGCAGCCACATGGCCATGTCACTGTCTGTCTCACTGATAAATTATAAGCCCGTTTGCGTCTGTGCTTCATTTACTATGTTTCGATTTGCTCATTCTTTTGTGATAGCTCTTGAAACCTTAAAGCAGTGACAATCGTAAAAGGCAGACTGTGGGAAGACCCCTTTGTTTAATGAAAAGAGACCTACCCTAGCCACTGTACTGTTAGCACAAAGAGGCGACTTTGGTCAGATGACTCAGATGATCTTGATCTGATTCAGTAGGTCAGAAATTGCTGTCCCCAGCAAATATCGACCAGAAGGAACTGCTTTCTCAGTTATTCTGAAACTGCCAGCTGCATATTACACTAGCAGGTGCTCATAGTTTTTTGCAGGTCAGTAGAATTGTTATTGGTTCTTCCTTTGCCTCTTATCCTTTAAGACGGCTTGTCTCCCATCTTGTGTAATACCCAGATTTATGAAATAGTCCCACCTACCCATTCCACATGGGGAAAAAATCTGGCTTTCTGTGTCTGGGGAAGTGCCAAGCCTAGGTCTTATGCTTCTCTGAAACTCTCAAAATTCTTTTGTAAACGTTATCTAACTTATTCTGTCAATATTCATAAAAAGATAGGGGGAAGAAGGGACTACTATCTTTATAGGTATTAAAACAGACTCGCAGAATGGTTAAATGACTTCCTTGATGTTCTAGGAAGCTGTTTACAGAACTGAGGTTCGTTCTCTGAATGCCTGCTTTCTAGTCTATTGCCGTGTCCAGTGGACTTTCAAGCAGAAGCTGGGAAGGGAAGAGCAACTGTTTTCCTCCCACATAATTAATATGTAGATATAATGGAAAGAGAGTTAAAATGTAGAAATAAGATATTCCTTAAAAGGCAGATACGAAAATGTAGTAAAGTGTCATTTAAAAATACTTGTATTGAGAAGGAGGCGGAGTAAGATGGCCAAATAGAAGCCTCCACTGGTCATCTTCCCCATAGGAACACCAAATTTGACAAGTATCTACCAAAAAAGCACTTTAATAAGAATGAAAAATCAGGTGAGTGGTCACAGTACCTGGTTAACTCAATCTCACTGAAAGAGGCACAGGAAAGGATAGGAATGACAGCCTTGAATTGCTGATGCCACCTCTCCCCTAGTAGCCACATGGCGTGGAGAGAGAATCTGTGCATTTTGGGGGAGGGGGATAGTGCTGCGATTGTGGGGCTTTGCATTGGAACTCAGTGCTGCCAACACTGGGCAAAACACAGCCAATGCCCATGGAAGGAGCATTTAGACAAGCCCTTGCCAGAGGGAAATCTCCCATCCCAGCAGTCAGAACTTGAGTTTCAGCATGCTCACCACCATAGGCTACAGTGCTCTGGGATTCTAAATAAACTTGAAAGGCAGTCTAGGCCACAAGGACTGTAACTCCTGGGCAAGTCCTAGTGCTGTGCTGTGCTGGGCTAAGAGCCAGTGACTTGGGGAGTATGCAACCTAGTGAGACACCAACCAGGGCGGCTAAGGGAATGTTTGCACCATCCCTTTCCCAACCCCAGGCAGCACAGCTCACAGCAATGCAAGTGACCCTTTTCTTCTGCTTGAGGAGAGGAGAGGGAAGAGTAAAGAGGACTTTGTTTTGCACCTTGAATACCAGTGCAGCCACAGTAAAATAGGACACTGGGCAGAGTCATGAGGCCTCCATTCCAGGCCCTAGCTCCCAGATGACATTTCTAGACACGCCCTGGGCCAGAAGGGAACCTGCTGCCCTGACGGGAAGGACCCAGTCCTGGCAGGATTCATCACTTGTTGACTACAGTGCCCTTGGGCTCTGAATAATGAGCAGTGGTGACCAGGTAGTACACACTGTGAGCCTTGAGTGAGACTCTAAGACATGCTGGCTTTGGGTGTGACCCCGCATATTCACAGCTGTGGTGGATGTGAGGAGAGGCTCCTACTGCTTGAGAAGAGTATACATATGTAACAAACCTGCACGTTGTGCACATGTACCGTGGAACTTAAAGTATAATAATAGTAATTTAAAAAAAGAAAAAGAAAAGGAGACGGAATAATAAAGGGATTATTATCTTTATTTTATAAGTAGAGCAATATCTTGCAGCTTAGGTACCAGCTTGGCCACAGTGAGGAAGAGCACCAAGTGGGCTCCTTAGGTCCCCAATTCCAGGTCTTGGCTCTTGGACAACATTTCTGGACCTCCTCTGGTCCAGAGGGGAGCCTACGGCCATTAAGGGTGAATGCCAGGCCTGGCAGCATTCACCACAAACTGACTGAAGAGCCCTTGGGCCGGAAGTGAACATCAGTGGTGCCCTGGCAGTACTCCCTGTGGGCTTGTGGTGGTAGTGGACATGAGGAGAGACCCCTCTGCATGGGGCTAGGGGTGGGAAGCACTTTGTCTGTGGTTTCACTGCCAGCTTAGTCACAGTAGAATAGAGCACCGGGTAGATTTCTAAGGTTTCTGATTCCAGGCCCTGGCCGCTACGCAGCATCTCTGGACCTGCAGGGCCTGGGGGAGCTCACCGCCCTGAAGTTAAGGACACATGACTGGCTGGCTTCACTACCTGCTGGTTGTAGAGCCCTAGGGCCTTGAGCAAACATAGGTGGTAGCTAGGTAGTGGTTACAGTGGTCCTTGGGCAAGATCCAGTGCTGTGCTGGCTTCAGGTCTGACCTAGCACACCCCCAATAGTGGTGGCCACAGGTATGTTTGTGTCACTCTTCCCCCAGTACAAAGCAGAGAGGGAGAGAGAGACTACATTTGTTTGAGAGAAAGTAAGGGAAAAGAACAAGAGTCTCTGTCTGGCAATCCAGAGAATTCTTCTGGATCTTACCCACAACCAAGTCAGTACCTCTATGAGTCTATAAGAACTACAGCATTATTGGGCCAGGGGTGCCCCAGTGTAGATATGGCTGTAGTGACCAAAAACTTAGATCAAATACCTAAGTCCCTTAGAATACCTAGAAAACCTTCCCAAGAAGGGTGGGTACAAACAAAATACCTAACTCTTCAATGCCCAGACACTGACAAATATCTACAAGTATCAAGACCATTCAGGAAAACAACCTCATCAAACGAATTAAATAAGGCACCAGGGGCCAATCCTGGAGAGACAGAGATATTTGACCTTTCTTTTTTTTTTTTTTGAGACGGAGTCTCGCTCTGTCACCCAGGCTGGAGTGCAGTGGCCAGATCTCAGCTCACTGCAAGCTCCGCCTCCCAGGTTTACGCCATTCTCCTGCCTCAGCCTCCTGAGTAGCTGGGACTACAGGCGCCCACCACTACGCCCGGCTAGTTTTTTGTATTTTTTAGTAGAGATGGGGTTTCACTGTGTTAACCAGGATGGTCTCAATCTCCTGACCTCGTGATCCGCCCGTCTCGGCCTCCCAAAGTGCTGGGATTACAGGCTTGAGCCACCACGCCCGGCAGATATTTGACCTTTCAAACAGAGAATTCAAAATAGCTGTTTTGGCTGGGCACAGTGGCTCACGCCTGTAATCCCAGCACTTTAGGAGGCTGAGGCGGGTGGATCACCCAAGGTCAGGAGCTCAAGGTCAGCCTGGCCAACATGGTGAAACCCTGTCTCTACTAAAAATACATAAATTAGCCAGGGGTGGTGGCGAGTGCCTGTAATCCCAGCTACTCAGGAGACTGAGGCAGGAGAATTGCTTGAACCCAGGAGATGGAAGTTGCAGTGAGCCGAGGTTGCACCACTACACTCTAGCCTGGGCAACACAGCAAGACTCTGTCTCAAAAAAAAAAAAGCTATTTTGAGGAAACTCAAAGATATTCAAGATAACACAGAGAAGGAATTCAGAATCCTATCAGATATATTTAACAAAGAAAATAATTAAAAAGAAGCAAGCAGAATTCTGGATTGAAAAATGCAATGGACATACTGAAGAATGCATTAGAGTCTCTTACTAGCAGAATTGATCAAGCAGAAGAAAGAAAAGCCTGAGCTAGAAGACAGGCTATTTGAAATTACACAGTCAGAGAAGACAAAAGAAAACAGGATAAGAAAGAATAAAGAATGCTTACAAGATCTAGAAGATAGCCTCAGAAGGGCAAATCTAAGAGTTATTGGCCTTAAAAAGGAGGTAGAGATAGGGGTAAAAAGTCAGTTCAAAGAGATAATAATACAGAACTTCCCAAACTCAGAGAAAAATATCAATATTCAAGTACAAGAAGGTTTAGAACACTAAGCAGATTTAACCCGAAGAAAATTGCCTCAAGGCATTTAATAATCAAATTCCCAAAGGTTAAGGATAAAGAAAGGATCCTAAAAGCAGCAGGAGAAAAGAAACACACATACAATAGAGCTCAATATGTCTGGCATCAGACTTTTCAGTGCAAGCCTACAGGCCAGAAGAGAGTGGCATGACATATTTAAAGTGTTGAAGGAAGGCCAGCCACAGTGGCTCACACCTGTAATCCCAGCACTTTGGGAGGCTGAGGTGGGCAGATCACGAGGACAGGAGTTCGAGACCAGCCTGGCTAACATGGTAAAACCTTGTCTCTACTAAAAATACCAAAAATGAGCTGAGCATGGTGGTGCACACCTGTAATCCCAGCTACTCAGGAGGCTGAGGCAGGAGAATCACTTGAACCCGGGAGACGGAGGTTTCAGTGAGCCAAGATCATGCCATTGCACTCCAGCCTAGCAACAGAGCGAGATTCCAACTCAAAAAAAAAATTAAAAATTAAGTGCTGAAGGAAAAACCTTTTATCCTAGAATAGTATATCCAGAAAAAATATCCTTTAAGCATGAAGGAGAAATAAATACTTTGACAGACAAACAAAAGGTGAGGGATTTCATCGACACCAGACCTGTCCTATAAGAAATGCTAAAGGGATTTCTTTGCTCCAAAAGCAAAGGATGTTAATGAGCAATAAGAAATCATCTAAAGGTACAAAACTCAATAATAAGTACACAGAAAAAGAATATTTTAAGACTGAAATTGTAGTATATAAACCACTCATATCTTAAGTAGAAAGATGAAAAGATGAACTGATTAAAATAACTTCAACAACTTTTGAAGACATATACAATACAATAATATATAAATAGAAACCACAGAAAGTTAAAAAGTGGGGAGATGAAGTTAAATTATAGAATTTTTATTAGTTTTCTTTTTTCTTGTTTATGTAATCAGTGTTGTCAACAGTTTAAAATAATGGGTCATATTACCTGCAAGTCTCATGGTAACCTCAAATCTAAAAACATACAATAGATACAAAAAATAAAGAGCAAGAAATTAAAGCATAGCACCAGAAAAAAATCACCGTCACTAAGAAGACGACGGAAAGCAAGAGAAGACCACAGAACAACCAGGAAACAAATAAGAAAATGGCAGGAGTAAGTCATTCCTCATCAGTAATAACATTGTATATAAATGGACTAAACTTTCCAAAGGACATAGAGTGGGTGAATGGATAAAAAGGCAAGACCCAACAATCTGTTGTCCACCAATAACACACCTCACCTATAAGGAAACACACAGACTGAAACTAAAGTGATGCAAAAAGACATTCCATGCGAGTGGAAACCAAAAAAGAACAGGGGTAGCTATACTTTTATCAGACAAAATAGATTTCAAGACAAAAACTATAAAAAGAGACAAATAAGGTCATATATAGTGATAAAGGGGTCAACTCAGTAAGAGGATATGACAATTATAAATATATACGCACCCAACACTGGAGCACCCTGATATATAAAGCAAATATTATTAGAGCTAAAGAGAGAGATAGACTCTAATACAATAATAGCTAGAGACTTCAGCATCCCACTTTCAGCATTGGACCGATCATTTAGACAGAAAATCAATAAAGAAACATCAGACTTACTCTGTGCTATAGACCAAATGGACCTAATAGGTATTTACAGAACATTTCATCCAACAGCTGCAGAATACACATTCTTCTGCTCAACACATGGATTATTCTAAAGGACAGACCATATCTTAGGCCGCAAAACAAGTCTCAAAACTTTTTAAAAAAATGAAATAATATCAAATATCTTCTCTGACCACAATGGAATAAAACTAGAAATCAATAACAAGAGAAATTTTGGAAACTATCCAAACACATGCAAATTAAACAGTATGCTTCTGAATGACCAGTGGGTCAAGGAAGAGATTAAGAAGGAAATCAAAAATATTTTTGAAACAAATGATAATGGAAACACAACATACCAAAACCTGTGGGATTAAAAAAAAAAAGAAAAGAAAAGAAAAGAAAAACACACCTGTGGGATACAGCAAAAGCAGTACTAAAAGAGAAGTCTATAGCTATAAGTGCCTGCATCAAAAAAAAAAGAAGAAAAACTTCAAATAAACAACCTAATTATTTATCTTAAAGAACTAGAAAAGCAAGAGCAAACCAAATCTAAAGTTAGTAGAAGAGAGAATAAAGATCAGAGCAGAAGTAAATGAAATTGAAATGAAGAAAACAATACAAAAGATCAACGAAACAAAAAGTTGTGTTTTTTTGAAAAATAAAATTGACAAGCCAGTCTAACTTAGGAAAACAGAGGACCCCAATAAAGAGAATCCGAGGCCTGGCGCTGTGGCTCTCGCCTGTAATCCCAGCACTTTGGGAGGCTGAGGCGGGCAGATCATGAGGTCAGGAGATCGAGACCATCCAGGCTAACACGGTGAAACCCCGTCTCCACTAAAAATACAAAAAATTAGCCGGGTGTGGTTGCGGGTGCCTGTAGTCCCAGCTACTTGGGAGGCTGAGGCAGGAAAATGGCGTGAACCTGGGAGGCGGAGCTTGCAGTGAGCCGAGATCGTGCCACTGCACTCTAGCCTGGGCGACAGAGCAAGACTCCGTCTCAAAAAAAAAAAAAAAGAAAATCAGAGATGAATACAAAGACATTGCAACCAATACTGCAGAAATTTAAAGGATCATTAGAGGCTGCTATAAGCATATATATACCAATAAATTGGAAAACCTAGAAGAGATGGATAAATTCCTAGACACTTAACAACTTACCAAGACTGAACCATGAAGAAATCCAAAACCTGAACAGACCAATAACAAGTAACAAGATTGAAGATGTAATAAAGTCTCCCAAGAGAAAGAAAAGAAAGAGAAAGAAATAAAGAAAAGCCCAGGACCCAATGGCTTCACTGCTGAATTTTACCAAATACTTAAAGAAGAACTAATACTAATTCTACTCATATTATTCTGAAAAATAAAGGTGGAGAGAATACTTCCAAACTCATTCTACAAGGTCAATGTTACTCTGTTATCAAAACCAGACAAAGACATAAAAAAAAATAAAATTACAGGTCAATATCTCTGATGCAAGCATCCTCAACAAAATACTAACAAACAACAAATGCGATGTTGTTAGTATTTTGTATTTGAAATGCATAAATGTTTTAAATACAAAATACTAGCAACATCACATTAAAAGATAATTTACCAGGCACAGTGGCTCATACCTATAATCCCAGTGCTTTGGGAGGCCAAGGCAGGCCTCAGGATCACCTGAGGTCAGGAATTCGAGACCAGCCTGGTGAAACCCCATCTCTACTAAAAATAGAAAAATTAGCCAGATGTGGGGGTATGTACCTGTAGTCTCAGCTACTCAGGAGGCTGAGGCAGGAGAATCACTTGAACCCAAGAGGCGGAGGTTGCAGTGAGCCAAGATGACGCCACTGCACTCCAGCCTGGGTGATAGAGTGAGACGCTATCTCAAAAAAAAAAAAAAAAAAAAAGATAATTCATCATGATCAAGTGGAATTTATCCCAAGGATGCAAGAATGGTTCAACATATGCAAATCAATCAACGTGATACATCATATCAATAATAAAGAACAACAACCATGTAATTATTTCAATTGATGATGAAAAAGCATTTGATAAAATTCAACATCCCTTTATGATAAAGTTCAAGAAACTGGGTATAGAAAGAACATACCTCAACATAATAAAAGCCATATAAAACAGTCCCACAGCTAGTATCATACTGAATGGGGAAAAACTGAAATCATTTCCTCTAAGATCAGGAACATGACAAGGATGCCCACTTTCACCACTTAGGACTTTTAACATAGCAGTGGAAGTCCTAGCCAGAGCAATCAGACAAGAGAAAGAAATAAAGAGCATCCAATTTGGAAATGAAGAAGCCAAATTACCCTTGTTTGAAGACACGATCCTATATTTGGAAAAATGTAAAGACTCCACCAAAAAATTTAGAACTGATCAATTCAGTAAAGTTGTAAGATAGAAAATCACCAGTAACATTTTTATATGCTTAAACAATCTGAAAAAGAAATCAAGAAAGTAATCTTATTTACAATAGCTACAAATAAATATTTAGGAATTGATCAAAGAAATGAAAGATGTCTACAATGAAAACTATAAAACATTGATGAAAGAAATTGAAGAGGACACAAAAAAAGTAAAGATATTTCATGTCCATGGATTGAAAGAATCAATATCGTTAAAATGTCCATAGTGCCCAAAGCAGTCTACACATTCAATGCAATCCCTATCAAAATACCAATGACATTGTTCACAGAAGTAGAAAGACCATCCTAAAATTTATACGGAACCACAAAAGAGCTGGAATAGACAAAGCTGTCCTGAACGGAAAGAACAAAACTGAAAGAATCTCATTACCTGACTTCAAATTATCCTACAGAACCTTGGTAACCAAAACAGGACGGTACTGTTATAAAAACAGACACATAGACCGATAGAACAGAATAGAGAACCCAGAAATAAATCCACACAACTACATGAACTCATTTTCAACAAAGGTGTCAAGAATATATACTGGAGAAAAGGTAGTCTTCAATAAATGATGCTGGGAAAACTGGATATCCATATGTAGAAGAATGAAACTAGACCCCTATCTCTCTTTCTCCATATACAAATATCAAATCAAAATGATTAAAGACATAAATTTACTATCTCAAACTACAAAGCTAGTAAAAGAAAACATTGAAGGAACTCCCTGGGCCATTGGAATGGGTAAAGATTTCTTGAGTAATAACCCACAAACACAGGCAACCAAAGCAAAAATGGATGATGGGATCACATCAAGTTAAAAAGCTTCTACATAGCAAAAGAAACAATTAACAAAGAAACATTCCACAGAATGGGAGAAAATATTTGCAAAGTACCTATCTGACAAGGGATTAATAACCAGAATATATAAGGAACTCAAACAACTCTATAGGGAAAACAATCAAATAATTCAATTAAAAATGAGCAAAATATCTGAATAGACATTTTTCAAGAGAAGGCATAGAAATGGAAAACAGGCATATGAAAAGGTGCTCAGGTTGGTTGGGCACAGTGGCTCACTCCTGTAATCCCAGCACTTTGAGAGTCCAAGGCGGGTGGATCACCTGAAGTCAGGAGTTCGAGACCAGCCTGGCCAACATAGTGAAACCCTTTCTCTACTAAAAGTAAAAAATTAGCCGGGCGTGGTGGCACTTGCCTGTAGTCCCAGCTACTTGGGAAGCTGAGGCAGGAGAATCTCTTGAACCTGGGAGGTGGAGGTTGCAGTGAGCCAAGATCATACCACTGCACTGTAGCCTGGGAGGTTGCAGCGAGCTGAGATCACACTACTGCACTCCAGCCTGGGCGACAGAGTAAGACTCCATCTGAAAGAAAGGAAAGAAAGAAAGAAAGAAGGAAAGAAGGAAAGGAGGGAGGGAGGGAGGGAAAAAGGTGCTCAGGTACTCAAAATTATTGATCTTCAGAAAAATGCACACCAAAACTACAATAGGATATCATGTCACCCCAGTTAAAATGGCTTTTATCCAAAAGACAATTACAAATGTTGACAAAGATGTGGGGAAAAGGGAACCCTTGTACACTGTTGGTGGGAATATAAATTAGTACAACCACTGTGGAAAACAGTTTGGAGGTTCCTCAAAAAACTAAAAATAGAACTACCATATGATATAGCAGTCAGCACTTCGGGAGGCTGAGGTGAGCAGATCACCTGAGGTCAGGAGTTCCAGACCAGCCTGGCCAACATGGTGAAACCCCGTCTCTACTAAAAATACAAAAAAAATTAGCCAGGCGAAGTGGCGCCTGCGTGTGAACTCAGCTACTCAGGAGGCTGAGGCAGGAGAATTGCTTGAACCCAGGGGGAGGTTACAGTGAGTCAAGATCGCACCACTGCACTCCAGCCTGGGGCGACAGAGTGAGACTTCGTCTCAAAAAAAAAAAAAACAAAAAAACCACAAAAGAACTAGAAGGGTATAATTGGATTGTTTGTGACACAAAGTAAATCATTAAAAGAAATTAAAACAATAGTAAAAGGCTCTTTTAAAATTACCTTTTATTGTACTTTTTCATCACACATTCAATAAGTCTACTGAAAAACATAGCATGATTTTGTTTCCTCAATCTAGATTGATTTTGGCCCCCAGAAGGTAGTTATTTTTGTTGTTATTTCTTTTGAGACGGAATCTCGCTCTGTTGCCCAGGCTGGAGTGCAGTGGTGTGATCTCAGCTCACTGCAAGCTCCACCTCCCGGGTTCACGCCATTCTCCTGCCTCAGCCTCCCAAGTAGCTGGGACTACAGGCGCCTGCCACCTCGCCCGGCTAATTTTTTGTATATTTAGTAGAGACGGGGTTTCAACGTGTTAGCCAGGATGGTCTCGATCTCCTGACCTCATGATCCGCCTGCCTCGGCCTCCCAAAGTACTGGGATTACAGGCGTGAGCCACCACGCCCGGCCTACCAGAAGGTAGTTATAAATTGTATATTTTTCCCAGTTTTTTTTTTTTCTGATAACTACTTCAGAAGTCTGATTAAGGTCATTCCAGGTGACTTGGCAGACTTTGGCTGCCTTTGAAGCCGAACTGCCCCAGGTCTCCAAGTTCACAGCTCAGGAGGCGTCCTTCACACTCAGGGATTTGCCCAATTTACCCACAGGCCTGGACTGGTGCCGCAGGGTAGAACTGAGAGTGCTCAGTGGGACAAGTTGTTCCCTCAGGCACCCTTTGTGGTTTAAGGAGTCTCAATTCTGAATGCAGTATTCAGAAGTTCGTACTCCCTTCCCCGCCTGGTGTGTTTCTTCAACATTCCAGTCTTACTTTCATGAGATCTGCAGAGATTCTTTCCTTCTCACAGCTGTCTCTCAATCCAGGATGGTTTGTGAGGGTACAAACATACTTGATTTGCTGTTAATGTCTCACCTTTTTCTCTCTGCCTCTAAAGGCTCTGGCAGGAAGATTCGGCCAAAGTGGGATTGTAGGAGCATACTTGCCACAGATCTGATGGGGACATTTTCTCTGTAACATACCCAGCTCCATTTAATGTTAAACATCTCACTGTTGGTACTACTTTTAGAAAAAAATCAAATTTTATAGTTATTGATGTGTTTTAAAGAAATGTTAATGTTTGAACCAGATACAGCCACTAGCTTAAAAAAAAAAAAAGAAAGGCTACTACTTTATTCTTTATTAAAGGATCGTTTTTAAAAAATTATTAAATAGGCTGGGCACAGTGGTTCATGCCTGTAATCCCAGCACTTTGGGAGGCCAAGGTGGTCAGGAGATTGAGACCATCCTGGCTAACATGGTGAAACCCCGTCTCTACTAAAAATTAGCTGGGCGTAGTGGCAGGCACCTGTAATCCCAGCTACTTGGGAGGCTGAGGCAGGAGAATCACTTGAACCAGGGAGTCAGAGGTTGCAGTGAGCCGAGATCACATCACTGCACTCCAGCCTGGCAACAGAGAGAGATTCCATCTCAAAAAAAAAAAAAAAATGGTATTAAATAAACCACCACTTCTTTGTGGGTTGTGTGTGTGTGTGTGTGTGTGTGTTTTGTTTTGTTTGTTTGTTTGTTTGTTTTGGAGATGGAATCTCACTCCGTCACCAGGCTGGAGTGCAGTGGTATGATCTCGGCTCACTGCAGCCTCCACCTCTGGGTTCAAGCGATTCTCCTGACTCAGCCTTCCAAGTAGCTGGGATTATAGGCACCTACTACCATGACCAGCTAATTTTCGTATTTTTAGTAGAGATGGGGTTTCACCATTTTGGCCAGGCTGGTCTCAAACTCCTGACCTCAGGTGATCCACTCACTTCAACCTCCCAAAATGCTGGGATTACAGGTGTAAGTTACTGTGCCTGGCCTTTTTGTGGAATTTTTAACAACCTTTTGCATATCCTTTGTTCTCTGTTCAATGTGAATGAGAAATATTTCCCAAGCTGTGGTGACATCTCTGATTTGAGTCATGAAATTGTTGTGACCCGACGACCCTTTAAACGGCCCTTTATTTCGTAGTGTGGTACAAAAATAACTCACTTGGCCCAGGCGCAGTGGCTCAGGCCTGTAATCCCAGCACTTTGGGAGGCTGAGGCAAGAGAAATGCTTGACCTCAGGAGTTTGAGACCAGCCTGGGCAACATGGCAAAATCCTGTCTCTACAAAAAAAAAAAAAAAAAAAAAAGCCAGGCTTGGTGGCGTGTACCTGTAGTCCCAGCTACTCCAGAGGCTGAGGTGGGAGCATCACCTCATTGCTGTGAGAGGTCGAGGCTGCAGTGAGCCGTGATCATGCCACTGTACTCCAGCCTGGGCGACAGAACGAGAGCCGCCTCAAAAAAACAGAAACAAAACAAAACTCTGTTGATTTTAACTAGGAATCCTGCAACAATTTGAACATCTTTTAAGGAAGAAGGCAAAATAAATTCATGTGAAACTTACGATACTACTCACAGAAAAAGATGCCCTTTATATTAAAACTTCTTAATTTTTTTGAGAAATCGTTTTGAAAACTTGCAAAACCAGTTTAAGTGACTATTTGTATGTTGGTTATTCCTTTTCCTGTGTTTGTATAAATCACTTGTATGTTTACAGTGCGGATATAAAGTCTCTTCCCTGACAAGTTATGTCCGGAGGAAAGAATAAAAAAATCACCCACAGAGATATTGCCTGTTAGTTCAAACACAGAATTGGATGTTTGGGGTATCTTTTTTCTTTATACCTGGAAATGCCTCTGTCCTCAATTTCAAGGCCTCACCTTCAGAGTGAATCCCTCTTTGATACACTGCAGTGGTTATTGCTGCTAACATCTGATGCTTGATTCTTTAAGGCCTTTGAATTGATTTTCTCAGCTAAAACCTCCAGCGTTTAAACTACAGGATTGTCAAACTACACATAAGAGAGTAAACCATACAGTTATTTTTGGAATGTGCTTTCATTCAAAGGCCTCAGTGTGAGGAGAGAGAGAAAATTCACTGATCCTGGTGAACTTGTACATTTGAGATCTACTGTTGCCACATCACCTCACCTAACCATCTCTGATTTCTCATCTTCTAGAAAGCAGGCCACTTCCTCTGAAGTGTTTAGAGCTATAGCTTCCTAAAATTTGCGTGTGTTTGAGGGGCAAGAGGTGGAGGGGAACATATCTGAAGTTTAGGGAGGTGTTAACCTCTTCTTATCACTGGGTAAAATGGACTCAGCATGATTTTCAGAGCCCTTATAATCTTAAGATGTGATTTGGGCAACCTTGGCAATGTAAAAATTGGAGCTAGAACAGGAAAGATTAGAATACTGAGATTAGTGCTAATTAAACAGACAAAATAGAAAGCAAAAAAAGAAGGAAAAATCAATTAGGGGAAAGGGGCTCCAGTTTTCAAAAGGCATGGCCTGTTTTCTACCCATGGGCTTCACCCACGGGTGTGGAGAGGTGGTCAGGACTGAATCTTCTGGAAGTGTGTTCAGAAGCAGCCTTCTCAGAAGCAGCTGAGGGAAACTTTGGGAAAGGAAAAGCTTAAAAATTATATGCCATATATAACCCATGGTTTTTCTTTGATAATGTGATATATGATTGAAAAGTGATTTTCTTAACCGGATAGATAAAACTAGGAATTAATGTAACAAGTGCCTGTGTTGTAGAGTACATTTTTACAGCTTTTTGATGGTTTCCAAGAAAGATGGGCTTGTTCTCTAATTAGCTATTGTTCTTTTACAGCTGTTAAGACAGAACAGCTGTGGATATTTTTTCCTTTTGAATAATTTGACAGAAGGTTGGATTACAGTTGGGTTAGAAGCTTGCCTGATCAGCAACAAACTCCTGTGTAGGCCTGGGGCTAGGCCACTAGTGTGTTTTCCCCTTTTAAAAAAGGAGTGTCTGTGGGAGGATATCTATGTAGGAGCTTAAGCTAATGGTTATCTTCTTAAACAGGAAATGCTTTGTATCTCTATGAAAATCTTGGCAACAGAGAATCATCTACTCTGAGATTATTAACCATTCGTTTGCAGCATGAACCACTGTGCTGTTAGAAAACAATTTTGTAGTGAAAACAGCCAGGGAAACATTGAATAAAGCCCAACAGAGCACAGTTGTTGAAGATGACAGTACTCTGTAACTGCTAAGTGTTATTTCCTTTTACAAAATCTGCTTCGAGTGGGCTTTTTTCCCCACCTCTCAAAGGTGATCTCTGGAGACAGTTAAATAACATATCAGTCTTATCTTTAAATATAGCTGGTACAGGTGGCCCTCAGGTCATGTCCTACTGAAGTAATACTGCCTTTTAAAAAATTTATTACTCCTGAATTAAATTTACTGGCAAGTCGTTGGCCACCCCTGGTGCTATGTAAGAACAGAGAGCAGTAAAATTGTTTTCAGATCACTTTTTCTGCAGTTCCCTGCAGTCTGAATCATTCCAATATTCATACACTTTGCAAAATGTATACACTTTGTTAACATGCAACTTTTGCATTCAGAAGCAGCAAATTAAATTTGTCTGAGCAGAATTGCTATGTGTACAGAGGGCGAAAAGTAATTTCTGTCCAGGCGGTTCCCCTTTGCCTTTTGCTCCTAGCACAGGCTGTTGTAATAGGGATATAGGTGAAGGATGGCAAAAGAACACCAGAAAGTGACAGACGCAAGACACTGGGTTTTGGCAGCATGATTTTGTAAACAAAGTGACACAAATTGGGGCAGAAATTCCAGTGGGACAAGGGAGGAAACTAGAAGACTAGAAATACAGCAGAAAGCTGAGTCCCATCCAGATGGTGTTTTTAATAAATTTATCAGACGCATATGAAAGATGATAATGAACATTCAAAATGGGGAGTGGCCCAGTCCCTCTGGGAAGAAAAACAGTATGAAACCTTCTGTGTGCTGCATTCAGATATAGAATCACTCTCTAATCTTTCCCAGTGAAAAAGACCACAGAACTTATTCAAACCATTGAGTAATTGTTTAAGGCAGTCCAACTAGGTAGGCTGAGGTTTGTGTTTCTAGAAAGAAAAATTCATAACAAAATTATTCCCTGCTGAAATGGAGGATGTGGCTTATGTATATTAGTAAACCAATGGTGACAATGGGACAAACATCTGTCACAACTATTGTAAGTGTGACTAAATCAGACATTTCTCCCCCTTGGGCATAAAAGACCTTTTATAGTCTTTAAGGGTCAGGCGCGGTGGCTGACACCTGTGATCTTAGCACTTTGGGAGGCCGAGGCAGGTGAATCACTTGAGGTCACGAGTTTGACACCAGCCTGGCCAACATGGTGAAACCCCATCTCTACTAAAAGTAAAAAAAATTAGCCGGGTGTGGTGGCATGCCTCTGTAGTCCCAGCTGCTGGGGAGGCTGAGCAGGAGAATCGCTTGAACCTGGGAGGCGGAGGTTGCAGTGAGTCGAGACCATGCCACTGCACTCCAGCCTGGGCAATAGAGTGAGACTCTATCTCAAAAACAAACAAAACATACAAAAACGATAACCTTTTATAGTCTTTAAAAGCTACACTGTTATCTACACTCTTCTCACTTTTGCCCCCCAAAATGTTTTCTCCATCAAAAAATAGTTTAGTCTACCATGAGTGACCAAACTTTCTGCATGTGGGGCAGACTTTTAGGGGAGAAGTTGAGAAACAAAGTGTGGGTAGTGCTTAGATAGCAACTCTTCTACCATGGGCATATTTATTTTCTTTTTAATGTTTAGGTCAAACCCAGAGATTGATCATATTTTACTTTTCTAAGAAAACTTCCACTGATAAAGCAATTTTTTTCTGCTTTATTCAGTAACTTTTAGATTTTCTTAGCTTTGGTAAGGAACTATGTTAAGGAAGGTTAAGCACCACAACCTTACATAGGCATCGTTTTCTAGCTTTGATTCATTTACTCAGCAAATATTTATTGAGCGCCTACCATGTGCTAGGCATTGTTCCTTGGCAATGGGAATACAGCTGCAGGAAAACAAAACAAAACAAAACCGTTCCTTCCCTTATGAAACTCACATTCTGAATCTCTGGTTGTCAGGTCAGGTCAGTTTGAAGTACTGATTTGGATATTAAGAAGTGGGACAGTGCTAGAATGATGGTCTCATCTTGGTGATTTACAGAAGGTAAATCCACTGGGCTTGTGCTTTAGGTTCTTTTCTTCTTCCAGGTGTCAGCATCATTTGGTCATTATACTGTTAATTTGACTTATTAGCAAAAAGTAGGAATCAGAATTAAGAGAAGGCCAGACACGGTAGTTCATGCCTGTAGTCCTAGAACTTTGAGAGGCCAAGGTGGGAGGATTGCTTGAGCCCAGGAGTCTGGGCCACATAGCGAGACCCTGTCTTTATTTAAAAAAAAAAAAAAAAAGAATTAAGAGAGGTGGTATTCTTTTGATGTTGGTTTTTTGGTTTTTGTTTGTTTGTTTGTTTTTTGAGATGGAGCCTTGCTCTGTCGCCCAGGCTGGAGTGCAGTGACATGGTCTCAGCCCACTGCAACTTCTGCCTCCCGGATTCAAGTGAATCTCCTGCCTCAGCCTCCTGAGTAGCTGGGACTACAGGTGCCCACCACCATGCCCAGCTAATTTTTGTATTTTTAGTAGAAATGGGGTTTCACTATGTTGGCCAGGCTGGTCTTGAACTCTTGACTTCCTGATCTACCCACCTTGGCTTCCCAAAGTGCTGGGATTACAGGTATGAGCCACCATGCCTGGCCTTTTGATGTTTTGCCTTATGAATTAGATAGTAGAGTTGATTATCAAATTGCTAGTTGATTTCTAGTAAAAGCTGTTTCTTGAAAGGAAATTTAGGACTTGGGGTAGATTTCACTGATATACACATATCCATATGCATATATATCATGGATATATATACATATGTGTGAGTGTGTGGAGTGTGTCTGTATGTGTCTCTGTTGGGCTCCTTTTGTAGATCCATACTTTGACTAATAAACATTAATGAATAATTACATTGAGATCAAAGTAGGAACAATGGTATGCTATTCATGAGCATATATATATATATATATATATATATATATATATATATATATATCTCCTTCTTTTTTATGCCATAAGACTTTTGTAAGAATTCCTTCTTAAAAAGACAAAATTCTGGTTTTGTTTGTTTGTTTTTGAGACAGAGTCTCACTCTGTTGCCCAGGCGAGGATCAAGTGATCTTCCTGCCTCAGCCTCCTGAGTAGCTGGGACTTCAGGCATGTGCCACCATGTCTTGTATTTTTTGTGGAGATGGGGTCTTCCTTTGTTGCCCAGGGTGTTCTCAAATTCCTGGCCTCAAATAATCCTCCCACCTTGACCTCCCAAAGTGCTGGGATTGTAGATGTAAGCCACCACGCCCAGCCACAACATTCTTTAATGTAGCAGCATTTTAGACCACCTCAAGATTCCAGAGGGCCAAAGGATGATATTACTAGATATTACCAACTTAGAAAATACGTTAGAGACAGAAATAATCTGTTTAACAAATCCATTTGTAAATGTGTCTGCAGAAAAGGAATTCTGAGTGCTGATCCCAGCCGTTTTTCCCCAAAGAGCTTGAAAGCATATCAGTAATGATTTTGTGATAGTCTGTGATATTGATGCTCTAATTGAATTAGATTACCTAGAGATAAAATTGTGAAGCAGTAAGGCATAGCGTAGGTGGAAACTGACAAACTAACACAGAGTCAACAGAGACAACTGGTGAGACCAAGCTGTCTACAGAGGATATCAGCACTCAGCATAATCATAAAAGGTTTTATACTTTCAGAGGCTTGCCATCTTTCTGGTTTTCATAAAAACAGTGTTAAGATGTATGAAACTTTTTAAAAACCAATATTCCATATGCGCAAAAGAACATAAATACAATACATGTAAAGTTTGGTGAGCAGGAACACTCGCCTACTCACCATGCAGCCTAAGAAATAGAATGTTACCTATACAAAAATAAACTCAAAATGAATTAAAGACTTAAAAGTAAGACCTGAAACAATAAAACTACTAGGAGAAAACATGGGAGAAATGCTTCATGACATCGGTCTGAGCAAGAATTTTTTGGATAAGACCCCAAAAACATAGGCAGCAATAGCAAATATAGATAAATGGGATTATACAAAACTAAAAAGCTTCTGCACAGCAAAGGCAACAGTCAAAGAGTGAATAGACAGTTTACAGAATGGGAGAATCTATTGCAAAGTATGCATCTGAATAGGGGTTAATATTCAGAATATATAAGGAATATTCTCAATGGCAAAATAAATAAATAATCCAACAGAAAATGGGCAAAATATCTGAATAGATAGTTCTCTAGAGAAGACATACAAATGGCCAGTGGGTATGTGAAAAAATACTCAGCATCACTAATAAGGGAAATGCAAATAAAAACCACAGTGATATATTACTTCACCCAAATTAGAATGGGTGGTATCAAAGACAAAAAAATAACAAATGCAGGCATGGATGTGGAGAAAGGGGGAACTCTTGTACACTGTTGGTGGTAATGTAAATTAGTACAGCCATTGTGGAAAACAGTATGGAAGTTCCTCAGAAAACTAAAAATAAAACTACTATATGACCCAGCAATCCCACTACTGGGTATATATCTAAAGGAAATGAAATCTGTGATAGAGATATCTTCACTCCCATGTTTATTACAGCATAATTCACAATAGCCAAGACATAGAATCAACCTAAGTGTCCATCAGTGTATGGATGTATAAAGAGAATGTGATATATATATATATATATACACACACACACAACGGAATATTATTCAGCCATTAAAAGAATGAAATGTGTCATTTGCAGCAACATGGAAGAATCTGGAGACAGTTAAATGAAATAAGAAAGCCAGGCACAGGAGGACAAACACTGCATGATCTCACTCATATGTGAAGTGTAAAGAAGTTGATCTCATAGCTATGACAGTAGAGTAGTGGTTACCAGAGGCTGAGAAGAGTTGGGAGGTAAGGAGAAACTGGTCAACTGGTACAGAGTTACAGTTAGAGAGGAGGAATAAGTTCTGGTGTTCTGTTGTACAGTAGGGTGACTGTGGTTAACAGTGTTGTACTGTATATTTCAAGATAACTAGAAGAGAGGATTTTGAATGTTTCACTACAAAGAAATGTTAAATGTATGAGATGATATGTTCTGAAGACCCTGATTTGATTTTTACACAGTGTATACATATATTGAAACATCATACTGTACCCCATAAATATGTACAATTATGTGTCAGTTTAAAAAGAAAAGAAACTGCACATCACGAAACCTTTGAAGCCCTTTGTGTGTTCCTCCTCCAATTGCATCCCCACTCTGTTCCTACCTAGAGGTAACGACTAATCTGAATTTTAGTGTCTACTATTCCCTAGCTTTCCTTTCTAATTCATCACATATGTATGTGTCACTAAACAATATAAAAGGCATTGTTTTCTATGTATTTTTCTGTCACTTGTTCTTCTTAACCAGTTTTCTTTGTGAGATTGACATTTGTTGATATATGTATTAGAAAAACAACAAACATTTACTCTTTTCTTAAATAGTTAACATACACACTTGCAGTCACCAAAATGTGTGTAGGGCAAGTGTTTTCCCCCACATTAAGCAGTTCTCCAGCAGACAACAGCAGGGTGTTCTATAGTTCAATTCAATTATAGCAATAATATAGAATCAACCTAAGTGCCCATCAATAGGCGAATGAATAAAGATGTTACTTATATACACAACAGAATACTATTTGGCCATAATAAAGAATGAAATCCTGTCATTTGCAGCAACATGGATGGAACTGGAGGTCATTATGTTATGTGAAATAAGCCAGGCACAGATAGACAAATATCATATGTTGTTACTCATAAGTGAGAGCTTAAAAAGTTGATCTCATGGAGGTAGAGAGTAAAATAATAGGCACCAGAGGCTGGGAAGGTTTTGTGTGTTTGGGCTTGGAAGGGTGAAGGGATAAAGGGAGATTGGTTAAAGGGTACAAGCGTACAATTAGATGGAAGGAATAAGTTCTAATGTTTGATAGTAGAGTAGGGTGACTACAGTTAATAACAATGTAGTGTGTATTTTAGAATAGCTTCAAGAGAGGACATGAAATGTTCTCAGTACATGGAAACAACAAATACTTGAGGTGAGGGATACTCTGACTTGATTATTGTACATTCTATGCATGTAACAAAATATCACTTGTACCCCACAAATATGTACAAATATTATGTGTCAAGAATATTTTTAATTGCAGACATGTGTTAAGGTCTTTTGGTCAGGAGAAGGGATATATAATTACTAATTTTAGGCATTACTAAATCTGGTATGCTTGCCTAAAATGTAAGAGAAGTAAAAGGATAAAAATGTAATATGTATATATAACTTCCAAACCAAATCAGTTGGGATAACTGGTAGGAGAAATGAAATAATCTACCCATTCATTAGAAAACTGGAGCAGAATAGGCAGAAAGGTAAGGGAAACAGCAAAGAAAAAACATGTAAATAGAAAATAAAAGCGAGTTCAAATAAATTAGTAATAACAATTAATGTGAGTCATGTAAATCTGCCAGTTAAAAGACACACTGCCAGTTAAGGACACTGAATCTTTTAAAAATCTGTTATATGTTATTTACAAGAGACCAGAAAAATAGAAAGTGACATGATACTAAGGAAATAGTAGACAATGTAAAGGTGTTATAGTTACTTGACATCAGACAACATAGACTTTAGGGCAAAAACATTATTAAGAATAAAGAACAATAATACATAATGATGAAAGGTTCAAGCTACCAGGAAGATATAATTTCTAAAATGATGTACATGATGATATGGTCTCAAAATACATAAAGCAAAAATCAACAGAATTGTAAGGAAAAACTGACAAATCTATAGTGATAGTCATGGCAGGAGTTTTTTGTTTTTTTTTTTTGTTTTTTTTTTGAGACGGAGTCTCACTCTGTCGCCCAGGCTGGGGTGCAGTGGCGCAATTTCAGCTCATTGCAACCTCCACCTCCCAGGTTCAAACGATTCTCCTGCCTCAGCCTCCTGAGTAGCTGGGATTACAGGTGCCCGCCACCATGCCTAGCTAATTTTTGTATTTGTAGTAGAGACAGGGTTTCACCATGTTAGCCAGGCAGGCTGCTCTCTAACTCCTGACCTTGTGATCTGCCCACCTTGGCCTACCAAAGTGCTGGGATTACAGGCGTGAGCCACCGCGCCCAGCCGCAGGAGATTTTAACAAACATCTCCCAGTAATCAGTAAGCATATAAATATTTGAATAATACAATTGGGAAGTTTGATCTAATAAATATATATAGAACCATACATCCCCCAAATTAGAGAACATACATTCTTTTCAGGCACACATAAGACATTAATAAGGGCTGGGCGTGGTGGCTCACGCCTGTAATCCTAGCACTTTGGGAGGCCGAGGCTGGCGGATCACAAGGTCAGGAGATCGAGACCATCCAGGCTAACATGGTGAAACCCCATCTCTACTAAAAATAACAAAAAATTAGCCGGGAGTGGTGGCGGGCGCCTGTAGTCCCAGCTACTCAGGAGGCTGAGGCAAGAGAATGGTGTGAACCCAGGAAGTGGAGGTTGCAGTGAGCCGAGATCGCGCCATTGCACTCCAGCCTGGGCGACAGAGCGAGACTCTGTCTAAAAAAAAAAAAAAAAAAAAAAAAAAAAAAGACATTAATAACAATTAGCCATGTACTAGATCACAAAGTAAATCTAAAATTTTACGAAGTCACATCAGACACACCACAGTTTTTTGTCCACATTGCAGTTTAATTAAATATCAGTAACAGAAAGATAACTTGAAAAATGATATTTAGAAAGTTGAAAACGTACTTCTGAATAATTCGTGGGTCAAAGGAAAAATGATAAAGGAAATTATAAAATATTTAGAAACGATTAACTTTTAAAATACTATATATCAGACAAACCCAAATTGAGGGACATTCTACACAACACCTGACTGGTACTCTTCAAAACACTAAGTATCAAAACTTAATTATAAAGGTAAAACAGGAGTTAGAAGTAAAATATTATATTAGCTTTAAATACATTTTTTAGAAAAGAAAAAGATTAGTGAGTTAAACATTCATTTCAAGTAGTTAGGAAAAAATAGAATAAATCCAAAGGAGCAGGAGGAGGAAAATAATAAAGAGAAGAGAGGAATTTAGTAAAATAGGAAAGAAAAGAATCAACAAAACCAACATTGGTTCTTTAAGAGCACTAATAAAATAGACAAACCTGTATAGAACTGGACAAAAAAAAGGGCAAAGTATAATAAACAACATTTTGAATGAAAAAGAGCTATACTGTGAAATAATGGATGCCAGTATGTTTGAAAACTTAAACAAAATGAAAAATTTTCCTGAAAGGGCCAAGAATATATGATAATGTAAAAGAAAAAAGAGAAGGAAAAGAAGGGGGAGGAGACAGCTAACTAAGATTTACAATTACTTTAAAATTATGGTAATTCAGACAGCATGGTAAAGGCACAAGGCTAGTCAAATCGACCAATGAAACAGAATACAGATCTTTTTTTGTTTTTGTTTTTTTGAGACAGAGTCTTGCTTTGTTGCCCAGGCTGGAGCGCAGTGGCGTGATCTCGGCCCACTGCAACCTTACCCTCCCGGGTTCAAGCGATTCTCCTGCCTCAACCTCCCAATAGCTGGGATTACAGGCATGCACCACCACATGCAGCTATTTTTTGCATTTTTAGTAGAGATGGGGTTTCACCATGTTTGCCAAGCTGATCTCAAACTCCTGGCCTCAAGTGCTCCTCCTGCCTCTGCCTCCCAAAGAGCTGGGATTATTACAGGTGTGAGCCACCGTATCCAGCCTCAGAATACAGATCTTAAATGGAGATGCAAATATATACAAAAACTTCATATGTCACTAAAGTAACATAAATTAATGGGGGAAAGGATGGGCTGTTCATTAAATGCTATTGGGGAAAGTAGTCATATTTATAAATAAAAGATGAAAATCCCCATCTCAAAGCATACTAAAACTAAATTCTGAATAGATTAAAGAACTAAACATAAAAAGAAAAAAATTGAGAACTTTTAGGAGAAAATTAGGAAAATATGAATTTGGTATAGGAAAGAACTTATAAACAAGAAAGGAAAAGTTTGCCAGGCATGGTGGCTCATGCCTATAACCCCAGCACTTTGGGAGGCTGAAGCAGGAGGATTGCTTGAGCCCAGGAGTTGAAGACCAGCCTGGGCAACAAAATGGGATCTTGTCTCTATAAAAAAATTAAAAAATTAGCCAGGCATGGTGGCACCTGCCTATGGTCCCAGCTACTTGAGAGGCTGAGGCAGGAGGATTGCTTGAGCCTGGGAGTTCAAGGCTGTAGTGAACTGTGATCGTACCACTGCACTCCAGCCTGGATGACAGAATGAGACCGTGTCTCAACAACAACAACAATAATCAAATTCTTTTGAAAAGGGAAAAGCACAAGTCATAAAAAGATTAAATGTTTCAACTCAATAAATTGACCTATAAAAGCCTGGCATCCTGAAAATCAATTAAAAAGATAATAGAAAAATAGGCAAAAGATAAAAATAGACAGTTTACAGAAGAGAAATTGAGAATGATTCCAGAGGGAAAAAAAGGTTCAAGTTCACCTAACAAAAAAGTTAAAAACTAAAATCACATTGAGATCCCATTTCACACTCATTTGTCTGACATTACCAGGAGTTGGTGAGGATGTGGAGCAATTAAATGAGAGTATAAAGTTTTTTTTGTTTGTTTGTTTTTTGGCACAAAATTTTATTTTATTTTATTTTTATTATACTTTAAGTTCTGGGATACATGTACAGAACATGCAGATTTGTTACACAGGTATACACGTGCCGTGGTGGTTTGCTGCACCCACCAGCCTGTCATCTACATTAGGTATTTCTCCTAATGCTATCCCTCCCCTAGACCCCCACCCCTGACAGGCCCCGGTGTGTGATGTTTCCCTCCCTGTGTCCATGTGTTCTCATTCTTCAACTCCCACTTATGAGTGAGAACATGTGGGGTTTGGTTTTCTGTTCTTGTGTTAGTTTGCTGAGAATGATGGTTTCCAGCTTCATCCATGTCCCTGCAAAGGACATGAACTCATCCTTTTTTATGGCTGCATAGTATTCCATGGTGTATATCTGCCACATTTTCTTTATCCAGTCTATCACTGATGGACATTTGGGTTGGTTCCAAGTCTTTGCTACTGTGAACATATGTGTGCATGTATCTATAGTAGAGTGATTTATAATCCTTTGAGTATATACCCAGTAATGGTATTGCTGGGTCAAATGGTATTTCTGGTTTTAGATCCTTGAGGAATTGCCACACTGTCTTCCACAATGGTTGGACTAATTTACCCTCCCATCAACAGTGTAAAAGTGTTCCTATTTCTCCACATCCTCTCCAGCATCTGTTGTTTCCTGACGTTTTAATGATCATCATTCTAACTGGCATGAGATGGTATCTCGTTGTGGTTTTGATTTCCTTTTCTCTAATGGCCAGTGATGATGAGCTTTTTTTCATATGTTTATTGGTCACATACATGTCTTCTTTTGAGAAGTGTCTGTTCATATCCTTTGCCTGCTTTTTGATGGTTTTTTTTTTCTTGTAAATTTCTTGAAGTTCCTTGTAGATTCTGAATATTAGCCCTTTGTCAGATGGATAGATTGCAAAAATTTTCTCCCATTCTGTAGGTTGCCTGTTCACTCTGATAATAGTTTCTTCTGCTGTGCATAAGCTCTTTAGTTTAATTAGATCCCATTTGTCAATTTTGGCTTTTGTTGCCATTGCTTTTCATGTTTTAGTCATGAAGTCTTTCCCCATGCCTATGTCCTGAATGGTACTGCCTAGGTTTTCTTCTAGAGTTTTTGTGGTTTTAGGTCTTACATTTAAGACTTTAATCCATCTTGAGTTAATTTTTGTATAAAGTGTAAGGAAGGGGTTCAGTTTCAGTTTTCTGCATGTGGCTAGCCAGTTTTCCCAACACCATTTATTAAATAGGGAATCCTTTGCCCATTTCTTGTTTTTGTCAGGTTTGTCAAAGATCAGATGGTTGTAGATATGTGGCATTATTTCTGAGGCCTCTGTTCTGTTCCATTGGTCCATATATCTGTTTTGGTACCAGTACTATGCTGTTTTGGTTACTATAGCTTTGTAGTATAGTTTGAAGTCAGGTAGCAGTGATGCCTCCAGCTTTGTTCTTTTTGCTTAGGATTGTCTTGGCTATGCAGGCTCTTTTTTGGTTCCATATGACATTTAAAGTAGGTTTTTCTAATTCTGTGAAGAAATTCAATGGTAGCTTGATAGGGATAGCATTGAATCTATAAATTACTTTGGGCAGTATGGCCATTTTCACGATACTGATTTTTCCTATCCATGAAAAACAAATGGGATGTTTTTCCATTTGTTTGTGTCCTCTCTTATTTCCTTGAGCAGTGGAGAAATTCACTCAAAACTGCACAACAACATGGAAACTGAACAACTGCTCCTGAATGACTACTGGGTAAATAATGTAATTAAGGCAGAAATAAATAAGTTCTTTGAAAACAATGAGAACAAAGACACAACATACCAGAATCTCTGGAACATAGCTAAAGCAGTGTTTAGAGGGAAGTTCATAACACTAAATGCCCACAGGAGAAAGCAGGAAAGATCTAAAATCGACACCCTAACATCACAATTAAAAGTGATAGAGAAGCAAGAGCAAACAAATTCAAAAACTAGCAGAAGACAAGAAATAACTAAGATGAGAGCAGAACTAAAGGAGAGAGAGACACGAAAAACCCTTCAAAAAATCAATGAATCCAGGAGCTGGTTTTTGAAAAGATTAACAAAATAGATAGACCACTAGCCAGACTAATAAAGAAGAAAAGAGAGAAGAATCAAATAGACACAATTAAAAAAAAATATGATAAAGGGGATATCACCACTGATCCCACAGAAATACAAACTACCATCAGACAATACTATAAACACCTCTAAGCAAATAAACTAGAAAACCTAGAAGAAATGGATAAATTCCTGGACACATACACCCTCCCAAGACTAAATCAGGAAGAAGTCGAATCCCTGAATAGGCCAATAACAAATTCTGAAATTGAGGCAGTAATTAATAGCCTACCAACCAGAAAAAAAAAAAAAAAAGCCCAGGACCAAAAGAATTCACAGCCAAATTCTACCAGAGGTACAAAGAGGAGCTGGTACCATTCCTTCTGAAACTATTCCAAACAATAGAAAAGGAGGGACTCCTCTGTAACTCATTTTATGAGGCCAGCATCATCCTGATACCAAAACCTGGCAGAGACACAACCAAAAAAGAAAATTTCAACCGGGCGTGGTGGTTCATACCTGTAATTCCAGCACTTTGGGAGGCTGAGGCAGGTGGATCACCTGAGGAGTTTGAGACCAACCTGACCAACAAGGTGAAACCCCATCTCTACTAAAAATACAGAAAAATTAGCCGGGCGTAGTGGTGGGCACCTGGAATCCCAGCTACTTGGGAGGCTGAGGCAGGAGAATTGCTTGAGCCGGGCAGGTGGAGGCTGCAGTGAGCTGAGATCTCGCCACTGCGCTCCAGCCTGGGCAACAAGAGCGAAACTTCATCTCAAAAAAAAAAAAAAAAAGAAAGAAAAAAGTAAATTTCAGGCCAATATTCCTGATGAACATCTACACAAAAATCCTCAATAAAATACTGGCAAACCAAATCCAGCAGCACATCAAAAAGCTTATCTACCACGATCAAGTCGGCTTCATCCCCGGGATGCAAGGCTTGTTCAACATACGCAAATCAATAAGCGTAATCCATCACAGAAACAGAGCCGATGACAAAAACCATATGATTATCTCAGTAGATACAGAAAAGGCTTTGGATAAAATTCAACACCCCTTCGTGCTAAAAACTCTCGGTAAACTAGTTATTGATGGAACGTATCTCAAAATAAGAAGAGCTATTTATGACAAACCCACAGCCAATATCATACTGAATGGGCAAAAGCTGGAAACATTCCCTTTGAAAACCAGCACAAGACAAGAATGCCCTCTTACCACTTGCATTCAACATAGTGTTGGAAGTTCTGGCCAGGGCAGTCAGGCAAGAGAAGGAAATAAAGAGTATTCATAAGAAGAGAGGAAGTCAAAGTCAAATTGTCTCTGTTTGCAGATGACATGATTGTATATTTAGAAAACCCTGTCAGCTCAGCCCAAAATCTCCTTAAACTTATAAGCAACTTCAGCAAAGTCTCAGGATACAAAATCAGTGTGCAAAAATCACAAGCATTCCTATACACCAATAATAGAGAGCCAAATCGTGAGTGAACTCCCATTCACAATTGCTTCAAAGAGAATAAAATGCCTAGGAATCCAACTTACAAGGGATGTGAAGGGCCTCTTCAAGGAGAGAGTATAAAGTTTTACAACCACTTTGGTGAATAATTTGGCAATATCTAGGCAAGTTGAAGTTAACTCATAGTCATGAGTCTAATTCCACTTCCACATACATAGAAATCTTAAGTATTCCTTTAAGAAACTCTTACCCGGAATATAAGAAGACATCTTTGTAATGGCAAAGAAAACAATGGTAACAATCTAAATGTCCCTCAGCAAGAGAATAGATATATAACTCTTAGAATATTCATAAACTGAAATACTTTATGTACTTGAAACAGATGACCAGATGTACCTGTCCATTGAATGCTCTTTCATCCAGGCTTAATGTTTGTGGTAGACATTAAATGTCGTTCACCAAATACTCCATTTTTTCTCCCTGGAGCTTTTCCCAGGCACACAGCAGGGTTATGCTTTCTAGGCCCCTTTGAAGTTAGGTAAGGCCATGTGACTTGTCTTAGACAATGAAATATGTGCAAAGTGACATGTATTACTTTTGGGGAAGAGTTTTAAGAGCCTGTGCCCAGCTTACTCTCTTCCCACTGTGGCTGTGATTTGGGAAGCACATGTCAATATGAAGCCTCTGTGACTGGGATTCCAGAGTGATACAATGAGCAGAGCCTGCTGGCTGATCGTTGTAGAATACATAGGGTGAGTGAAAAAATAAATGTGTGCTGTGTTAAGCCACTGAGAGAGTAGGGGCCTGTAAGTTGCTGCAGCATAACCTGTCTACAGTGTTATGTCTCCGCCCAATTTACTGTACATCTTATACCACTTCCTTTCGTTCTCTCTTCGAAATCAAATACTGCCCTTTTTCCAGGAGATAGAAGTACCATAACTTACCTTCTAAATATAGTCCACTTCTGTTTCTTTCCAAAGTCACAGGGAGCTTCTCTCTGAGCTCCTTCTCTGCCAGGAAACTGTCCTTACAGGTAATTTCACCAGTGTTTTTGCTTGTTGCTTTGGAATTAAGCTTCATAATCAAGGAATTCATCACCAGAAAAATTCATCCTCTCTCCCTCCTCTCCCTTCCTTTCTTCTCTGTGGGTGGCTTTACTCAGCTACAGAGAGCAAAGCAATTAGTGAAGGCATACGAGATGAGGGCTTAAGTACAAACATGTCCAACTTTGGAAAATAAATGAGTTGCATAGAAGATATATGTAAAATTACTTTTTTCTTTTCCAGTCTACTTTTAAATTATCTGATGTAAGCTACAAACCTTGAATGTAAGTAGGTTTTGGTTAAATAGCTTAAATGTCTGAAGAAAATTATAGGTTTTTATTTTAAATGCACAGAAAAGGTCCCAGGGGACTTAAAAGGCCCTTACCTTTTATTCTCTTCTCAGTGTTTAGAGAATTTACATCATAGTGAGCATCCATCATTTTGAGGAAGTTCTTGACTTTTATAAATGAGCAGGTTGATGTAGACTTGAGTTATAGAGAGAGAGAGACTCAAAACCAGAACAGCTGGGTTTTTAAGATGCAGCAGTTCATGAACAATGGGAAGAGCATATATGCTGCAACGCACAGAATAGTAGACAAAAAAAGAAATGAATCATGGCTGAGGGCAACTGTATATTCTGAAATGGGTTTGGTACCAGGTCCTGCATCGCTTTCCTATTATGTGAGTTTCAAAATTCTGAATTTAACATGTTTCCTTAAACAGACTTTCAGAATAATAGATAAAATATCTGCAGCTTAGAAACTACTAATAAAACAAATACCTATGTACCTACTAGCTAGCTTAAGATATAGAATAAAACCAGTATTTATTAGACATAAAATCAATTAAAATGTTTTTGCTTTTTTTTTTTTTTTGAGGGAGTCTCACTGTGTTATTAAGGCTGTAGTACGGTGGCATGATCTCAGCTCACTGCAACCATTCCCTCCCAGGCCCAAGCAATCCTCCCACCTCAGTAGGCCGAGTTGCTGGGACCTCAGACGTGCACCACCACGCCTGGCTAATTCTTTGTATTTTTGGTAGAAATGGGGTTTCACCACATTGTCCTGGCTAGTCTTGAACTCCTGAACTCAAGCAGTCTGCCCTCCTGAGCCTCCCAAAGTGCTGGGATTATAGGCATGAGCCACTGTGCCTGACCCAATTAATATTTAGACCTTTTGGTGCGGGGTGGGAGGGGGACCCTTCCAAAATTTCCCCTTCCCTCTTCCCAAGCTATTTTTAATTTTCTTTTTTTCTTTTGTTCTTTTGTTTTTTTTGAGACCGAGTCTCACTCTGTTGCCAGGCTGGAGTGCAATGGCACCATCTCTGCTTACTGCAACCTCTGCCTCCCAGCTGGGTTCAAGTAATTCTCCTGCCTCAGCCTCCCGAGTAGCTGGGACTACAGGCGCGTGCTGCCACGCCCAGCTAATTTTTGTATTTTTAGTAGATACGGGGATTCACCATGTTGGCCAGTATGGTCTCGATCTCTTGACCTCGTGATTCACCTGCCTCGGCCTCCCAAAGTGCTGGTATTACAGGCGTGAGCCACCGCGCCCGGCCGCTATTTTTAATTTTCTGTATTAATTTCCTAGATGCCGTTTTTAGTTTTGCATTTATGTATATAGCTCTAAACAAAGTATGTTTTAGTTTTGACTTTGTTGAAAACTTTGTATAAATGAATACATAGCCTGTGTTTTTCTATGCCTTGCTTTTTCTTTTTTTCTTTTTTTGGAGACGAGTCTCGCTCTGTCACCCAGGCTAGAGTGCAGTGATGTGATCTTGGCTTACTGCAACCTCTGCCTCCTAGGTTCAAGCGATTCTCCTGCCTCAGCCTCCCAAGTAGCTGGGACTATAGGCACATGCCACCACGCCTGGCTGATTTTTTTTATTTTAGTAGAGATGGGTTTGCACTATGTTGGCTGGTCTCAAACTCTTGACCTCAAGTGATCTGCCCACCTCAGCCTCCCAAAGTGCTGGGATTACAGGTGTGAGCCACCATGCCCACTGGGCTTAACTTTTTTTTTTTAAAGCTACTTGGCATGGAAAATGTATTAATATCTGAAGATAATCCAAATGTTCTAATTTTTCTTTTATCATTGATTTGAGATAGCAATTAATTAATTTTGTTCTGAGCACACTATCGAGATATATTTGGCTTCTCTTATCCTGATGCCAAATCTTGTTTTTGGATTCACAGTTCCCATGGAGAACGTTGCAACAATTGCTGATTGTGCCAGCGTGATTGAAGGAGTCAGTCGGAGCCGAAATGCCTTGCTGAATGGGGACACTAAGAATTATGATTGGGATTCTGGCTACACATGTCACCAGCTAGGAAGTGGTGCGATTGTGGTTCAACTAGCACAGCCATACATGATTGGGTCAATACGGTAAGAAGATTCCTCCTCATTCATAAGTTTTAAAATGGAAGATACACATATAGATCGTATTTTGGTAAAATGATAATCCTAATAACTTCAGTGAAGACATTGTACTGTTCTTTGCTCTAAATATCAAGAAAGGAGTGGGAGCCGAAGGAAGGGACAACAACAAGATATGGGGTACTTGTTTGGATTTTCCGCTGGGGCAGTACACTGAAGTTAGACTCATGGAGGAACTAGACAAGAGGCTTCTCCCTGGGTGACTTATGTCCTTTTCCAGTCTCAATTTGTATTGGTTAGAGACTTACAGGATAATGTCAAGATAGTTATATAGAATGAAAAAATCATTTTCAACTTTAATGAATTACATATGAACAAAACAGATCTGAATTCGAGATCTGGTTCTGAACAATCTTAGTGATCTTTGCGCTTAGGCTTTTTGTTGTTCCTTTTTGTTTTAAGAAGGGAACTTTAACCTTGCCTGCTTTATAGGATTATATAATTTTTAACCGTGAGACTGGTGATATCCCTCAGAGGATATATAGTCATGCATTGCTTAATGGCAGAGATACATTGTAAGAAATGCACTGTCAGCCAATTTTGTCACTGTGGAAACATCATAGAGTGTCCTCATGCAAACCTAGATGGTATATAGCCTACCACACATCTAGACTAGATGATATGTCCTGTTGCTCCTAGGCTACAAATCTGTACAGCATGTGACTGTACTGAAGACTGTGGGCAATTGTAACACAGTGGTAAGTATTTGTGTATCTGAACATGTCTAAACATAGAAAAGGTACAATAAAAATATAATATACAAGATAAAAAATGGTGGCTGGGCATGGTGCCTCATGCCTGTAATCTCAGCACTTTGGGAGGCAGAGGTGGGTGGATCGCTTGAAAGCTCACGAATTTGAGACCAGCCTGGGCAACATTACAAGATCTCATCTCAATTAAAAAAAAAAAAAAAGAAGATAAAAAATGGTACACCTGTGTAGGGCACTTACCATGAATGGAGCTTGCAGGACAAGAAGTTGCTCTGGGTGAGTCAGTTGGTGAGTGATGGGTGAATGTGAAGGCCTAGGACATTACTGTACTGTAGACTTGAAAACATTGTACACTTAGGCTACTCTGTGTGTGTGTGTGTGTGTGTGTGTATGTGTGTGTGTGTGTGTATATATATATATTTTTTTTTTTAGATGGAGTCTCACTCTTGTCACCCAGGCTGGAGTGCAATGGTGTGATCTTGGCTCACTGCAACCTCTGCCTCCCAGGTTCAAGCCATTCTCTTGCCTCAGCCTTCCAAGTAGCTGGGATTATAGGTGCCTGTCACCACAGCTAGCTAATTTTTGTATTTTTAGTAGAAACGGGGTTTCATCATGTTGGCCAGGCTGATCTCGAACTCCTGACCTCAAGTGATCGGCCTGCCTCGGCCTCCCAAAGTGCTGGGATTACAGGCATGAGCCACGGCGCCCAGCCAACACTGAATTTTTTAAATAAAGTAATAGTGCTACGACATTATGGTGTCACTAGGCGATAAGAATTTTTCAGCTGCATTATATCTTATGAGACAATCATAAATGCAGTTCGTCCTTGACTGAAACATCTCATTATGCAGTGCATGACTATACTTTTAGTTCAAGATTGCCACTGGGTCTTAAGCTGCTTTTTCTTTTCTCTTCTTTTCTTTTTTTTAACATTCTAAGAAGGTCTCCGAAGGGCTAATGAAAACATATAATGTTTATATATTTATGTATGTGTGTATATGTATATGTATATGTGTATGTATGCGTATATGTATATGTATATCTTAGCCCTCCTGGAGTAAAGGTGTTGGCAAGACATGACTGCCTTTCCCCCATAATGTTCCACCACATTTACTTTGTTGTTTCCTGTTCTCATTTTAAAGTCAGTATATATAAAGAAAGAAATAGCACAAAAAATAAGGTGCTAATATTCTAATAAGCAAAGGTGTATTGATGTTTAGGCTAATAGCCACAGAAGTTGATGCTGCTTGCTGGTTCCCCAGGGCACCCTAAGGAGTTGATGCTGGGTTTCTTGGAGAATTCAGACTGTGGATTCTTCATTAAAATTGTTGACCCTTTTTTATAAAGGGCCACATTAAAGGCTGAGTAGCATAGGCAACAAATCACAGATAGAGAAGCCTCGAGTTTGTACCACAGGCCAGATCAGCTTACTTTGTGCTTAGGAAGGGAAAGAGACAAGCCACATCAGCTACATGTACAAATAAACTTCCGTCGAATAGCAAATAACACCCCACCTTCCTTTCTCTCATCTGTATGCATTAACTAAAGTACTCGTAAACCATCTATTTAATAAGGTATTCTAGAATTTTTGTTAAAGATGATGTGAAACTTACCTCTATATTTTCCATTACAATCTATCCCTTTTTACTTTAAAAATCTGGAAAACAGTTGTCTTTCTTTTGTCTTCTGGCACTCCTGATAGCCTCCACAATTTCTTGAAGATTACCAATCGTGTCTCTGAGATTACATCTGCAATTTCTTTCAGCAGGCTCGGGGTGTAACTCATCTGAGTCAGGAGACTTGAAATCATTTAAATTGACTAGATACTCTCTTTCACTTCACCTATTTGGGACTTCAATTTTCTCTTTATTATGTTTGTTCTGACATTTCTAATTTGAAGACCAGTCTCCTTGCCAATGAAGATTGAAGCAGACGGGAAGTTTAGTAGCTCTGCCCACTCTCTTTTAATGTTCTCCATTTTCCATTTGCTTACCTGGTACCCCACACTTCCCTCTCCACCACCGCCACCATCTAACAGTGTTCTATGCACATCTCAAACCAAGATGTCTAAAATGGAATTCCATTATCCTTCCCTCCCTGGTCAAGTCACGTTATGTCATGATTCCCCATCTCATTCAGTGGCACCATCCATTTGTCCCTTACTTGAGCCAAAAACTTGCGAATCTTCCTGATTTCCTTCCTCTCCTTCACCCTCCTCTCTCATCCAGTCAGCCATAAAGTTCTATCAGTATGGCCTAAACACACAAATCCTTCCCCTCTTCTGTGTCCCACCACGTCACCATAGTTGCACAATATTTGTTTCACTTTTCTACCCAATCTTCCAGACCTCCACTGGGCCCCCCACTTCCCCACCCACAGCCATCCCTCCCATACATCCTTCTCTCAGAGGATTCATGGTTAATACTTGCCTTCAGGAGAAAGTTCAGACTGAGGCATTTTAAGAACTATCTGACTTACCTCTGTCTGTACAGCCTTGTGTCCTGCATCTGCACCCCTTCCCGCCCTCCCCAACCCTGTGCTACTCTGGACTCTGTCACAGCCTATCCAGTGATTAAAAGCATTGCACATGGGTCCTGCCCTCTCTTACCCTTTTACCTCCAGTTCTTTGATCGTGCTGACGTCATTGTTTGCATCTCTCACTACCTTCTCATTACCTCCTTTTTTCCCTGGCTCTTTTTTTATTCCCCCCTTTAGGCTCCACTCCTTTGGGAATTCTTTGCTAACCATCCATTATCTCCTGAACTTATTGATAGATCCCTCTTCAGTAATCACATATATTTTGTATACAATTTCTGTTGGAGCGTTTGTAATATAAATGTTCATTTGCTGCCTCCTCCCAGCCATACCTGATACATAAAAGCCTGTGGCAACTCAGAATATGCTTCCCTTGAAAGATTCAGTGTACTGATGAGGTAGTCTATCAAGAAAGAAGAGGAAGCTGTGGGGGGTACAGTGGGAAATCTAGAATCTAAAATCTATTGTGGACTGCATGAGGTTGTTATCAGGGTGACAACTCAGAGAGACAAACAGGCTCTTCATGTGGCAAGGCCACCTTGGCCTCTAGCTCTACCCAAAGAATCAGAGATGTTGAATCTGACTCCAGAAAAGGCTGTCACTGGGGTCTAAGGCAAGAGAGAATAGTGCCCATTTGTTTGTTTTTTTTTAATGTGGATTGAAAGTGGTTCTCCCAAACAATTTTTCTTTTCCTGACTCAAAGCGGGGATGATGAGCATGGACACACCAAAGGCAGCATTGTGTATCTCAGCACAGTATGAAGCCTCCAACTTCCTTAAGTCTGCTTTTTTTTTTTTCCCCCCAGTAAAAAAAAAATCCATGTAATTGAAGCTCTGTATAACTGGCTGAGCCTTCAAAGAGACACGTCTCTGTGAAACTAACGTTATGTTGTCAGGAACTGCATTTGCCTCTTCTGTGACATTATTAAAAGGAAAAGGAGAGAGATTTATTAGCCACCAATGCTTGTGGACAATGCTGGAGATCTTGGCAGGCTGCAGTTAGCGACAGTTGATGTAGCCAGATAGACATTTATTGACAGGAAACTAGATGAGTGGTACCCCTTCATAGGGATGAGTAATTGACCAATGACAGGTTGATTAGTCAGTGACATTTGACCCCAGCTTCTATTGCTTGTGATTGCTGACTTGCTTTCCTAGACATTGTATCTGAAGAAACCCAGTGATTCTGAATCAACACCAGAGGGAGAGTATTACAGAGCCCAGTGACTTAACAGTTTCCCTATCTAGGAGGGAGGAGATCTGGAAATCCTGGAAACCCTCTCTTACCATAGCTGAGGTAGGGTACTATCAATGATATATTGGTTTTAAATATTCAGGTTCCTTTATATTTGGTGACTACAAAGGCAACGGTCTCAAACATGATGGTGTGATCATGGTTCACTGCAGCCTTGACCTCCTGGGCTCAAGCAATCCTCCCACTTCAGCCTCTTGAGCAGCTGGGACCACAGGCATGCACCTCCACACCTGACTGGTTTATAAATTTTTTTTTGTAGAGACAGGGTCTTGCTTTGTTGCCTAGTCTGGTCTCGAATTCCTGGGCTCAAGTGATCCTACTGACTTAGGCTCCCAAAGTGCTGGGATTACAGGCGTGAGTCCCTGCACCTGGCCAAACATGAATTATCTTAGTCACTGCATTTGCTATTGCTAAGTGAAGGACGTAATTGCTTTGTGAATAAGGATTTCTTTTGTTTGGCTGTTTTCATCCCCAGGAGCTATTTCTTCCTTTTCTGAGAGTTTACTCTGTAGTTGGGTAGGCAAGTAGAGCCTTCTTTCTTGACAGAAAATGTTTGGACTTAACTAAGCATGGTCAGTGGCTGTCTAATCCTCTTAGTGAGTCAGATACCAATATCCTGTGGTATACTAGAGAGGGTGGACTCCATACATGATCTCTGACCCTCTCGCTATACCCGCATTTTCGTTGATTCATCCAACAAAAATTACTAAGCCTCTTACTATGTGCTAGGCACTATTGTAGGCACTGGGGATACAGCACTGAATAAACAAAATAAACATTGGTGGCCCCATGGAACTGACATTCTAGTGGGGTTGAGGGGAGATAATAAACAAATGCTATTTGTAAGATGGCTGATATTTAGAAGTGCCGTGGGGAAATCGGGAGGAAAAACCAGGTTGGAGATGCAGTCCAGTTTTAGATTGGGTGGTCAGGAAGGCCTCACTGAGAAGGGTGAAGTGTGAGCAGATCTCCAAGGATGGGGAGAGTAAGCCCTCTGGGGATGAGCATCACAGGCAGTGCCAAGCCCTGGAGTGGAGCTTGCCTGGCAGGCCACAGGAGCCGCTAGGAGGCCAGTGTGGCTGGAGCAGGAGGGAGGGAAGAGCACGGCCAGCCGGGTGATAGCTTTGAGAGGTGACAGCCTGAGATGTTTCCATCCCACGCCCCCCGCCACCACCCCCGTTTCAGTGTTTCTTCAGCGCCATCAGAGCAGAGGAGGGGCAGGGATGGGGAGGCCCTCATAAAGCCACCTTCTCTGCTCCTGACCTTCCTTGACCCAATCTGCTCCTAGAAAAGAAGCAGCAGGAGGTGCCCTAACTTTTACCATTTCACAGGAAGCTCTCTCATCTCTTGAATTTCTTTCTCATTCCCGACGTAGCACAGCTGGGAAATAAAGGGGTTTGTCCTTGGTGTTGCTAGGTTTACAAGCACAGCAAAAGTTACTCATTTTATTTCCAAGAAAAGAGAGAGAAATTACCTGAAATGTGTCTTAAAAGTGGATAATTGAGTAGTAATTATATCATTTTCATGCCATTTTAAAAACATTAAAATTTAAATAACAGGAAATCTTCAGAGGCTTGACCACATAAAAAGAGCAGAGTCGAGTCATAATAACTAACCAAATCCACCTAATGTCTTAGTTTATAGTCCCTCTGTCGCCTTAGTTTAGGACTTACTATCTTTCTACTTGCTAATTGTGATATCCTTTTTCGTATTTTCAGGCTAGTATGAGAACTCAAATATGCTGTGCATTAAGTATACCTATCATCCAGTCTTTTCCAGCTAATGACAGCACTTTGTTGAAACCCTAATTATAAGACAGTCAATTAAATTAACAATTTTTACATTGACTTGAATGATGTTTTTGCAATTGATATGTGCAATAGTGTAAGTGAAATACCCCAAATCTTTTAAATAACAAACCTAATAGTAAGTACGTAGGCTGTCAAAAGATAAGACTGTGTAGATAGATGCAGCTAAATAAACCCATTGTCTCTCTGGGTATTATGAGTATTAAGAAGTTAATGACACAAAAATATTTTGAGTTCTTCAATTTGAAAGTGTTACATAAATGCAGTATGTTAGGACAAAAGATGTCTAGCCCAAAGTAGGTTCTTGATGGGTATTCATAATCTCTTTAGACTGTGGGGTGAAGCTCTTTTTGTTTTGCAGAAGGAAAAAACAATTCTACCACTTTAAAAAGTTAATCTGGCACATAATGTCTGAACCACAAATCAGTTTATGCCTTGTAGTTATTCAGTAGATAAAAAGAAGTAATAGCGAATTGATCCTTAAAAAAAAAAAAAAAAAGAATTACATATGCCACTGTGGTCCTTATTCATCTGGTATATTTTACCTCCTCTGTGAACTGTCAAGCCCATGCCGAGTTCAATTGTCCTTTCACTATTGTGTGGCTACAACCAACTCTAGATTATCTATTCAGTTTGTAAATTACCGTGACCTCCTTTAGACTGCTATTTTTTCTTCTTCCTGCTGCTTACCACCCTGCCTAACTGTTGCTCATCCACTTCCCTCCAGAAGGATAAGCACAGAAAAGAAAAAGGAGAGGAACTGCAAAAAATGCCATTTTTTTCCTGCTTAATAGCCAAATGAAGGCTTAGTCGATAAGGGTGGGTAGAGGAATTGGGGCTAATGACTCAAATAATGTTTTGTAATTATTTGAGTACTTTCTACATCTGTGCTGCACTCAATCTCTAGTAGGACCACGGATAATCTCATGTTGAAGATAGTGATTTTTTTAATATTGTGATGGGCTTGAGTCTTTGCAGCAGTTTCCAAATGCATAGTATGGTTCTCTGTGCTGTGAGTACTCAATAAACACTCATTGACTAAACTGACAACATAGATGCTAGTGCAACTAAAGGGAGTTCTATCTATCAACTAAATTGGACATCATATTTGCTCAGTGTGTCTCATCTAAGTGTATGTGAGGAAACTGCTAAAGATCTGGCATATCCAGCAAATGACTGAGATTGAGCTTTGGAGTTAGGCTCTGACATTAGCACAGGTGATGATATTAGCACAGGTAAGAATGCCTCACTTGTTTCATGCCGCTTCCATTTCATTCTGTCTGAGTACTGCACAGGCAAGCAGTGCATCTATTTACATTAAGACAGCCTTCTTTGCAACCTAGAGAGCTAGAAATTTCCTTTTTATAGTCTGAAGAATACAGCAAACATCTAAATATATGACTCTTCTGGCTTGGATTAAGATTGCCTATCATTCTAGTCAAAATTGGAAAGATATTTTACAAAATTTGCTTCATATCAGTCATGTTGAATATCGTCTGTCACAGCCCTGAACCAAGGAATTCTTCCTTGTCTCGCTGATCCATGATTTATTACTAAGTGTTGTTTCTCTCTGAGCCTATCTGCATCACAGTAAAGTCTTCTTTTATCACCCTCAGACCTCAGAGCTCTGGTTCCCAGAAAAATCATAGAGCAAATAATTTTATCTATGGTTCCCAGTAGGTGCTGAAGTCTGAATTGTGTGAATGCTTAGAGGGCCAGAAATCCTGGATCCTGGAAACAGATAGCAGGATAGTTTGGGGGCATGGTAAATATGCCTCAGCCAGTTTCATCCTAGAGGTATTTCAAGACCAGAAAGTATTGCTATGGCAACTAAGTTGTGTGTTAAAAATACAGGAGGGGCACTAGAATTCAGATGTTCTTTGGAAAAGCAGGAAAAGTTAAATGCCTATATATATATATATATATATATGTTTGTGTGTTCATGTGTGTGATTTACCTCACATGTCAACCATTTACTTCTGTTGAGTGATTGGAGAACTTGGCAAGTAGTCATCATAAGATATAGCTGGATATATGAAAAGAATCCTTTTAGCTTTCCAAGATTTTAACCCATCTAGAAGACATTTTTACAGAGGATTTCGGCCCCATCTGACCCATTATTTCATGCACACTCATGTTTAATAATTATCTAGAATTGTTAAGAACTCTTTAAAACAAATACTTCACCAGTAGTGATTTCAGCAATCATTTTAAAAACCAGAATTATTCACCTTGGAAAACGAAATGAGTAGAAAGCATCAGCCTCCTCCTTCTGTGGCAGATGTTTTACATGCTGCTGCCCCAGGATAGGCCACACGGGGTCACAGAAATGCAGCTATTCTCATGAGGGCTAACAGAAGCGTAGGACTTTGAGCAAACTGAAATGTCTACACATTTAATACATCAAGTCGCTTTAATACAGCTTTTGAGTATTAAATGAATAAAGCTATTCTGCAAAAACTGATGAAGGGTCACAGTCATTTAAGGTTAATTCTTGAATTAATTCAAAGCAGTAATCTACCTTTGAAAATCTTCATATTCTTTCCCCAAGTACGCTTACATCAGAGAGTCTTTTCCCAGGAGCCCAATTTTGTCAGTTTGTTCAGATACTTTTGGTACATCTTGATAGCACCTGATGTCAGCGTATCTCTCTTTTTAAAAAGCTTAGCCCTTTGTACATTGGTAACCACAGAGGCACTTGACCAACACATACTTGTATATCTACTTAAGAACAAGCAGAAGCACTGAGACCAAGAAAAACTCTTCCACCTCCTCTTCTTGCCTCTCCTCTCTGTCCACCTCCATTTCCACATTCTTCTTCTAGGAAAGATGATTATGATGACAGGCTGGTTGGTGCCCGTCAAGGACTCCTTTCAGCAACTTTCCTGGACACTCAGGGTCTTAGCTCTAGCTGAGGAATCATTATTTGCCTGCTGCATTGCCTCTTTCAGCAATGTATCAGATTCAGTATAAGGGGGATCGGTTACATAGATAAATGCAGAGTATGCTTTTACTTCTCCCTGGATTTACTTTCCTTGCTGCCCTTAAGACTTAATGGTCAGGATCTTCTTTCTTCCTTTTACCTTACTATGCCTGAAACCATATCCCTCAATGGTTTTGATATTACCTGCCTTGCCACATTATTCTTTTACTGTAACCAAACACCAGCCAAGAGTCTTTAGACCTTCTGTACAGTTTAATGTTTAGAAATGGCTAATGGTTCTTTTAGTTGCCATGTCTTACAGTGGTTCTGGAGCTTTAGCTGCTCTCACTGTCTACATTTACAAGATGAAGACATTAAATCATAGTTTGAGTTTCATCCCTTTCTCTCCATCAGGAGTAGGACAGCACAACCCATGGTAAAACTCCAGCTCCAAAGATTCTAATTTGTTTCATGATCCTGCAGAACCTCCTATAGCCTTAAAACAAAAGTGAGAGGAGCCATCACATCTTATGGTTCAATCCACCCTTGTTTTCTGTGGTCATAAATTATAGAAACTTCCATTATATGTTGCAACTAAGATTTTACATTTGTTTTACTAGCGGTCATTTGCTCCAAAGGAACTTGCATTTGGCCGCAAATAACAAATAATCTCACTGAGAAAGATATTTTTTTTTTTTCAGTTTTATTTTTTGTTTTGTTTGTTTTTGTGTCACATAACAGAAAGTCCACAGGGGCATGTCTGCCCGTATTGGTTCTGCAATTCAGTGATCTCTACAATTTTCTTGGTCTTTTCCATGTGTATTTTGCCCCAGAGAAACAAGATAGGGACGAAAGTTTTAGCTACCATGTCTGTGTTTAGGCAGGAAAAAGAAGGACAAAAGGATACAAGGATAAAAGCCTACCAGCCAAGTTTGTTCCTTTTTTGTTAGGAAAATCCAAAGCTTTATTTGAAGCTCTACCCAGCCAACTTTCACTTAGAATTATTAGGTAGAACTATGTTATACGGTCAGCCCTAGCAAGGTTGGCTAAGAAACTGAGGGTCATGGTAAGGGGGTTGGCTTATCTCGCCAACAGCTCTGCCACAGAACACTGCCTCCCGCTTGACATTTCACATGTGCTTTGGAATTTTAACACATCTCCATATTTCATGTGTTCTGTTTATTTTTTAAAACTACTTTATTGAAATACAATTCACATGCCATATAATTCACCCATTTAAAGTATATAATTCAGTGGGGGCTTTTTCTCATTTATTTTTAAAAGCTTCCCTTAGAGTCCACAGCTTCTGGATGTATCTAAAACAGTACTATAATAATAATATTTTCTGTTATTCTCAGCTTCAGAAATGTTCTGTAGCTGGCCGGGCGTAGTGGCTCACGCCTGTAATCCCAGCACTTTGGAAGGGCAAGGTGGGTGGATTGCCTGATGTCAGGAGTTCAAGACCAGCCTGGCCAACATGGTGAAACCTTGTCTCTACTAAAAATACAAAAATTAGCCAGGTGCAGTGGTGGGTGCCTATAATCCCAGCTACTCAGGAGGCTGAGGCAAGAGAATCGCTTGAGCACAGGAGGCGGAGGTTGCAGTAAGCCGAGATCGCGCCACTGCACTCTAGCCTGGGTGACAGAGTGAGACTCCATCTCAAAAAAATAAAAAATAAAAAGTTCTGTAAATAAAAGCCTATGTCTGCTTATTGCACAATTCTGACCCAAAATGAGAGGCTTCATTGATTATATATGTTTGATTTCATATTCATGACACTTACTTCTTGGAAAAACTTCAAGTTTCTGTTGCAAACACTTAATATACTGACTTTCTGTAACTGATCTCCTGTGCTTTGCCAGCATAGTGATAATTCATGCCGTGATGAAATTTGGGAGGCAGGGCAAGATCACCAGTACCTCCTGATTAATCAAAATCAGAAGAAATTTTATTTGGTTTCATTTTACTTTAGTAAAATATAGTTTATCATATCCAAACTCTTATCTAAATTGTCAGTTTACATGGAGTCTGTTAACCAGATGTATTTGGTCAACCAAAGCAGAGTTGACTATTCTTATTTACATACAAAATTCCAATATCAGAAATTTCACTGCATATCTATATTATTTTGTAGTGACAGATTAATTATATCAAAAGTCCCGCTAGAAATGGTGTTTTCAGTCTTTAAGATCTGGAGTTGAAAAAGTCAAGTCTGTTTGTCTTGGAATGAAGTGATAGATTTTTTTTTTTAAAAAGACCTCTTACTTTCAAAGAAGATACAGGCAATGACTGTCATACTACCTCCAGTCTTTTCCTTTTCTAACTTCTTGGTTAATGTGGTTGGTTTTTTGGTAGGATTATAATGAGTATTTCTGACTTTGGAGACATTTGAAACAAGAAGTACAGTCCATGGGAGGGTAATTATAGCAATAGGACAATTTTAAATCTTGGGAGAAGAAGTACAAATACACTCTGCTTTTCCTTCCACCATTTCTTCATGCCTTCCCCTATATCCATCTTCACTCCTTCCTAAAATTGTGGTCAAGAAGATGATCAGATTAGTTTGTTTGCAGCACTCAAAGTAGGCTCAGAATAGTTCAGTGGAATCACTTGTGTCTTTGGTCTCCCTCTGGGCCCTAAGAGGCATGAGCTAGGACCACTACAACCTAGAAGGAGGCCCTGCCTTCCCGCTTTATACTTCCCTCTCCTCCATCTCTCCTGACTCTTCTCCTTTATTCTGTTCTTTACAACAAAGTGGTAAGCAGATCCATCCTTTTCTCTCCTTGGATACCCTTAGTTTCTCTTTCCTAGGGCAGTGAGGGTAAGAATCTTTAATGAAACCAATTTCTAACTCAGCTCAGCGGCAGCTCAGTGCTAGGCAGTGCGGGGGCAATGGTCTTATATTTACTCTGATTCTCTGGCATGGTCGTCCCCTTTTATCTGTGCTTGTGCTTTCTGTGGTTTTAGTTACCTGCAGTCAACTGTGGTGTACAGTATTATATGGAAAATTCCAGAAGTAAACAATTGAAAAGTTTTAAATTGCATGTCATTATCTTTACTTTTGAATTGCGTGACTGTGTGATGAGATTTCACACTGACCTGCTCCATCCTGACTGGAATGTGAAGCATCCCCTTGTCTGACATGTGCAGCTGGACAGAAGTACAGCATATCCAGCCAGGAGTCACTTAGTAGCCATCTCAGTTATCAGATCCAAAAAACATAGTATACAGTATATAGGGTTGTATACTATCTGTGGATTCAGCCATCCACTGGGGGTCTTGGAATGTACCCCACATGGATAAAAGGACATTACTGTACTACAAAGTGTACTGGGTTGATTCTTCCTTACATTATAGTGGTAAGAACCAAGAATAAGCTTTGGATGTTGACAAAGGGACAGAGAAGGCCTCCTGACTTGCTTTGGTTTGAAGCTGTTCAGGTGTAAGCAACTTGGGAACAGGGAGTGCTCCATGTCCTATACCCTTTGCATTAGGGTTTTGGGCCAAAAATTGTACAAGTACCAACAATAAAGTATCCCTTTGCTTCTCATTTGCTGGAACTTTCCTTGGCATATACTTACCTCAAGAACCTTGTGAGAAGGGTTGGTTGGAATCTAGAACGATAGCTCTAATTCCTTTAGACAATTATATACCATTTAATTGTCCTCATATTCAATATAAACCTCTTGTCATTTCTTTTCCTGATATCTGACCTTTCTGTATTCATCTCCTCTCTGAGATTAAGAGATAATAAAGAACATATAATCAAGTACTGTTTTTATTAGAAAGTTCATAGTAACCCTGTTAGAAATAGATAAACCATCATCTATAAAGAATTGTTTGAGAACTGGTGGTAACCAGATAAATAATATCTTGTTGATAATAGCCCTACTAGTAAAATAGGAAAATGGCTTTGTCACGATTGTGTTCACTGTAGTGAGATTTTAGCTGTATACGTTAGACTCAGAGACAAGCAGAAAATTCATGGAGATTAGTTGCATCTATTTGGGAAGAACGTGTTAAACAGAGTCATCCATTTCAAATTGGTTTCATTAAACAGTCTAAATGAGTAGTTCTGTTAAAATGCCAAGTACTATAAGGTTTTTATTGTTCTGTGGTCAGAGACTGCCCTGGCCAGCTATCTTGTAAAATGCTTTTTATAATCACAATGGACAGAGCTGGCAACAGGATAGATCTGTACAAATCCATTTTCTCCTGGTGACCAACAAACAACTCAGCACTGTGTACTTAATTGATGTATTTTAGTCTGTAGTGTCATCTTCCTCTATAACTGATGTAGTATTATTTTACTACTGTCATATTAACTGCCTTATCAATGACTATAAAACTTTATTTTTTTGACATATTGTTTATTGACTTTAAATGTCTCTGTAATTTCTTCACCCTATCCTACTGCTTCCATCCCCTTTAGTAGGGATCTAGAGGGTAGTGGTCAATGACTGTCTCATCAGTTTGAGAATGTAGCTCGTGGGTACTTTATCAGTTCAGGGAGTAAGGAGGGTTTGGGAATGGGAATGGTTTTCATTTTTAATTGGAGCTGCTGCTGCTGCTTCCCCCCCTCCCCCCACCCTCCCCTTCCGCCTCCCCCTCCCCCCCGCCCATCACCCCGCATTTTCTTTGTAGTTCTTTTAGGAGAAATACCAGAAATTTAGGGTGAAAGGCAAGCCAAGAATTGCCACTGCAGTTGTCACAGTAACAAAAATGAGATTGTGACTACAGCACAATCTAAAAGTTCCATGTAGAATTCACTGCATTAAAATCTATTGAAACAACAGAAGAAAGAGACTTTAGACATATCTAGGCTAAGCTCAACCTTAAACTGCATCTTTATTTCTTACCTTGGTGCCATAACTCTTTACTGCTCGAATAGAACAGCTTTAGTTTTCTGTCTATGCCTGGGGTTGGTAAAGTTTTTCCATAAAGGGACAAGTAGTAGATATTTTAGGTTTTGCAGGCCATACAGTCTCTGTGGTGCAACTATTCAACCCTGCTGAGGGGCATGGCTGTGTTCCAATAAAACTTTATTTACAAAAATAGGCATCCATAGGCCGTGACTTACCAATGCCTAATCCATTCAGCTCCTTTCCTCACTAACATTTCTGGCCCATACAGGTAAAAGTGAAGAGTTAGGGAAGTTCATTTGCCCCTCATGGTTTCAAAAGAATGTGAAGAATAATAATAAGCCTGTTATTGAAAGGTAGGAATATTAAAAATCAGCATTTAGTTTGGGGACAAGATATAATACCATGACCACTGGGTTCTTCCTACTGTGTTTTGTTATTGAATGAGCCTTGTGGGCTGCCACAAGGAGGGGCCAATAGGAAGTCCTGGCAAATGAGGCTTCAGTCCCCAACTCTGACCTCAGAAGAGCAGTTCTACTTTTATCTGTTTTAGATACGGAGATTCTGCCAAGATGTTGTTTGTAAAAGAGATTCTGCTGCTAAAGAATATTTTTTAAAATATTGGTTTATATTTCTTTGCAAGTTGTATAATGCCTCTTGATAATGGATACTTCATAAAACTGCCAAAGATTTATCATATATCACTTTGTAATTAAAAGGGAAAAACAGACTTGAAAAAGGAATCACAAATCACATACATTAAAATCCATCTCCCTCCTTTCCCCTCTCCCCCTGCCACCCACTTCCCAGATTGTAAATCTGAGAGGATACAGCTGTGGAGCAAGACAGAGGCAGAGTTGGGACTCCTGCCTCCTATCTGATGCCACTGCCATTCATTACACATTCCAGGGAGTGGACAGGAGCCTTGTCCATCAGAGGCTCAAGGAGAGTCCTTGGAACCCTTTGTGGTCCTAATAGGCTAAGGAAATAACTAGTAACTTCACTGGTTTCCTCTTATCTGCTCATGCTACCTCTTCCCTTTGGCTGCTAGGAGCCTCCAAGCTCCTCAGTCCCCCCAGGCTACTCCTGTGTATCCTTTGCACACAGTTCCAGCACCAGCTTCTTGGAGGTTACCTCAGGGATATTTCCCAGCCCCTGACACCCAAACAGTCTCATGTGTGACTCAGATAGGCTGGGGTCCTCTTCTGCTCCACTGCAGAACTATCAATGCTGGCTCTTGGGGATCTAGTGCCAGAGGGGGAGGATCCTGAGAAATCTGAGATCTCACCCACCTTTGGCATGATTTCTTTCCTGGCTTGTGAAAATTCCTGATCTTTTTTGTCTATACCTTCCTGAATGGGAGTCAGGGCAGTGATGCAGAGAGGTAGTGGGGGGCGGGGGGTGCTTGCATGAGCATTGGATGCCTGCATGGCACAAGGACCGTGTTCTCGGGATGCCCATGTAGGTCCTATCAGCCAAAATTAGAAGAAAGTTAAAAGGGGTCCAGAAATAGGATTATAAGGCATAGGATTATAAGGCATAAATGTTTGTTCTTGATGAGGAAGAGTGAGCTGGCTGAACAAAAGAAACAGTTGAATTTGCAGAGTGCAATATTCTAATGAAGCCTCATGCTGTGCTTGAGTCAATGTCGCAAGGTCTAGCTGCAGCAGGGCCTTAGCTAGATAGGAGTGATTTATTCATCTCTGCTTCCATCACTCAGATTTCCTTCTCTCAGTCATCCAGTGTCTATCATCGGAAAGCCTGGTTTCTGTAGAGGAGTTTACCCTAGTAGCTTGCCTGGAATACATTTTGAAGGATTAGTGTACATGGCACGGAGACTGGCCTTTGTGCCCAGTACACTCTGGTGAATATTCATGTCGGCACCTGGGAGGGTTATTTCTAGAAAGGCAATTCTTGCAGAATACATTCCGAAGAGGGAATGCTTTTCCTGTCTGATGTTCCTTCAACCAAACAAATGTGGAAGAGGGGAAGCTACTCTGCAGTTCTGGGGAGTATTCATGAGACAGAAACAACATCCTCACATCTTCTGCAACAGTGGGAGACCTGCAGACCTTCCCTTTGCAGAGCCTTTGCCTGGGCCTCCTGTTCAGTATAGGTGATCGCAGGGGAAAGAAAAAAAAAAAAAGCAACTGCCCATTTAGCCTTTGGTCCTAAAACCCACACCAGTTTGGTTTAATTACAGCTGTTCAGCAGTTAGGAAAGCTAGCGTTATTAATGTTCGGCTGAAAACGTTTCAATTAAAACTTGTGATCCCAGCTTTGAAGACCTGGATCAAGAAAACTATACTGAGTGGCCAGTGATCAAAAGAATTGCACTGAAAAACTTAATGAGCCATTTTTTCCTCTAGCTGTTACAAAAAAATACATAAAATATTGCTTTATTTTTCTGGCTTCTCACCATTCTTCAAAAGATTTATCACACAGTTACGTATTAAATTGATTAATTATCTTTTGTTTATAAGAATTTATAGTTGGTAGTTAGGATTTTCACCTTTATATACTGGTGGAGATGTTGCTATTATTTTTCTCATTAATGCTGTCTTTTTTAATGGTAAGTCATGTACCACATAAAGAATTATGATTTATCACACACCTCAGCTTTCAGACAGAACAATGTACTTATTCTAAGTGTTTAAATTGTATAGCACTTGCAACTTATTATAGTTTTCTTTTGTGTTTTAGAGGGTAGTTGTTTTCATGTGAGAGCCTTCACAAACTATTTCATGAAAGAAGTCCATTAGAGAAGGGACTAACAGGGAATTCCAGAACAAGGAGATAGAAAGACAGATAGCATATCATTGTCCATGACCCAGCGGAATAAACAGATTTGGGAATGCCGTGAGAGGAGGGCAGTAGTAACTCGCCGAGCGAGAACCTGAAGGAGGAAGGAGTCGCAGCTCACACTGGTGGTAAGGCTGAAGGAGGTCTGAATTGGATAGGCAAGTGTTTTAAAATCATTTCTAGCAAGAGCTCAAGACTTTGTAGATTGTGCTCTGTGGGGAAAAGAAGATGATTTAAAGCTGGAGCAAAGATTGAAACCCAGATCTGATTTGGGTGAAAAGGTCAGTCTGATAAGAAAGTGAATGAGGTGTGGGAAAATAGTACTGGTTGTGTTAAGAGAGACCAGAGAAGAGATTTGGTAAGAACAAAAATGGAGAAATTACATGATTGAATAGGAAGAGTTTTGCCAGTTGTTCATGCTGGAACATCCTCCTGACTGTAATGTTCAGAGTTGAGCCTTCCCACCTGTTTGCCCTTCCTTTCTTTCCCTTTGTCACCAGGTCAAGAGAATACAAAGATCTGCATGTAGCTAAATTATGAGTTATCCCATAGACACAAATTCTTGTGAAAACTTGACCCAAGGGAGCCGGGCGCGGTGGCTCACGCCTGTAATCCCAGCCCTTTGGGAGACCGAGGCAGGCGGATCACGAGGTCAGGAGATCGAGACAATCCTGCCTGACACAGTGAAACCCCGTCTCTACTAAAAAAAAAAAATACAAAAAATTAGCCGGGCGCAGTGGCGGGCGCCTGTAGTCCCAGCTACTCGGGAGGCTGAGGCAGGAGAATGGCGGGAACCCGGGAGGCGGAGCTTGCAGTGAGCCAAGATTGCGCCGCTGCAACCCAGCCTGGGCAACAGAGTGAGACTCCGTCTCAAAATAAAATAAAATAAGAAGAAAAAAAAAGAAAACTCGACCCAAAGGAACAGGAAGGAGCCATGGCACTTATTAAATTTCCCTTTGGTGCTGCTTCTTTGGTGCGTTGTAGGCCATGCATGCAGGCACATATTAGCATGTGGTCAGAGGATGGGCAGGAGAATAAGCTCAGTGGATGAAATAGCAGTCAGAATGGATATTTTTCATAAACTTTCACTTATGTGAGACTCTCCAAAATGGTGTTGGGACTAGGGGTGAAGTACTGGCTGGGGGAGGTTATTTTTGCATTGAAACATAATTCAGTCTATAGAACACTGAAGATACTGTACAGGAATAAGTGACCTGAGTCTTTTGAGGAGTGATATATCTATAGTTGCCTCTCTGCCTCTCCTCTTTCCATCATAAGTCGCCTCTTCCGCTCCCCATTTCTCCTTAAGTTTTTTTTTTTTTTTTTCCTGAGACGGAGTCTGAGTCTGTCGCCCAGGCTGGAGTGCAGTGGCGCGATCTCGGCTCACTACAAGCTCCGCTTCCCGGGTTCACGCCAGTCTCCTGCCTCAGCCTCCCGAGTAGCTGGGACTACAGGCGCCCGACATCACACCCAGCTAATTTTTTGTATTTTTAGTAGAGACGGGGTTTCACTGTATTAAGCAGCATGGTTTCAATCTCCTGACCTCGTGATCCTCCTGCCTCGGCCTCCCAAAGTGCTGGGATTACAGGCGTGAGTCAATGCGCCCGGGCCCTCTCCTTCGGTTTAACTCAGTAGAGTTTATGATGCCTAAGGCATTGTGCTGGGAAATACCAAGGTCAATAGCCATGCATGGTCCCTGCACTGTAGAGCATGGTCCAGTGGGCTCTCCTGAATGGACTTGGTTTGAAAAGCTGAAGGGAGGGGCCACCGGATGGTGTTATGCAGGGAACCTGGAGCCAAGGTGATTCTACTCCCCTACCTGTTGAATGAAGGCCTACGATGGGGCCATTTTTTTCACAGGAGTCGTAAATGTTAAGTAAAAATCCAAGAATTCTTAACACTCAGCTGTAGATTAGTACATTTTGAGCTCTTTTAATATGTCTGTCTGTTCTTATCGCCCTTCTAATCATTTCATAGAATTGAGGACAGAGAACAGAAAAGCTCACACAAACGCATATTGCCTTCAGCTATTAACAGGAGAAACTGATTCTGGCCTTTTAAATTCACAACAGCCCATAATAGCCTTCCTAGCAAATGAAGCTAAAAGCCAGCTGGACCTGATGCCTGGGAGCTAAGCCCTATGGTCTGGGCAGGACCTCGGCGTTTCTGCCTCTTACACGGGTGAGCCAAATCAGGCTGATCTCACTGATTGTGTATACTCATCATGAGGAGGAAGCTGCTAGGAGCAAGGCAGATGGCCTTGCTGGAGAGGGGAATTGGTGATGCCAAATTTAAACACGGGGGAAGATCTGTAAAAGCTGCATACCTGCCTAATGTGTCACTGCCCAAAAACTCTGTAACATATTGTGGCTTCACCTTTTAAAATATCATAAAACCATTTGAGGGGTTCCCAGTATTTTTGATTTCAACATTTTGCTTAAGGAAGGGGCTGTATTAGAGTCACTTTCCAAAATGTAAGAATGCTTTTCTTCTCAAGGGCTGCTTGGCCTGGACAAATTTTATCGTATTTCCACATTGAAAGCATAAAATGAAATAATTTTCTTTTTTTCTTTTTCTTTCTTTCCTTCCTTCCTTCCTTCCTTCCTTCCTTCCTTCTTTTCTTTCTTTCTTTTTCTTTCTTTCTTGACTGAGTTTTGCTCTCGTTGCCCAGGCTGGAATGCAGTGGCACAATCTCAGCTCACTGCAACCTCCTTCTCTCGGGTTCCAGTGATTCTCCTGCCTCGGCCTCCTGAATAGCTGGGATAACAGGTGCACGCTGCCTCGCCCGGCTAAGTTTTGTATTTTTAATAGAGATGGGTTTTCCCCATGTTGCCCAGGGTGGTCTTGAACTCCTGACCTCAGGTGATCCACCCACCTTGGCCTCCTAAAGTGCTGGGATTACAGGTGTGAGCCACCATGCCCGGCTGAGAATTTTCATTAAATTGGACTGTGTAGTATGAAGTCTAGATCATAAGCCTGGGGCAAAATTTATTTGTTAAAAGAAAAAGAGTTTGTCAAGTGATTAAATAATCTGTAAAAGATTGCTTGGGCAGTGTTTAGCCCATGTAAGAAAATTAACCAGGAAACTTAGAAAAATAGATTTGCTTTGAAAGCAGGAAATGTGCTGATTATAAATTGTTTTTTTTTTTTTTCCAAATGTGATAATGTATGCAAAAACATTTGGAAACTAGTGAGGTCTGTGTGAATGTGAGGTGGGACTATGATTAATTGTTCACCATTCATTCCACACTCAGTATCTAATGAATATTGCAGCTGCAGCCATGCTATTTGGTAATATGGTATTAGCTTTTATGTTATCACCTGAAACTTGAAATTAAAAACTTAATCCTTCTAAGATGTGAAAAGATGGTCTTAGTTAGCTGTTAAAAGTTGGTCATTTTAGCCAGGCGTGGTAGCTCATGCCTGTAAGCCCGGCACTGTGGGAGGCTGAGGCAGGCAGGTCGCTTGAGTCCAGGAGTTTGAGACCTGTCTGGGCAACATGGCAAATCACCTTCTCTACAAAAAAATACAAAAAATTAGCCGGGCATGGTGGTGAGTGCCTGTAGTCCCAGCTACTTGGGAGGCTGAGGTGGGAGGATCACTTGAACCCAGGAGGCAGAGGTTGCAGTGAGCCAAGATTACACCACTGAACTCCAGCCTGGGCAACAGATTGAGACCCTGTCTTAAAAAAAAGAGAAAAAAAAAAAAAAAAAAAAAGATTGGGAGTTTTGTATTGTCTCCAAGTTTTGGCAAGTTTTGCCCCATCTAGCTATCCACAGTTATATCCTCCAGGCATATTCTCCATTGGTATTTTACCACTTTCAGATAACTTACCTAGATTGTACTATATCTCTCATGGTGTGTGGGCTTTAAATAAATTTTTAAAAGTATACTATATCGAATGTAAGATTTCATGAGAAGGAAAACCCCTCCTATCCCTTTCTCAGTGAGCCAGCCTACACGGTGGAGCCAACGTGTATACTTACCACCTCCTCACATGTTTGTAATCCTGGGCTTCAGTTGACTAACACAGAAACTACATATGCCAGACACCCGAGAACTTCTGCTTGCCTTTTCTCTGGCTATCTGCAAGAGAATATTGTTAACCAGTGCCATTGTTTCATCCCCTTTTAGAGAAATCACCCTCCACGTCCCAGATATGAGAGATTAAACACTATGAGACAGTAGGTAGACTCTCTGACGTCCTTTGACTAATGCACTTCCCAAAAACCCATTCCATCTGATGAGCAGCCGGTTTTTCCCTCCTCCTGCTATTAGGAGACTGGTGTTCCCTTTGCCCTGAAAGGTCGTGGCCCATTCATAGGCAGGCCCCTGCAGTGGCAGCACCTCAGGAGTTCTCATGTCTGGAATCTTCAGGGCAGCCGCCTGGTCTACTTCACACACTTTTGAGAAAACATTGTTACTGGGCTCTAGGCTCCCGCTGAGAATCTCATTTTGGACTTGGCATCCTCCAGCAGCTCTTCTCAGCTGGACCTTGCTCTCCACCTGAGGGCGAAGCCACATCATCGAACCCTGTGACAGCTGACAATAAGGAGCCCTCTCATCTTTGGGAAAGTCCCTCTTTCTCACCAGCAAAGTTGTTTATCTGAAGCTGTATTAATTCCTTCTGGAAGCTGTTACAGGCTCCCTCCTGCCCCTCAGTAGCAGAGATTAGAATAGGGCCCCTAATGTGTTGTTTGTCTTCTGCTTCTCATCCAGAGGAGCGGGAAACGGAACTCTTCCGATTTAGGTAAAAGTGCTGAAGCTTCCCTTTGTCACCACAACTCCTTACCTCTCTCCCTCACCTTTCCAGCTGTCGCATCTGTTCTTTGCATCATGACCTCCAGTCTCTCTCTGTTCTGAACATTAGTCTACCATCTCTGATCCCACTTACCTCCTCAGCAGCCTACAAGTGGTCATTACCTTTCCTGGCCCTTCATTCCTTGACCCTGGCCTGTTTCCTTCTTGTCACTGTTGGCCCTGCTTCCCCAGTGCCACTGCTGAGGAGAGTTATAAACTACACTGATCGTTCCATCTTTGCAAGGCTCTCTCCCTACAGCTCCACTGATGCCACTGAGCCCACTCCAAAGCCTGTTTTGCCTTGCCACCGTACACCACAGTCTTACTGCTCTCGGTTTCTGCATAGAATCCTCTTTCATAATTGAATGAAAAGATTGCCATCGTAAGGGAGGTTTCCCACCACCCCTGCACTTTACCTCAGTGTGTCTCTGGTTCTGTAGCCATCACGGTATCATTGCCATCCTCATTGCCATAACATCTACTCTTATTGAGTACCTTTTCTGTCCAGTGCACTCCACTAGGAGCTTATCTTTGGCCCTTTTAGTTCCAAGTAACAGAAACCAAGTAAAGATATCTTAAGCCACAAATGGTAACTTTATTTAAGTGATTAGAAGATTTTTCATGGACTACTAGGGCAGAAACTTGAAGGGCCCTAGTAGGTTTTGAAACCAGACATTGGAATCTGTCAGGACCCCATGTAGCTCTCCCTGGACTGCACAACCTGTGGTCTCTGCTTCTCACTGCAGATGTCTTTCTTTGCTTCTGTATGCCTATGATCAAAGAGACTCACCCCCAGAATGCCTATATTTTCATCATCTCATTTCAAGTGAACAGAGCACATTAAGCTGGAATCTCACATAATTCTAAATTTTTGAGAAAGAAAATCTGATTAGCCCAGCTTCCAAGTCCAGAGGATAAACTAAGCTCAGGAATCTCCCACGTCCACCTTGAGGTTGGTCTGGAAATAGTTGTCAAAGACAGGAGTTACTGTGTAACATACAGACATACCAAAAAAACCTCTGCATATGCTATAACGGAATTATTAAATGTTAGAACTGGAAGAGTGCTGAGAAGCCATCAGATCTCGACATTTAATGTCACAAAGGATGCAACCAAAGTATAAGTAAGTTAAGTGACTTGCCTAATGTTACTTAGTAGTTATTCAGTAAATATTTTTTGAATTGTTGAATGGAGGACAATTATTTCTGAGGAACTTAAAGGATCTTTACCAAAGAATATACTGTATACGTTTTTGAGGTCAGGAGTATCTTTGACTTTAACTGAAAGATTAGGAATGGATTTGATCAGAAGTTATTGCACTATCACTAATATCCTGGTTGCTGATCTTCCTTTAGTTTGTTTTCACCCAAATGAGAAAATTTAGCAACAGTGGCATTGTGGTCCCAGGCCTTCCAGTGGAATTTCCCACAAATGATGGACAGTTAGAAACAGGCACAACAGGCACTTGCTTCTGGTCTAAAAGGCACCAATTCAGTGGAGAAGCTGTTGACCTCAACTGTTAAACCTCAGCCATTGTTCACAATCTGGCACAGTATTAATCCCTTAAGAAAAGGATGAAAAAAGTGCCATTCAGCACAACATAGTTTGTCATCGCATGCATAATGCAGACCTTCCAATTAGAATGCTACAACTTGGAAACTTTCTTCACAGACTGATGAGAGAACAAATGTTTTAAAGACGGGAAAACTCAGTCCACTGGGTTTGCCTTGAGTCACTTCTGACTCAAGCCACAAAGACAAGAGTTTTGAAAACATATTCGCTATTGAATTTTGTATCAAAATACCAGCAAGGAAAGCAATTAGTTGCTGTAAACTGAACCCCTGGTAATCAATGGTATGCAGCCAGCCAGAGCATTTATGGAAGATGTAAGCAAAATCACATCTGCTAATCAATTAAAAGAAAAAAAAGCCCAGCTCTTCACTGCTTTTAGGGAAACTTCACAGTGAGAATAAGGGAAGACGGAGGAGACAACATATATAATATCACCAGGCATTTCATGCTGGGCTCATTAGTTAGAGAGGTTTGTGGCAACAGCTAAACACCGGCCTGACCTGCATCGATAAATCTTGGCCAGCAACTTCCTTTATTCAGCCCCTTTTGAAAATGGCTTCTGATCTGTGGGTGGAAGTGTGCGGTATATGTTTAAGGAGCTCATCTCAGTTAAGGTCATAGAGAGTGTCTGTCCTGGGCGAGCTCACCATGCAAACATTCCCAGCTAGTTTACAAGTCAGAAATAGCTCTCTGTTGTTGCAGGCACAAAAACATAAGAATACACTTTTCAGGCAGCCAAAGAAATGAAGGGAACTGGTAGAACAAAATTCCTCTCAATGGCAAAGCAGAGATTGAATCAGTTTTTCCTTTAGTGTTCTTCAGCTGCAGTTGCCTTTTTCAATCAAATCACCAAAGGGGTTTAATTCCTGCCTAAGCCTAAATTCCAAGCAAATGTGCGTCCTGGGCATGAGTTAGAAGTCCTCTTTAAAACTTCAGCATGTAGGTTGAGTCTGAGCTCTAGGCTCGATGACCTGAGATCCATCAGTGTCCCTTTTCCGCTCAGGAGTCACCATGACCCCAATCTCCAGTCCCTGAGGACTCTTAATAGAGGAATAGAGAGAGGATGTCTTAACCAGTATGAGCACTTGGCTGCTGTTCAGAAAAAAAGAATTTAGGCCAGGATAAATTATTGAGGTAAAGATCGATAGACTAGGCTAATAAAAATTAATACCTTCAGCATGCAAACTATGATAGGCAGTAGATTAATATCTTTAAATATAGAGGACATTTTGTAAGTCATTAACAAAAAGATAAATGTAAGTAGAAAATGGGTAAAATGTTCAAGCTCAATAAGTTAAAAATTGCAGATTAATGAGATATTTCAGCTATCAAATTAGCAGTATTTTTAAACATAATACATAATATTGGTGATGATGCACAGAAACAGGCATTTGTTATGCAATGCTGGTAGTGTTAATATAAATTGGTATAGATTTTTGCTTGGGGTTGGGGGGAATAGAAGAATACAGCTATTTTATGATATATATCAAAGCCTCGAGATGTTATATGCCCTGCTCCAGGAGTTCCACTTACAGAATCATTCAAAAACAATAATCATAGATTTAGCTTAAGAATGTCTATTGCAAAATTTTCATAATAGGCTGGACTCAGTGGCTCATGCTTTTAATCCCAACACTTTGGGAAGCTGAGGTGGAGGGATTGCTTAAGGCCAGGAGTTGGAGACTAGCCTGGGCAACAAAAAAAATTTTTTTTAATATCAGCGGGGCGTGGTGGTATGCAGCTGTAGTCCTAGCTACTCAGGAAGCTGAGGCAGGAGGATTGCTTGAGTCCAGGAAATCGAGGCTGCAGTGAGCTAGGACTGTGCCACTTCATTCTCCAGCCTGGGCAACAGAGCAAAACCCTGTTTCCAAAGGAAAAAGAAAAGAATTTTCATAACAGTGAAATATTAACTGCTTAAGTGTCTAATAATAATAGATTGATTAAATAAAGTATGAGACATCCATACAGTGAAATACTATTCAGTACATATGATGTAGAAGAATATTTGATGATACAAAAAGATATTCGTAATAGACCATTAAGCAAAAGTAGCCAGTTACAAACCATATGTACTGTGTGTGTATGTTTTAAAAGTTACTGGAATTTCAGATTACCTTCATTTTAAAATAATAATTTGCCTTGAAACAAATTGGAGGACTTTTATAGAATAAGCTACTTACAGAGCATGATATATACACCTTAAAATTTTCCTCAAATATATTATCACTCCAAGAATATCTACTAGAACATACATGATACTCATAATTTATCCTCCATTTTTTTATCTTCTCCATATCCCATATCCTCAAGGCAGTCATTTTCCATGAAATATTTTGAGATCTGGTTAGGTTCTATCCCAAAAGGGACTGACTGTTTTCATTTTAATCCTCTGTAGAAACACTAGCTTATGATTATCTAGAAGGATAGGGAATATGATAAACCTGGCTCTCCATAAATAATTTAAAATTCCATTGGGGAAAGTAACCTCAACATTATCTTCCAACAACAGTTCTGTTGCCAGAACTGTTAAATGAAGAGAATTATTAATTGATTTTAAGTTTTCCCCTAGTTTTACTCTACTGTGTCAGAGTTATGAATGATTTCAATCCAGAACATACATGGAACATATGCCATGAACAGAGCCCACATGTTTGAAGCAGAGTTTTTAAAAAGAGAAAGATAAACATCTTTCTAAAGTTCTTATAATCAAAATGAGAGCCAAACATAGAAGCAAAAAATACACTTTTAAAAGTTACTCAAAATAAATATAAATTAGCATAGGCTAACTGCATAAAAGTGCTTAGAGACTAGGATAATATTTGAGGAAATGACTAATGAAGGAAATGATTCATATTCTTATAAGCAAATTAGTGTAATATAAGAGTAGGATTTTGGGACACTTAAGAACAACAGAGTGGAATCCTTTCTGATTCATTCAGGGTACTTTGAGAGATTAAACACTCAGGCGTATTAAAGAGAATCAGTAGGTATCATCTGCTAATGCTTTCCAAACCCATTTACCAGTTTTCTCTACTTCAAAGAGGAATTCAAAAATATTAGGTATTATGGATAGCAAACAGAATTACAATAGAAAATAAGGAATGAAAGGGAAGGCGAGCCCTTTAGGAGGCCAGGCAAGAGGGTGGCTTGAGGCCAGGAGTTTGACCCCACCTGGCCAACACAGTGAGACCCTATCTCTACAAAATAATCTTTTTGTTTGTTTGTTTTTAAATTAGCTGGGTGGGTGTGGTAGTGTGTGCCTGTAATCCCAGCTACTTGGGAGGCTGAGGCAGGAGGATTGCTTTAGCCCAGGAGTTTGAGGCTGCAGTGAGCTATGATTGCACCACTGCACTCCAGCCTGGGCAACAGAGAGAGAAGCTGTCCCCCCAACCTCCTCCAACAACAACAAAAAAAGGTAAGGGTAAAGGAAAACAGAAAATACAGGCAATCCTAGTCCTCAGTAATAGCTTTATATATGACACTAAAGTGAACTTGTGCAAAGGATTTTCACTGATTATAATCATAAGATTAAGGGAAAATAATACAAACCACTTTTATAGAGTGATAGGTTAGAGGTTGTAAATTGGGAACCAGATATATAAACTAGAGTAATGGAAACATTTGACAGTGGGATTACAGAAATGGGCTTTTGGTGAAGGTACCAGGTGAGAAGCTTGTATCATTTCCATCACTTAGTTACTGTATGAGTTTAGACAGGTTACTTAACATGCTTTAATCCTTACACTTTCAATGTCTGTAATTGCATAATAATAATGCTTGCTAAGAGGATATTTAGAAGGATTTTAATAAGACAAATTGTATAGAGCACTTAACATAGGGACTGATACACAGTTAACATTAAAGAAATATTGGCCATCATGATCATTATTATTGGTTTTTTTTTTTTTTTTTTTTTTTTGAGACAGAGTCTTCCTCTATCGACCAGGCTGGAGTGCAGTGGTATGATCTCAGCTCGCTGCAAGCTCTGCCTCCCAGATTCAAGCTATTCTCCTGCCTCAGCCTCCCAAGTAGCTGGGATTACAGGCGCCCATCACCACGCCTGGATAATTTTTTGTATTTTTAGTAGAGATGGTGTTTCACTATGTTAGCCAGGATGGTCTCGATCTCCAGATCTCTGTCACCCGCCTTGGCCTCTCAAAGTGATAGGATTACAGGCGTGAGCTACCACGCCCAGCCATTATTATTGTTGTTAACAAGAATGTATTTGCTGAGCAACCGCTGATTGAGTTTAAGCTCCATGCCCGCCTTGGCCTCCCAAAGTGATAGGATTACAGCATGAGCCACCACGCCCAGCCATTATTGTTGTTGTTAACAAGAGTGTATTTGCTCAGCAACCACTGACTGAGTTTAAGCTCCATGTGAGACATTCTGTCAATGGTATAGAAAAAATCAGTAAGACATAGACACTGCCTTCAAGGAGCTTACTATCTATGCCAGCTGGTAGAGGAAGCAAACACATATGACCAACTATAAAGCAGTAAAATATATAGTTTTTATGAGAAGGACTTTTAAGGCTGAAGTAATAGAAAATAATATCTGTCTCCCCTGTGGCACTGTCAGAAGCAAAATACTAATCCTGTACTGCAATGCTCAGATTCTTTTCTAAAATTATTTTTTAGGCCGGGCACAGTGGCTCACGCCTGTAATCCCAACACTTTGGGAGGCTGAGGCAGGTGGATCACTTGAGGTCAGGAGTTTGAGACCAGCCTGGCCAACCTGGTGATACCCCATCTCTACTAAAAATACAAAAATTAGCTGGGCATGGTGGTGGGCACCTGTAATCCCAGCTACTCAGGAGGCTGAGGCAGGATAATCACTTGAACCCGGGAGGCAGAGGTTGCAGTGAGCTGAGATTACGCCATTGCACTCCAGCCTGAGAGACAGAGTGAGACTCCATATCAAAAAAAAAAAAAATTATATATATGTAAAATGGGGGAGTAACACACACAGAGTGAACAGATCTTTTATGTATAGCTCAGTGATTATTTACATGCATAACTACCACTCAGATCAAAATTAGTACTTTTCCAGGATTCTAGAAAATTCCCTTTGACCCTTTCCTGGGCGATACCTCCCCCAGAGCTAACCACTATTCTGATTCCTGTCACCAACAGATAAATTGTCTGCTTTGAGCTTCATGTAAATGGAATTACACAGTTAATGCTTAAGTTCTTATCTGGGCAGAAAAGGGGGTTAAGAACAGGACCAAGGTAATCAATTTCTAAATAATGAAAGTTTTGCAAATGAATGTATGTTTGCCTATATCTCCAAATCAGATAATCCTACTACAGCTATGTAAAAATCCTGGTGAGAATAAGAAGGAAGCTAAAACATGATAATAAAGGTGATGAGGTTATAACCAATTAGAAAATACTATAAGAAATATCAATTAGACCAGCACAGTGGCTCACACCTGTAATCCTGGCACTTTGGGAGGCTGAGGTGGGAGGATCACTTGAGGCTAGAAGTTTGAGACCAGCCTGGGCAACATAGTGAGACCCTGACTCTACATAAAATTAAAAAATAGCCAGGCATGGTGGTGCATGCTTGTAACTACTTGGGAGGCTGAGGTAGAAGGATCACTTGAGCCCAGGAGTTGGAGGCTGCAAGGAGCTATGATCACACCACTGCAGTCCAGTCTGGGCAGCAGAGTGAAAATGTGCTCTAAAAATAAAAATAAAAATATCAATTAGGCTGGGCACAGTGGCTCATACCTATAATCTCAGCACTTTGGGAGGCAAAGGTAGGAGGATCACTTGAGACCAGGAGTTCAGGACCTGCCTGGGCAACATAGTGAGACTGTGCCTCTACAAAAAATATATAGTGTGCACCTATAGTCCCAGCCACTCAGGAGATTGAGGTGGGAGGATCACTTGAGCCTAGGAGTTGGAGGCTACAGTGAGCCTCCACTGTTTACATCCCTGATTACTCCGCTGATCACACCACTGCACTCCAGCCAGGATGACAGAGAAACACCTTGTCTCTAAAAATAGAAATGAAAAATAAAAATCTATTTGAAGTTACAGATTCTCCCATGAGCAGTGGTCAGCCGAACCAGCTGGAGAGGAGAGCTAGAGGAAACTGGAAGGGTGATCTGGGGACATTTCTCTCCTAAACCAGTCTAAAGAACTTTGCCACCAGTGGGGCAGAGGCTACCTGGGATTGGGGGACTTGTGAAAAAAAACTAAAGATTAAAAGCCTCTCACTGCAGACTGACTCAGCCTGTTCTCTTCATGCTTTTTTGGGATTCACTTTGTCCAGTCTTAGAAATGTGCTGGACAAAGGAGGTGGGTGGGAGGGATATGCCCGCAGCCTAAGGAAACAACCAGTTAAAATGTTTACAGCAATCTTACGTTTTTCTGTTTGTTCAGGTTACTACTGTGGGATTGTGATGATCGAAGCTATAGCTACTACGTTGAGGTTTCTACCAACCAGCAACAGTGGACCATGGTTGCTGACAGAACTAAAGTCTCCTGCAAGTAAGTTGTGTCTTTTCAGGAATTTATTCCTATTGAAAAGACAGTCTTCCCAGTGGATTGGGAGGCTCCAAAGAAGAATCATAGAATCACCAAATTACATTCTTACTTGGAGATTGAAAACACACTCCAGTGATCTTCTCTTCAGTTTTGACTATTAAATACTTATATGAAATTTACTTGATGTCACCAAATACTTACATGAAATTTACTTGATGTTCTCTATTCTGTGGTGTGAATTTGACTCACACTTTTGAAAATGGCATGTGTGCCTAAATAGGGGAAAAAAGGATACTTTCCTTATGCAATCCTCTCTCAGAACCCTTCCGCTCCACCCTGCCACAGCACCCACCACACACCACACTTTTTTTTTAATACTTCAAGTTCTAGGGTACATGTGCACAATGTGCAGGTTTGATACATACATATACATGTGCCATGTTGGTTTGCTGCACCCATCAACTTGTCATTTACATTAGGTATTTCTCCTAATGCTATCCCTCCCGCAGCCTCCCACCCCCCAACAGGCCCCAGTATGTGATGTTCCCTTCCCTGTGTCCAAGTGTTCTCACTGTTCAACTCCCACCTATGAGTGAGAACATTTTTTAGGATTGTTTTCTTCCTTAGAGAACTTTGCTGAAGCAATATATACTTTAGTAGTTATTATGGAGCTCTATCCTATTCCCCACACTCATAGCATTCTCAGGGCTAGCGTCACTGTTTATTTATCTCATCTCGTTGTTAACTATGCTGTTACTCAAAGTAAGGAAAGCCTTGTACCTTATTTCTCCACATGCAGACAGAGGCATTTAATGCATATGGCACTGGGGCTGTTTGGACTTGTCTGCTTGCAGCAGAAGATAGGAAGAAGTCTGCGGGTTCTGAGCAGCCTAGAATCATGGTACATGAAAAGAGCTCAGTGCCTCTTTGTGTCGAGCCAGAATCTCTAAGAGGCAAGGTGGAGCAAATGCATTTCTCCTTTTCTTTTCTTTTTGAAATTGAGATATAATTCACATACCATAAAATTTACCCTTTTAAAGTGTACAATTGAGTGGTTTTTAGTATATTCACAGTGTTGTGCAACCACCACTGCTATCTAATATTCCACAACATTTTCATCACCCCAAAAAGAAACATTTTCTCCATTAGCAGTCACTGCCCATTTCCCTCCAACTCTCCCAGCCCCAGCATCCAATAATCTACTTTCTGTCTTTTCTTTATGGATTTGCATGCTCTGGACATTTCATATAAATGGAATTGTATAGTATGTGACCTTTTGTTCCTTGCTTCTTTCACTTAGCATAATGTTTTCAAGGTTCATCCGTGTTGTAGCATATATCCGAATTTCATTTCTTATGGCTGAATAGTATTCCATTGTATGCATATACCACATTTGTTTATCCATTCTTCAGCTGATAAACATTTGAATGGTTTCCACTTCTTGGCTATTATGAATAATGCTGCTATGAACATTTCTGTACAAGTTTTTATGTGAACATATATTTTCGATTCCTTTGGGTCTACATCTGAGAGTAGAATTGCTGGGTCATAGGATAACTCTGCGTTTAACTTTTTGAGGAACTGCCAAAATTTTTCACAGCAGCTGCACCATTTTACCTTCCCACCATCAATGTTTGAGGGTTCTAATTTTTCCACATTCTCACAAGTACTTGCTATTGCCCATCTTTTTGACCATAGCCATCCTAGTGGGGATGAAGTAGCATATCATTATGGTTTTCATGTGCATTTTCCTCATGGCTAATGATGTTGAGCATCTTTTCATGTGCTTACTTGGGGTGGGGGCAGCGTCTCACTCTGTTGCCCAGACTGGAGTGCAGATCAAGGCTCACTGTACCCTCAAACTCCTGGGCTCAAGTGATCTTCCCACCTCAGTCTCCCAGGCAGCTGGGACTGTAGCTGCGTGCCACTGTGCCCAGCTAATTTTTTTTTTTTTTTTTTTTTTTTGTGGAGATAGCACCTTACCTTGTTGCCTAGGCTGGGCCAAGATTTCTTAACAGTATTAATGATGACTTGTTTAATGCAGTGTCTGACACCATCGCCATTATTATTTTAGTAATTATCAGCATATATATATATGTTGGTTAGGTTAACTCTTGCTACTGTAACAAATAAGCTTTAGTATTTCGGTGGCTTAACACAATAATTTATTTCTGTCATGGGACAGCCCGTGTGTGTGTTCATAGTTAAGTGATTTTCCCAGAAGTGACTGAGGAACCCAGGCAGCTTCTTTCTTGTGGTTCTGCCATCTAGTTCCTCCTCAGCATCAGCCACATTTAGCTGGCAGGAGAAAGAATAGAGAGGGTACACCTAGTTCTGAAAAGCCGTGCTTTACGGGTAGCATACATGACTTCCACTAACATGCCACTGAGATAAACTAGTCACATTGCCATACTAGATGCTGATATGGCTGGGAAATGTAGTCAGTTCCTGGTTGGGTAGCCACTTCCCAGTGGAGCACAGATCTTATAACCATCCCAGCCTCTTCTTCCAGAAGCAGAGCTAAGTTTTAAATCCAGGTTCTTGCCACTATACCACATTGCCTCTTTGGACTCAAAACACTGCTAAAGAAGACTGTACCAAGCTAGATGATGAAAAGGGGGAAACAAAGTGGTTAATGTATCCCAAGCTCCTGGAACCCTTTTTATAAAATAGAAGGGCCTCCACGGCCCGTGAACAACTATGCATTTGTCTTCCCAGAGTCTTTGCTAATTGGGTCCACAGCTCCCAGACCAGACCTTGTACTTCCTCAAAGCTTGTCATCTTGTACGTGTCTTACCCACCACGGGTCTCTTTTGTCACTTATTGTTGTAAACTGGATTCCTCTTCTCTTTTATGTCCCTCTGTTAAAGGTTGACATGGTTTGGCTCTGTGTCCCCACCCAAATCTCATCTCGAATTATAATCCCCATGTGTCGAGGGAGGGACCTGTGATCCCCATGTGTTAAGGGAGGTGACTGGATCATGGGGGCAATTTCCCCCATGCTGTCCCCATGATATTGAGTGAGTTCTCATGAGATCTGATGGTGTTAGAAGTGTTTGGAAGTTCTTCACTCTTCTCTCTCCTGCTGCCTTGTGAAGAAGGTGCTTGCCTCCCCTTCACCTTCTGCCATGATTGTAAGTTTCCTGACGCCTCTCCAGCCATGTGAAAATGTGAGTCAGTTAAAGCTCTTTGTTTATAAGTTACTCAGTCTCAGATATTTCTATATAGTAGTGTGAAAATGGACTAACACAAAGGTGCTATACAATGTGGGTGTTTTGTTGTTGTTGTTGTTGTTTGAGACGGAGTCTCACTCTGACACTCAGACTGAAGTGCAATGGTGTGATCTCAGCTCACTGGAACCTCTGCCTCCCAGGTTCAGGTGATTCTCCTGCCTCAGCCTCCCAAGTAGCTGGGATTACAGGTGTGTGCCACTGTGCCAGGTTAATTTTTGTATTTTAGTAGAGACGGGGTTTCACCACGTTGGCCAGGCCAGTCTTGAACTCCTGACCTTAGGTGATCCGTCCACCTTGGCCTCCCATAGTGCTGGGATTACAGGCATGAGCCACCGCGCCCGGCCCAGTGTGGGTTTTTAACAAGAGCCAATTGACTAACTATTGATCAGTTACATGTCATATTCATTTTGTATTTAGTTAAATGGGGACTTTTCTGGTTTCAAAGTCTCGTTCACTCATTAGATCCTCTTCTAGTAGCTTTGCATTAAATTATCAACATATTTTTCTCTTTTTAAACTTTTTTATTGGTGGATTTAAATAATTTATATGTTTTTAACTTTGTATTTTAGCACTTAGATGGGATAGCAATGTTTTACAAATTATTAAATAAATAATACATTAGAAGAAGAGAAATAGTAGTAAGAAGGCAAATGCCTGTTAACCTTGTAAGAATCAATGGAACCAGAGGTTATGATTTTATGTTTATAAGCGTAACTTGAATGTATTGTACCTCCCTTTTTCAAGTTAGGCCTTAAGAAATGTAGAAGATATGTAAATGATAAAAGGCAAAATGTTTTAATATGCTACAGAGCAGACCTCAAGAGAGGATTCTGTTAGTTTCAAGAATTGTAGTCTGCTCTTTATTGAAATAGAGTACGTGAGTTTATAAATGAAATTATATGGAGTTTTCAAAGATCATAGCTCCACCTCTTGATAGCATTCTACCTAGTAAAGAAATCAAAACATAAGATATTTGCTGTCCTCTGAAAAATCCCTGGGGAATGAGATTCTCCAGTGTCTCTGTTAGTTTCTCTGCACCAGGAGTGGGATATTTTCCTTCATAGTAGCTCTCCTAAGTCTCTTGGTTTGTTTTCGGGATAAGCAGTTATTTTCTATTATAGATAACTCTGTTTTTATAGTGACTAATTTTTTAAAATTACATTTTACCCCTCTTTCTTCATACAATCTAATCCTGTACCCTTTGACCTGTACCCTTTATTTTAAAAGCTCTCACTTTTTTTTTTTTTTTTGGAGACAGAGTCTTACTGTGTCACCCAAGTTGGGGTGCAGTGGCGTAATCTTGGCTCACTGCAGCCTCCACCTCCCAGATTCAAGTGATTCTCTGGTCTCAGCCTCCCAAGTAGTTGGGATTACAAGCACATGCTACCATGGCTGGCTAATTTTGTGCATTTTTAGTAGAGATAGGGTTTCACAATGTTGGCCAGGCTGGTCTTGAACTCCTGACCTCAGGTGATCCACTCACCTTGGCCTCCCAAAGTTCAGGCGTGAACCACCGCGCCTGGCTGAAATATTTTTATAGTCAAGAAGTTTTAAAAACTGAAAAAATGGTCAAAAGCAGACTGGCCGCAGTGGCTAACACCTGTAATCCCAGCACTTTGGGCAGCTAAGATGGGCGAAAGCTCATCTTTAAAAAAAAAAAAAAAATTCACACCTCTTTTCTTAACAACTTTACTAACTCCTTGATATAAAACAAATGAGAAATTTAGCTCATTTAACCATCCCTCATTTTTGTTAGTTATGTTTTTTAGTTCTGTTAGTATTTATCTTTTACAATTAAATAATATACTTAAACCTCTATTATTATAATAATTTTTTTTTTTTGAGGCGGAGTCTCGCTTTGTCGCCCAGGCTGGAGTGCAATGGCGTGATCTTGGCTCACTGCAAGCTCCGCCTCCTGGGTTCACGCCATTCTCCTGCCTCAGCCTCCCGAGTAGCTGGGACTACAGGCGTCCGCCACCACGCCCGGCTAATTTTTTATATTTTTAGTAGAGATGGAGTTTCACTGTGTTAGCCAGGATGGTCTCGATTTCCTGACCTCGTGATCCTCCCGCCTCGGCCTCCCAAAGTGCTGGGATTACAGGCGTGAGCCACCGTACCCGGCTAAACCTCTATTATTATTTTTTTTTTTCTGAGACATAGTCTCTCTCTGTCACCCAGGCTGGAGTGCAATGACGTGGTCTCAGCTCACTGCAACCTGTGCCTCCTGGGTTCAAGTGATTCTCCTGCCTCAGCCTCCTGAGTAGCTAAGATTACAGGGGCACACCACCACACCTGGCTAATTTTTGTAGTTTTAGCAGAGGGGTTTCACCAACGGGATTTCACCACATTGGTCAGGCTGGTCTCGAACTCCTGACCTTGTGATCCACCCGCCTTGGCCTCCCAGAGTGCTGGGATTACAGGCGTGAGCCACCGCGCCCGGCCTAAACCTCTATTTTTTGATCCATCAGTTATAAACAATATTTCTTGACTCTTTACTACGTTGATGAAAAAATTGCCACCCACTACATTTCCCTCTATTTTTCCCTTTCTACTTCTCATCTTCTGTTAGCTGCTTTACTATATTGACATTGTGATACTTATTTTTTGTTCTGTAACTTATAGTTAAATCATCTATGTGTTAACTATAAATTGATCCTGAAAAGGGAAAAGCACTAAGATCTCATTATAATATAATGATTATATAAACATTGTTCATGACAGATCTAGTAATTGGTTGGATCTAGAGTTAGGAAAATGTTATTCTATGTCAGTAAACCTGTTCCCCTCTTGGAAGAATTGTACTGTTCTGATGAAGCAGATTAGATTTCCTTACAAGTGCTCAAAATTATTCCACATTTTAAGTAGCTTCCTGTTAGACAGCTTTTTGTTTTCTGGAAGTTTCTGATTAGTTTTTTCCTGTTGCAGAATCTTCTGAAGCATACTGTTTGTTCATTGGTTGATTTTGAACAGATTGTTTATGTCTGCGATCCTAAAATTTCTTCTTTCCTATCATTGGTAACACTGTTTCCTCAATTTCATTTTCTTTTTGTGGAATGTAGGTAAATGGTTTAAAAAAACAAAACAAAACAAAAAACCCTTTCCCTTTGCTTGAGATATTGACCTCGGGCCTCTGTTAGTTTTCTAGACCTGTCCCCCTGAAAACCTGATTGTAGTGGAATGTCTGTGGCGTTATAAGCAACATTGCTTATGATTTTAAAAATTACCCCTGAAATGGTACATTGCATGTGGCCTGGGAGAACTGTAAATATCTGGTCAGAAACTATAGATCCTTGTGCTTCCCTGAGTGCAGAGACTTTTGTAATTGGGCTTATTCCTTGCGATTCTGGGATCTGTGCTTATGGAGCTGTCACAAGAAGTATTAGTTTCTATTTGGAATGTGAGGCTTCTAAGCCAGAGCAGCTCCACAGTCACCAGTTGTTGAGTCTTATATACTCTTTTTTTTCCTTGAGTCTTATATACTCTCTGTTTTTTTTTTTTTTTCTTGATTCTTAATGCTCTTATTTGAGGTGTCACCTGCAGGCCAAAAAGAATAGCCCCCAGACGGTTGTGTTGACTGCTACAAAGACTGCCGAAGGGAAGAAATACCTGGTGCTGTGCTGGGAGCTTGCTGTGTTTCCCGTTCTGTCTCCTAGGTGAATCTAAAGCCAATTATGGCTTGTTTGGGTCTGTTGAGCCTGAACATTTAGTTAAAAAGATTGCTATAATCCCAGCACTTTGGGAGGCTGAGGCAGGAGGATTGTTTGAGGCCAGGAGTTCAAGACCAGCCCCAGCAACATAGTGAGACCCTATCTCTACCAAATAAATAAAATGTGAGAAAAAAAAAAAAAAAAGCTAGATATCATGGCACACACCTGTAGTTGCGGCTACTTAGGAGGCTGTGGAGGGAGGATTGCTGAAGCCCAGGAGTTCGAGGTTATAGTGAGCTAAGATCACACTACTGCGCTCCAACCTGGGTGACAAAACAAGACCCTGTCTCAAAGAAAGAAAGAAAGATCACTCATGGCCATTGCACAGAATAAATCTATGGGTAATTTTTTTTTCAGAAAAGGGAAATAGAATACAAATTTTCAGAAGCCCAGCATATCTGAATCATAGTTGGACTGGGTATAGAATTCAGTTTTTTTCAGAAGTCTAACAGCTTGGATTTATTGCTATCTCGTATCTAATGTTGCAGATGAGAAATCTGATGTCAATCTGATTCATATTCTTTGTAGTAATTTATTTTTCTCTATAGAAGCCTTTAGGATCTTCTCTTCACCTCTGGTAGTCTCAAATTTCACAATGACATGGCTGGATGTGGGTCATTTGTCATTATCCTGCTCAGTTTGCTTCGGTATGGAAATCTGCCCAGTTCTCCTCGATTTATAAATGAGTAATATTTCATGTGCATATCATTTTCTCAAAATTCACCAAAATTTTTCATTTACTGATGTCCTCTCCAATTTGCAACCTTTTTGAATGTATTCTCTTTGCATTTCTGTGGTAGCATGTCAGTGGTTTCCAGGAAGGGAGAGCGAACTGTGCCTACGATGTCAGCCATCTTGGATCTGAAGTCCCAAAACCACTGCAGCATGGGCTGACTTGTAGTCAGCTGTCGATAGTCCCCAGTGACCCCAAGTCATTTTCCTTACCTTTCATGTGCTTGGCTGTGCCTCTGCCATGTTATATAGCTGTCGTGTTTCCTGCCAGTGTACTCCCTCACATATTGACCTCATTTGCATTCATTTTTTAAACAATTTCTTTGTTTTGTCATGGTCCTGTTGGATAGTAATTCTGTCTGCCAAAGTATTAGTGACCCCAGCCATCATCTATCCAAAACTGTGCCCTTCCCAAACATTTTGGCAAATACAAATGATTAGATAAAAAGAATTAGGTAATGAAAATTTTTTTTCCACTGGGGAATTCTATAGTCCTAATATGGAACTACCTAGTCTTTCTAGCCTTTAGATTCTAATTTTATCACAGACTTTCTATATCCTGCCAGATTTACCATCTAAATTCCCTTCTGAATAAACTTTTCCCCCAATCTAGGTGTTTATTAAAAATGATGCTGCAAAGAGTTTTTTTAATAACTTAAGGAAATACATAAGTAAGCTGTTTTAAAAGCAGTGTACAAAATTATAGAAGTATTATCATAAATAGGAAGAATTATGGAAGAAGAAAACCAAAAGGAAATATGCCAAAATATTAATAATGGTTGACTTTGTATAGGGGATTGTGGGAATTATTTCTAATTTTCAACATTTTTCTGACCAATTTACATGTATTTCTTTTAAAATCTAAAAACACTTTATTTGAAAAAATTTTTTTTTTTTTTGCTAGAGCCATAAGTGTTTTATAGATGCTTGTCCTTGCCATTATTTGAGTAGCAGATGCGGGCAGAGTGGCATGGTTTATTCGCTGCCAGCAGTAAATCAACAAAATTAAGTGCTATACATAGCAATATCCCAGCGGCTCTTCAGAACCTTGCCATTTAGCCCAAGCACGAGTTGTGCTTCCCCGGAAAGGACACTCCAGCCACATTTTCCTTATGCTTCTCTCCATGGGCTCCTTAAAGCCCACTTCTCCAAGAGTACTTTCTTCTGCCTTTCCCCAGGACACCCAAAGTTCATTCCCATCTGAGTTTGCCCTCTCAAAGGGCCCTGGCCTACTTGGGGGGTTGGAGCACCTCCTTGGAGCAGGCAATCTCTACAGCATCCTAATGTTGGGAAGTTTCTCCCCTGTGCCTTCCCTGAGAAGCACCTTGACTGTCTGTGTGCCACCTGGGAAGACCTGTGTGGAGCCGACCCGTCTGCTGCCTGGTCTCCAGCATGATTATATTCACATCCGAGAAGCACTGTGTGTCCCCTTGCTAAATGCACTGCCGCTTAGTCCTGGGATCTGTCTCTGTATCTGCTATTTATTCTCTAGGAATCTTAGAAAGAGGAACATGTTTCTTGTTCTAAGTGCTGCAGTGGCTGAGGACAACAGTATAAATTAAAGGTGGAGAGTTATAGCCTCAGTAAAGTCTTCCAAAATATAGCAAGATTGAAAAATGATACATTTAAAACCTAGAGACAATTTACTTTGCCTGTGATTTTTTTTTTTTTTTTTTTTTTTGCATCTTCTTTGCCATTGTTAGTGACAATGTTGAGAAAGGTTTGTTATTTTTTTTTTTTTTTGCCTGCTTTCTTTCTTAATCTAACACTTAACAAAAACTTTGGGGTGGTTCTAGGAGGTCACTGCTAACCATGTGATTTGGAGGTTTGTGTAAAGAACTTGATGTCACAAATAAGATGCAACAGAAAGACAGCAGGATATAAAGGAGGAAATGTCTTCCTCATTGATACTAATGATGATGAGACATAGTTCATAGTTGGGTGACACGTTAGTTTCCAAGAAGATTGAAGCACTTGACTGTCGCGTAGATCCCATATTGGTAATAACAGACAGGGCTGTTGTCCTGAGATTTTTCTGCCCTACAAGGTTGGAGGAGTGTGTTTGCTTGTTCCTTCGAGAAGTGTGAGCCAATTAATGAGCTCTGGTTGTGTAATTGTCACTTTTGAAATGCTCGATGAAGATTTTATTTTTCTCTTTTCATACTTAATTCATTTTTCTACATAGCATTTGACAGTAATGAAAAAAGCCAGTCATGTTCTTTTCTGTTTTTTTTTTCTTAAAGGGCAAACATTAGTGTTAATTTTGTCAAGAGTTTTAGAACTTGAACAATGAAGAAACATGTACCTGTAAGAGGAATGGTTTCAAAAAATGAAAAATGAAGAAAATAGCAGAATTTAGACAACATACACACACACACACACACACACACACACACGTGCACACACGTCAAGTCTGACCCTAGGCAGATCCTTGTGTTAACGATGAGAGATCAGCAGGCTTGCCCTATAGAAGTCATCTATATGTTAGGCCACACTTGGAGACACCGGTTACACTTGTTTATGGGGTTATGAAGTACCTAAAGCTGATGATTATTTTAGAATAGAAAATAGCAATAAGGAGTCAGCCAGTCATACCTGCACATTTAAAGGGAACTTATCTTTGGTATTACAGGAAGTTTTTATTAAAAATTTACCCAAACATTGGGAGGCATGTGGAAAGTAGATTTTGATGCTAAGTGTGTGAATTGCCTGAGTTCTAAATTTAGAGCGGTCAGCAGATCCTGTGGACCCCCAGTGGGAGGCTCCTCTCCACCCAGAACATTTGGAAGTTAAAGGAGCTAGAAGGAAATGAAGTCCTCTTGGGTAGCAAATGATCAGGAAGAAAAATCTGAGAGCTCCCATTTCCCTCTTTCTTACTTAACCCAGGAGCCACGTTATTCTGTGAGGGTAATAATTTTTTCCATGCCTGTTAAAAAAAAAAAATGAAACATAGCTCAATAAAACTTTCTCAGTGAGCTGTGTGAGCACACAAAATGTACATGGTCAGAAAGACTTTTTATTTTACTATGGACATAACTTTCTTATTAATATTATATTCCAAATGATTAAAAATAAATCAAGATCACATTAGTTCACCTACCATCATCACTCAGCTGTTCCACTCCACTCTACTGACCTCCCCACATTCCCTCTGTGCCCTCCCATGAGTATACTCACTATAGGCAGGTGGCACATTTCAAGCACAACTCTAGTATCGTCCTGCTTAGGACCCTGCACTGCTTCCTGCTGCTCTCTGAATCAAGACCAGAATTCTTTGTGTGGCCTAGAGTGCCCTACACAATCTGGCCCCCCGCCTCTCCATACTCTCCCTGCATCCCTCTCCCTGTTCCCATCTCCCTGGCATCCTCTGTTTTCCCACCATCCGTCATGCTCTGTCCTCCCACAGAGCCTTTGCATATGCCATGCTGGCCTCTTTCTGGAGCCCACCCTCGGCCCTTTGTCTCATTAACCACCCCCACTTACCCTTTTCTTCTCAGCTCAAGGGCCACTTTTCAGGAAAGTTTGCCCTGACCACCCATCTTGATCAAATCACTGTGTTATCCCCTCTCATAAAACCAAGCTACTTTTTTTCATAGCCCTTGTTGCCGTTTGCAATTCCCCATTCCATAGCATGGCTGTTAAGTTACTGTTCTTCTCCACCAGAAGGTAAGCTCCAGGAGAGCAGGGATTTGGTGTTTTACTCACTCTTTGATCCATAGTAGTAGCCTAGCAAGGACCTAACACTTGTAGGGGTCAGTATGTACTTGATCTGAATGAATAGAAGCATGCATGCCATTGCTCTGTCTCCAGTCATGTATGCATGTTGGTTTCGTTTGTCTTGTTACTGTCTGGAGGTATCATTGTCACAAAGCCCAATCAGGACGTTTGTCCATTCCAGCTCAGATGCTGTCACATGAGGCAAGGAAGAGTTTATGGGAGAGAATAACAGTTGCCCCTGATGATATAGTCCTTGTAAACTACACATGTGTCTTCCTAACTTCTCTGTATTAACCCATTATTGATCTGTCATCCTTGGCTCATTTATAGCATTATTCCACAAGTTTTAATTCAGTATTGCCAGAGGCTCAGTTTTCTTTGGTTTTTACATCTATCATTGCCCCTCACGTTAATGACTTGGATCCCCTAGTAACAGTTTATCACTTCAAGTTGGTTACTGGCTGGAAGTCCATTACCTTTATTTTTAACCACTCATAGAGAGAGTAAAATTTATTTTTATGGAGGGGCCAAGTGCTTTTAAAACTCTTTGCCAGCTGTGCCCCTTTCAATTCAGAAATTGATTTGATTTAAAATCCCGAGTTTGTCTGGTTAATGTTTCAGTTGCTTCTCTGGATTTTTAGAGTAAAAGGTTAAAAAAAAAAAAAAAAGCCCAACCTTAAACTCTGAAGAGGGACTCTAAACTGCTTGCCAGAGCATCACATGTACCTCTTCCAGCAGGAAAGAGTCTGTTCAATAGAACAGACCTCACTCTGGAATCCTAGAGCTCGCTGTACCTCTCATGGTCTCAGGATGGCTGCAGAGGGTCCAGCCCACCACCACCCAGTGAGGTGCTCAGTCAGCAACCTTACCATGACAAAGCCTTGATTAACCCCTTCCCTGAAATGGGCAGTACAGACAAGGGACCTGCTGCACATAATCTGTCAGTCACATAATCCCAAGGTAGGTAAGCAAACGGAGCAGCAGATACCACAGTAACAGTCAGCATGGGCATCTGCAAAAACAGGAAAGTAGAGCCTATTTATTGGTCAGTGAATAAAGATAATAGAAAGGAAAGGCATGGGAGTTTCGATCTTACCTTCTTAAAATGACCTGCCTCAGTTTACTAAATTGTAATCAGAAGTCAGCAGCCAGCCTCTGGATCTAATGAGAAGGCTCTGTTTTGGTAATTATGCCATGATTGATGCTTGCTCAGCTCTATCCTAGAGCACTAAGAGGCTCGTGTTTTCTTCCAGAGTTTAAAAAAGAAGGAAAAAGGCATTTTTATGAATTCAGGGGTCCAGCATGCACATAGAGTCACCATTTAGCTCATTCTCTTGGCTTCAGCTGTCTCTTTCATTCATATTTTCCGTTGGCTCCTTCTAGAATGGTTTCTCAAACACAACTTGTCTCAAACTAAAGTCATCATTGTCATTCTCCATAAAGCAGATACACTCCTTTGGTGTCCCTGCTTTTGTTGTTGTAGCTCCCTTCCCCTGGGCGTCACTTACCTCTTTGAGTCTTTCTTCTTTGCCCTACACAGTCAGTCAGGTGCTATATCCTTTCTGTTATATCCTTTCATCTTTTATTTCTATTCCCATTGCCTCCCTCCATATTCAGACCTTCATACTTCTTTCCTGGAGTATTTATGGTAGCTTCTAGTGAGTTTCCCTCAATACTATTGCAGAGAATTTCTATACTCTACATCTGTTGCTATTCTAGAGTCTAGAACACTATTGCTAGGTTGTCGTTGCTGTGATTCCTTAATCCCTGTACAGGGACCTTCAGTGATCCACTAAGGAAAGCCTCAGATCCTTACCTGGATCATCTTCTATCTCTACATGACCAGCTCTCCCTAAACATCTTGGTTTTAAATATTCTGCTTCCTGTTAAACCACATGTCCAGACTTCAAATATATAATTACCATATCTCTCTGACTCTAACCAGACTTTCTAACCTTTATCTCTGTAATTCTCTCTTTACAGTCCTTATATTCCTACTTTCCTTTCAGTCTGGCCTAATCACTACTGTTAAATGAGCCCATGCTTTAGGTCAGCTGATTATTTTTATTTGCTTTGGCTGATCTTCAGGTCTCCACCTATTCAGTGTTCCCTTGAAGACCCAGCCAAATGCTCTATGAGTTCTTCTTGATCTTTCTCCTCCCAAACACAGGTGATCGCTCCATTATGTGAATGTCTACTGTCATTGGCATGCATATAACTTGATACATTTACTGTTTCTTGGGTTTGTTTCAGAAAAGGGAAGAAATAAGGGCCTAGTCCAGGAGAAAGGTTACTTTTAAAAATCTGGCCATTTTTCAAGGTACATTGGGATTTATCCCCTTGGAAGTATAGGACCAGCTTTTCCCAGAGTCATCTCTGTAGGTCTGTAATCAAATGCACAACTTTGATTCAGTCTAATATTTGTTCAGTGACCCTAGTGGGTAGAGGCTCATACTATTAATACATTGTGAAGGACAATTCTGAGGAGACAGGAAGACATTTCTTCTCTGAAGGAACTTATAGGTTATACAGAACATTTGGGAACCACTTTGCATGTGTACACACATACATATGCACACACACAATGTAAAATACAAAACAAGATCCTAGAATCAAACGATACTATAACTGATAGAAGTACCTTGGAAATCGTAGTTCAAGCCTCCCATTTTACAGATAAGACAGCGGTCACAGGTGCCTTTCCCAAGTTCTCATCTAGTGGCAAGCCCTGGATTAGAACCCAGGTCTCCTGATTCTGAGTCCATTTTCCCCAGAATTTTGCATGGCCTATAAGACCACAGTAAACATACAAAATCAGATGTATAAGTACTGTAAGTATATAAACATTATCAGAGTATGGGATGGAGTTAGGGAAATCCTTCTGAAAAGATGCATTTTGAGCCTGCCCATCTGCTACTGGCTCATGTTGTGGCTGGAATGACTGGTGACTTCCCAACCCAAGGAGCCTATAAACTTCAGATTTTAAAATCACATAAAGGTACAAGTCAAATATCCACCTTCCAGAGGTATGATGAAGACTACGGATTACAGAGAAATCCACCTTTATTTCTATATGATTTCCTACCTTGCTGTCACTACTACTTCCACAGAATATTAATTTGTCCAGCCTATTAGCTGTATCATAATTCATACTTTAAAATTGGTTTTAAAAGTATAGCTTCTACACCAGTGGTCAAATCTAGATTATCTAGGGGTTCATTATTCAGGTTGTAGAGTATATTAGCCTGTTTTTCTTCCCTTTTCCTTCCTATTGCCTACTTAAAAAAAAATCATTACGCTGTTCATTAGGCCATTTATTAGACTATTTCCTTCCATGAAAAGAGACTTGCATATGTGGTTTTTTTCCCTGTGTTTTAAGCCAAGCTCTATAAAGCATATTTTCCCCACAGTTGACATTTTCTTTTCACTATCCCTTGAAATGGAATGTAAGTGAATTTCACCATGGTGTTGTAAATTATGTACTGAGTATCAGTAATAAACATTTCTTACAAAGTTTTAAAGTATAGTTTCAAAGTGGTGATCATCTGGAATTGCACACATTTACCAGCTGCTTTGGAGGAAGTTTGCGAGTGCTTTCTGCTCATACACTTTTCACTTCTTTCTCCAAATTTATACAACAATATGGAGCCCATGTAATAAACCTAAATGGAGTGAAAGAATGTTTGTATTCCTAGTAATGTGGCTTAGCAGTCTTGACCTGATGAGTGGTCATCTTGTTCGGCCTTCTACCTCCAGGCAATGTTGCACATTAAATTTGTCCCAGAGTTCGTGGTTTTCCTCAGATGAGGAAGACTGGATACTACCGCTGGCCTCCTCATCTCCGGTTCTCAGAGCCGTAGTGTAAATTTCTGCTGTTAGGTGATTCTCAGGCAAAGGAAGATAGCACATGTTGGTACTGCTCTATTAGAGGAGAGTAACTTGTTTATATTGTTCTTTTTTCCTTCCTGATTCTCTGGGGAGTTACTGAATTCTCTGTAGGATTTAGCAGTGGACATATAAGCTTAATAGAAATTCTGATGCTTGGGCTTTGAAATGTATAGTCTTTTCTCTAGGGTATGCTGAGGGTGGGAGAAGGAGGGGCTCCTGGAAACTTGTTGGTTTCACATTTCTGAATCTTCAGAATTCATTTTTCCTAATTAAAATCAAAACCCAAATCTACATTAATCTAGTGTCAGGGTCATAGATTTAAACCAACAGGACTTCAGGGTTGGTGTTCTCAGATCACCATTGAGCCCCTCATATCACAGCCTCTGCCTGTTTGAGGGTGAATCTAGTAGGCTAATTGAAAGCCCCAATTGCCCTGTGAAGACAGAGCCACAATAACATTAAGAAGTAATCAAGTTTTTAGTTAGACATGGCACGTACTGTGAATCTACAATTACAGATGCCTTCATTTTTTAATTTCTAGTCTGATTTTCAAATTTATACCTTCACATTGCTTTAATATGGTGTTCTTACATTAATATTAATTAACTTTATAAATTTCTGAGGAGATGAGAAGGGAACACAGGGCACAATTTTCTAAGCTTTTCATTTTTGGGGATAGAACCACTGATATTTTCAGGCAGTATTTTCTTCTTTTGCTATTTCCTTAATTAAAATTATCATTCAACTACTGTTGAATCATTTCCCTGCCAGGAACCCTAAACTGTAGGGCATGGGCTTATGCGAACTCAAAAGTCTGGTATTTATCTAGGCATTAATTTAGTGGACATATTTTGAGCCACTGCTTTAGGTCAGGCTCTGTGCTGGGCACTTCCCTCCTCTCATGGGCTCACTAATTAAGCCTTCCCAATTGGCTCAGGACCAGCTGAGACTAAGGGGCCTTGATCCAAATGCAAATAGAGGCACTTGTGGATTCTGACACATGTAGTTAGACCATCTCTTCTCTGAGTGACTCAGTAGGGATAACATTTATGGGAGTAGGCAGCATGCTAAATCTGGAAGCCTTGGTGGATACGTGAAAATCACTCTTTCTCTCTTCAGCCTGCTGGAGGGAAGTTCAAGTGTGCCTTGAGCTCAGATCTTCCCAGAGATGGCAGGATAGCAGCCTGCACGCTCAGCCAGTCCACTCCTTTGTTACCTTTTGTATTGCCAACAATACCCTCGGCTATCGGGAGGCTTAGTAAATTGACCGTGTTTTGTTACACTCCTGTGCCAGTGCCAGGCTGCTCTTTCTGATAAGGTAAGTGTGACGTTCAGTTTGTGATGAGCACTTGCAGTTTCTGTAAATGTAATGCTGTATAATAAGCAGTAATTTTCCACTGGTCCTTGATAACAGGAGGTTTCTGTTTGGCTTTTAGTGACAGCAAAAATGTAGGTGTTTTCTCCCTCCACCAATACGATGAATTTCCCAGAGGCATCTTTTTTCACAAGATAGATTATTAGCAAGTTGTTTCCTAAGCTTGACCAAAATGTGTAATGGTTAATCTTGCCTTTTTAAAGCCAAAGTCAAATATATTGGCTCTGAAGTAGCCATTTATAATAAAATGACTATATAGAGTCTTAAGCTCCTTTTAGCTGTCTCCTAGCTGTGCTTTTACTCGAGGGTTTGGTATCTTGAAGCTTAGCCCAATAGCTTGGGTGATAAAACTGTCACATCTCAAGTTATTGTTTTAAAGTTCCTATAAGAGATTATATCTTTTTTTTTTTTTTTTTTTTTTTGAGACGGAATCTCGCTCTATCACCAGGCTACAATGCAGTGGCACGATCTCAGCTCACTGCAACCTTCATGTCCCGGGTTCAAGCAGTTCTCCTGCCTCAACCTCCCGAGTAGCTGGGACTGCAGACGTGTGCCACCATACCCAGCTAATTTTTGTATTTTTAGTAGAGATGGGGTTTTACCATGTTGGTCAGGATGGTCTCGATCTTTTGACCTCGTGATCTGTCCACCTCGGCCTCCCAAAGTGCTGGGATTACAGGGATTACGGGTGTGAGCCACCACTCCTGGCCAAGAGATTACATCTGAAGTGTAAAGTGAACTCGCCCTAGATGACTTGGTGTCCTTACCTGAGAGAGGAAGAGGGCCTTTTATGTTCTGTACTCTTCTCCTGAGTCCCACTCTGTTAAAATTGAATGGAGTAACCATACAAATGGACCCCTCCTCTCGGCCAAGGGCATTAAAAAGTTAGCCTGAAAAACTTGTTCAGACCATGATGGAAGTGGGGGTCGTACATGTCTCATTATACCCACTTCCCTCTTAGAATTCAGGAAAAGGAGACCAGCATTAACATCAACACAGATCTCAAGTCTGATAAGAAACATTTACAGTCTGTTCTGTCTGAAGCCTACTACTTGGAGGCTTCACCTGCATGATAAAACCTTGGTCTCCACGAAGCATACATTCCTTTCTGTTGATAATAACTCTCAACCAATTGCCAATCAGAAAATTTTTAATGACCTGGAAGCACCTGTCCTTGAGTTGCCCTGCCCTTCCAGATGGAACCAATGTAAATCTTACATGTATTTGATTGATGTCTCACGTCTCCCTGAAATGTATAAAACTAGGCTGTGCCCCAACTGACCGCCTTGAGCACTTGTTCTCAGGACCTCCTGAGGGTTGTATCGCAGGCTGTTGGTCACTCATATTTGGCTCAGAATCAATTTCTTCAAATTTTTTGTTAAAAAAAGACTGAATGAGGTGCTTGCTGATTTTGTTTTGTTTTGTTTGTTTCATAAGAGACAAAGTACTGCTCTGTCACCTAGGCTTCCAACTCCTAGCCTCAGGCAATCCTCCTGCTTCCATCTCCCAAGTAGCTGGGACTATAGGCACATGCCACCATGCTCAACTAATATTACTAATTTTTTAAAAAATAGAGACAGGGAGTCTTTTTATTGCCCAGGTTGGTCTCGAACTCCTGGCTTCAAGCAGTCCTCTTGCCTCAGCCTCCCAAAGTGCTGGGATTATAGGCATGAGCTACCATACCTGGCTGATTTTTTTTTTTTTAACATTGGAAAATACCATTGAGAAGGAAACAGACAAATGCTTTACATTGTAACCCTCCCCACCTCTGTTTAAAGTCATCTGTTTATTTTTTCTTGACACTTGGAACACCATAAGATTCGGCACTTTTTTATAAGGAATTAAGATTGTTTTTTCATCAGATTATCTTTTCTTCTTTCTGAGATATAGCTGGCATTATCTATTCACTCATTAGCTTCTGTAGGCATCTTGGTAACCATTTACTCCTGTCAGATGGCTTAAGCAAGACCAGAAATTGTTGATTTTGTGATATCATGTGATTTTATGAATCATGGTGATGGGAGCCCTAGTTCTTCCATGATCACTGGGAACTGCTGTTTATCTCCACACAGGTGGCCTTCCTGGTACTTTGGTGCATCTGACTTGCTAAAACCAGGATATTTGTGAATGGTGGCAACTAAGATGCAGGAGTTGTTTGAACTGACCTTACATTTAAGAAATTATTTTGCCCTTTTGGCACAAAAAGTTGGATTTGTTGATCAGAATGATAGATCCCCTCTGTATGTGGAACTCTGTGTGAAGTTAGGAAGAAAAGAAAAGATAGACTACTTGCCTGTAGTCTGATTTGAAAACAACATATACCTCAAAAAGGTATATGTTGACTCTTCCTAAGTGTCACCTACAAAGCAAACTGAAGTTGAATGATTGTTTGCTTTCCGTGTCTGCTTCAAAATTTGTCCAAGTCACAGACAAGTGTGCAATTTATGAAAACAGAACTAAAAAGCAAGCGAGTTGCACCTTTATAGAGTTCAACTACTGAGCAGTGAGGTGTAGGAGAAGTGTGTGTTTGGCCTGAGACCAGCCTTCCCCTGGGCCCCTTGTGCAGTGATGCTCAGGGAAAATGCATCCTGTCCATTTGGCACAGCCATCTCTCATCTCACAGTTCTTTGTTTCCCAGATCTGAACCTGGACACACCATTCAATGACTGTGGGTTTGGGGAGCTATTGTTTTCTTCCTCCCACTGTGCCTTCCATTGAAATGTTTATTCTGCGTGCAGAACTGAATCCACTCTGCACATGAAATGCACTGACCCAGGTGGAAGCAGATTTTTAATCAAATGTCATTAGAACAATCCATTTGCTACAGAAATCTCTGGAGTCCTCATATTACTGTGCCCACATTTTCCAGTTGTTTACTGGGATTTCATTTCTAGCCCAGCATGTTTCTTTGGGATTTACTTAGATTGGCTGAATTAAATTAGGATTGATAGTTCTTGTGACCCTTTTACTTAGGAATTTTATATGGAGATATCCCCCATTACAGACCTATGTGTGTTGGCTAACTGTCATAATCCAAATGAGAGTCTTTCTTTCAAAAGAGAAGTGGTTTCCCCTACACTGGATTTGTGCTTTATTCTTTAGCCTCTGTTAGGATGTTGGCTATTTGGATTTCAGGTTTGGGGGATGGTTTGAAATGATGTCACAGACCAGTAGTCTTTAGAAATGTCTAGGTTATATGATTTGTTAATTTTACTGCAAATGAAAGGTAAAGTGGGAAATGGGAGTGCTGGAGAACTGAGAATTGTATTTTCAGAGAGGACCTAAAATCTGTATTAGTGTTGCTAGTTCCTGGTGTCCATTGTATTTAGAAAAAGGGATGAAGAGGAGAAAAGCACCTAAAAGAGGGTATAGAAAAGTAGTGTCAAAGCTGTTGCTGTTTTTATTTGAGGCATTCCTTTCCTACATAAGAACATCTAATTTATGTTTTCTTGAAAAAATAAGAGTTCTGGCTGTAAAGAGATCCAGAGTCTCCGTTTCCTGACTGATGTTCTGTCCCATATGCAGCCCTGTTTTCCCAGCTGATAAAGCCAACCCTTTCTGCCTCGGGCCAGGGGTCTTTCATTGTCACTATGCCCAAGGGGTCTGTGGACACAACTGTACTTCAGTAACATTGGTTTCTTTGTGTGTTCTATTTTATACATTTGAAAACATTCTGAGAAGGGATTCATATGCTTCACAGAATGCCAGAGAGATCCCTGGCACAAAAAAGGGAAGATCCAGGGGTCAGCTGAATACTCACATGTGAAAACCTTTGAGTGAAGCAGACATTTCAGTGAAAATAGGAAGTGTCAGTTACACATATCTCTGTTATTGTGTCATTCCTTTACCTGATTTCTGTTGGTCTCCTGTGACCTTTTGCATCTGGTGTACACCCTACATCTGGGGCCATGAGCTGCTAAGATGAGCACGTCAAGCTCATCTTTGTCACTGACCCCTCCCTATGTTAAACCTTGAAATGTGGTGATCTCACTTGTTAAACTTCAGCCAGTGGTACTGGGAGCCAAATGGAGTTTGCAGCAAAACCTGAGCCCTCCTCACCAGCTCAGGCTTCAGAATCATTTCTCTCTTTGTAGCTTTGTTTGCACATCAGTCCTGAAGCTTTGTTCTAAAAGATTGGGTCTGGGAAATGTGACCACCCCCTTGGCTTTTCTTTAGCCCTTGCTCTGACCCTCCAATATTGATTACCTTCTCTCAAGACACCCATTTTACTGATAAGAAAATGTAGTATCTACCTGCAGGAAGCATATGCAGACCTTTCTTCACTCATTCAACCCATTTCTATCAAGTACCTAGTATGAGTTCAGTACTGTGGCAGGCAAAAATCTGCCTGACCACAAAATTAAAGAGCCCATGGTGACTGTCAGAGTGTAAAGTGCAGGCTTGCTGTGGAACAGGGGCTGCAAACCCCCTGTGGTTTAGCAATTACTGTGCACCCACTACGTACTAGAACTTTGGTGGAGGGCTCAGAGCCTGTCCCCAGGAGAAGTACAGGCTAATCGCTGGAATAAGGTGTGCATGTATGAAAGTGAAAATCTATGTTGGAATTGTTTGTGTTTAATGTAAAATTATTTCAATCTTAGCCTTTATACTAGGGATTATGTTCTTGGACTCTTTGCTAGTATCTTGCCACCAGCAAGAAAAGTGTGAAATATGGCAGCATCATCTGTACATGAGTGAAGTAAAAAAGGCAAAATAAAAATCCCTGGGCTGAAAATCAGGAGGCCTGGCTCTTAGCCATGGTTCTACCGCCAATTAGCCGAGCATCCTTGGACAAGGCGTTTACTCCCTCTGTGCCTCTGTCTCCACATCTGTAAGATGTCATTCCTAAAACAAGGCTTGGTGCTGCGCTCCAAGGGCTGTTTGTATTAAAATAATACCGTTTATTGTTATTTTATCAGTAAAAGTATATAATAGTTACGTAAGACATAAAATATTATGGATTTACTTCTAAAGTTTCTTCTACTGTGTGTTGCCTTGACAGATGTACAGACACCCACAGGCATGAATGCTATATGTATAAAATATATGTGTGAGCATTCAGCTCTTCCATATGGGGTCGAACCAACCCCTGTAACTGCTTCTCCCCACCTCCTTAGCCCTTTGAAACTGTCACTAACTGTCACATACCTGGGCCCAAGCAGCTGCAGCGTGATAGTTCCACCTCTAGAGCAAAGCCTGCACCCTCAGATATTCTTTGCAGAAAGTGAGAAAACAAAATAACAAACTGAAATATATTAAACACCTTGAGCTTCCTGGAGATGAAGGCTGTGACAGACATAGTTATACATTTGAAAGAAATAGAGTCATACAGAACAACAAATAGAGGTGCTGAAGCACAAGGTCAGATGAGTTTATATTTAAAGAAGGGTCAGGAAGTTAGTCTTTTCTTTCTAAAAATCACAAGGTACATACCTCGTGACTGGAAGCCTTTTCCTAATGAAATATTAACATCCATTAGATGTTGGGTGTGCATTAAAAATGTCTCCACATTTGTATTTTTAGCATGGACACAGTGGTATCAGTTAAAATAATTAGCCCTTGCCTGTAATCTAAAAGCCTTATCTCTTTACTCTTACTTTTTTAGAAGGCAGATGTTTTAAAACTGATTTGAAAATCAAATTTGCCCTTCAGTGATTTCATTTGGAAGAAACAGAGAAGTAAACATTATAAAGAAGGCTTTTCAGTACATTATGCATGCAAATTGTGGCAGCCGAATTCAGGTTCACAAGTGGAGGTATATGCCTGTTCTGGTTGAGAAAGGTTGAGATGTTTAAATTAATACAAAGGTCATCAACCCTCAGATTGTGTTCTTCTGTCATTTGGTAACAGGGCTCTTGCTTCCTGTTAAACTCTACCTGCCAAAAGGTAAGCACTGAAAGGCGCTGGCAGGCCAAGTAAGGCCACAGTCATAGTGCAGTGACTGTGTTGAAACTTCCAGGGTAGGCCTGCTGCAGAGAACCTTGCTTTCTACCCAGCCTTGTGCTGGATGCAGTAGAATGGGCATAAGGGGTGTGTGCTCTTTCCAGAATACTGCGCTGTTAGAGAATTTGGAGGCTATGGTCACAGAAGTTAATATGTGGCGCAAAGAACTACTCTGATATATTATGGGTTTATCTGATATCTCTTCAAGGGTCAGGGACCATAGCTTCTTCATCTTTGAATCACCACAGCTTGGCACAGAGTCTCACATGTAGTAGGAGCTTAAAAATGGTTTCATTATTTTTTTAAAAAAATAGTGAATGAATTTAGGAATGAAGGAGTAAGTAGTTATATTTTGGGAACAACTTGTCTTTTCTAAAAAATTGAATCGCAACACAGATTTTATCCATCTTATTAGATAAAGGTTATCACTAGGGAAGGGCAGAAAATGAGATTTAAACTAATCCAAATCAAATTATTGCTCACTATCCTGAAGATCAAACACTTGAGCCCTCCCACAGATCTGGAAAGAAAAGGTCTCCCACCAAGGAAGCATTACCATCCTGCCTAAAATTTGAATTAAAAATACAATTGGCCCAGCTCCTTAGTGGGTGGATTCTGGAAAGGGATGGTTACCCAGGTTGAACACAGCATCCTCCGGGAAGAGCTTGCTGGAATCGGCAAGGTTTAGTCTGGGCTACAGGAGGAAGCCTGGCCTCTTATGTGTTACTAATCCGTGATCCAGAGAGACTCATTTAAAAAGGCCTCAGCCAGGCGCAGTGATGCACGCCTGTAATCTTAGCTACTTGGGAGGATGAGGTGGGAAGATCGCTTGAGCCCAGGAGCCTGAAACCAGCCTGGGCAACATAGCGAGACCTTATCTTCAAAAAAAGAAAGTTACGAAAGGTTCATGTTAAAAAATATAATAAAATAAAATAAATAAAAGTGAACTGTAGCTAGAAAGTCCAATGACAAATCTTTTGGGAAGATCTTTGTGCTATACTACATCTCTCTTGTATCTTTTAATCTCTTTTCTGTTTGAGTCTTTGTGTCAGGTTTTTGGGGAATGTGCTGAAAACGTTTCTGGGCTGTTCTAGTTTCCGCCCTCCTTTCTTGCTGGGAGGATTCAGATCAGGCAAGAAGTCTGTTCCATTTGGAGCTCATATTCCCTTGCTGCTTTCTCCTAGCACTCTCCTCAGCCTGCGCAGACAACACTGCAGTCACCTCTGGTTTTGTGCTGCTGCTGATGGCTCCCCGAGTTTTTCTGAATACGTCAGGCTGAAGCTGTAGTATCAGATATTATAAAAGGGATTTCTTTCAGCAAGCATTTGAACAGCCACTGCATGCAAGGCACAGAGTCAGCACCACATTTGTACTTGTCCTGTGTCCTGGGTCAGGTTGAGAATTCACTGAACTCACTCCTGCATCCTGGAAAGTAGACTTTCTACATCATAGGCCCTGCCAGGACACCTTTGGAGGCAAGACACTCAGCAGCCTATCAACAAACCAAAAAAGTCAGATTTTACCAAAAAAAAAAAAAAAAAAAAAAAAAAGTAAGAAATCTTCTCTAGCTTTCATAATAGCCTAGCCAATCAGGAAAGAAAAAGAGGTGGGGTGGAGAAGCTGGGAGTGTACCTACCAGATGTGCAGAGACTGATCTGTTAGGAAGTTGAAACTATGCCAGCCCTACTAATACATCTTTGTATCTCTCAAAGTCTGGTTTGTGTAGGAGTGGTGAAGGAGAAGATCTTGTACTGGTTTCCTTTAGGACTAGGCACTCTGGTGGGTGCAAGCCAAGAGAGGTAGCACTAGTGTTCCCCATTCACACCTGCCCCCGAGGGGGGCCTCCATCACCAAGTGACAGTGGCAGCCTATGGGGCTCCACATTTCCAGAGAAGGGGAATGAGGAGACTCCATGGCTGGCTTCATGGGATGACCTACACTGTCTGCTAGCATGAAGCCTTCAGTGAGCCATCTCACAGGACCTTGGACTCATCCTGACCTCCATCCCCCACCCTCCCACATGAGCCAGTGCCTTTTTCTATATTCATATCCATGTATTCGCCTAACCTAGAAACATCTAGTCATTCTCAACTCCGTTCTCTCCATTGTTCAGGTCAATTCTGTTTGCTTCTGTCCTCCCATTGACTCTCAGCTGGTCTCTCCTCAGCCTGTGTTTCTACCTCCAGTGTCTTCTGTTCTGCCTCTCGAGTTATTGTTATAAAACAGAACTATCATACCACCACTTGCTCACAATTCCAGTGCCTCGACTTGACTGTATAAGATGTAAGATCTTATGCGGTCTGACCCCAGACACCCTAGCTACCTCATCTCTTCTGGCTTCCATATCTACCCTCTGCTTCCTCTGCTGTGGACTACATCTTGTTCTCAGGAACAGTCTGCACATTTGTATCTTTGAGAAACCTCCATATGCCACTACCTGGAATGCTGGTCTTTATTGCCCATCCCCATCCCTTGGACCTTCTGTGACTGGTGAATTTTAGGCCATCCTTTATTTATTTATTTATTTTTAGACAGAGTCTCACTCTGTCACCCAGGCTGGAGTGCAGTGGCGTGATCTTGGCTCACTGCAACCTCTGCCTCCCAGATTCAAGCGATTCTTCTGCCTCAGCCTGCCAAGTAGCTGGGATTACAAGTATGTGCTACCATGCCCGGCTAATTTTTTTTTTTTTTTTTTTTTTGAGACAGAGTCTCGCTCTGTCACCTAGGCTGGAGTGCAGTGGCCGGATCTCAGCTCACTGCAAGCTCCACCTCCCAGGTTCACGCCATTCTCCTGCCTCAGCCTCCCGAGTAGCTGGGACTACAGGCACCCGCCACTTCGCCCGGCTAGTTTTTTGTATTTTTTAGTAGAGACGGGGTTTCTCCATGTTGGCCAGTCTAGTCTCGAACTCCTGACCTTAAGTGATTCACCTGCCTCGGCCTCCCAAAGTGCTGGGATTACAGGTGTGAGCCACCGCATCCAGCCAGGAGGTCATCCTTTAAGCCCAGCTCAATGTTACCTCTTCTATGAATCCCATCCTGACACCTCCAGACTAAGAATATAATTCCTGGCTCAGGCTAAATGAGTCTGATCCATCTAGAAACTGAACCCAAAGACTTGGGGAGAGGGGAGAAAGGAGGGTTTCAGGTCTGGCTAAATGATAAAACCACTGAAAGGGTTGAAGTGAGGGAAAGCATTCTAATTGCATATCTCTTCTCTGGTGATAAGAGTAGTAGGTGGATCTGGTTTGTTCACCACTGCTTTCCTGCCATTCGTTAGAGGCTCAATACATGTTAATGTGGGTGAATGACCCAGGAGATCATCTATTTCCTAATCTAGAATTTAAAAGTTACAACTGGGCCGGGCACGGTGGCTCACGCCTGTAATCCCAGCACTTTGGGAGGCCGAGGCGGGCGGATTGTGAGGTCAGGAGATCGAGATCATCTTGGCTAACACGGTGAAACCCTGTCTCTACTAAAAATACAAAACATTAGCCAGGCGTGGTGGCGGGCACCTGTAGTCCCAGCTACTGGGGAGGCTGAGGCAGGAGAATGGCGTGAACCCGAGAGGCGGAGCTTGCAGTGAGCCGAGATCGCGCCACTGCACTCCAGCCTGGGTGACAGAGCGAGACTCCGCCTCAAAAAAAAAAAAAAGAAAAGAAAACAGAGACTATGGGACATTCCCAGACCAGGGCTAAAACTACCCTTACAAGAAGGACTGTCCATGCCAGGGAGCAGGGCAGCTCTCTGCAGTCAGAAGGCCCTCACTTTGTCCTATTTTGTGACCATGAATACTCTAGATTATAGAACCCCTACAGCTTTTGGCTGGCAAAAGGGCCACATGCTTTTCATGGGGCTAAACTGAAACTGTAGCAGAGAAACATAACTCTTCTCTGCTTTTTCCTTACAATTCCTTTGAGGAGGAGGAAGAGAGGTGTGGTAAACAGATTCCCTTTTCCCTTCTCTTCTGTTTCCTGCCCTTGCCCACCCCTTCCTTATTTCTCATGGTTGTCTCTCCACAAATACGTGACTGGATCAGGGATTACATCTGAAATGCATTTTAATTTATGTGTTCAAATGGAAAGATTTCATTTTATGGGTGAGAGAAGGGCAAAACACAAACCGGAATGCCCTGCTGTCATAGTAGGAAATTTGGTCCTGTCTTTCTCCCATGTGGCTAGGCCACAGCACTGTTGAGTGCCAGTGCAGGTTCAGGTGAGTGGACCCGATGGCTTGGGGTTGATGAGCTACCAGGCTGTTGATGGGCCATTCTAGCCTCTTTTATGGTCAACTTTATGTTTTGACCACTAGGTCAGTAGTATGAGTTCCTACTGTAAATAGAGTATTTTGCTGGCATTGTGATGGAATTCTAAGTAAATAAAATTCAGATTTTTGAAATCAGAATTATTCTTGCTCGTAATGTTATATTGGGCAAAAGTATATATAAATGCAGGAGTTAGAGACATTGGCATGAACTTTATCTGATTGAGCAGCAACTCTCTTAAGTGGTTCTTTTCATGTGAAAACAGTCTAATCCTGTAGCCACACAGCTGCATGTGAGATGTTAATTCTGCACCAGCCATGTGGAGGTCTCTCATAGTGCATGGTTTTTAAGTAGCATGTCTGTGTTATCCCACATAATGCATTTCTACTACCAATTATTGTCTGACCTAACTCAATGCTGGTAATTCAATTTGATTCTTTGATGGCATCATAAAATATTGATAACAAAGAAGATAATAATAAAATATTGATAACAAAGAAGATAATAATAGTGATATAAAAATGGAACCAAGAGCCATTTTTATTAATGCAAGTTAGGTCATAGCAAATGTATTTGATTTCTCCCAGTTCTATAATTCTCACCATTATGCATTCATTCAACAAATAATAATTGAGCACTTATGAAGTCTTAGGCACTGAACAAGGGCAGACAGGATCCTTACTTCCATCAGTTTACATCCTAGTAGGGGGAAATAACAGATAAATAAGGAAGGTTCAACTACTGATAAATGCTATGAAGAAAATGAAATGGAGAGGTAGAGAGTGACTAGGCTGTGGTAGGCAAGAAGCAGCTACTTTAGTCCAGAAAGGCCTTTCTGAGAAAGTGACCTTTGAACTGAAATAAGTGATAGATAGAAGCCAGCCTTCCAAAGGCTTGGGAAAAGAGAATCTAAGGAATAGTTAAGGCCCTGAAGAGGGAATTAACATGGTATGTGTGCAGAACAGAAAGATGGCTTGTGCTGCTCAAGCCGAGAAGGAAGCAGAGGATGGGATGAGGTGGGACGAAGAGGCCAGTAGATCTCCAATCATATATGACCTTTAGGTTTGGTAAGTAGTGTGAATTTTATTCTAGGAGCAATGGGGAGTTATTGGAGGGTTTTAGGCAAGGGAGTAGTAAGAACTTATGTCTGGTTTTTTGTTTTGTTTTGTTTTTAGAGATGGAGTTTTGCTCTTGTTGCCTAGGTTAGAGTGCAATGGCATGATCTCAGCTCACCACAACCTCCACCTCCCAGGTTCAAGCAGTTCTCCTGCCTCAGCATCCTGAGTAGCTGGGACTATAGGAACCCGCCACCATGCCCAGCTAATTTTGTATTTTTGGTAGAGACAGGGTTTCTCCATGTTGGTTCAGGCTGGTCTCGAACTCCTGACCTCAGGTGATCTGTCTGCCTTGGCCTCCCAAAGTGCTGGGATTACAGGTGTGAGCCACCATGCCCAGCTCCTTACGTCTGCTTTTTAAAGTTCATTCTGGTTGCTGTGTGAAGAACAAATCAGAAAGTGGGTAAATATGGAACTGTGAGATTAGTAAGGAAGCTGTTGCTATAACACAGATGAGAGATGACTTGAACTAGGGCAGTTACAGTGGGGATGATGAGAAGCAGCTGGCTATGGAAAATGTGTTGCTGGTAGAATGGACTGGGGGTCAGGGTGGAAATGAGGGAGAGGAGACAAAGGTCTTGTTAGTGTTTCTGACTCTGTCCTTGGTCCTGAACATTTCACCCTTTTTATCAATGCCCTGAAAGGCATCCTTCTCGGATTTCTGGATGAGACAAAGCTAGGAGGGATGACTAATGTGATAGATGACAGACATGAAATTCAGAATGATCTCTCCAGGCCCTAATGTGAGACCAAACCAACAGGATGGAATTTAATGGGGATAAATGTGATGCTCTCCATTTAGGTTCAGAAAATCAATTCTACAAGTACAGGATGGGAGCAGTCAAGCTTGAGAGAAGTCTATGGGAAAAAGAACTGTGGTTTTGGTTGGCCACAAATTCAATATGAGCTAATAGTTAGGTGGGGCTGCTACAAACCTTGAGCAGTCTTAGTCTACACTGTCTGCCCAGTGTTCATATGTCCATATGACCTTCCTGTTGTGCTCTGTGCTGGTCAAGACACACCTGGGCACCTGTGCAAGAGCAGATGATGGGAGTTCAGGAAACTGTTTCATGGGGGGACCAATTAAAGGAACTAGGGATAAAACAAGATCCAGGTAAACCATCAAAGGGGCTGTAGGGTCATAATGATTATCTTTAAATATAATTTAAAGAGCTATCTTGTGAGAACCTACATTCTGTTAACCCAGAGGTTTGCACTTAACAAAAATTTAATTCATACCTTCAACACACATGTAGTGAGCATCTGTCTGCTCTTTGCCAGTTACTATTTTTTGTATGTATCAGATGAAGTACCTAATATGTTTTCAGGATTTTTAGAGACTTTTTTTTTTTTTTTTGACAGAATCTTGCTCTGTCACCAGGCTGCAGTGCAGTGGCGTGATCTCCACTCACTGCAACCTCTGCCTCCCGGGTTCAAGTGATTCTCCTGCCTCAGCCTCCCGTGTAACTGGGATTATAGGCGCCCACCACCATGCCCAGCTAATTTTTTGTATTTTTAGTAAAGACGCAGTTTCACTGTGTTGGCCAGGCTGGTCTTGAACTCCTGACCTTGCAATCTGCCCACCTCAGCCTCCCCAAAGTGCTGGAATTACAGGCATAAGCCACCATGCCCGGCCTAGAGACTGTTTTTTGTTTTTTTGGTTTTGTTTGTTTTGTTCTGTTTTGTTTTTTTGAGATGGATCCTGGCTCTGCCCCCAGACTGGAGTGCAGTGGCGTGATCTCGGCTCCCTACAACCTCCACCTCCTGGATTCAAGCGATTCTCCTGCCTCAGCCTTCTGAGTAGCTGGGGCTACAGGTGCCCGCCACTATGCCCGGCTAATTTTTGTATTTTTAGTAGAGACGGGATTTCACCATGTTAGCCAGGATAGTCTCGATCTCCTGACCTCGCGATCCACCCACCTCGGCCTCCCAAAGTGCTGGGATTACAGGTGTGAGCCACCGGGCCCAGCCTAGAGACTTTTTTTTTTAAGAGCCGTTTAAGGTTCACAGAAAAGTTGAGAGGAAGGTACAGAGATTTTCCATATCCCTTCGGCCCCTCTACATGCATAGCCTCCCCACTTATCAACATCCTCCACCAGAGTGGTACATTTGTTACATTTGGTGAACCTACATTGACATATCATAATACCCAAAGTCCAGAATACCCCAAGTCCATAGGTTCACTCTCTTTCTCTCTCTTTCTCTCTTTTTTTTTTTTTTTTTTTTTTTTTTTTGAGACAGGGTCTTGCCCTGTCACCCAGGCTGAGTGCAGTGGTGTTATCATAGCTCACTGTAGCCTCAGTCTTCCTACCTCTGCCTCCCAAGTAGCTGGGACTATAGGCATGGCCACCATGCCCAGCTAATTTTTGTACTTTTTGTAAAGGCAAGGTTCCCTCATTTTGCCCAGGCTGGTCTCAAACTTCTGGACTCAAGCAGTCCGCCCACCTCTGCCTCCCAAAATGCTGGGATTACAAGTTTGAGCCCCTGTGCTTGGCCAGGGTTCACTCTTGGTGTTATACATTTTATGGGTTTGGACAAATGTATAATGACATCTATTGTTATAGTATACAGAGTATGTGCTCCACTTATTCATTCCTACCCCCAACGCTCCAGTACCAACCTCTGGCAACCAGTGATCTTTTTACTACCTCCATAGTTTTGCATTTTCCAGAATGTCATGTAAGTTAGGATTCACTTCTGAATTTCTTCAGAAGAAAATACCACACAGCATTTCAGAAGTGCCCATTGCCGCAGAACTCACTGTTCTCTAGTCTGGCTGCTAATCAGAGCACAAGATCCCTGAGTTCTTGGCAAGGAAAGACCGCCAGTCCCAGGCCACCTTCTCCATTATACTCTCAGAGCTCTGTCAGCAGCAGAGCTGCACACACAAAGGAAAGTGATCCCTTGTTTCTTCCTAGATATGGAGCTGTGACCTTCTGCAGGAGTCTTTATGGCCTCTCCGAAGCACTCTTGAACCTGTTTCTCAGGCTGCCAGTGTGGCCAGCAAGCCCTGCCGTCCCAGCCACCTTCTGATCACCTTCCTTCCCAGCCTCATCAGGCGGAAGGGGCAGGGACAATAACTGACATGTTTGTCTGGGGTTCTGTAGCACTTTGCTGGACCTCATTGTGTGCCTCTTTATTCTCCTATTTTTGAGAGGTTCATTGTTTAGGCCTTCAAGCATCTTTGGATTAGAGATTCAAGGAATTCAAATCCAGCATATAGAAGAATGTAACCACCTACTAAATATGCGCCCCTGAACAAGACCAAGTGGCAGCACTCATGCTGACCGCCAGGACTTCAAAGTACAAAGCCCAAAAGTGGTCTCATTTGGAGGCGAATCAGAATCCCAGAATCCTCAGAAAACTCCAAAGAAAATTTCTGACCTCCCCCTAAACAGTGTTCTGCATCTCCTTTCAGTATAGCATTTGGTTTCCCTCTCTAGTGACTTCGCACTAAGGGGACTTGAGGCACACAGTGGGTGAGAAAGCCTCTCCTGGACATACTTGTTAAGTGTAACCCTCACATTGCCCCAGCCTCTGCTTGTCACCACTGTAAAATCCTGGGTCAAATTGTGGTTATAAAGTTGATTGCTTCCAGAGTAAACCTGCTGTCTTTGGATCTTTTGTTTTATTCAAGGCTGCTCTGTCAGCTGTAGGCTTGCCTTTGATAGGCCGCAGCAGTGGTTTTCATGTCTAACTAGGGTTTTAATGTTTGTGAGAGACTGTAGTTAATTGGATCCCCATGGTACCACAAATGACTTTAGAAGCCTGTTATGTCGGTGGCGGTAACTCTGTGAGTGTGAGAGTGTGTGTGTGTACACACAGGTCCTCACCCCTGAGCAAGCACCTTGAGATTTAAGTGTTCCTGTGCCCAAATCTCAGGTTTGGAGGTTTTTCATACTTGTTTTCCCAGAGTCAAAAATCTTGCCATCACCCCTAGATTCTTAACCTTTCTCCTTGCCTACTCTTCAGTTGTGTTGTTTTAGGGGCAGTTGGAGCAGAACAGCCAGATTCATCTCAGCCTGTGTCTCATCTGCAGTCACAGAGCTGGAGATTCTGTGCAAACCTCTGCCATCTTGCTGGCTGCTGCATGCCATCCAAGCCCCATTTCCTGACTCCTTTTGCAGAGTTGGAGTAGCAGCAAGGAACTCCTGCCCCCACTCTGTCATCACTGTAGTGCTCTGCTCAGTTACTGTAAGAGCTGCTGAGTCCTGCCTGTTCCCCTGTTCCTCTTGAGAAGGGTGGCCACAGACGGTTGCTTATACATAGGTTACCATGCTTTGAATTGTGCAGTCCGACCACCTAGGCATGGGGATCAGTATCTCATCAGTTCTCTACAAAAGAGGTAGTTTCACACTCCCACCCCCTCTTTGAAACCTAAGGTGACCTATCCTAGTAACCTGAACAAGCCTAACTAACATTCCTATGGATGGAGCAGAGAAACAGAGAGGGCAGGTGGGGCAAGTATTATAAGAAAATAAGCAAGGCACAGGAAGAGCTAAGTACTTTGGAGCAAAAAAGGCTAGTGTGCCTTAGGATTTGGGAACCCTGGAAAGTAGAGCAGCTAATCCACCTTTGGCCTTTGGCCTCATAGTTCAGCCTTGCCAATGAAATGTGCTCAGTCATCAAGTACCAGTATTGTTAGTCTTCTCTATGTGTGTGTCACATCTGCCTTAAATAAACTGATGCAATGAAAGTCATCTGTAAGTGGTAAAACTCTATACAAACATCAGATGTCATTAGGTCTCTTTGACTAGATTGTAAGCACCTTGAAGTCCCGGGTTGCCCCGGATGCTGCTTTTTCCTCTCATAGGTAGTCCCTCATCCCTCTGCCCTTTGGCTGGCTGGTTAAGTGACCCTTTCCAGGCAAGCTAGAGTTGGCCTCCCCTGTTATTCCTTCATAGCGCTATATTCTTTTCCTTCATAACACCTGTCACAATTATAATTTTAAGTTATTTATAACTTATGTTTTTCCATTAGGCTTTAAGTTCCTTAAAAGTGAAGACCATGTCTGCTTTGTTCATATCTACATTCTTAGCACCTATAAAATGCCTGGCACATATTAACAGTTTTTTATTAATAGTTACTAAAGGAATGGTTCCCCAGGAGGACATTAGTAAGTTTAGGGCCAGAGAATGTCCCTTCTCTCCTGTATCTTACCACTGGGGAAGCTTTTGGCCTCCACCTTCAGGGTCTAAGGGGCTAGCTTTCTAATGGCTCCTGAGCATTTTGCATCTTCCCATTAACTGTGAATTTCACTGCTGGTGACTTCATTCAAGTGAATCTCAGAGCCTCTAGGACACATCATTGGGCAAGACATGGCAGCTACCTTTGCCGATTTGTTTCTATTCCATTTGTCCATGGCATTGTGGGAAAAGAGATAGATGGACTTGGTTCCCTAGCTGGAGTGAGGTAGGTAAAAGAACTTCTGACTGAGCATTTTTGTCCTTTGAATTTTGGTACAAATGCAAAGGCTGCCTTGGGGGACACCCACAGAGAGAGCATGCTTTTTCATATCTTCCTGTCCATGGTAAGTGCCCCTCTCGTAGGAGAGCTCATTAAGACCTACATTCACCATCTACCAGCAAGAATTCCATCAGAAGTTAGTTACCTTAAACTGTGACTTTCTGACTCACCTTTATGAATATACCCAATTAGATTGTAGAACTACAGCATCATACTACCTTGAAATTACATTTTTGTTCTGAATGACCAAGCCTTGTAAACAATGTAAGCACTACCTAACACACATATTCTGAAACAAGCTCCACGTTAAGCGTGGGTTTGTAATGGGTGATATTTGGATAGCTCTGATTAAATATGTAAATTATGAAAATCAGAAGTGGAAAAAAAAGTTACCTTTGTACCTGAACCAGCTACATATTGATCTTTGGCTCAATAAGGGATCATTCTCTCTCTTGTAGATCTTGGTCTTATACAAGTTTTTTCTTTTGTATTTTTACTCTTCATGTATGGTTTCCTTACTCTTGTTCAGACCTTTCAGTTGATAGAGCTTCTCCATTGTGTGTATTTTGGATGGTAATCTCTAAAAAGCCTTTGTGTGAGGTTTTTAAGTATTTTTCGTCCAACATTGGTTTTACCCCAAGGGTCTTCTTCCCCAAAGCAGTGGCAATGGATTTGGACAATCCTTTCCTTTCTCATCATAATGAGATGGCCCTCATCCAGAAATATGCTCATGGCCATATCTGAGATTAGGCATTTTGCTCAGGCCAGGCGCTTGCCAACTGAGCCAGGAAAATAGACAAATCCAAGAGGAATGAAAACATAGGAAAAGAGGGCGTGCAGACCATGAGACTCAAATCTTGTTACTGAATTGTCCATACCTCATAAGTTTTTTTTTGTTTTTGTTTTGTTTTGTTTTGTTTGAGACAGTCTTGCTCTGTCACCCAGGCTGGAGTGCAGTGGCGCAATCTCAGCTCACTGCAACCTTTGCCTCCCAGGCTCAAGTGATCCTCCCATCTCAGCCCCCAAAGTAGCTGGGACTCTAGGCACACACCACCTCACCTGGCTAATTTTTGTATTTTTGGTAGAACTGGGTTTTTACCATGTTGACCAGGCTGGTCTTGAACTCCTGGCCTCAAGCAATCAGCCTGCCTTGGCCTCCAAAAATTCTGGGATTACAGATGTGAGCCACTGCACCAGGCCATACCTCATTATTTTAAAGAATTTCTAGTCACTCCAAAAAAACTGTAGAAAGAAGTAAACCTAGAATACGGATTTCTAAAGCAAGATGAGAAATTGGAAAAGTTTAGGGCTGGATATAACCAATTTTTTGTTAAAAAAAAAAAAAGGAAAATCAAAAAAGGAAATGAAAGAAAATGTTTGGCAGAAATGGTAAAACTGAGTATGACAGCGTGAGAGCAGACCGTGGATGGGCGCAGAATTGAGCAGAGAGGAAGGGGACTGATGTAAATTCAGAACTCTGGCTGAGTACAGTGGTTCACACCTATAATCCAGCACTTTGGGTGGCCAAGGTGGGAGGATCACTCGAGGCCAGGAGTTCGAATACAGCCTGGGCAACATAGGGAGACTTCATCTCTACAAAAACAATAAATAAAAATTACCCAGACATGGTGGCTTGTGCCTGTAGTCCCAGCTACTTGGATACTGAAGTGGGAGGATTGCTTGAGCCCAGGAGTTTAAGGCTGCAGTGAACTATGATTGCTCTACTGTACTCCAGCCTGGGACACACAGCGAGATCCTTTCTCTAAAAAAATAAAAATAACTTTAGAATTCCTGTGCAGGAAAATCTTTCCATATTTAGAAGGGTGATTATTTAATGCTCTAGTTTCACGGGATTGACTATTAAGATGCTGTTCAGTTGTTTCTCATGATAATCTAAAATCTTCCCATAGGCCGGGCGCAGTGGCTCACACCTGTAATCCCAGACTTTGGGAAACCGAGGCAGATGGATCTGAGGTCAGGAGTTCAAGACCAGTCTGGCCAACATAGTGAAACCTCGTCTCTATTAAAAATGCAAAAAATTAGCCAGGTGTGCCATCCCTGGTGCCCTCCCCACATAGTGATATATCATACATTTCATGTTGTCTATTATTAAAATCGGGGTTCTTTGTTAAGTAAACAAACTGAATGAATTATTAAGGCTAATTTAGTCCTTTCTTTCTTCACCTATATGATTTTTATATTTGAGTAGCTAAGAGCCCTGTGATTTAAGACAAATCTTATATTTCATAGTCAAACATACCCAATTCATGGTAAGTACTTAGACTAGTCTCTTCCTTGGCTGGACTTCAATTAATAATTATTCCAGCTCCTCCCTACCCTGTAGGGATATTTGGAAGATAAATGAGATCATATCTCTTTTTTTTTTTCTTTTTTTTTCGAGACAGAGTCTCTCTCTGTCACCAGGCTGGAGTGCAGTGGTGCAATCTCAGCTCATTGCAACCTCGACCTCCCAGGTTCAAGCAATTCTTCTGCCTCAGCCTTTTAAGTAGCTGGGACCACAGGCACGCACCAGCACACCCGGCTAATTTTTGTATTTTTAGTAGAGGTGGGGTTTCACCATATTGGCCAGACTGGTCTTGAACTCCTGACCTTGTGATTCACCTGCCTCGGCCTCCCAAAGTGCTGGGATTACAGGCGTGAGCCACCACACCCGGCCTTTTGAGATCATATCTCTTACAGCATTGCTTACTCTTCAGAGGGCAGTCTGTAATATTGTTACTGGGTTGTTGTTACTGTTCTCTTCCAAACTATACCCCACATAATGCTTGTGGCATTCACAGTCTAGCTGGGCTTCCCCTGGCAAAATTATTTCAATGCAGTGGTTCATTGATGGGCGGCACTCCTCAGGCATCACTGTGACATTTTGTGGGCAGGAATTTAGTGGTACTCTTGGCCCATGTGTCTGTTTATCCGGGATGCTGGGATGTCTCGGACTGAAGGGAAGATGGTGGTAGTGGCTCCCTGGGGGGAGGCTTTTGGACAGGAAGTGGCTGGGTGGTTACAGGAAGGCAGGTGCTGATTTACCTTTTTGCCTGTTTATTTTCTTTTGGGAGGCAGTGTTTCGATTTACTGCATTCCTTGGAGGTTTGACATATCAATTAGATATTATCGACAGTAATAGAGGGGCAGTTGCTGTAGATGTGAAGTTTTTACTGGTAGGCCATGAAATGATACCCCAAGGGACTGTAACAGAGTGGCGTGATAAATATTGTGTTACCTGCACGTGGGCAGAGGGACTGATTAATAGGGGAGGATGATTCTGTCTCCTGCACTAAAATGTTATTTATTCATTTGCTGTCAATCAAACCTTCTGTTCTAATTGGCTGAAAGGTTAAATCATCAAATCTGCTCATAAACCTGGTTAAGGTAGAAAGAAAAGCAGTGCTAAATCATAATCAGTGGCTTGTTTATTTACTGCATTCTTGCATCTGTATGACCTTGGAGAGCCTTTCTCTACCCTCTGGTTACAGTAGCAGCCCCAAACCTAGACTCACATGCATGGGTGGAGGGAGCTGGAAAGGAGAATATATTTGCCAGGCCTGGTAGTGTCCCCAGAATCTCAAGAAGGCAGTGATGGTGCTTGGTGTGACATTGCCTTTGCATAATTAGACCACTGCTATTCTTTCGGCTGCATTTTTAATGTATGGCTCTTGTGTTGCACGACACTTGTAAAAGGAAGAATTATTTTCGAAAAGACAAATATATTTCCACACTAACAGTTTTATAAAGATGTCAGCGAATAAGTATAGGCATCATTAAATCACATTTTAAAGGCAGCCTTCTCATTGTGATAAATCTGCATTATCAAGTCTCATTTCTAAAATGAATCATACATTGTAAAACTTTACGAGAGTTGAGTAAAAGATCCCTGTTGGCGAGTACAAATGTATATTTTCAAACTATGCAGAAAGGATTCAAGTGCTAGTGAAAACACCGATAGGGTTATACCCGTTTCTTAGAAGCTGTATTTCAAGTACAAGCTACTTTGGGGTGGGATGGAGCTTTTTTCACTGCCAAAGTGAGTCAGTAGCTTATTCAAAGAAAGCCAAGAGTAAACTCTCATTCAAAGGACCTTTGTATTGAGTTTGGAGCTGTGAGAACACAGCCTGCTTTGCAGTGGGACTGGTGAATGTCAGTATTACAGACCCACGGTGCTGAGGAAGGTGGGGCCATGCCCTGAGGGGGCGCACTCACCGTCTAGGGCAGGCCTGCCAACACCACCACCCACTGCCGCATTCTCAGCCTCATGCTCCCTGTACCCACCTCCATTGCCACCAGCCCAGAGACACAAAACACATCAGCCTAAGAGCTAGACGTGCTTTTTCATTATCTTGATAGTTAAAATAACCTGGTTGGTTATTTTCAGTACAGAAAGCCACATCAACACATGACTCTGATATACCATATTGCCATATTAAATAACGTGAAATATTACGGATATACCATATTAAAAATGTATCCACCAAAGAGGGTCTAGTTATCCAGCTCTTTGGAAAGAAAAGATGGCAGAGATAGCCAGATGCTTTCCTTAGTGTTTGAAATGATTTACAATTGTATATGTATTTTAGGTCATCATGTTGCAGAAGAGTGTAACAAATAAGGCCAACAGTATCTGCTTTTTCATCTTTTTAGTGACTGCTGAGTTCATTTCACTGTAGGAACACACACTCATCTTCAGACCGTCTGGCTTTATTTATTCTCGTGACTCACCAAACTCTGCTGTTGTGTTGTTTCATGTTATCTCAGGTAAGATGCGTGACAACCCAGCATCTAGGCCGTATGACACAATGGAACAGTTTTAAGTCAGAGGCTCAGAAAATGAAAGTGGAGAAGTGAACCTAGGTGGGCGATTTAATAAAGAGAGAGGATTTAGTCTAAAAAAAAAAAAAGTGAGGCTGGGCACAGTGACTCACACCTGTAATCCCAGCACTTTGGGAGGCCGAGGTGGGCAGATTACGAGGTCAAGAGATCGACACCATCTTGGCCAACATAGTGAAACCCCATCTCTACTAAAATACAAAAAAAAGAAATTATCCAGGCATGGTGGCACACACCTGTAGTTCCAGCTACTCAGGAGGCTGAGGCAGGGGAATCGTTTGAACCCAGGAGGCGGAGGTTGCAGCAAGCCAAGATTGCACCACTGTACTCCAGCCTGGCAACAGAGCAAGACTCGGTCTCAAAGAAAAAAAAGAAAGTGATAGTAATGACTTAATACTATCTGTCCCTCTCCTCATCCTCCTTCTGAAGAAATAGACTGGGCAGCACTTGGGCATATATTGCTCCTTTCTAGACCCTATACAAAGAGCTAGTCAATCATCAGTAGCTGTCAGTATCACCAAACCTGGTACACAGCCTCGGCGGGCACTCCAAAAAAGTGTACTGGAGATGGTCTCTCTAAAAGTCCCTCAATAAATGGATTTTTCTTTCCACATTAGATAAAATGCCATGTAGAAGTAGAAACTGTCATTAAATTGTTATGCCTGAGAAATATACAGTCAGTTGATCAGTTGGGATTTGAGAATAAAGAAAATTAAGTCAAGCTGACCAGCATTTCCTTTATGAAGTTGCCCCGTGATAGCTTCAGTATGGCTGTCCTTCTTGTGAGCTTCTGTCTATGCCACACACACATTCAACTTCAGGGTTTAGAAGCTAGGCAACTAGTGGTAGACATTCCAGACCAGGACAGTCAGGGCCTGGACATGGGCCACACCTACTGGAATGGAACGGAATATTTGGGAAGGATCTAAAGTAGAAGTGAGTGAAAGTCAGGATAAGAAATCCCAGAGGACGTCTGGCAGGTCCAGGGGGTTGGGTTGTTGAGGACAACAGGTAAATAGCACAGCACAGAATCTGGCGCTTAGGGAGTGTTCCAGGCAAGCGGTAGCAGGTTCAGAAAACAGACTGCAGTACAAAGAGGGTTGGAAAGGTTACAACAGGAACTTAGGCCTTTCAGAAGTTCAGAGGTTTGGGTAGAACAGGAATTAGGGCCAAAGTTGTCCGCAGTCTGCTTTAGTACAAAGCTAAGAATGGTTTTTACATTTTTTAAAAATCGGAAAAAATAAAAGAGAATGTATGACAGAGACCTGTGTGGCCTGCATGACCTAAAATATTTACTATCTGGCTCATTACAGAAAACATTTGTCGCCCCTGGGGATAGGCATAGACTTGAATATAGAATAATCACTGGAACCAGAGGCGTGACATACTAGTGAATTATCAGGAACCAGTAAGAGCCAGTTCCTAGGACCCAACTACACAACCAGAACAGGATCCAGAACAAGGCTCACGTGACTGCTGAGTCAGCTCCCATATTCCTCCTTCCTAAGGAGTAGATTGAAGGCAGAGCCCAGGGTAGACTTAGCATGCAAGGGAGGGTCAGTTGGTCCTGCAACAGGTAGGACATCCCTTGGGCACACTGGAGCAGCAGCAGGGCTTACCTTCATAGGGATAGTTTACAGCAGCCTCTGCCTCGTTTGACCTGCACAGCTCCCTGCAGCATAGGGTTTTCCAGGTGTGACAGCAGAGACTCAAGTGATCAAGTGATTTGCCCAAGGCCATGCGGCCAGTGAAGGGCAAAACCTGGGCCCATGTGTTGGCTGTCTCTCTCAGTTAAAAAAAAAAAAAAAGAAGAAGGAGAAGAAAATAATTTTTAAAAAACCAAGCTGGGCCCAAACTCAGATGTTGTGATTCCTAGTCTGGTAGACATTCTGTTCCATCACAGCCCTTCTTCCATCCTAGTAATCCTGGACCTACAAACCTCTCCGCCTGACCGGGATACCTGTGGAATACTTTTTTGAGAGCTGCATTTGGAACCTTCTTGCCCATGGTATTATCTCCATGTCAGTCCCTCATCCTCACTGCCACTAAAATTATCTTCCTAAGTCTTGCTTACTTTCTTATTCTGAAAGCCTCCCTTGATTTTTCCAATTTGCTGCCTTCTACCTAATGGGGCATAGGCTTGACCACTTTATTGTAGAACGGGGATTCCCTTTTTCCCTTTTTTTTGAGATGGAGTCTCACTCTGTTGCCCAGGTTAGAGTGCAGTGGCGCGATCTTGGCTCAGTGCAACCTCTGTCTCCCATGTTCAAGTGATTCTCCTGCCTCAGCCTCCTGAGTAGCTGGGACTACAGGCACCTGCCACCACACCTGGCTAATTTTTTTTTTTTTTTTTGGTATTTTTAGTAGAGAAAGAGTTTCACCATGTTGGCCAGGATGGTCTTGATCTCCTGACCTCATGATCCACCTGCCTCGGCCTCCCAAAGTGCTGGGATTACAGGCGTGAGCTACTGCACCTGGCCCAGAACAGGGATTCTTAAAGTGTGGCTCCCAGGCCATCAACATCACTTGGGAACATATTCGAAATGCAACTTCTCAGGCCCCACCTCTTCTACCTACTGAATCTGAAACTCCAAGGGTGGACCAGCAGTCTGTGTTTAGCATCCCCCACAGGCGATGCTGAACTTCATGTTTGAGAACCCCTGGAACAGCGCATCAGAATCACTTATGGATGCACACCCCTCCCCCATCGATGGGAAGCCTTGGAGGTGTGCTATATGTCCCAGCAGGACACTTGGTGGCTGCTATATTCCTCACTGACTATGAAGGTGTTAGTGACAGCTGCAACACAGTTCACTGTGTAGTGATTCTATTATGAGGACCAGTGAGAATTTCACTACCATGACAAATCCTTCAGATGCTTTTACCAGCTGCCAACCCCTCCTGGTCCACAGGGAAATAATAGAGTTTAGGAGATGGGACATAAACCTGCCATTATACATGCAGAAAATCCCCTTCTCCGGGGACTCAGACTTGGGAATTCTAACATCTAAGATCTTCAGAGGGAACCTATGTTTCCCAAATGCTTCCATTTCTGCAGAAGGCTTGATAGACTTGATTGGCCACTATAGTCCTAGCCAAGGACTCTCAGGAGTGCTCCACAGATCCTGTACCAGGCTGCTGGTCCACAGGTCTGTCTGCTAGTTAGGACATTTTGACCCAAAGTCGGGAGTCATGGTTTTTCTTTCTCATGAAGGTTATAAAATTGAAGATAAGAAAATGAAAATCATAAAAACAAAGATGGATACCCCAAGGGTACGTACCATCGCTCAGAGTAGAGGCTCAGTCACGTGCTCTGAGTCAACAAACTGTACAACGGCAGAGTTGCATTCTTAATTGAGTGTGTTTCCCCTTTGTGATGTTTTGTTACATCCAGAAGAAATAGCCCCAAAAGAATACTTGTCATCTCTAGTTATAGAACAGAGCCGTGCTGCTTCACAAGGAGTGAAAAGTGAAAATAGAGATATCCTCCTCAGAGCCTGAAAATTGATATTGAGGGCCTTTCCCCTGGGGCAGTATTTAGGCAAGGGATGGAACAACGGAATGATTAGTGGCAGTGGTGTGGGGGGCGCAGGTGGGGAGGGATTGGTCTGATTTTTTTTTTTTTTTTTTTGGTTAATCTCTAAAGCCTCCTCAGTATATAGTTTCAGATCTAGAGTTCTGCTGACTTGATGGGAAAAAAACAGCTGAATGATAAAACAGCTGAAATTTCATCTGTCTCTACATCTCCTGCCCCACACCCCTCCAGGGCTGCCCAGCAGGACACCAGTGTGATTCTGATGGCAACCAAGCCATCACAAAGTGGGGAGATGAGTAAATCATCTGATAACTTTAGGAAAATCTACTTTGTGCTTTCACACACTCCGTTGAACTTTTCAAAAATATTGACTAAACAACTTGCCAGCTGTGATTACCAACAGCTCTATTTGACAACCTTTGACAGAAAGCCAATGGGCATGTGCGACGTCATCCAGCGCTAACAGGGCCTTCATTAGCAGCTCTTGAGGGGATGAGTGCTCTCCTGGCCTGGAAGAGTGATTCCTGTCCCCTGGTGCTGTTCACTCGAGCATGGGTAAACTATTTGCTTAGCGAGCCCGGAGGCTGACATTGAAGCTTTACTGTTCGTCTCCATCACTCTAAGGGCTTTTTATGTTCAGATCTGCAGGAACACAAATAATATTCTTTCTAAGCTGCTCCAAAATACAAGTGATAGAAAATATCATGGAAAAGGTGAATTGCCAGACAGTAAGCCCTCATGACCGAGAGCTTATTCATAAAATGATGACAAATTTATTGCACACGTTCACTGCTGCCTTTCTGAGATGACTGGCTGATCCATCTGATTTTAAAGCCTGACAGTAGAATCAGAAAGAGTTACTGGTCAGTTTTTTCACCCATCCCCTTCACCCAGCAACCTTCCTCCTCAAGAAATAATACAGAAAAATCAGCTGATGTAGCTTCAGCGAGTGCCTTATGTTATTTTATTACGGGAGATTTCCATGTGCCAAGGATAACTTTTAACCTTGTTGAATGCAATTTGACTTCTTGGCATCTGCCTTCAACTCTGCAAAACCCTCAGGGCAGGGGACTAGTACGGTGAATAGCTAGGGATAGACTGAAACACAGTCTGAAAGGAAGCCATATTTTCTGGTGTCTCATGGCTGCTTGTTTACTATGAAGTAGTAAAGAAGTCATTGCTTGATATCTTAGCCCTGACGGCATGAACAAAATTCAAAGCAGGTGTAAAGAATACATGGCATCAAACTTTGGGCATGCAGGAAGTCCAGGCTGGCAAAATATGGGTTGGGAATCTCTAGGGTTGCTGGTTTGTGGGGAATTAGGATTCCTCACAAAGAGCATGGGACCTCCCTTGCAGCCTCCTTCTTCCTGTTTTTGCTCTTCTGGCCAATTAAAGTGACCTGCAGACTCTCCCTGGCCTGTCACACCTTTAGCCTCTCTCAGTGCCCAGCTGAACACCCTACCTGTCTTGGCATCTGGTTTTTGTGTCAAATGATTTAAATTATTTAACTTAATATATGTACTTAACATATGCCCTTGTCACCTGTCCTGTCTCATTGTCCACCTTCTTTGTGAGCTCACAGGGAGCCAGCGGGCTAGGTCAGTCCTTGCTACACTCTGGCACTGGCATAATGCCACATGGCAGCCTAATGGTGCCAAGATGTGCAGGAAAAAGCAGGGTTGCAGAGAAAGCCCATCCTTGCCTGCATCTAGGCCAGTGTATGGCAGGAATCTGAGGGTGGGGCCAGAGAGTGACTTGGAACCAGCTGGTGGGGAGCGAGGGGCCTTGGAGAGAACATGCACCTTTTATAAGCCTGAGAGAGGTCTAGGCCAACACAAATGGACCCAGAAAGTCATCAACACCAGAGAGTGCTAGTGGTGACTTTTTTTAAATCAAGAAAATGTTTGAAAAGAGGGATAAATGAAATTTTTTTTTTTTTTTTTTGAGACGGAGTCTCGCTCTGTCGCCCAGGCTGGAGGCTGGAGTGCAGTAGTGCGATATCGGCTCACTGCAAGCTCTGCCTCCCGGTTTCACACCATTCTCCTGCCTCAGCCTGCAGCTCAGTCCCAGCCTGTAGCTGGGACTACAGGTGCCTGCCACCACGCCCAGCTAATTTTTTTTGTATTTTTAGTAGAGATGGGGTTTCACCATGTTAGCCAGGATGGTCTCGATCTCCTCACCTCGTGATCAGCCCGCCTCAGCCTCCCAAAGTGCTGGGATTACAGGGGTGAGCCACCGCACCCGGCCATGATTTTTTGATTTTTTTTAAATTCAACTTTTTTATTCACAGAAACTGTCCCAGAAGAAAGATTGTTGCCACACACTGCCTCACATTGGCTTGCAGATCGTTCACTGTCTTGAATGTTCACACAGAATGCAGTGCTTTGTGTTGAATGCGACAGTTAATGCAGATCCTGGAAAGGGCCTTTATGGGGCTGCCTCGAAGACTTGTCACCTTTTCATTACAGAACTCATACTCAGAGATTCCAGTGCGTTAAATAGCTCTAGGCTAATCTTGGGCCGCTCCATGCTAAGGGCAATAGTTTTCATCATAGAAAAACATCTTTTTTTTTTTACTCCAGAGATTGTTTTAAGCTCTCCCCAGTGCTCCCAACTTCTTAGCTGTTCAGCTGCGAATATCAGGCCCTTAATGGCTGGAGAGGGAGAGTCTATTTTTAAAGTTTTTACTGAATATCTCCCCCGTGTCAGGTGCTGGACGAATTTGGCATGTCATCAGATCTAAAATACCCACAGGGGTTTAGTGTAGTTTTTAGGTATGAAATTGATCAGGTTTGATTCTGAGACCGTCTGGTGATCCTTCTGGAAGGCCGCTCGCTTGCTTAGCTGTGTGTGACATCACAGGTCAGGGCTGAGCTTTGTTTTGCCTGGGCTTTTGACATTGATTTCCACAAAAACAGCCTTAAAAAAAAACACCTGAAATTCAGGGGCCAGCTAGTCCTCATTGTGTTCTAACTCCCTTTGGTATTTAAAACATTAGGAAATGAAATTGCCAAATTCTTAACATTTGAAAATTGGCTCCTGCCCATGCCTAGTCCTCACATTTCCAGGGTGCCTCTGGGAGGGAATGCGCTGCTGGGGGAGAAGGGAGGGGGTGGTATTGGAAAGCCACACGGAGCCAGGAGGCGGAGGCTGTCTCCTTGGAGGTAGCAGCCTTTTCAGAGCTCGCCTGCCCTCCTCACAGGCTGAAAGGAGCTGCTGACGTCATTAAATCAATAACTTTGTTTAGCATTGTGTTTCCTGGGGGGCAGGAAATCCTCTGGGGAACAGCAGACTGAATTTTCTTCCTCCCCTCACCAGCCTCCAGAGATGCCTGCTGGCGGGGGGTGTGGTGGAGCTCCTGGCTCTGCCATTGCCATTTAGTGGAGACCTACACCCTAGTGTTTGTTATTTTTCAGGCAAATTTCAGCAAAATTCCCAAGCTCGTAAGGTAGGTACTGAGAGGTCAAAAGTAGGAACAACCTTCTGAGCAACAGGGAGCAAATCAAAGTTTGTGAAGCCTGTGCAGGGCCATGTCCCCTAGTCCTGTGTCACTCCTTCTCAATCCTCCTATCCCCCAGCGCAGGCTGGCCCAGAGTAGCCCAGCCTGTTCTCTATAGGAATTTCACACATATGAAACCACAGCCCCAGGCAGGCCTTTCAGCACAGACCAGTGCTGCCCAGTGTTGCATCCACCAGCAGCCATTGCTGAGGAACGGGAGTGATTAGCCCAGAGCCTGCGTCAAGCCCAGAGCCCTTGCTCAGAAAGAGTTCCAGGCTTTAATGTTCTCCTGGCTACCAAGGGAGGGCCACTCCTGTGCCCGTCTTTAACTTCACCAAGGACAGGACCCCACAGCCTCTCCTGGCACCACATTAAGTGGTTTCTATAATAATTTTTCCGGTGGGTCAACAGGTTACTATGCAGTTGCCAGAATCAGCAAATTGCTTATTTCCCTTCCCCACATCACCCAGCCATGGGTCAGTCACACGAGAAGGGTCAGTTGGTGGACTCAACACAGTAGTGGCAAAATGTTGGTCTAGATACTTTGCTCAGCTCCTGAAACCTGGTCTGAGTGTTTTTTTTCCAAGAAAAGCTAGGAATTTTGGCCTCCCAAGCAAGTGACAGCAAGAGTTTGTTAACTACGTAAATATAGCCCCATATCTCTGTTCAACATCAGACAAGGTTGAACCAGAGTCTCACTCTGTTGCCCAGGCTGGAGTGTAGTGGCATAATCTCAGCTCACTGTAACCTCCACCTCCTGGGTTCAAGTGAGTCTCGTGCCTCCGCCTCCCAAGTAGCTAGGATTATAGGCATGCATCACCACACCCTGCTAATTTTTGTATTTTTTAGTAGAGATGGGCTTTTGCCATGTTGGCCGGGCTGGTCTTGAACTTCTGGCCTCAAGTGATCCACCTACCTAGGCCTCCCACAGTGCTGGGATTATAGATGTGAGCCACTGCACCCAGCCCAGAGTGAATTTTTTTTTTTGAGACATAGTCTCACTCTATTGTCCAGGCTGGAGTGCAGTGGCGCTCTCTCGGCTCACTGCAACCTCCGCCTCCCAGGTTCCAGCGGTTCTGCTGCCTCAGCCTCCCGAGTAGCTGGGATTACAGGTGCCCGCCACTACACCCAGCTAATTTTTGTATTTTTAATAGAGATGGGATGTCACCATGTTGTTCAGGCTGGTCTCGAACTCCTGACCTCAGGTGATCCGCCCACCTTGGCCTCCCAAAGTGCTGGGATTACAAGCATGAGCCACCGTGCCCGGCCCAGAGTGAATTTTTTATACAAAATCCATATTTATTGGAGCCTTTGAGAGCTCCAAGGACACAGACCAAACTGGGATAATCTGGGGATGAGGACCTCGTAACCTCCCATCTCCACACTGTATTGTATTAATTGGTTTGTTCTTTTAGGCTCTGGGTCCCCAAACTTTGAGCAAGATTAGCTTGGATAATAGCTATTTATTAACCCATTTCTTATTGGCTTATTTGTTCAGAATCTTCTCCGAGACCTGAACTTTGCAACATAAAAATCTTTGTACCTAAAGAGCTCGGCTACAATGGCCAGCTTCTCTGTGAAAACCAACAAAGGCTCTAATACTTTTTGCCCAGAATGGGGAAGGGGAGAGGAGCTGTTAGGCCGAGGAACTCAGATGTGTGTGACCCCCTTGGTGTTCAGGAGGGCCTGGGACTCCTGGGAATGTGTGGCAGTGTGTTCAAGACACACTCGCCCTAAAGAGCCCCGGTTTCTCTCTCATACCTGATGGTCTCTTGGAGAAGGCGGATAATAGACAAGGGTAAAGGTCATTAATTATAAGATCCAATGTGACAGAAACCCTATTGGAAAGAACACGTCTCTTCAAAAGACTTACTAGACATTTAGAAACTGTTTCAATAGAGTTTAAATTTGGGAGCGAAACCATTACACCTTGTAAGAAAGAAATGCCAGACCAAGACGGTGCTTCATAGACACTAATTTGATTGACTAGGCGTCCGCTGTTTCTGTTCTACACAAAAGCTCTTGCCCAGATGCAGACACACACACACACACACACAACACACACACTCTTCCACCACCACTTGTGTACAAACATGAATGCAGAGACAGGAAGAAACACGAATTTGCTTTTTTTCTGCATGACACTCAAAACCATTGAGTTTCTAGCACAGCTGCTGCTGCAGAAGAGAGAAAAGCACTTGGCCCCAGAGTCTGTTTATGTGTTTGAGCCGAGAAAGCGATTTTTGTTGCAAGAAGCTCTAAGTGAGACAGAGTCAGAGAATAAGAGAGAGAGAGAGATAATTATCTAAATTATGTTCGTGCTATTATCGAAGACGAATATAGTTAAAATGTAATTAAATATGACGGGCTGGCAGGATGTAAGCCAAGCTTTGGAATGCTAATCATCAATTACTGCATCCCCTTAGGGGAATCAAGGAGGCTGTATGGCAGAGTCAGAGCGGCTTGGGGCTGGGGGACTGAGTGAGACGTTGAGCATTAAAACTCCCCCTCCCCTGTCTCCCCACGTAGTCATTCAAACCGCCATGGATGTCCCTGGGACACATCCCTTTCTGTAGCTGCCACAGCGTTAGAATATGAGGAGCTGGTGGGAGGGTCCTGCACCTCTCTTTGAGAGGCAACCCCTCTAAAAGGGAATGTGAACACAGAAGGTCAAACTCAAGACTGGCTTATGTTAGAGCAGTAGATGCAAGTGCCTTTACCAGACAGAAGTCTGAAGTTCCTCCTCTGCCAGAAAGCATCAAATGCTCACCTACCCAGATCAAGGAATCCCAGGAGGGAAGTCAGGCAGGGAGGTGGAAGTGGACTGTAGTTGGGACAGAAGATGCCACATGTCCATGCTAGCAAGCTGCTCCTACCAATCAATCTCTAACCTGGGCAAGGGGCCCGCTTTGGCCATACATTGAAATCACCTGAGGAATTTAAAAAGGACTCAAGCAGGGCCCACCCCCCAGAGGTTTTGAGCGTTAATTGGTGCGGGCTGTGGTCTGGGAGTTCAAAAGTTTAGCTCCACGGGTGTTTCTGATGTGCAGCCAAGGTTCAGACCCACTGGTCCAGCTATAACCAGACTTCCACTAACCACAACCAAGGGCAAGGCAGGCAGCAGGAAGTGAGGACTGGAGTTAGTTCTTATGTCCTTCCACGAACCTCAGCTGTACCTGTCTCGAGGCCAAGAAGAAAACAGTATAAGGATTTACTTTTCTTAATCCTGAAACATAATTTTTATGTCAGTTCTGGTGCTAAATCCCCAAAGAATTTTGAACTTGGTGAGATTACTGTACAAGAGTCCGTTTTAACAACAAGCTCTATCTAAGGCTGGGGTAGAAACTTGGCCACCTCCTTGGACCAGATGGGTGATGTGAGGGAGCAAAGCAGGCCAGGGCAGGCTGCAGGGAGTAAGAGAGACCACCAAAAGCTCTCCTCATCTCCAGCTGTTGTCAGACAGGGAAGAGGACTCACGCATGCCAGATCTTCTGGTTTCCAAGAGAAGTGAGGCATCTGTGTTTTGCTGTGAAATCTCCCAATGTTTAAGTGGAAGCTAACTCAACTTTTAAAAATATACTCAGTAAACCAGCAAAGTATGTCTGTGAGGCTCCCATGTGCAACTTTTGAACTTAGTGAGCCTTTGGCTAGTCAGCATGTGGCCAAACAATCACAAATTCCCATAGCTCCTAACGCAGTTTTCTGCTGCCTCAGGTTGGCAGTCAGGTTAGACCAACGTGGCCCCATTTTTCCTAAGCCTGACACATAGAGGGTCTCAATAAATAGTTGTTGAATGGACAAACAGGGTGAATGGAGCGAACCCAGAATTCCCTGTAAGTCTGGGCGGCAAGACAGCTCTAAAATCCAGTTAAGCGTGATGCAGAACAAAAGAACATACTCCTGGGGTGCCAGATTAGAGAGGCCTGCGCAGTCTTCACTTTAGACTGGTATCAGAGATCTGGGGCCAAGGAAGCTCTTCAGAAGGGAATAAACAGGATCCGGGCTGATTTTGAGTCTGCCACATAGGACACCCTCTCTAGCTCTGCCTTTGGGGACCCAGCAGGGACAGACGTGCAGGCCCAGCTCAAGGGCTGTTAAAACACTGTAATTCCCACTTCACCCAGTGTTCTGGAAAATGCTCTCTCTCTCATATCCCCAGTCCATAGATCATCTTTAGATATGATTAAAGAGATGAATGTGGTCCTTGGCCCATCACTACAATGCGCCAGACAATAAGAACAGCATGCTTGGAGGGACGGCGGGCAGCTGTGGGGTCAGCACAAGAGGCTCAGTCGTAAAGAACTGTCAGAGGGATCTTCAGTCAAGTCTCGATGCTCACTCAAGGCCTTTAATACCCGTCACGTCTCAGTGCCACACGGCTTGGAGAGGGCACTGCCGTCACTGCCATAAGCTCAGTTGACAGGGTACAGGTTTTATTATTTCCTCCCTTCTCGAGAATCTGTTCCAAAGGTTCATGCCTGCCTTCCAGCCCTGCTCCCAAAGGCTGTAAATACATATGCTTCCCATGTACCTTTTCCACTCCTCATCACCACAGGCTCTGCTGCCTTTCTTAGGCTCTGCTTTTTTTTAATTGTAATTGAAAAGAATTATCAAAGTTATACATGGACATAGTTTTGAGAATGAAGTAAAACCACAAGACTTAACAAAGAGCAGCAGTCCTCTGCTTCATCCTTCCCTACCCTGAGTCCCATTCTCCAAAAGCAACTGCTTTTCTTTTTCCTCTTTTAAAAAAATTTTTGAAAAAAAACCATATATTCCAAAAAATATATTTAATGTGATTTACAAATCTAAAACTGTAGACTGAAATGTTTCCCTCCTACCTTTCCTTCAGAGATAGTTGATGCATGAACAAGTATATATATTCTCCCCATTTACTTTGTTTTTCCTCCAAGGTCTCAGTGTAATTTTATTTTATTTTAAATGTTTGTTTGTTTGTTTGTTTGTTTGTTTTTGAGACAGGGCTCGCTCAGTCGCCCAGGCTGGAATGCAGCAGTGCAGTCACGGCTCACTGCAGCCTTGATCCCCCAGGCTCAGGTGATCCTCCCACCTCAGCCTTCCAAGCAGCTGAGACTACAGGCATGTGCCACCACACCTACCTAATTTTTTATTTTTTGTAGAGACAGGGTCTCACTATATGCCCCAGGATGATCTCTTGAACTCCTGGGCTCCAGCAGTCCTCCCTCCTTGGTCTCCCAAAGTGCTGGGATTACAGGCATGAACTGCTGCACCCAGCCTCAGTGTAATTTTAGAACTCATATCAACTTTGGGTTCAGTTAATACATGCCATTACATCATTGACCCCATTTTCTGTTAATACAGATTTTTCTGTACCTGGGAGATCTCTTGCATTTCCTCCCTCTCCCCATCCCCCACCCCCCAGCGTATAGTCCTTCATTATAAGGATAAGGATCTACCATAATTTACTTAGCCAGTCCCCAGTGATGAGCATTTAGGTTGTTCTCTTGCTGTTCAAATGATGCTGCAGTGTAATCCCTATTCCTTCTTCTTCCCTATGTTGCAAACACATCATATATTAAAGTAGTATAAGGGAATTGCTAGCTCTAGGGGTATGTGCATTTAACACTTTGCTAGTTGAGGGTATGTCAACTTGTACTTCCTCTGGCAATGTGTCAGAGTGCCTGTGTCATCCCACCTTGTCCAATATAACACATGATCAGACTTTTAGATTTTGAGGTAAACATATTCATCTCTTTTAGACTTTTTTTTGGCTGTATCTTCATATTCTAAACTATAGGCTTATTCTGCTATTTCCTAATTACATTACTAGAGTTATCTATTGTGTTCCTATTTTGAAAGATAAGGATATAAGGATTTAGTTTCATTGCCCTCCCCCCTTGCAAGAACACACATGCTCCTGTCTGCTCCATCCTCTTGTTTAGTTAAATCACAATTTTTCTTTGTATCAGATTTCTTGTTGGCATTAGGATGACTATGTAACTATTGTCCAGAGCCAAGCCATGTAGTGTACTACAATCACCTTTTTAAAATCATTTGTTTTTCCTAGAGTTAAAAAGTGGCCAGGTGCGGTGGCTCATGCCTGTAATCCCAGCACTTTGGGAGGCTGAGGCAGGTGGATCACAAGGTCAGGAGTTCAAGACCAACCTGGCCAAGATGGTGAAACCCCATCTCTACTAAAAATACAAAAATTAGCCGGACATGGTGGCAGGCACCTGTAATCCCAGCTACTTGGGAGGCTGAGGCAGAGAATTGCTTGAACCCAGGAGGCGGGTTCAGGCCTCCCAAGCTGGGAGGCAAGGTTGCAGTGAGCCAAGATCGTGCCACTGTACTCTAGCCTGGCAACAGAGCAAGGCTCCGTCTCAAAAAAAAAAAAAAATTGCTTAGTTTTCTGTATCATTCATTAATTTTCTGTGTACTATCACTGATTCTTCCCCCTAACTTTTGTAGAGCAACACAAATTCTCATAACCTGGCCTAACACATCTGGTCAATTAGTTTCTTTGTCTCCCTTGAGATGTTCCCATGAGCTGCTCACCTTCCCTCTCCAGTCTGGACTAGTTGTTCTGTGGGCCTGTTTTACGGCTCTCATCCTGGGACCTCCCACCCCATTATCTTAGGAATTCCTTTTGCCTTTATTCCATGTCACATTCTCTGTTTTGTGGATCCCATAACTTTCTTTTTTTTCTTTGCTTTTTTTTTTTTTTTTTTGAGACAGAATCCTGCTCTGTCACTCAGGCTGGAGTGCAGTGGCACAGTGTTGGCTCACTGCAACCTCCGCCTCTTAGGTTCAAGCAATTCTTATGCCTCAGCCTCCTGAGTAGCTGGTAGTACAGGTGTGCACCACCATGCCTGGCTAATTTTTGTATTTTTAGTAGAGAAGGGGTTTTGCCATGTTGGCCAGGCTGGTCTTGAACTCCTGGCCTCAAGCAATAGTATCCCATAACTTTCTTTATCTTAAGTTAGTCCTTTGTTTTGGTGGAACACACTTTCTGGTAGTTTCTTGTGAATGCATTGGAGGTGAAGTTTTTATTATTATTATTATTTTTTCTTCACATAAATACAAAGAGAGGTTGCAGGTGAATTTTTTTTATGCCTGAATCAAAATTTCCTTATTCTGTTCTCATACTTGATTTACTTTGTCTGGGAATAGTCCTGTGGCTGGGAATGGTCCCATGGCTGGGAACTAATTTTTCCCTCAGCATTTGGAAGGAAGTGATCTATTATCTTCTGACCCCCAATGTTGCTTTTGAAAAATTCATGTGACCCTGATTCCCAGGTCTTTGGGATGACCTGCTTTTTTTCCCTCCAGAACTTTTAAGATCTTCTAAAGTTTCTTAATAATATACTTTGGTGTGGATCTTTTCTCATTTCCTGTAATGGCTACTTAGTGGGGTCTTTAACTTGGAAACTTATGTCCTTCATATCTGGGAAAATTTGTTGTGTGACTTTGGCAATTTCCTAGCTCATATTTTCTCTGGAACATCATATTTCTTACTGGAACATCTAATTAGATGGTGGAACTCCTCGTCTGATTCTTTTATTCTCTTATACTTTCTCTTCTATTTTTTTATCTTTGTAATTTGATTTGACATTCTGGGAAATTTCCTCAACTTAACTTTCTAACCCATTTGTTGAATTGTTTTATGTCGTTCCTAGTTTTAATTTACAAGAGCACTTTCTTGTTCACTAAATGTTCCTTTTTCATATCATTTTATTTATTCTTATTTCAAAGAGGTAATAATGCTTCCTTTTATCTTTCTGAGGATAATTTAGGTTCTTTTTTTTTTTTCCTGAAGCTTTATTCTGCTTACTGAACTGTATCCATGTCCTCTGAGTTATTATTTTTCTCTATTTGCTGTTGGTCATCTTTCATGTTACAGTCTTTTTTTAAACATTTTAAACAGCTTTATTGAGATATAGTTCATATACCGTACAATTCACTCATTGAAAGTATACAATTGCATGGCTTTAGTATATTGACAGAGTTTGCATCCATCACCACAATCAATTTTTGAACTTTTTCATTACTCCAAAAAGAAACCACATACCCTATAGCCATCACCTCCCAATCCCCCCATTTAATTCCCCAGCTCTAGGCAACCACTGATCTACTTTCTGTCTCAATATTCTATACATTTCCTGTAAGTGGAATCATACAATACATGATCCTTCTTTCACGTAGCAGGTTCATCAGTATGATATTAATAGCATGTATCAAAATCTTATTGCTGAACGGTATTCCAGTGTATGGATATGCTACATTTTATCTATCCATTCATCAGTTGATGGACATTTGGGTTGTTTCCACTTTTTATTATGAACAATACTGCTGTGAAGATTCATGAACAAGTTTTTGTGTGGACATGTGTTTTCATTTTTCTTGGGTGTGTATCTAGAAGTAGAGTTTCTGGATTGTATCACACCTCTCTGTTTAACCATTTGAGGAACTGCCAGGTTGTTTTCCAAAGTGGCCACACCGTTGGACATTCCCACGAGCAGTATATAGGGGTTCCAGTTTCTTCACATTTTCATCAACACTTGTTACTATCTTTTTTTAATTTTTTCTTTTATTGATACATAGTGTTTTGCATATTTGTGGGCTACATGTGAATGTGTTTTACATGCATAGAATGTGTAATGATCAAGTCAGGTTATTTGGGGTATTCATCATCTTGAGTATTTATCATTTCTATGTGTTGGTAGCATTTTGAGTCCTTTTAGCTACTTTGAAATATACAATATATTGTTGCTAACTATAGTCACCCTAGTCTGCTATGGAACATTAGAACTTACTTCTTCTATCTAGCTGTAAATTCCTACCCATTCACCCCCCTTTCTTCATGTCCCCCTCCCACCCTCATACCCTTCCTACCCTTTGGTATCTATCATTCTGTTCTCTATCTTCACATGATCAAGTTTTTTAGCTCCTACGTATGAGAGAAAACATGTGGGATTTGTCTTTCTGGGCCTGAATTATATCGCTTAACATAATGACCTTCAGTTTCATCCGTGTTGCTGCAAATGACATGATTTCATTGTTTTTATGGCCAAACAGTATTGCATTATGTAAATATACCACATTTTCTTTACCCTTCTGTCCACTGATGGACACTTAGGTTGATTCCATATCTCTACTGTTGTGAATAGTGCCACATTAACCTGTGAGTGCAGGTATCCCTTTGGAATACTGATTTCTTTTTTTGTTTTGGGTAGATATCCAGAAGTGAAAATGTGGGATCATTTGGTAGATGGCATGTTTCCAGAAATTTATCCATTTCCTGTAGTTGTACTTTTAGATTTTTAAAAATTTATTTCTCACCTTGAAAAATAGTAGTAGTTTTTTTGAGAAATCTTCACTCTATACTGTTTTCCATGGTGTCTGTACTAATTTACATTCTCACCAACAGTATATAAGAGTTCCTTTTTCTCTTCATTCTTACCAACATCTGTTATTTTTTGTCTTTAATAATAGCATTCTAACTAGGGTAAGATGATATCTCATTGTGGTTTTGATTCACATTTTCCCAATGCTAAGTGATATTGAGCATTTTTTCATATACCTCTTGGCTATTTGTATGTCTTCTTTTGAGAAGTGTCTATTCATGTCCTTTGCCCACTTTTTAATGAGGTTTTTTTTTTGTACATTCTGGATATTAGTCCCTTGTTGGGTGAATAGTTTGTGGATATTTTCTCCCATTCAACAGATTACCTTATCACTCTATCGATTATTTACTTTGCTGTGCATAAATTTTTAAATTTAATACAGTCCCATTTGGCTAGACCAATATCCTGAACTGATTTCCCTATGTTTTATTCTATTATTTTTATAGTTTCAGATCTTACATTTAAGTCCTTAATCAATCTTGAGTTGATTTTTGTAGATGATGAGAGATAGGGGTCCAGTTTGTGTATGGATATCCAATTTTCCCAGCACCATTTATTGAAGAGGGTATCCTTTCCCTGGTGTAAGTTCTTGGTTCCTTTGTCGAGTATCAGTTGGCTGTAAATATGTGGATTTATTTCTGGATGTTCTAGTATACTCTGTTGGTCTTTATGTCTGTTTTTATACTCATACCATCTGTTTGGATTACTATAGCCTTGTACTGTATTTTGAAGTCAGGTAGTGTGATGCCTCTAGCTTTGTTCTTTTTTCTTAGGATTGCTTTAGCTATACTGGCTCTTTTTTGGTTCTACATGAATTTTAGGATTTTTTTTTTCCATTTCTGTAAAAAATGACATTTTGGGGCTGGGTGCAGTGGCTCACATGTGTAACCCCAGCACTTTGGGAGGCCGAGGCAGTTCATGAGGTCAAGAGATGGAGACCATCCTGGCCAACATGATGAAACCCCATCTCAACTAAAAATACAAAAAAAATAGCTGGGTGTGGTACCACATGCCCATAGTCCCAGCTACTCGGGAGGCTGAGGCAGGAGAATCGCTTGAACCCAGGGGCCAGAGGTTGCAGTGAGCCGAGATCGTGCCACTACACTCCAGCCTGGCAACGGAGCGAGATTCCATCTCAGAAAAAAAAAAAAAAAAAGACATTTTTGGATTTTTGGTATTTTTGATGGGGATTGTATTGAATCTGTATGTTGTTTGGGGCAGCACAGTCATTTTAATGATATTAATTATTCTAATCCGTGATCTTTAGATGAGTTGCCATTTGTTTGTATTCTCTTCAGTTTCTTTCATCAGTATTTTGTAGTTTTCTTTGTAGAGATTTTCCACCTCCTTGGTTAAATTTGTTCCTAGGAATTTTTTCCATGGCAGCTATTGTAAATGGGATTACCTTCTTGACATCTTTCTTGGCTATTTCATTATTGGTGTATAAAATGCTACTGAATTTTGTATGATGGCTTTGTATCCTGCAACTTTACTGAATTTGCTTATCAACTCTTAAGGGTTTTTTCGTGGAATCCTTTGGTCTTTCTGAATATAAGATGTCATCTGCAAAGAGGGAACATTTGACATCCTCTTTTCCAATTTGGATGCCTTTTGTTTCTTTCTCTTGCTTGATTGCCCTGCCTATGACTTCTAGTACTATGTTGAATAGGAGTGGTGAGAGTGGGCATCCATGTCTTGTTCCAGTTCTTACAGAAAAGAATTTCAACTTTTCCCCATTCAGTACGATGTTAGCTATGGGTTTGTCATAGATGGCTTTTATTATTTTGAGGTATATTCCTTATATGGCTGGTTTGTTGGGACTTCTTACTATGAAGGGATGTTGAATTTTATTAAATGCTTTTTCTGTGTCTATTGAAATGATCATATGGTTTTTGTCCTCAATTTTGTTGATCTAATGCATCACATTTATCGATTTGTGTCTGTTAAACTATCCTTGCATCCCTGGGTTAGATCCCACTTGATCATGGTGTATTATCTTTTTGATGTTCTGTTGAATTTGGTTTGCTGGTATTTTATTGAAAAGTTTTGTGTCTGTGTTCATCAAGGATATTGGCCTATAGTTTTCTTTTGTTGTTTTGTTCTTATCAGGTTTTGGTGGTGGGTAATGCTGGTGTTGCAGAATGAGTTAGGGAATATTCCCTCCTCTTCAGTTTTGGGATTTTTTTTTTTTTTCATTTTTACTTTTTTTTTTTAAAGACAGGGTCTTGCTCTGTCACTCAGGCTGGCATGTCGTGGCACAATCATAGCTCACTGTAATCTTAAACTGCCAGACTCAAGCAATTCTCCTGCCTCAGCCTCCCAAGTAGCTGGTATTACAGGCATGCACCACCCAATTTTTTAGAATAGTTTGAAGCGGATTGGAATTAGTTCCCTTCATATGTTTGGTAGAATTTGTCAGTGAATCCTCAGGTCCTGAGCTTTTCTTTGTTGGGAGACTTTTTCTTACGGATTCCATTTCACTACTCATTATTGATCTGTTCAGGTTTTCTATTTCTTCCTGATTCAATCTTGATAGGTTGCATGTTTCTAGGAATTTATCCATTTCTTCTAGGTTTTCTAGTTTGTTAGCATATAGTTGTTCAGAATAGTGTCTGATGATCTTTTGTATTTCGGTGGCATCAGTTGTAATGTTTCCTTTTTCACTTGTAATTTTGTTAATTTGGGTCTTCTCTCTTCTTGGTAAGTCTAGCTAGCAGTTTATCAATTTTGTTTATCTTTTCTAAGAACCAATTTTCCATTTCATTGATCCTTTGTATTTTTATTTAGTCTCTATTTCATTTAGTTCTGCTCTGATCTTTATTGTTTCTTTCCTCCTGCTAATTTAGGAGTTTGATTTGTTCTTCCTTTTATAGTTTCTTGAGGTACATTTTTATATTGTTTATTTGAAACCTTTCTACTTTTGGATATATGTTGGGGTCCGCGTGTTTCCTAAACAAAGGAATGAACACACAAGACAACACAAGACAAGACAAACATGGCAGCCGCCTCGAATGGTGCGCTCTGCTTTATTTTATACAGTCGTTTGTGGAATGTTACCAAGTCACAAGACACATTGTTGTTTTTCTGACCTTTCCCTGACTTTCTGGATTTTCAAGATGTTTACACATAAACAAGCCCTCAGGATCTGCTGTTAGCAGCTGGCTCCTTAGTCCTCCCTGTAAACAGGGAAGGATCGCCCTGCTTCGTTTGCAAGAGCAGGACTTATGGGGAACGCCCTGCTTCGTTTGAGAGAGCAGGACTTATCGGGAACACCCTGTTTGTGAGCACGTAGTCCTCTACATTTCCCCTTTCCTTATTTACAAGTTTGAATTTCTTTTAAAACCGTCATTACATGTTGGGCTCGCTGGGATTCGGTGTTTGCCCTTTGGTACCGTCTCCAGCAGACTGTGAAAATGACAAAGGCAAGAACAACAACCAATACATTACTAGAAACAGAGGTCAGCAAAGTTTTTACAGGGCTCATAGGGTTCAAAGACGTCAAACTTTGTGCAATACCAGTCATCAAATCTGCACCAGTCAGCAACGGTAACTGATTGCGAAATGTTTCAGAAATGTTCTGTGTTAATTCTTGTATTTCTAGGGAAAGATTATTATGACCAATTAAAAGTCTCTTTATCTCAGTCCAGTTATGTACAGTGCTATTAAAAGGAACAGGAGTAATACAAAATTGGGTCGTGTTCCAATCACATTTCAACAAAGCTCGGGTATTTAACACTGTTAGCTGATCTCCCAACCAAGAAACCACTTGCTCCAGATTATCCACTCGTTCCGTCAAATGAGCATCTATGTCTTGTTGCTGCTGCCACAACAAATGTGATTGTTCATGCCATTGTTGCACAAATTCTGCATTTTGTATACTCTGGTGTAGAGCTAATCCAGCAACAGTGGCAGTGGAAGCAATTGCTACAAGTCCTATCACCGCGGTCACGACGATTCCAACCATTTTCCGACTGCGGTGGACAAGATCTTGCATAACCTTGTAAATTTGAGTAACCCCAGCAGATTCACTCCAAGTACGTGTTAAGTTTGCAGGTAGCCAGGTTTCTTTTCTGGCTCTTAGCATATATAAATCGGAATGAGACTCATTCCAATTATTATTCCACGAAGTAGTATTTATACAACTTAAGAATGTACAATTGTTGGTACAGTTAACTACCCCTGTATTATTATCCCATTTAAAAACTCCTGTCAACAACAAGTAAGGCTTTCTTACATATGCAATAACATATCTAGAACTATTTCGATGCAAAGATATATGGAAAGGGTTAGCAATATTAGTAAGATTTAAGGACATGTTTCCTGTGAAAGTGAACATTGGTTTACCAGCATCTAGCAACTTCCAAATATGACCTTGTATTTGTGAGGTATTAGCCAAATGTGGCATAGGGGGTGATAGACCACCATCATGCCAAATAATAGTTTCATTGCCATCTGCAGAAATGCTGTGATTACCTTATGCCAATGCAGGTTGACATGGCTGAATTTAGTCTGAAAATCTCCATGTACACTCCAATCTGTAACAAGGTATTTATGACTCTTCCCTTTTACTTCTAACAACAATCGTGGCCCACTACTTCTACATCTAGTCCACTCTAGTTGGGAAACACCTCTGGACACATCAGGGATAGGGCATAAAGATAATGTACTTGGCAGAGTTTCATTAAGTACTGCAGTATGATTATACTTAAAACTTTGAGCCACAATAATCATAGTAAAGGCAGAGATATGACTATGGTTATAGCGAACAGCCCAAGCCTCATGAGAAAACTGCAGACAATGCGGACATATAGGTAACCCTTCAACCCCAAATTGATATGAACTATTTACTGTGCCAGTGTCTAATTTAGGATCCTGGTTTTAAAAAGGCGATGGCATCCAAGCAGTATCATTAGTAAATACTGAGACTTCTCTGTCTCCCCAGGCCACACCTTGATATAAGGGTGGAAAAGGAATATAAGCCCAGTATGTAAATTCTCCAGCTGTTACCTGACAATTTACTATGGCCAGCATAGCCAGGAATAAAGTTAGTGGGGTTTTGGGCTGCCCAGCTTGTTGAACAACCCCTTCAGCTTTTTAACCTTTTCAGTTGTCCCCATGTCGGGGGCTCCGCACGTTGAGTTCCGAAGGTGAATGTTCTCTGAGCGCTCAGATTTAGCTCCTGGAATTCCTTCAGGAACTCTTCGGATCGGCTCCTCTTCGCCATGGCACTGTTTCAACCGTCGAGATGGAAACTACTCGTCTCCGGCACCTGTACGGACAAGAGCATAGCCTCGGCCCCATTGTAAAACTTTTCCTTTTAAATATTTCCCTTGTAATGAAGGATAATACACCCAAAGATTACTGTTTTGTGGCTTTTCTAAAGGCTGTTGAAAATGTTTCACCGCTGCAGACTGCTGTAATTGGCGCCAATGGCTGAGAAAATTTAAAGTAAAAAGGGCTTTCAGAATTTGATGTTTTGGGGAATCTCGACCATCTCCCCCTTTTAGTTTTAAAAGTTGTAATTTTAAGGTAGCATTGGCTCTTTCAATAATTGCTTGACCTTGACTGTTAAATGGAATACCAGTGGAATGATGAGTATGGTATAAAGAGAGGAAGGCAGCCAATTTGCGAGAGCAATAAGCAGAGGCATTATCAGTTTTTAATTCAGCAGGGACTCCCACAACTGCAAAGCAAGTAAGTAAATGAGTAATAACAGAGTCAGCCTTTTCAGAGGGTAATGGTGTAGCCCACTGGAAATGTGACCACATATCAATAGTATGATGAACATATTTTAAACGACCAAAGGAAGGAACATAGTTACATCCATTTGCCAAATGTGATTTTGTTGAGTGCCTCGAGGATTAACACCTGGACTTAAAAAAGGTGCAATAATAGGAGCACAAGACGGGCAGGCTCTGACAATAGCTCGGGCTTGACGGCGTGTTATAGAAAATGGCCGTTGTAATCCTAAACTATTAGTATGATGTAGTTGGTGCTCATCCTGAGCCCGTTGGACACTGCCAATAAGTAAAGAATTAATCTGACTATTGCCAAAAGATAAAGGTCCTGGCAAAGCTGAATGAGAACGAATATGAGTGATAAAAAAGGGGGGCAGTGTGGGAAGTAAGAGTTACAAATAATAAAGAAAATAATTTTTGTAAAGGAGTTTGAGGAAATAATGGTAAAGAAATCTGAGAAATATATTTAGTTACATATACAGCATATTAGGAATCACTAACTATATTACAAGGGGTTTGAGGCCAGTCTTGTAGAACCATAAGAATGGCAAAAAGTTCTCCTTGTTGTACTGATTCAAATGGATAGTGAGAAATTTTTGAATTGTCTGAAGTCCAGTATCCAGCCTTTCCATTGCTTGAAGCATCAGTAAAAAAGGTGGGACCTTTAACTGGAGTATAAGAGATAGGATTATATGGCAGTAAAGAATATTGTTGCAGAAAAGCAAATAATTTATTACTAGGATAATGCTGAGATAAAGAACCAGTATACTCAGCGCAAGCCACTTGTCAACCCTTATGAATTTCCAACAGAGATTAGATAATCGGGTAATAATTTTTATAGGGTCAGCACCAAGCAACTGACGAGCTCGATGTCGTCCTTTAATAATTAATTCAGCCAATTTATCAATATATGGGTGAATTTTCTTAATGGCTTTATTAGCCAAAAACAGCCACTCCAGAATATTATTATCTTGGTGTAAAACGGCCATTGGCGAATGGGGAGTCTGAAAAAGACACAACGAAAGTGGAAGATTGGATGCAATATAATCAAGGTGAGCTTCACTAATTTTTTTTTTTACAAATGACAATTCTTCTTCTGCTACAGGGGATAAAGTCCCCATAGGTTGAATACAAGTATTTACAGCTCTAAGATCAGTTAATAAGTGCCATTTTCCCTTTTTTTTTTTTTTTTTTTTTGACAAGACAAACATAGGGGAATTCCATGCAGAAGTACTTGGTTCAATATGCCCCTCGGCCAATTGTTCCTTAACTAAATTCTCTAAAGCCTTAAGTTTTTCTTTAGATAATGGCCACTGTTCCACCCAAACAGGAGTTGTAGTTCTCCACTTTAATTGTAAAGCTTGAGACTTGTGGACGGTGGCTAAGAGTTTAAAGGATTGTAGCCCATTTTGAACATCATATTTTTGGCAGCTGAAGAAATATGAGGAATGGTTAAAAAGGCACCAAATTGTTGTAAAAAAATTATGGCCCCAAAGGTTAATGTTAATGGGAACAATATAAAAGAACACTTTTCCTTGTTGTCCTTCAGGTCCTACACAGCTCAGGGGCTCGACACTTTGGTCGACTATAGAAGCAGTACCTAGGCCAGATAGAGGAACCGATACTTGTTTCTTTTTCCAATGATCAGGCCATTGAGCCAAACATATAATAGATACATCCGCTCCTGTGTCGACTAATCCCTCAAAAAGTATCCCATTAATTTGCAATGAACATAAAGGTTTTTGATCAGAAACTAAAGTTTCCCAGAAAACAGTTTTCCCAGTACTACCAACACCTCCTTGATGAGACACATCTCTAGATAAGAAAGGAAAAAAAGGCAATAAAAGCAATTGTGCAATACGTTCCCCTGCCTCTAGGTGCATAAATTGTGAGACTTGTACCATAATAAGGATTTCATCAGTAAAATCAGGATCAATAATTTCTGGGACCACCATTAACCCCCGCATAGCGCTGCTGCTTCAACCTAGTAAAAGTCCTACATGTCCCTTTGGCAAAGGACCACACACTCTGGTAGCCAACTTATATATTTCTCCATTAGGAGATAAAGTATAAGGTTGGACAATAGCTAGGTCAGCAGCGGTACTCTGCTTAGTGGTAGCATAAAGCTGAGAAACGGGTAGGGTAAGATGTCTTTAAGGAGGACTCAAGGTCATTCCTTGATGTTGTAAGCCACTGCTCACTGGGTACTGGGGTAGGCCTGCATTGTAGTTGTTGGGGCCCCAAGCCTGTGGGCCCCGGTTCCCGTTTCCCGTTTCCCGGGAGGGGTGACAATACATTCCCACTTTTATCAGTTTTTGAACGGCATTCATTGGTCCAAGGTCGACCCTTGCCACATCGTTTACACATATCAGATGGTAACCTTTTTTTCTTTTAGAGCAGAAGAGCCTAATTTTTTCCAGCATTCCTTTTTAAAATGACCAAGTTTCCCACATTGATAGCATATACCTTGTTTAGAATGGCCTTTTAAAGCCTTAGAAAGTTCCCCAGCAAACAATTGAGCATTGTAAATAGCTCCTCCAACACCTGCACAAGCCCGAATGTATTCCACTAAATCAACTCCACTAGCTTTTAGATGACACAGCAATTTTTGGCACTTGGGATTAGCACTCTCAAAAGCCAGGGTATCCAAAAGAATTTTAGCAGCAGAGCCTGAACCTACAGTCTTTAATACAGCATCTTGAAGACAGGCTACAAAATCTGGATACGGCTCAGTGGCTCCTTGTAGGATCTTTACAAAAGATAAAGAAGTTTTACCCGCTATTTTAACCTTAGTCCATGCTTTTATAAACAAGGCTTTAATCTGAGTGAGAGCAATATCATCTAGGCCTGCCTGAGCATTAAGAGTGGTGTATTGTCCTGAACCCATAAGCTGCTCTTCAGTAGGTCCTGGGGGATTTTGGGTAGCATTTTTTCTAGCTTGTACTCTTGCTTCCTGCCACCACCAACTTTTTAATTGAAGCCATTGCGAACGATCAAGGACAGCCTGTCCCAACGTTTCCCAGTCAATAGGAATCCTCATATGTTCTAAAGAGAAGGAATCGAGAAGGCCAAGAACAAACGGTGACTGAGGTCCATAATTAGCATTTCTTTCAAAAATTTAAATTGTAGGGCTGTAAAAGTCACATTTTGGCCACTGTTTGGGAACTGAGCATTGGGGCCGAAAGCAGCCCGTGTTATTGGGAATAAATCTAATTCCTCGAAATCATCCTTTTCCTTCGAGTCCTTTTCTCCTACAGGAGGAAGAGGCACAGAGAAAACCTGACCTGACATAGGCAAAGAGGTTGGAGGTGGAGGCAAAGGGAAATCCTTTTCCAAAAGAGCAGAAGGGAAGGTAACAGGGAAGGCTCATGGCGGAGAGATAGGAGAAACAGGAGCAGCGGTACCTTGCAATTTTAACAACTGTTGTAACATCTCTAAAATACGCTGCAAATCAGAATTTCCTTTAGATGAAGGAGGCATTAGCTCTTTTTCCAATTCCTTGTCCTCAACAACCGGGGCATAAATATGTTCCTCTCTAGGATCATTCCTCTCTAAAGCTTCAGATGCCTCACCTCCTGTGGCAGTATCGCCATGCTCTGAGTCAGTTTCAAGTAACTCTAATGCCTGAGTAATGGAACTACACAAAGTCCACAAAGTCAGAGGCATCGCTTGCCCTCGCTGATGAGCTCGAAGCAGGACTTTAGCCACTTGTAACCATTCCTTTCGATTTAACTGCACTTTGGTTTGATATTGAAACCAATAACAATGTTGTTCAACATGGGCAAACAATCACTTCAAAGTCTTATGTTCCTTAACTAACTTCTACTGCTATAGACATCAACAGTCCCTGGAGTAACCGCAAATATTCAGAGGCCAGAGAGGTGGAATTCCCCATAATTTTCCCATGGGTCCCCCTTTCTTTATTTACCTGCCCGGGCTGTTCCCCCTCCGGTTCCTTGCTCTCATGGAACCACAGACCCTGCTCGCTGCACCAGATGTTGGGGTCCACGTGTTTCCTAAACAAAGGAATGAACACACAAGACAACACAAGACAAGACAAACATGGTGGCCGCCTGGAATGGCACGCTCTGCTTTATTTTATACAGTCGTTTGTGGAATGTTGCCAAGTCACAAGACACATTGTTGTTTTTCTGACCTTTCCCTGACTTTCTGGATTTTCAAGATGTTTACACATAAACAAGCCCCCAGGATCTGCTGTTAGCAGCTGGCTCCTTAGTCCTCCCTGTAAACAGGGAAGGATCGCCCTGCTTCGTTTGCCAGAGCAGGACTTATGGGGAACGCCCTGCTTCGTTTGCGAGAGCAGGACTTATGGGAACACCCTGTTTGTGAGCACGTAGTCCTCTACAGATATAGGGGCTTAAGTCTGTAAACTTCCCTCTGAGTACTGCTTTTGCAGTTTTTTGCAGGTTTTGGTCTATTTTGTTTTTATTTTCATTTGTTTCCCTGGAGAAGGCAGTGCCACCTTCAGTGACAGTGGCCTAGACCTGCAGGTGGGAAATGTCCGTGGTGCTCTTACCTCAGCCCGTGCTCTGGTAGCCAGCACCTTGGTTGCTCCTCAGCCCTGGGTGCATAGCCTGTGCACATCTAAGCCGTGAGGACAGCAGGCCATGCTTCTCCTGACCTCAGGTCCAGCTCCACAGGGCTCCAGGACAGTGTGCAGTCTGTAGGGGCGGGCCCTAAAATAGAGCTTTGTTAGTGCCTCCACCCCAAGGTGGAGGACCCATGGTCACCCTTGCCTACATTTTAGGGGCAGCAGCCCAGGCTTTTCTTGCCATCATTCCCTTTTAAATGTTAGGCATTGTGAAAGCTGGCTGGAAGCTTCCAGTATACGGATGGGTTTGTGGGCTTCATTGAGGGCTGTCAGGCAGGGATTAGACGTTTCACTGGATACCCCTGCCCAGCACACTGGTGCTTTCTGTGCCTTCTCCCTGGGATGCCCTTTCAGATCTGCATGGCCGTGTCCTCTAGTTGTGTAGGTGTTAGCTCATTTGTCACCTTACCGAAGAGACCTTCCCTAAATATGTTAACTAAAGCAATGCCTTCCTCCCAGTCTACTTAACACTCTTTTGTGTTTCTCCATAGCCCCTTTTTAACACTGATAAATTTGGGTTTTTTGTTTTTTTTTTTCTGTCTCCTTCCCATTAGAACATGAGCTCTTTGAGGCCAGGGGCTTTGTTGTATGCTAAATCCTCAAGGTCTAAAAATGGGCTTATTCCATAGTAAGGACTTGATTGCTATTTATGGAACAAAGGAGAGAGGGACAGAGAGAGGGAAGGTCGTACAGTATCTGTAACTCTTTCCTCTTGGGCCAGTCAGCAGCTCCCGAAAGAGACTCTGCAGTCTCCTGCCTGGGATTTAAGACTGTATCACAGGCCGGGCGCGGTGGCTCAAGCCTGTAATCCCAGCACTTTGGGAGGCCAAGATGGGCAGATCACGAGGTCAGGAGATCGAGACCATCCTGGCTAATACGGTGAAACCCCGTCTCTACTAAAAAATACAAAAAAAAAAAAAAAAAAAAACTAGCCGGGCGAGGTGGCGGGCGCCTGTAGTCCCAGCTACTCCGGAGGCTGAGGCAGGAGAATGGTGTAAACCCGGGAGGCGGAGCTTGCAGTGAGCTGAGATCCGGCCACTGCACTCCAGCCTGGGCGACAGCGAGACTCCGTCTCAAAAAAAAAAAAAAAAAAAGACTGTATCACAGTGGCCTGAAAGCCAAGGGAGGGAAGGGAACTGGGGGGGGTCTCACCATCTGGGATATGACTTCCATGTAACTCCTTTGCTCTCAGCTGCTACAGGATTCTACCATCTGCTGTGCCTAGGGCCCTGGAGTTCAGATCTTCTCTGTTCATGATCTCCAGAGGGAAATGTGTGTCTCCTATCAAGGTGAAGGGATGGTTGTCCCCACTATGCAGGAAGGAGGGGAAGGGATTTGAGGAGTGCACCTGCTTCTTTTTCCTTCTTTCAACCAGTCTTCCTGGTTCAGCCCCCTGCACACCTCCACCCTCAAAAGTAGCTGGTCACTTGAGGACCTGAGCCTTTCTAGGGTTCTGTGGTGTGAATCCACTTGCTTTCTGTGTGCCTTCTCTCTGAGGTGCTGATTCAGAGAGATGGTCACACCTCCTCATTCTTCCTCTTTGTTTTGCGGTCATGCATGTGTCTGCATGTATTAATTAATTAATATATAACACATATATTTGATGGGAAACGTATTTCTTTACTGCCCTTCTAGTGGAGCGAATGCAGACTATGCCATGTGTTGAGTTTGCTGTGTTTACTTGCCAGTCTGGCCCTGGCCAAATACTTTCCTGTCTCTGCCGCCCCAGTATTCAGCAGGTCTGCTGCAGGAAAGTTCTGATAGTGCTTTCTCTTTATAGCATGTGCAGTAGAGTCACATGACTTTCCAGATTCAAGCACACTAGGCACCCTCACCCTCGCCACAGGATCCTGAATCTCCAGAGGAGGCAGATCAAGGCTCAGGACAGAGAGCTGCTCTCTACTGAGCACTACAGTCACCCTTTCTCTCATCACTTATGGGCCTGTGCAGTGTCCTTGTCATCCAGAACCACTCACGCAAACCCTGCCCTTGCTGATGGCAACCGTACATTCCTCCCTCCCGGTGGCTCTCCTGTCCTCTGCTTCCTTCCGATGGTGACACAGCTGGCTGGAGCCAGCAGCACCACCTGCCAGATCCACACTGCTACTGCAGGACCAACTCCACTTTCCCCCTAATTTTTATATTTGTGATTTAGCTAGTTCCATCTCTGGCAAATTCCTGCCCACCTGAACACAGACACTGTTTTAATCCCTTTCTCCTCTTCTGTCTCTTTCTTTTTATTTATTTCAATAAATACATAAGAGAATGTTTAAAATACATAAGAGAATAAAAATAACATAACATTTCCTCACATACTTATCCCCAGAATTGACCATATTTAATATTTTTTGCATATACTTCAAGTCTTCTTTATTTTAATCAAAGAAATGAAACATTCTACTTAGTGTTGAAATCTCCTTTGTTCCCCATCAGCAGTCCCAGTCCTCGCCCTCTCCTCAGAGAACAATCACTGTCATGAATTTAGCATCTATCCTTCCGGAATATTTCACACTACTTTACAGACCTGTATGTTTTCCTGAGTCACGCATACAGTTTAGTGTGTGTAATCCCATATTGTACATATTGTCCTCTAACGTGCTTTTGAGCAAGCCTTCTGTTTGAGATCTTTTTCCATACTGATCTTTTTGTAGAGAGAGCACCTGCTGAGCCTCTTTTCTTTCCAGTTTGCCATACGTGTGAATGTAAAGATGTGAGAGTAATAGCCAACAGTTAATTTGCTTTCACCACGTGCCATGCTCTTTGTGTTTTCTCCTTGAGTCCTCACAACCCCAGATGGTAAGTACTGTTACCACCCCTACTTCACTTGGGAAACGGAGACTTTAGCGGATGATCACTTACCTGAGGCCACCTTATGATCCGCTCGTGTGTATGATCCGTATGGTTCTGGCCACTGGGATTTCTGGCCCCGGAGTCATGGCACAAACACATAAATGAGGTGTCAGTAATGTTCTGGGAGCCAGCAAAATAAAACCCAGGGGACAGTGCCTTGGCCTCTGGATTGGTGTCTTCATCTTGCCCTTTGGTGGAAAGAACCTCAGCTCACAGTCGTTAAATCTGGCTTCTGTTGCTGACTCTATCCTGACAGCTCTAGGATGTCACACAGATTACTTCTCTTTGCCTCAGTTTTCTCGCCTCTGATGGGATTCAGATTGCCTGACTGCCTACCTAAAAGATGGTGTTGGGAACCAAATGAGATAGATCACGACTCTAAGACACTTTGTAAACCACTCAGTGGTGTGTGGATGGGAAAGGCTTTTAGGATGACAAACTTGGCCCGTTTTTTAACTTTCCCTATTAACAGACCGCCTACCATGTTCCAGCTACATCCCCATGATTTCATTTGCATTACAGAATTTAATCCTCATTCCTCAAGCAGCAGCTTTGGAAAGATTGTTTTAAATCCCTTGTTTATCTGGCTTGCTTAATTACTACTCTGGCAACAATATCTCTTTTTTTCCTTTTTTAAACTTCATATACATAGTATTTTAGCTTCATTATGGGTTAAATTGAGTTTTGTGGGTGGGCCTGGGCACCCTCTCAAAATTTATAGCCTTATATCTATGGAAAAATTGTTTCCAAGCATCAAACAACCAACTACAAGGCAAGTTTTGAAACACCACCGGTTTATAAGTTGGGACCACTGTACTGTTTGCATTGTTCTCTAATGAGTTTGTGGAAGGAGAGCTAATCTCCCTGGTGAGATTACACACTTCTTAAGGAAGGGGCACTACATCTTGCACGTCCTCCATAACACCCAGCAGGTGCCAAGTGCAAGGATGTATTCAAAACATACTTGTTTAATTCTTCCAAAGCCTAGCTTCTTGTCTGCCTCCAAGACATGGGTGCTGATGGGAGTCACCTGGGGTGCTCCAGGAACCTCTGTGGTAATCATTGAGTCATATACTGTCAAACCTGACAACTCACAGATGAGGCCCAGAAACACAGTGTGTCTTGTCCAGACTCACTGGCTAAATGTAATTATAGTAGTAGTAACACTATCAACTTTTTTTTTTTTTTTAGTGTTTAATGTATGCCAATACTTTTCTAGATGTTTTACATTTGTTAATGTACTTCATCTTTACCCAAAAAATTTAGGTAGTTATTCCTATTATTCCCATGTTACAGATGAAAAGACTGCAGCCTGGAGAGGTTAAGCAAATTGCTTAAGGTCCTAGAGCTGTTAAAAGCACAAAACAAAGATTCAAACACTGGCAGCCAGGGTCCAGGGCCCATGCTCTCCACCCCTGTGCCACATTGCCCCGAGTCCTGAGAGACCAGGAGGAAAGCCTGCCGTCTTGACTGTCGCCCGTGGTCCTCTCCACTGGAGTACTTGGCATAATAATGCAGCGCTGGCATTCTCACTGGCTCCATGCCATGTGATCTGTATTATTAAGTCCTCGGACAATAGGCAAGATAGGTACATTGTCTACTGCTTAAATGGATTATACATTCTACGAAGTTCAAACAGTACAGAACAGCACCAAAGTAAACTAAATGGCTCTTGAAATTCTTCCATCCAAAGCTAAAATCCGGACCAACATTTTAGCAAGCATTCTTACAGACACCTATGTTTTAATACATGTGTGTATAGTTCTGCACTTGTGTGCATGGTGAAGAATAAACAAAAGATAAAAAATTTAAAAAGTAAATAAGTTTAAAATTTTTATTAAATAAAAAATAATTAAAATTTAAAAATAATACCTATGTGTATAGAGACATATTTACAATTGGACATAATTGGGATCTCATTCTACATGTGTTTCTGTGAGCAGGTGACCGGTGTTATTTCTGTTAGCATTGCTTAAATGAGGAAAGTAGACTCAGGGGAGGGTAACAGTCCATCCAGTCAGAGCCAGTATGGGGTTGGGACTTCAATCCTGTGTGGGTTTTTTGTTTTTATTAAGCTGTTTTGTTTTTATTAAGACCACAGTTATTTTTTGACATTCATTGCTCCTGTTCAAACACCTTCCTCTAAGCGCCCAGCCCTGGCTCTGAACTGGGCAGGCTGCCATGCCTCTAGTGGTCTGTTGTCTTTCCTGCACGTTTTGCCTACTGGAGAAGAGATTCTGAGTGCCTGGTGAGCTGGAATATTTATGCAGCTATCAATAAAGCCCAATAAACATGGCAGCCAAGCTTCTGCATTGACTAAACAATGCTGGCGTTTTTTGGCCCTGTGAAATCTCAGCCGAGGCAGCTCCTTTGAGGTTTCACAGTGATTGCAAATGTGGCACAGTCGTGGTGGTGACCACTCCAGTGCCACCTTGTCATTTCCCCTTCAAGCAGCTGTGGCAAGTTATTCTGAAGAAGTTCCGGGGAAATGGAATCTGATGGGGAGAGAGAGATGCTCATTTCCTCATCCTAACCAGCTTCCCTTACTACTGATACTTTGGTCTTGGAATTGGTATCCAGCTCTGCTGAAAATGAAATCATATATTTAACTCTCAGGCTGAAGTCCAGTGTGATTAGATATTAATGCAGTGTAATGGAGGATTGGTATTAAATTGAGACCTTCTGATCTCCTCAAATGTTCCCTCCCGCTCAGGCTGCTGCCCTGCCAGCCCTACCTCCCCTGCCTCCCCAGGCAGAAGCAAGGGCAGTGGGGCCAGAGCCCAGAGCCCTAAACCCGCTGCAGAAGCCTGGCATAGGGAGAGGGGAGTGGAGGCAAGAGGAGCAGCAAGGGAGAGGGGAGGGAGACCCAGGTTCAGGCCGGCTCTGCCCAGGATGGCTGCCAGCAAGACCTCACTGCCTGGGTTCCTTGAACCTCCTCTGCATCATGGAGGGAGGAGTACGTGGGACCACAGGGCCATGATTCTGGGCCTGCCTTCACCCTCAGAGCTACACACAGTTGTTGAGGACCAAGAGCTTCCAACTGTCCAGAATCACTTGGATATTTGACAGGCATCGAGCTAGAAGGCTGAGAAGAACAAAATCTTTGCTCAGTTTCTTCCACTCCTGCCACCTCCCTATGCCAGTCCTTTTTGTGAAACTGTGACTGGAACCTAATAGCTGTCACCAGCTACTGTCACTCATCCTATTTCTGTTTCTCTTTCCTGGAGGCGTGGCCTGAGAAGCAGCCAGTGGGCCAGCTTTAGCGTACTCTTTAGCTTCCTTTAGGGACAGGGATGGGACTCTGATGTCCCAGTGTGAACCTTGGCCAGGGGCCGCTCCCTTCACTTCCCCCCACCTGCTGGAGGAAGGACATGAGTGTGTGGTCAGTTCCAGTGCTTGGCTGGCAAGAGAGAGCTAGGCCTGTGGAAACCACACAGGGTCTTGCAGGACCCCTGCCGGCCCACGGGCTGCATCCCATCTAGCAGACCCTCCAAGAGAGCTGGGGGTCTGGGAGGACAGCAGTCGCTCACCAAGAAAATAGGGCACCAGCCCAAGCCCTGGGCATGGTCAGATGGCATCACTTTCATGTATGAATAATAGCATTTTTACGGAGAGAGTGATTTTTCTAACTCTGTTTCCAGAACACTGGTTTCAGGGGCACAGACTTTGCACACAAGATGGTAATGACTTTTTAATGACCTTAAGGGGACGGGTGTCCAGGCGGCAGTGAATCAATCTCAGTGGGAGGTTCATAGTGAGAGGGAAGATGGAACACCTGAAACCAAAGGGGGAAAGCAAACTGCAAATACATAGATATTTTCTTTGCTAACATTACTTGGTAATTAGACAATTACAGGAAACAGCTTCTCAGCAGCTGGCATTTCCACTGTGAGAGCGGAGGAGGGATGGCAACAACTGTGAACTCCTCACATTTATTACAGAAAATATGATTGGAGTTTACAGTCGTGGGTGCCGTGCACTCCTCCGGTACATTCTGATGAGCTGCTGAGCATTCAGCCAAGAGCAAAACTCCTCCTCTCAGGGTCCGCTCAGGCCTGCTCTGCCGAGTCTTCAATGAGCTGGCCTGGCCCGTGCCGATCAATGAGGAACTGCCTTTAAAATATCGGGGATGCTTTGGAAACCACCCAGACGGAACCAGGCCAGTCTTGAGAATAGATGGTGTGGGGGGTGGCATTTTGGAAGCAGGGAAAGGCGGGGGTAGAGGCCTGTGGAGAACTTGCCAAAACCCCCATGTGCCATCACTCACGTGGTGGGGTCAGAGGGTAGTGCAGGACCCCCGCTGCCCCAACCCAAGTGCTGGAACTCCGCAGCCCTCCCACATCCCTGCCCTCTTCAAAACTCTCTTCCTCCCAGAAGCCTCCCGTGCTGAGTAACTGCTCCCCCTCAGATGCGTGTCTGACGAATGACTGAGGTCATTCTGCCAACAGCCCTGAGGCGGGCCCCATCATGGCCCCATTTTATAGATGGGGAAATGTATTTATGAACTCCTGCCACCGTGATTACATCTCTTTATCCACACTCTTGTCTTAATGAGCCTGGTCTGCACTTTGTGCTTGTTTATGGAGGGCTTGTAAGAACCCTAAGTGACCTTCACAGATGGGGAGGAGTGCCTTCTGTGATGGGGTTGTAAGCTTCTGAATAGGGACACTGTGTATGTCCCGCCTCTCTCAGCCATACATTAGGTGCAGCCCTGCCCCCAGCCCCTCCTACAGTGCAAGTCTCCGAGGACAGGAAGCCCTCCCTCAGTGGACATGACTTCATCAGCCACACTGTCAGTTAACTGCACCGTCTAACCAGGCAAATGGTTGTTTCCTCTCCCAGGTCCTGGCAGTCAGTGAGTTTTGAAAGGCAGCCTGCCTCCTTCATCCGTATCGTTGGGACACACAACACAGCAAATGAGGTAAGGGTCTCTTTTCATGAGAGGTGCCATGAGATTTCCTGATATACAGGTAAATGCTACCTCCTGAGTTAAGTGGAATTGTTTGTTCTGCCTGCTAATGGCCTGTTGTTCAGACAGCTTGGTAAGGAGAAAGTCCTGGAATTGCACAGTGGGGATATCATTATCATTTTTTCATATCTCTTCACTGGCAAATGAAAGCCAGCTCCTATTGCTTTGCTAATTCCTACAGCTCTCTGTGGAATCGGCCAACCACAGACGCCTTGAGAGGTCAAACACCTCATCCCTTGTCTCTGAGTCCTCAGCCCTCCCAAATGACAGCAATTGTGTGAGGTTCCTTGCCCCTCTGAGCATGGTGTCTAGCAGGCGGCCGTGCTGCTGACCTGTCACTCCCTTGCTGTTTCATCGCCACACTGTGTCAAGCGTGTACCTCCAAAGAACCGCTGGTTTAAGAGAGGCAGCAGAGGGAATGATGGGTCGAAATGCAAGAGGTACATGAGAAACATAAAAGTAGTAACATTTCTGCAATTCTACTTTTCCATGATCTTTCTCAGATTTATGCAGGATTGGCTCTATGGTGTGCCACCACGACAATCGCGTGGGACCCAGTACATGAGGTTTAATGCTCTGTGGCACCATCTTGAAATGCTTAGGGTCTTTTTACCTTTGAATTGTGTTTTATAAATGAAGCTCCACAGCACAGTGGAACACACACCAGGACCTTGGAGCCTCAGCCCACACGCAATCCCGCCTCCTGCCCCTTCCCACCTTCCTGCCATGAGCTCTCAGCCACCCACTCCCTGAGCCAGGATGCCTGGGTTCTGCTTGGCCTGCCCCCCCCTCATCTCACACATGATCACTGCCCTCTCCACCCCCAGCAGGGGCCCTGGCACAGGGATGGACGGGACCAGAGTCTGGTGTGAGTCCTGAGCTCAAGTCACAGAATAGGGCCCTGGGTGCCCGTGAGGGGCTACACTGGCTGGGGGTGGTGGGGGGGGCAGTCCCTGTGCCCGAGGTAGCACATCATTAAGTAGCAAATGATAACTAGCGTGACAGCTTGAGAGAGAGAGACCCTAGATGAAAGCAGAAAGGTTTCTTTGTGCTTTTTGAACACAGGGCTCCTCGTTTCCGTCCAGCAAATGGGCCCTGTGCTCAGGATTCATGCATTGTCTTTATGGAATTAAAATTTCCCCAGAACACATCAAGGTGTTTCTGGTACTTCAAAAAGCATTTATAAATGTGAAAATATTGTGATAATTTAAATTCATTTTGGCTTTGTATTTATTTAGAATAAAAATGGTCCACATCTACAATGTGTTTCTTGCAGAGAGGAGCTTGTAAACAGAAACCTGGAACTTTTCCTCTTGCCTCTTTATTTCAAAACAAACCTGAAAACTATAAAAGTAAACCAACTGATGTTTTCTAAAGAAAAATTCGAGAATTATAAACACCTGGTCATAAACAATTGAAATTTTTACATAGTAACATATTGAAATCGAATGAACTATGTTTCATTTGCAGTTCTTGCTTTTTATACAGTGCATCCCCCCCAAAATTTTCGACTGGTTTTTTTCTTTAATTCCTAAATGGAACTCTGAAATTTTGTATTACAACAGAAGGAATTCTCAAGTCAGAAAAGGCTAAGAAGCAGCAAGGCGAGTCTGCTCAGAGCCTTCTTCTAGGGCTGCCCTCGGTCCCAAACCTGTTTCCTCAGTGACCAAGGAAGAAGAAAAGCATCTTGGACATTTTTTTTTCAAAGCTATTCTAGATGACGAATGATTTCCCATTACAGAGCTCTGAAGTTGGAGTGTAAGACCTCTCTTTCATGATGAGTCTCCCAAAAATATCTGTGCAAGGGGCCCCGACCACTTTGGTGGAGATTGGACCAGCCATTTTAAATGGGTTGGATAGTAGGTCACTAGTTAACTTGTAATCCATCCCATTGGGCTAGTGAATAACTTGCTCAGTTGTCTTTTTGAATCAGTTATTGATCAGGGGGAAAAAAGCCTCAAAGTAGTGTTGCCAACTGGGAAACTTTTTTTTTTAAAAGACAGAATCTCACTCTGTCACCCAGGCTGGAGTACAGTGGCGCAATCTCAGCTCACTGCAACCTCTGCCCCTGCATTCAAGTGATTCCCTTGCCTCAGCCTCCCAAGTAGCTGGGATTACAGGTGCCTGCCACCACACCCATCCAATTTTTGTATTTTTTTTTTTTTTTTTTTTGGTAGAGACAGGTTTTACCATGTTGGCCAGGCTGGTCTCGAACTCCTGACCTCAGGTGATCCACCCGCCTCAGCCTCCCAAAGTGTTAGGATTACAGGCATGAGCCAGCCACCATGCTGGGCCAGGAAACATCTTAAGTCATAAAATACATAATGAACAGGATCTCATTCTCAGAGCACACAAAAAGGCACAATAAGCCAGGTGCGTTGGCTCACACCTGTAATCCCAGCACTTTGGGAGGCTGAGGCCACAGGTTCGCTTGAGCCCAGGAGTTCAAGACCAACTTGGGTAACATAGTGAGACCTTGTTTCTACTTTAAAAAAAAAAAAAAAAAAAGGCCAGGCGTGGTGGCTCACACCTGTAATCCCAGCACTTTTGAAGGCCAAGGCAGGTGGATCACTTGAGGCCAGAAGTTCGAGACCAGCCCAGCTAACATGGTAAACCCCATCTCTGCTTAAAATACAAAAATTAGCCGGACATGGTGGGACATGCCTGTAATCCCAGCTACATGGGAGGCTGAGGCAAGAGGATCGCTTGAACCCAGGAGGCCGAGGTTGCAGTGAGCCAAGATCGTGCCACTGTACTCCAGACTCAGCAACAGAACGAGGCTCCATCTCAAAAAAAAAAAAAAAAAAGCAAGAAAAAAAGAAAACCAATTAGCAGGCACAGTGGTATGCACCTACATGTAGTCCCAGTTACCCAGGAAGCTGAGGCTGGAGGATGGCTTGAGCCCAGGAGTTCAAGGCTGCAGTGAGCTATGATTATACCACTGCATTCCAGCCCTGGGCAACAGAGTGAGACCCTGACTCAAAAAACAAAAAATGTACAATAAAGCTGAACTTTACTGGGCATCAAGAATATAGCAAACCTCAGAGAATGCTCTTTACTGCAGCATACTGGGTTCTGGGACATTATTTGAAAAAAGTCTTAACAGAGAACAGTGGAAATGTGTGTAAGCCAGTATGGCAAAGTTCAGAGGCATGAGGGACAGGGGTCACATCAGGGAAGGAGGATGACTTGGGCTGGTCAGGCAGGATTCCTGGGAGAGACGGCTCTAGAGGACATGACCGCATGGACGTGAGCACTTCATGGAGCTGGGGAAGGCGGCAGCATAGGACAGGAGGCTGGAGATGAGTGTGCGGCACCACCCTGATTCACAGTCCCATGGGAGCCAGAACTGTGCCATCAGAAACAGGGGTCAGGGCACCTCCCTCACTACGGAGCGTGGCCTGGAAGGCAGAGGATGCAGGGTTTCCTCCGTCTGTCCCTACTTATTTGCTAAGTAACATCAGCAGCTGTCTCGGCTGGCTATTCCACTGGCTAAAGTAGCACATTGATTTCTCACAGTCCCGGAGGCTGGGAGTCTGAGGTGAGGGTGCCAGCAGGCTCTGGTTCTTGGTGAGGGCCGTCTTCTGGGTTCTGTCCTCACACGGCCTTCTTTGGTGTGTGCACTTCCACGAGAGAGGGAGAGAGGGCGCAGGCACAAGCGCTCAGTCTCTTTTCCTATAAGGACACCAATCCCATCATGGGGGCTCCACCCTCATGACCTCTGCTGAACCTGATCACTTCCCAAAGGCCCCACTTCCATCCCATTCCATTAGGGGTCAGGACTTCCACAGAGGAATTTGGGAGGGACACAAGCATCAGTCCATAACAGTGGCCTTCGTTTTATTCAGAGCCAGAGAAACACTGTGTCCCTTTAGCTACTCCGTGTTTGTGAACCCAGAGACTTTGTGCTAGCTTCAAAGACTATCGATGGAGTTGGTCTATGGCGTGGAAAGGTCTGTCTGTGTACGTACGATACAGGGAAATCTGGGTGAACAAACACTGCCGAATGGCGCAGGTAGGCCTGTCTTCTGCAGGTGCTTCCCCATCGAGAGAGGGGCAGGCAGAGCAGGGACTGGTAGGGAAGCGCAGCATGGAGGCTCCTGTGAAGAGCATTCAAGAGAAGACGGTGGCTGGGCAGTTCGGCAGAAGGCGGGAAGTGGCCTGGACAGTGTGTAAGTAGCAGCTAGCAGAGCGGCCGGCTGTTTAGAGAGACCTGAAGTCGTTTTGGGGGTCAGGAGCCCAGTGAGTTGGGCTCTGCACAGTGACCATGGAAACTGCCCCGAACTCCAAACGCCCGGACGGCTGCTGGAATAGGAGAAGGCAGACAGCAGGCAGTGCGTGGAAGCAGGCCCCCCGGGCTGGCCTGTCTGAGCTAAGGCGGACTGGGATTTCTTGCCCGCTGTAGGTGTGTATCTGTCTTGCTCCAGTCGGCCAGGCCTTCCTGCATCCAAACGCTCAGCCTCCGTCTGCTGCATGCTAATTTTCCCCGCTTCCCTCCGATCCGTCCAGCTCTCAGGCGACCATGGCCTCGGTAGTCTGTGAGTTTAGATTTCTTGATCACCTGCTCTGGCACGCTTCTGATTTTCTGTGGCATTCCGTCCCTCTCCTCTGGGAAGTGCACGTCTGCTACTGGCATCTGTCTCTCATCTTCCTTTGTGAGCACTGCAGCAACGAATTCATTTAATTTTTTAGCTACGTTTACAACTTCTGTCAATAAATTCCCCCAGTGCTTACCGCTTAAAGACTCCAGCACTTCCTTCTGTGACCCCCGTTCCTTGTGTACTCAGCATCATCCTTATCATTTATCTTAACTCCTCAGAGCACTCCACTTTCACTCCCCCAGTGTGTGCCTCTGTCGTCCTCTGCTGCCTGCTCGCCTGGCTCTGGACGCTCCCCTGTGCTTGGCCCAGTGCTCACGCCTGTCTCTTCTTCACCCTCGAACGCTTCCCCCCACTCTTTTGTCTTCCTCCCATGCTCAGCACTAGATGGCAGACAGATGTTGGTGTGTCTTTCAGCACATCCACCCTCCGCTTCCATTGTTTCCACGCACCTGATTCTCCCTACTGCCTGTGGCCAAGGAGGTCCTTCTCGACCATTTCCTCCGTCACTTTATGGTGGTCTCCGGTGCCAGCTTAGCAAGCTCTTGGTCATTCCTGTGTGGTTGCCCACCTGCCTTCAATGCTAATCAACTCTGAGCCACTGGGGAGACAGACGCTGCTCCTCTTCTAAGTCTCCTGTGTCTAAAATAAACTGGACCTTGTCAACAACATTACAAACATCGAGGGAATCTTTAGTTTCAGCCCCCAAAACTGTGCTCAGAACCGCACTGGTTCTGATGTGCGGGGTCTCCAGCAACTCTTCCATTTCATGTTATTAATTATCTGAGCAAATAACAAAGGCACATACCTACCTCCTTAAAGAAACCCAGCTGGGAGTAAATAAGATCAAGTCTATGCACCCATGAAAATCAGTCAGTGGTATTCAAGAAATAGAAGTTATGCCTGTTTCTTTTTATGGCTTTTATGAAAACGTGGGTTTGAAAGTTCTGGAGTGATTTTTTTCTCAGTACGCAGGGAGCTCAGGGGCCCACAAGCAGTCTTGAGGGTTAAAAAGGACTGTAGGGAAAGGAAACTCTGAAAGACAGGGCTTCTGCTCACAAGAACCTACATGAAAGCTTTTACCAAGTCAATAACAGAAACTGAGGATGGTATTGACAGGCTTTAGGCAGCTCTCAGGTTCCATTTTACCTACTGAATTTATATAGTGAGGAGGGAGGCTGTGTTAGATTCATCTTTGTATCCCTGGCACCTAGCATGGTGCCTGGCACATGTAAGCACAGAGGACCTGTTAGCTGAATGAATGGGTGAGTGATCTGATCTGTACACCCATCTCTCCCTCTCCCAGTCAATCAAAGAAAGCAATAAAGGAAAAGATGTAATAAACCAACTTTTCATTATCGAGAGGCCGTGGCATTCCAAGACAGAGTTTCTGTAGTCATATGGAGGATTTTCTTAAACCAGAAACATTTGTAAATGGAAAAGTATGTGCACCAGATATCTCAGCATCTCCTAGCTTAGGACACTTATAATAATAATCATTAGTATTAATTACAATAATAGTAGCTAGTATTTGCTGAGCACTTACTGTGTGCCAGGTTCTCTTCCAGCCCTTTATTACATGATTTAATCCTCATATATGAAGTAGGTTCCACTCACCCTCATTTTAAAGATGAGGAAACTCAATACTAAGTGTTGGCAAAATTGTGGAGAAGTGGGCAGTTCTCCTCCGGTGCTGTGGGCGGATGGACTGACCCTGTCACTCTGGAGAAGAGTTTGGCGTTTTGTCCTAAAGGAGCGTGTGCACACATTCACCCATTGGCTGAGCGTTCACTTCCATTCCTATGTGTATCCTCCGACAAAGCTCTTGTACCAGGTTAGGAGGCAAGAGTGAGGATGCTTTCACCGCAGCCTTGTTCATTCTGAACCCAACGGGACACCACGTCCATCCACAGAGGATGGATGAGCAAAGCACAGCATCTCATACAATGTAGGTGGATGAACATAACAGCGTGTTGAAGGACAGAAGCCAGACACCAAAGAATATGTATACTAGGATTACATTCATGGAAACTTCCAAAGCAGGCAAAGTTTAACTATAACATTCATGCATACACAAGTGATAAAACTGCTAAGAAAAAGAAGGCAAGGGGATGAATCTTATCTGAGCCAGAATTGGGGTTTCCTCAGTGAGGGGGAGGCACCACTGTTTCTTGCCCCACATGATATTTTTATGGGAAAACTATGCCTTATAGCATACAGTTTTGGCAGTAAAAAGTTTGGTTTTAAGCAAAGAGGCAACTGAGGCTGAAGACATTAACTAATTTGTATGAGATCACCCCAGTCTTGAGTGGCAGAATCAGAATGTGAATCCAGGCAGTCTGGCGGCAACATCGAGGCCCCTGCGTCTCCCACAAAGGCATAATAGATGGCAAGGTGCAAAATGAGCCCAGCTGCACCCCGGCTCAGAACTCTATGAGTCAAGCATTGATAAGCAGGTGGCTCTGAGCATGCTGTGTGCACCAGTTTGTGCTAGATCTTGGGGAGAAACTGAGGCAGGACCCTTCCTTAAGGGGATGGCAGCTGCACCACCTGATAGAAAGGAATCCCCTTAAAAAGCCCCTCCACTCTGGGTGAGGTTTCCAATGGCTCTACCTGATTGATGGTGGAGACATCAGTGAATGAAAACAGCAGCCAGCCCTGAAGGAGGAGGGTGAGTTCTGATCTGTAAAATGGATCTAGTGATCCTGGCCCTTGGAGTTTGGGAGCCATGAATGAGTTTATGTCTTATAAACATAAGGACCTGGGAGGGTGGGAGGTTGCAGACCACTCTGCATGCTGCCGCTCCTTATCCAGGGAGAGTGATCAGCCCATGAGCGTGTCAGAGGAGCATCTGCAGGAGCCGACAGCAGGACAGAAAGTCTGCAAGTGGCTGCTTGAGCTGCCCTCCAGGACCACTCAGCTCAGGGCCTAGAGCGAGGCAAAATTTATTTACGGGCTTCGGCCAGGCCAGTGAGTGGCTCTGGGCTCCCATGCCACCCGTTCCCATAGCAACATGGGGCTCTAGTGGAAAAAAAACAAAACAAGGAAATAGACTCTTAAAAAAAAGAAAGAAATGCTCCTTCCTGGCATGGTGATAATTATTTCCCAGGTCCCCCGCCCAGGTCTGATTCCACTCTCTCTGGCTCCCCGAGGACTTCCCCTGCAGCATCCTCCAGAGGACCATCATCTCAGCCCAGAAGCACTTCAAAGCAGTCACATGCTGGCTGCAGGGCCTGAACTCCCAGTGGGCCAGCAGCAGCATGAAGCAGACGTCCCAGTGGCAGAGCGCAGAGAGAGCAAATGGAGAAGCAGGCCCCTCCCAACAAAAGCTCCTGGTCTGCAGAGAGCACCAGTTCCAGCCTTCAGACTCCACTTCTGTGCGGGAGAGCACCTGGCCCTCCAGGGGCTTCATGTCCCAGCAACTGGAAATGGATGCCCACAAAGAAAACCTGCTTGGGAATAGAAATAATGGAAACAAACTTAGGTTTCAGATGGCAGCACAGAGGCCCTGTATGATGTATGCCAGGTACTGGGCCAGAGAGGAGGCAGTGCAGGGACAGCCGGGACAGTCAGGCCCAGCGGGTAGCCGGGCACCTGTGAATCTGCATAATAGTCCTAGCAGGAGGCTCTGACTGGGTCCCCACCACACTGCAGTTCTTGGGAGCAGAGACTGTGCTGTGGCATCTTTGTGTCCTCAGCACCCAGCCCAGTGCCTAGCACACGGTAACCCCTCCATACATCAGACCACGGGCCAGAGCCCTGGTGCAGGATTCCAAGGGGAATGAGCTCTCAGAATCACTGTGACAGCCTGAAGCCAGATCAAAGAGTAACTGAAGACGGCACCAAGGCTGTGACTGCCGTGCCCTGGAGAATGGCAGAGCTCTGATGGGTGTAAGAGACTGTGGAAGCATTCGGTTGCACAGAAATATAGGCTAGAGGAGAGGCAGTGAAAGCTGAGCCATCCAAACAAAAACTTGGATTTAAGGATTATACCTGCAGATAATGATCAAAGCCAGGTGCCTCAGAAGAGCCAGGCTAAGAAGAAAGGGGCTCAGAGGCTCTAGAAGCTGGCTCCACGAAGCAGCACTGGGCAGGCAGGGAGGCGGAGGATGCACTGAGGAGGGCGAGCAGTGAGTGGAAGGAAGGGAGAGGGCCTCGGCACTGGTGCCAGCTTCACCTCCAGCCAGCTGTGTGGCCCCAGTGTCATTTCACCTCCCTGCCTCTCAGGACACTTCCTTTGAAATGAGGAGAGTAAACTAGATCTTAAAGCTTCCTTCCCAGTAACACAGGAAAAAAGGCAGAAAAATATTTAGTTTGTTTCATAATTATAAAAGAAGACCTTTTGTGGGCCTCTTTATGTTTAAATGTTTGTTATGAAAGATTTTATTGGAAAAAAGAGAGGAAAAGCAGGACAACATTGAGCACATGTGGTTGTTTCAGACCCTGCGCAATCCTTAGACCTGTCGTACTGGAGCAGCAATAATTCTCCATCCTCAATTGGCCTGGGAGAAAGTGCCCCCAGACTTGGGCAGATGAGTACCCAGGAGCCTCCCAGCAGTGAGACGCGTGAAAACCGCAGCTTGTGAGGGTCCCAGGGGTGATGCTGGAAGCCTCCACGCAGCTGGAGCCCTTTGAGACAGAAGGTACATGAGGAGCCTGGTCACACAGTGAAGAACCGCCCAGGCAGCTGGGGACGCATGGGCCAGCCCTGTGGGGAGAGCAGGGCCATGGCCAGGCTCTCTTGGTGCCTGTCCAGTGTGGGAAGGGGGCCCTGGTGAGGCCAAATCTACCAGGTGGGGAGATTCAGGCATCCCAGAAGCCTGCAAACAAGAACACTTCCCTTTTTTTGTTCCTTAGTTTAAAAAAAAAAAAATAATAACCGAAAGATACCTCTACCACTGTGTGGCCGAATCCACTGAGACAAGAGTAACTCTCTCCCTGGAACTCTGGGGTGTACACACGTAAAAAACAGGGCAGGAGTTCCAGGGCTGCCTAGAGTTAGTTGTATGGATCGGAAAGGCTCTTCTTCCAGAACCTTCCAAGCATCAGCGTTCCAGTTATCTGTGGGTATCCTGACCTATGTGAATATGAGAAAAGGATGCTGTAAAGTTTTTTAAAGAAGTTGTTGCACTGTCACCCAGAAACTTACTTCTATACCTAGTAGGGATAAGTACTGGTGCAAAAATATTTGGGTATCCTTTCACCCTAAGCAATACTGAAAATTTGTTGCTCACAATTTGGAAATGTCTCCCTATGAAGTAATTCCTGGTTTTGTTTTTTGTTGTGTGTGTGTGTTTGTTTGTGAGACTCTGGCTGGAGTGCAGCGGTATGATCTCGGCTCACTACAACCTCCGCCTTCCACATTCAAGCAATTCTCCTGCCTTAGCCTCCCAAGCAGCCAGGATTACAGGCGTGCACCACCACACCTGATTACTTTTTATATTTTTAGTAGAGACGGGGTTTTGACATGTTGGCCAGGCTGGTCTCGAACTCTTGACCTCAAGTGATCCATCTCCCTCAGCCTCCCAAAGTGCTGTGATTACAAGGTGTGAGCCACCGCGCCTGGCCCCTATGAAATGATTGCTTAACTGAAAACAATGTGTTGGGCTCTTCAGATGCACATAAAAAACCATGGTTTATAAAAAGGGATATTTTTTTGGAGGCACTCGTCTTCATTTTTAAAGGAACAAAAACAAAACATCTCCGAGGTCTGTAGATGGGCTGTTAACTTCTGCTCTGCGGCGAGCATGACAGAGGTGTTAATGCTGACCATCGTCAGGATCTGTTATGTCACTGAGCGCTGGGTGGGCGTGTGATGCCACCACACCAGCCACTGTGAAAGGGAAATAGGGGATCTTTAGGGGAGTGCAAGTTAGAAGCCATGGCTTTGCATCTGACTTGTGGACAGACATCATTAGGTAGGTGTCTGTTTTATAAAGATTTGTCAGCTTGCCTTTGTAAGTTGAAAGCTTGGATCCGAAATCCTGTTTGCATTGGTTGGCATGAAAGCAGTCTGTGGAAATTACTCAGGAGGAACCAGGAAAGCAAGGCAGAGTCATTGATCAACATTTATTAAATTTCCCCAATTTCTGCCGCAGTTCACAGTGGACCCTTAGGCCAACTTGGGAAAATTAGCAAAGGCTTCTGCTTTTAAAAACCTTGAAAATGTGTCAAGCAAATAGTGCTTAGGGAATCCCTCTAATGAGAGGCAGCAGCCACCAGCCAGCTGAGGAATTAGCCTGGTCACCAAGAAGGGGCTAGCACATTTGTGTACATCCTGTCCCGGGTTCATGGAGAAAAGAACACCCAGGCTCTCTCCAGTGTGTTGTGAATTACGGCTCCCAGAGAGGCAAGGCAAAGTGATCATAAACAGCAGCTACAGAAAAGGACACGCGATTGTGACTGGGGCTGTGTCGGATTCATACACACGACCACATTCCAAATTAGCCGGCTTCCCTCGGGGGAGAGATCCAGAGGCCATTGAAGACAGTTCAGCGAAGGTGCCCCTTTGCGAGCAGCGGCAATCAAACAGGCTAATGGGATACATGATTGCTGAAAAGGGGAAGGGAGAATGATGCGGCGGCCGGAGTAATGGTTTTGCATAAATCATAGTGCGGCTCTGCCCAGTATGCCTCAGCCACTTTTGGTCACATCCTTTCCAAGAGGTATTGCAGTCTTGGGAAAGGTTGGAGAAAAGAAATTGAATCACATGAGCTTCTGAGCAAAGAGAGACTCAGAGCAAAGAGAGACTCAGAACTTGGCTGTTCCACCTCGAGGGAGGCCCAAAGGTGCCCGGTGGAAAGAAGTGGGCTGAGGAGCTTGGGGTTACGGTGGGATGGAGGGAGCCACTTGCCCAGTATTTCCAGATTTCCCTCCACCGTGGCAGTGATGACTTCCTCCAAGCTGCCATCACCCTCCTCCAGCTCCTGTGTATAAAAAGCACTGCCGCCTCCCTTCCCTCACACTCCTCTCCAAGGGCCGGAGGCAGCTTCACGCCCAGCCCCAGCAGCGTGGCCACCAGTGAAGGTGCCAGTTTCCCCACAACAGGCTTGCTGTTCACTACTGCTCCCAAGAACAGAATTGGGACCACCCACAGACCCCCCCCCCAAATGCCCATTTGCATTGCATGCAAATCTGAGGATTTCTGGGGTCCCAGGAGAAGTAACCCCAGCCTCGTACACGTTGATGGGCATCTGAGTGGTCTAGGAGCTGGCTGGGGGTTGGCTTACACAGTTGCCACATTTGGCTGAAGGCTGCTAGGCTTAAACCATCGACAGAGATGACTGAGCCAGGCACTGCTCCATAGAGGGGTGACCAGAGTGAATTGCAGACAGGCTGCCAGGAGTGAGGTGCCAGGGCCCAGATCTTTATGTGGAAATCTTCTCGTTCCCTTTGCCTCCCAACCCCTCAGGACCTCACCTGTGCACACCTTCCTGTCTGCAGCCTGCCCTGACCTCTCTTCCAGGCAGAATCAGTTTCTCCCTCGCCTCTGATGTATGGAATGTTACTGACCCCATGCTGGTAGAATTGTTTGTGTGAGGCAGGCATGTTGATACAGTGGAAAGGTCCAGGCTTAAGGGATGCACAGCCCTGAGGTTCATTCCCAGCCTGCCCACTCGCCATTTGCAGAAGAGTGAACACAGGTCCCAGCACAGAGGTGCCTCTGCCCCCATCTGCCCGAGAGGTCCTGAGGGCAGGGGCCGCACTGTGGGCGCACCTGCTGGAGTCTGCACTCAGTGAAATCATCGCAGGGAAAGGGTCTGTGAGAGTCCTTGGCATGAGTGCAGGTCTGCGCTGCTGTGCCGGGAGCCCTGGACCTGCTGCTGGCCACCTTCTGTAGCACCACAGTATGCCCGTCCCCGTCCCTTCCAGGGAACCCCGACAGTCACTGTGGGGCCCTTTTCTTTTCTTTATCAATCTCATCTAGTCTGTTACCAGATTCTGTTCTTTCTTAATTTGAAAATGATTCCTTCCTATTGCTTCCAAATTGCTAAATCAGGGGATTCCAAGGTTTAAAGGTTTGTTGTCATCTAGTTTTTTAAAATACTTGTTATTTGAATTTGTCGCCACAAACGTATATTCCTTTTTAAATAACTTTTTTAGTTTAAGAAAGATTCGTTTTTAAAGAGTCTCCTAGGCTGGGCGTGGTAGTTCACACCTGTAATCCCAGCACTTTGGGAGGCCAAGGTGGGCGGATCACAAGGTCAAGAAATTGAAACTATCCTGGCCAACATGGTGAAACCCCGTCTCTACTAAAAATACAAAAATTAGCTGGGTGTGGCGGCAGATGCCTGGAGTCCCAGCTACTTAGGAGGCTGAGGCAGGAGAATCACTTGAACCTGGGAGGCGGAGGTTGCAGTGAGCTGAGATAGCGCCCCTGCATCCTAGCCTGGCGACAGAGCGAGACTCTGTCTCATAAATAAATAAATAGTCTCCTTTGTCCAAGAGTATCAGGATCCCTGCCCAGCTCCAGGCCAGGCCCTCACCCTATCCCATTGGGTGTGGCCCCTGCTACCACCCTTCCAACCCACACCCTGCTGCTCCCAGGCCCTCCTTGCTCTGTCGCCACGAGAACCTGTGTAGTTCTTCCTGTTTTCCTTCCACACCAAGTCCCCCCTTCTCCATCCTCTCTAGCTTGGCTGCCTCTTCCTTCCAGACTCACCTCAGATGTCTCCTCCCCCAGGAAGCCTTCCCTGACTCCCTACCTGGCTGGGTCCCACTCCTCTATGCCCCTGGGGCTCCTTCTCCCTGGCTTATGTGACTGCTGGCCTCACTGGACTGTACACCCTCTGAGGGCAGCTGGGACCTCGCCCAGTCAGGCACATAGGAGGTGCTTCATGCTTGTGGTATGTGTGTACCTCCTGACCCTGCTTACGCGTGCAGCGTCATCCTCTGGCCGTGTCTGCTGCATATGTGACGCTCATCCTGTGCTCTGTTTGTGTGCAGAGGCTGTTCCCTCCCCACCTGTCACCTATAGCTTGCCCACTCCCACCCATGGCATGCTCTGCCTCTTCACCCGCCTATCCATTTGTAAAAACACTCTTTTTTCACTTAGAATCTTCGCCACACAGTTTGTGATATAATACAGTTAACTCCTGCCTGTGTATTGCCTTTGAATCTGGCAGCACCTGCGTGGCCTCGTGGAGATGCTCAGGGAGACTGCACTTGCACTTCATTTAGTTGGGATTCTGGGGCCACAGACTGGGACGCAGCTCTGAGATGGCCCCAGTTACTTGCAGAGCCACAGGGAGCTCAGTCAGGCAATTAAGGCCTAGGGCTTCCAGGGGCTTCTAGAGTCCCCTAACTTGATGGCAGAGCCTGCTGTGAGCTCAGTGGCATCAGGGAGAGAGACAGTTAGGAGTTCTTTAGGAGAAATATCCATAGGAAAACACAGCAACAGTTGAGATTGGCTGTCAGTCTTGTTAGGTGTGTTGGGAGTAACAGCCATTTGCATTATTAACTGAAAACAAATTGGCTAATGGGCTAAACACAGTTGTGCCCTTACCACTGCCCAAGTTAGACAAGAGATAAATGCAGCTGGAAATGAGAAGTAGAGTGAGAAGCAGGGCACCGACAGGTCGGGTCGTGGAATGTCTATCACATGCTCACCACAGACAGCATCTCTTCCCAGGCTCTTACCAGCACAGTGCGGAGCAGAGACCCGCCCTGATCCCTCCTCCGGTGGGAGGCCGGCTCTGAAGAGCAAGCTGGAACACTAGGCCACTCTGAGGTCTTTTTTAACTTTATTTCTCAATCCAGGGTTTTTATCGATTTGTTTATTCTTGTGCAAGAACCCGAGTCGGTAGAAGGACGACTAAGTCTTGGTCTTGGAGTCAGATCGGAGCTGACAGATGAGTAGAAGGAGGCAGGCAGCGGGGTGGGCCACGGAGCAGGAGGCACCCTGAAGGCGTGCGGGCCGGGGGAGGGGGGAAGAGCTGGCCTGGAAATTAACAGGACTGTAGAGAACCTTGCAAGAGCAAAAGGAGAGAAAAACCATTCAATGCCAGAGGAGCGAGCTTGAGGAAAGGTAATAAGGAGTAGGACAAATGTAAGTCAATTCTAGGATTAGTGTCAGCCTGAGGCTCTGGGGAGCGGCCTCCAGAGATACTGACGGAGCAGGGAGAGCAGGGATTACACAAATAACCGATTAAAGAACATGATGGGGCAGGATAAAGAGCTCCTGTGTCAGCAGGGGGAAGGAGCAGTAAAACGCAGCCTGTCCTGAAAAGTCCTGTGCGTGGGCGTGGGAACAGAATATGGCTCTGGGTCATACTGCAAAAGAGAACGGCGTATTTGCTGGGTTACGAGAAGCTTTAGTGGGGGGTGTGTTGAGGACCAGGACTGCACTCTCAGGGTGTGCCCTGGCCCTGCAGAGCCTGACCTCACCTATCCCTGGGCGTGGAAGGAGAAGCACTCATAAGGCAAGTGATTCACGAGTGGCCAACATGCCCAGGGCGGTGTTGTTACTGAAAAACTGCAAGAATGTGCAGCTGATGGAGGAGTGGATTAATGGTTGTTACCTAGAGGATGATTCCCAGATTCATACGGCCTAGCCCAGGGCAGAGCTGATGGCCCAAGTAGTGTTCAGATCTCCACATAAGGCCTTCCCTAGGACCTAGACCCTCTGGTTGCTGACTGGTAAGCCCTGCAGATGGACCCACAGAAGGAGATTTTATAAAAAAGGAAGGAAAGAAAGGAAAAGGAGGGAGACATCGGCTAAGTAGGGGCAGCTTCAGCTGTGAGGCAGTGAGGGCTCTGCGGGAGGCAAGGACCGGGTCTGAGACCCTGCCCGGTAAGGAGAGAAATCAGCTCCCTCTAAAAGAAAATGGTAGCTTCCAAAACAGAGTGGACACACCAGGAAGACACGGTCTCAGTGTTCACATGAGGAAATGTGAAATGTAAAACAGTGGTCAGTAAATGAATTGAAGTGGAAATATGGAAAAGATAGTGATGCAGGGAGGTAAGCATGGAATTTATATTTTCAATATAATTCTGCAGTTGATACTACATTTGTCTCTGTGAACTTGATTCCATGGTAGAAGGGCGCGTGTATGCGTGTGCACACATGCTCGTGCTGTGGCAACGAGAGCCCCCATCCCGCCCTTCTCTCCTGCACCCCTCAGCTCACACATGCACGTCAGGTCCCCCCTGAAGCACACTGTCTACTCTCCAGGTCAGGGCCGTGGCTCACCCTTGCTTGCGGGGCGCTGAGCTCAGTGCTGTGCCCTGTCTGCACGGTGCTGGCCCGGTGTTGGCACAGAGTTCATGGTGCTTCCAGGCTGACCTGCTGTCAGGTACGCAAACTTCTCTCAGCTCCTAGAGGGTGACTGTCGGCCAGGTGGCTGGTTTCTACACATTGGGGGCGTTTGTTCCAGGCTGGCTTGAGCCATATGAGGTTGCCGTCCACTCCCCAGCACAGCTGCCTTGGCAGGGTCTGTGCTCAACCATTGCAGGACCAGGGAGAATTATGCATCAGGAACCAACTCAGGACAGGACACTGTCCCACTGCAGGGCACGCTCACACACCTTCACACGCACTCAGACTAGGGCCCTGCAGACGCACCCATGAACCTCATGTGCACGGCTTCGGGACACGGGAGAAAACCAGAGTATCCAGAGACAGCCCACGCGGGCACGGGGAGAGGCGCAGACCCCACACAGGGTGGACGTTATCTGCGGACCTGCTTTCCACAGCCTCACAGAATTGAACCACCACCACCACCACAGTCAGCTCCTGTTGACTTATAACCCAACTGCCAAATACAAAAATTAATTAAAAAGAAAAAAACCCATTAGACAAAGGTTAGCAAAGACGGAATAATCCAGTGTGAACATTTTGTAGGAATCCATGTCATGGTGTCTGTAACTTTGGGGCCACTGGCTCATTTCCTTTCATCCTGACTGATGAAAATGTCTTTACGGCATGCTCGGTGCCATCAGGTGTCTGCGCCGGGCCGGCGTGGGCAGCGGCAAGGACTTCCTCTGACTCCCTCGTGGGAGCCCCCAAGCTGGGCAGGGCAGGATCCCGACTTGCGGCAGCTCCAGGGCCGCATGCTGACCCTTCACTCATGGGCCTTTTCCTCTTCTCTCCCAGGTGTTCCACTGTGTCCACTTTGAGTGTCCAGAGCAGCAGAGCAGCCAGAAGGAGGAAAATAGCGAGGAATCGGGGACAGGGGACACCAGTCTGGCCGGTCAGCAGCTCGACTCCCATGCCCTGCGGGCGCCCAGTGGCAGCTCACTACCCTCCAGCCCAGGCTCCAACTCACGCTCCCCCAACCGGCAGCACCAATAAAGGAGGCAGCGGGCCTGGTGTGACTGGTGGGCTTGGGCGACGGCAGGAAACGGTCTCCTCCCTGAGCAGGGGTCTCTGTTGACTGCCCCCGCCCCTGCCCCTTTCCAGCGAGGAGCTGCGAAAGCAGACACCGAACAGGTTTCCTCCCAAGGACAGAAAGGGGCTGCTTTGTTCTTCTCAATTTGTCCAAATCAGCTGGTCTCGAGGGGGAAAAAATGGGTCTTCAATCTTCATCAAGTCCACCATTAACACCCTACCTCTCTCATCTAGCCCAGGCGCAGGGAACAGGAGGGTCATAGACAGGCCCGTGTTGGATACAGAAATGGCACACACACACTCAGGCGGAGGAGAAAGCATCGGGCCTCTGCTGCCTGGAGGCGCCCTTTAGGAACGGGCTTCCTTAGAGTGCTCGTTCTGCTGGAAAACATTGCCCTGGCAACTAAATGATTTTGTTTTTCTCTTAGTTATTCTCCATTCAGTGAATCATACGTGTTCCAGATCTATTTGAAATGCTCAAGCAGCAAATCACTAGTTTTAATCCCTTTTGATGCTGTAATTTTCCTTCCTTGGTTTTGAACGGTTCAGCCTGGGGGAACAGAGGCCCATCATGCATGTCTCCTACATGAGACACGGATGTGGCTCATCCTGGCACTTGGGCCACAGAGGAAGTTCCGCAAATGCACACGAGCAAATCAACCTGTGGACACTGGTGTTAATAGTCACTCACGTGGCTGAGTTATTCACCTGTCATTCCTGACACGGATCCAGCCTTTAAGCTTGGGAGGCTGACAAGGAAATAGTTACTATGTGCGCTGCTAATTCACTATTCAGAAGTCTATGTAGATAAACATATACCGAGTTCTGGCATGGCCAGACCTGCCGGGGACTGCCATGGCTTAGCCGCCCCTCCAGTTGTGTTTAGTGGAGCATTGGAGAGGCAGCCACCTGCCCATCAGCGTCGGGAATGCAGATCTGGGACTCCGTGCTTCCCCCACCCCGCAGTACTCAACTGGGGATTGAAAAATAGCAGTTCTAAGAAGCTTTTCTCCTAATCCTCATCGAAAGGACCTCATTTGATGATGGTGGTTTGATCTGGCTCCGTCTCTTACTTAGTGATTTCCATTCCAGTGCTGCCTGCCCTGGGTAACTGCACACATCATTGCCTGCGCCTCTGCTGTCCCCAGAGCTCCGGCCTCTGTCGCCATCAGCATCAGCCTGGGAGTCTCCCCAGGACGGCACGGCACATGGGCAGCACCGCGGTCCCTGGGTCCTTGGCGCCAACCTGCAACCCTCATCAGAGGAGGGTGAGGGCGTGGGAGTTTCCTTTCAGTGTGTCAAAGACATATCAGCTGCGCTCCAAAAAGAGCCAACGGGTCAGCTGCTTCCTCCCAGTTTAACTTGGTTTTGAGTTATTTGTCCATATGGAAATAGTAGGGTAGCATCAAATTGCATGATTAAATTGGAAGACTGTCTTTCCGTGTGAACACAGGACAGCAGACATCAGAGGGCCACTGGGTCAGGGCGGACACGTTCCTGGGGAGAAGCCAGGCTCTGCCGCTCTCCGTCCTCCTCAGTGGCTCCGGCTGCAGGGCTGAGCTGCTTCCTATGCCCTCAGCTCTGCTCTCTGCCACTCCCTGTTGTGTGGGTGAGTGGAACACCCTGGGGTGTCAGGCATTTCCTAATGGGAGGAGGCTCCTGTAAGGAACAGTGGGCGCCCGCTCCCAGTGGGGGCGCTGGCTGTCAGCCCCCAGCCCCAGGCTGCCAATTAGCCAGAGAGCTCCTGCGCACTCAGCACTTCCTTCCCAGTGTGTTTTCTACCCAGATGGGGACAGAGGAGCCAGATCAGTCATATCAAGGGCAGAGTTCAAACATTTTGAAAGAACCATTCACATGCTTCCTTTTAAACATGGGCATCCCCTGTCCAGAGGCTCCTGGCCTGGAGCAGCGTGCTGCTGACCTTGGGAAGAGAGGGTGGGCTGGTGGGAGGCTGGAGGAGCTACCCAGCCCTGCATCTGCAACCCTCCAGTCCCCTGCCCGCAGAGCACGCAGAGCCCTCCTGTGCTCCGGGAACTAGATAGCAGCTTGGCAGCTCGGCCTCGCGTCGGAAAAGGAACACGCTTCAAAGCCTCGGCCCTAGACCCACATCTGCAGCTCCCTGGCCTGTGGCAATTCTTTCCTTTGGGGCATGCCCTTCCAGATCTCTGTCCTTCCTGCTTCCAGCACTTTAAAGATGCCCCTTATCATCAGATAAAGAGAAGTCAGGGGAAGATGGGGCAGCACTAACAGCGGATGTCCCTGGTGAGGACTCAGGGCAAAGTCTCATTCCCCTACAGCCGCGCTGCCAGCTCGCCTCCCCTCACTTTGCCAGGAGCCTGCCCTGGACTCTGGAAGGACACCGGGCTGGGGTCCACCTCCTTTCCCGGGCTGGAGGGGTACTGCCCTTCCCCAGGGGGCCTTCTGAATGGGGCAGGAACTCTTCTCGTGTGTTCAGCTGGGTCTGGAGGCCAAGTCAAGGTGTGTCACACCACACACCAGGGCAAGGCGCTCATCTCCAGGGAACAGGGACAGGTGAGCAGCTACCAGAAAGTCCCCAGGCAGCCTGCAGTTCCCCGGAGCCTGGCTGGTCCTGCAGAGCACTTCTCCCCTGGGCCACCTGGACCAAAGCGACCTAAAAACTTGAAGCTAAAAGCAAGTGCAGATGATGGGATGGGCTGGCACGTGGCTGGGAGGGTTCCTGGGCACCACAGAGCCCTCAGCCCAGCAGAGAGTGGAGGCTGAGTCCGTGGGAAGCGGGACTTGTGAAGGAGACATGGCCAAGCCCCTGGTCGGGGAGACAGGCTCCCCCATGCCCGGGCCAGCCCCAGAGGCAACAAGCCAACATGAGGAGGGGTGGCAGGTGAGGCTGACGGGTGGGTGCCTGTGGCCCAGGCCTATGAGGGCAATGGTCCTCAGTAACCAACGGAAAGGACACAAGGGCGTCATGGTCACCACCACCCAGGCAAAGAAATGGGAGGTGGCCAGCACCCCCACCCTTCACTTTTCATCATGTTTTTTTTTTTTTTTTTTTTTTTTTTTTTTTTTTTTGAGAGTAGAAAGGCAACTTCATTGGAGCTTTTGGGGGAAAAAGCCTTCAAAGTCACCTTCCAGCAGCTCTGGGGAGGGTCACTTGGGGTGGACTGAGAGTGTCGGGCGGGTAGGGCGTGTGCCTCACAGCAGCTGTGTCCCTGCAGCCAGCACCCAGCAGGGCAGTGTCACAGGAGCCGCTGCAAGCACTGTTGGACTTGAAGCAGCTCTGAACAGCCCCCCGCCCCCCGTCTCTCCCTCACACGTTTTGCCATTTTCTCAGTGCTTTTTCTGCTTTCATTCTTTTGATTTTAGTTAGAAGCGCGAGCCATGATGGATGTGGGACTCTTCTCAATTGCTCTTTAAATTGTCACTTTTTAAACCTTATTAAATGAAGTGTCGATTCCTGACAAATACATTAAAAGTGCTTTATTCCTAGAAGAGTTGGGAAAAGAAATTATTTTCAGCAAGGGTAGGATGTGTTTGTTAGACTGATTCCTTGGCAAAAAAGAGAAAAAAAGCTTTTGAATTGTGCAAAAAATTGCCCAGTAGTTATGCTGTCACCCCAGTTGTCAAACTGCTGTGCAGACGGCTCCAGCCCAGTCAACTTCACCTTCTTTTTAATTTAGAAGATAACAAAATTGTAATCACTTATCCTTTCCAGAGCCAAGGGGGAAAAGGAAGGTATAATCTACAATAAAAAGCGAGCGTTCTGTGTACTGAGGCCACTTGGTAATAAAGAGACAGAGCGTCCCCCTCACAGACTTCAATTAAGAACCTCCCTTTGGACAGGGAAGAAAGGTGTCAAAAGAGGAAAAGAAAATTAAATTTGCCTCCTTCCAGGAGTTTTTCCTCATTAGAGCTTGCTTGTCAGTGTTATTATTTTAATCTTGCCTTCTGTGTGGTGACCAGCTCCTCCGAGCGACGCCCAGGTCGGGCGCGGGCTGGGCCGGGCAGGTCTGCAGCGATGCCGCAGCAGAGGTGGGCATGCTCCATTTATTTTGGCAACTGCAGCCATTGATTCTGCATGTTTATCCTGACAACAGCCCCAGCAGGAAGTTCAGTTAGGAATGTAAAATGCAGTTCATGGTTCTGTGCCACCGTGGCTTTTATTATTATAATATTAAATTAGAAGTTGTCCCAGTGCCTGGTGTTTGCTCAGTTTCCAGAAGAGAGGGAAGGAGAAGGTTGAAAGGACATGCAGGACAACTGGAATGCCCCATCTCTCTCGCTGACACGGACCCAGTCGATCCTGCGGCTGGACGGGATCTGGAGGCCCGGTCATTTGCAGAGTGAATGGTGAAGCGGGCAGAAAAGGTTTGCTTGGAGGAAAGACCAGTTGCAGAGGCAAGGCAGAGAGAGAACGGGTGGAGGCAGCAGGTCTGTCTTTGTGGTAGGTCTCTGGCTTCCAGCAGGGAGGAGGGAGGAGGCTATGCCCTTCCTGGCTCTTGGCTACACCACTGAGGACGCTCTGAGGGACAGCATGCTTACCCAGCCTTTGCACAGTGCCGGCCCCAGGCTTCCACGGCCCTCCAGCTAGGACTTTGTGCCGGGCTCATGCAGAGGCAGGGAACAGGTGCACGGAAGAGCCCCCCACACCCTCCCCAACACACCCTTGTTTGAAAATCACTGTTCTCTTTACTCACTTAAAAAAGTATACAGGGAACACCTGTTCCTGGCATAATGCTCCAACCTCGCAGAAGGGGCCAGGTGCCCCTCATCTGGCTCTGGCTGCTTCCGACCTGGGCCCAAGTCATCCTTCACTTCCTCAGTGACCACCACTGGTCACGGTGCTCCCTGGCCCAGCCTCCGACTCACCCAGCACCCTGGCCTCTCCCACGCCAGTCTGCTGCACCCAGCGAGCTTCCAGTCACAAGCCAGGCTGAACGGCCGTCCTGCCCCATTGGCTTGGTGTCTCCTTTTTTTTAAAGAACGGAAATATTCCCCAAGAGGCCTCATGGCCTAAAGACTCACAATTATCCACCTGTAATTTATGATAAATGTCTGGGAGCATTTACCATTTGCATCATGAGTATTTATAGTCCTGAGTGGGGAGGGTGGAGGAGGCCCTGCAGCCAGGGGCCACACACCTGTCCCCACTAGTGTCCCCTGCTTGACAGGGCCCCCTCAGCCTCCCCAAGGCTGTCACTGCAGCTCTGACAGCTGAGAAGTGCCACCTTTGAAAGCCAGCGAACAGTCGCCCGCTAGGGGGAAGGCACCGAAGCAGAGGCCCTGGCCCTGGCACAGAGGAGGCATCGCGAGGCGGGACGTGGGCCGGAGGGGCTGAGCAGCCTTCAGGGCAGGGACTGGGCCCTGCGTCACTGGAGACGTTATTAGTCCATCCGTCTGCTGCCAAATTGTCTGCTCCCCACCACGTCAGCCCCAGGGGTTTATGTCCCAGGAAGGCGAGGGTGCCCATCTGAGCGGAATTGGGAGGGGACGGCACCAGCTGGTCTCCCTCAGGGCCTTTGCCTCCCAGTGCTGCCCTGATGGCTGCTCCTGCACCACAGCCCCTGATGGCTGCTGCTAGTCCTAAATTCCTGGGTTTACTCCCAGCCCACATCTCCCACCCAGGCCTGAGGGTGCGGCCAGTGCCCTAGTCCTAACCACTACAGGAGTCATTCTGAGACCTGCTGGAGGCCATGGGGTCTTCCCAGTCCCCTCAATCAGCTGCTTCTGGGATCAGCAGGGCAGGGTGCTGCCAGTAAAGACTGCGGGGAGCACAGCCCAGCCGCCCAGACTGGGGGAAACTGGGGCAGAGCTTCCAGGTCTGTGGGGCGTGACCTCTCCCTAAGGCACTTCAGGCCTTGGGGCGCCCTCCACAGTGACCTTCAGAGAGGCTGCACCGGCTCGGAAGAACAGCGAGAAACCTCCCCATCACACTCTCCCTGGTCCTTGTGTCCCTGAGCCCACCCCTTCCCAACCCCCAGTGCCTGGAGAATCGAGAGACTGGCCGGGCAGCCTCTGGAGGGGCTCCAGGAGGCCAGGGGTCCTCAGGGCTAGGCCCGGAGCTCGGCCCAAAGCTGCTTTTGTGAAGCCTGTCTCAAATCCGGATTCAGCAGAGGACAAAAACCTCCCAGCCTTTGGGGTTTCCGGGCCTGTAAAGATGTGTGTGCCTCCCAGGCCACGCTGACGCAAGGGCAGGGACCAGGCCAGGCCTGGGTTGGGGATGGCTCTGCAACCCCAGAAGCTTCACCCAAAACTCCAAAGACGCCCAAAAGGCTGTGCTGCTGTGTGGAATGTGTATTATTTGTGAGCACGATGCGGCTTCTTCCTCATTTTGCAGAGCAACCTAAGTGGGCAGATGTACAAACCATGTGTGTTCGAAACCCCCGAGTCGGTGTGTGTGAGAATGCAGGCTTTCCCTTAGAAATAAAGTGGTGATTTGTGCTGTGTTCGAGTCGTCACTCTGCAGCAACCCCTCTCGGCACCCAGGGACAAGCAGGGGGCCCAGGCCGGGGTCAGCCCTTCTGCCCCAGTGCCCTCATGTGGCACTGCCATCCAGCCCTCTCTGCAGGCCCAGGCACTCAGGGGGGTCCGCCCAGGCCTCTGCTGGCTTCCTCTGCCTCGTGGAGGGAGGCAGACAGCCTGGAGCAAAGCAGGCACCGAGAGGCGGGCTTGCTCCAGGGCGGCAGGGCGGGCGGATTCAGGCCAGCACTGTCACCAGCTCTGCAGGGCCTTCCCTCCGTGGAGGGGCCGTCCCGCTCCCTTCCGCCTCCTGTGGCGCCCTCTCCACCCCACCCCATGGCCTATTCGATGCCCTTTTTAGGGGGTTAGGAAATACCACCTTGAACCCAGACCCCTTCCCTTGTCATTTCTCCTGCTCTGAGCTCAGCCCCAGCTGCTTTCTTCCTCATGTCTTGCTGCTTCTACCTGACGAGCCCATGAGTATTTGGTAGCAACTTCCCCCATTTGTCTTGCTGCCCAGGGGAGACATGGGGAAGGGAACCAGTGAGCCAGGAGGCGGCCCCTTGCAGGTGCTGCCGCTCTCCCTGGCCCCAACCCTGCGTCCTGGGTGTGTGAACGCTGTGGGCCCTGCCGTCTGGGATCCAGTGCCCTCTCCTCTGTCTGTGGCCCCACAACTGGGCCTGAGTCTCCAGCAACTCTGCTGGTGCATGTGGGGCCCGAGACTCCACTCCCTGAACGCGAGGGACCCCAGCCACCCGGGGCCCGAGACTCCACGCGCTGAACGCGAGGGACCCCGGCCACCCGGGCCCTTGGCCTCCTCCTGAGCTGTTGTCACGTGGAAACCAGGCAGGGGTCTGCTCCTCTCAGTGAAATTTCTTCTTGGAACCTAAACTAGGGACTCTCCATGTTTTTACTTAACTTCCACCTGGTGACTTTAGCCAAGCACTGGGGCTCCAAGTCAGGTGCTCCATTTCCAAATGATGCAGGCATCCTCCCGGGAGCACACCCTCCTAGCTTCGATCTTCCAGAACTGACAACTTGTTGCCAATAACTGGCTGACGTGAGTGTTGAACAAGACAAAACCCAATCCAGAGAGCACTGGGCTTTGTCCTGCCACCGCACCCCCCAGGCCCCAGGTCACAGACACCCGGCCTCCCAAGTGCTGGGGACGGAGCAGGGAGGCTGCCCCTCCTGCCCTCCCTCACCTTCCAGGGAGCAGACAGCAGCGTCAGTGTGAATGTGGCTCAGCCCATGTGCAGAGGGAGAGGATGCCTGGCTGGGCGTGCAGGCTGAAGTCCGTGGCCCAGGGAGGCTTCCAGAGAAGGTGACAGCTGAGTAAAGCCCTGAGGGGTGGGGACAAGAGCCGTGGCCCTCTGGGAGAGACTTCCAGGACGGGGGCCAGGGGAAGAAGGCTCGATGCCTCCTGGCTGGTGTGGGGGAGGAGGGGCAGGGGTGGCGGGCCAGGGTTGGGGGGTGAGGAGGCCTCATGGATCCTTCTGGAATGTCAGGCTTGTCTCTGAGGTGGGAACCAGTGGGAAGTGCTGAGCACAGGAGGCCCTAATCAGTTTCACCCTGGGACAGGCTCACCAGCCACTGCCTGGAGAGTGCACTGGCGCCGGCGGGGGTGGGGAGGATGGAGCATGGCGGCAGTGGGCTGTGAGCAGGGGAGGTGGAGGGCTCCGCTGTGCGGGGTCCCCGCAGGACTGCTGCATGCACAGCCTGAGAGAAGCAGCAGAGGCAAGGCTGACCCCCAGATGGGACTGCCCTTTCCGGACTTGCAAGGCTGCGAAGGAGCCGCTTGGAGGTGGTCGGTTTTGGACATGCTGGGTTTACCAGAGAGCGAGGAGGCCAGGGAGCCTGACTTAGAAACCCCAAACACAGACCCCAACAAGCAGCTAAAGAAAATGACACAAATTAAAGTTCACACTAGTCCGTTTGTGATGGAAAAACAGCAACTTCCTCACGTTATCCCAAGCCAGAGGATCATGCCTTGTCTTCAGACCTCAGCAGGGTAAAACCATGTTAACACCGGGAGCCCCAGTTTGTAGGACTCATTAAGATTTTATTATTTGGACTCCAGAACGAGTCAGGATGACCTGATAGTTTTGGTTTGCCTCAGGGTGTAATGTGTTTCTGTTTCATTCGATGACTAGAACAGTAGTTCTCAAACTCTGTGGTGGGTGAGAACTTGACCAAGTGACATGTGTTCACCGCCCGCCCCGACAGGTTCTGATTCAGGGGGGCTGCTGTGGACCCAGGGGTCACATTCTTAAGTGCCCCCCTTGGTTCTGATTCTGACAACCCACCCAGTGCTGCTGAGGACAGCTGGACTAGATGTGCAGTCAGCAGCGAGGACCCTGAGTCCGGGGATGGGTGAGGTCCCAGCTAGCAGGAGGGGTTGGGGGTCACCGGCATCTCCGGTGTTTAGAACCAACAGCCTAGAGGAGGGGACCAGGCAGAGGGGCTGGTCGTAGGTTGAGCCCTGGGCAGCCAAGCAGCTGGAGCCTGGGGAGGCGAAAGGGGACAGCAAAGGAGGCTGAGGGCTCCGAGGCTGTCCCCGCAGCTGGCAGTGCAGCCCAAGGCAGGGCCGGCTCGAGCAAGAGGAGGCTGAGGGCTGGCCAGGCCCACAGGCAGCATCCGGCTCTGGTGGGTCCTCACGTGGTTTTTGGCGTTGCCCACATTTGGGACCGTCCCTGAGGCTCACTGTAAGCTCCTGTGTGGGCTCTGGGACCCCATTTTCCTTTTCTGATGTTTACAAGCCTTCCAACACACTGGTCTTTCATTTTGGTAGGGACTGACGACAGACTCTAAAGACACCCTTTGCCCACCTCTAGAGTCTTAGCATTTCTTCCATTGACAGGATTTCCCCCCAGCGCCCCGTAGCCACCCTGCATCTCCCACACCAGGATTCACTGGGCCAGGACGTGGAAGGATAGACTCTTCTGAAGCAGCTCCACATTTCATTGTCTCCTCACCTAGCTGAGACCTCAAAACTTCCAGAACATTCTACTTGTTTCACCTAGTTTAATTTTAAAGATCTTGGACTTCGAATTCCAGGTGGCAGACTGCCAGTTTGGAGGGCAAGTTGACAGTCTTGACTAAAATGGAATGTGTGCAGAAGGTAAGATGAGCATGTTACACCCCCTTCTCCCCATCATAAGCAATGACCAAAAAGACCAATCGTTTAAAACAAAACAAAACAAAAACAGAATGGAAAACAAGAAGGTGCCAGCAGCTCAGGAAATGGTGGAAGCCAAGAAACAGAGGGTGACCCAAAGCCCCAGGCAGGCTGGACTGGACGTTTCCATATCGAACCCAGCACGCAACAGACAGATGACACAGTGCTCCTCGGACCCACGAGCAATTCAGAGTGGCCGCGCCTCCGCCAGGGCAGGCCCCACCTGCTCCAGGGCAAAGAACGCCATGGGGCTTCCTTCCTTCCCTGCACCTGCTCAGCAGTCTTTGTTTTCTCGTCTGTCCAATGGAGCTAACAGTAACACCTTTTGGGACTGTGAGGATTAAATGAGCCTGGGGTGGGCGTTGGGGGAGGTGGTGAGTGTGTGGGTGTGTGTGTGTGTGTATGTGTGTGTGAGAGAGAGAGAGAGCGAGAGAGAGAAAGAGAGAGAGAGCCGCCAGCCGTTCTGATGATAACATTCTCTGGGTCTACACCAGTGGCCCTTTCTGCCCGCATTTTTATTACAACATAGTCCTAACACTGCATTTCACCATCAGGCGCCTCCGTCCACTCCACTCCTGGGCATTCCTCCCAGCTGATTCGCCTGTCTTATCTGGGTCCCCTTTGGAAATGTGGGCTCCTCAGAGTATCTGGAGTCACCTCTAGAGGCCTGGTCCTTTGGGAGTGGGCAGGGCCCTGGGGAACCCTGCTGGCCTCCGGAAGCTGTTGGGGAGATACCCAGAGAAGCCTGACGGGCAGCAGCGCTGGGTACAGGGCGACAGGCCCGAGCCAGGAGGCCCTACCATGGGACCACAAGCGCCCATCCCAACCGATGACACTGCAGATGTGACCAAGGGCCAAGGGCACAGGTCAGATGCCCTGAGGTGGGCAGGGGCAGCTCAGGAGCCTGCAGGGGTTGGGGGACAGAAACGCAAGAGGGAAGTGGCGGCCCAGCCACTCCTGACAGCTGGGCCAGTGGGAGCGAGGCACAGACGTGGTGAGACGTCTACTGTATTTGTGCCGTTCCCAGTGATGCCCTGACGACCGCCTGTCACCACGGCCCTCCTGGGGCAGCAGATCACTAAGAGACAAGGACACAAGAAGTAGGGGGCTGCTGCTCCTGGCAAACCCGAGCTTCTCCTCACAGCTGCTGGAGGGCAGAGGTGTGCCCCAGGGCCCCGCCTGGAGGGAGGTGCCCAGGAGCCTACGAAAAGCACCAAACACCGGCCGGGCGCGGTGGCTCAAGCCTGTAATCCCAGCACTTTGGGAGGCCGAGGCGGGCGGATCACAAGGTCAGGAGATCGAGACCACAGTGAAACCCCGTCTCTACTAAAAATACAAAAAATTAGCCGGGCGCGGTGGCGGGCGCCTGTAGTCCCAGCTACTCGGGAGGCTGAGGCAGGAGAATGGCGGGAACCCGGGAGGCGGAGCTTGCAGTGAGCCGAGATCGCGCCACTGCACTCCAGCCTGGGCAACAGCGTGAGACTCCGTCTCAAAAAAAAAAAAAAAAAGAAAAGCACCAAACACCCACAGAAGACAATGACACCACGTGGGGCCAAGCCCGATGTCCTCCGTCACACACCATCGCCCAGCTTCCATGGGCTCTGCAAATTTAAGGGGAAAAAATGGGAAGCCATTTCTGAGAAAATCCACCCAGGACTCGCTCCATCTGCACACCGGGGCGCTCCAGTTGGAGAATGAGTGTCGCAAGGTTCCAGATTCAGGCTTTCGTGCCTTTGTGCGGCAGGGCAGCTGCGAGGCTGCATTAGGGTGTGGCTTTGATCCGGCTGCACCCTGGAACTGCCTGCAGAGCTTTGTAAGAACCCACCCCTGACCGGCCACCCCTGAGACTGACTTGGTCTTGGTCTGGGGTGGATCCGGACACGGAAATCTTTAAAAACTCCGCAGGTGATTCTGAAGGCAGTCATGGCCGAGAGCCACCAGGCAAGGGTCTGAGATTGTGGAACCTTCCACATTCCCCAGCTGGGGAACGAGAGGCCGGGGGCCCCGTTAGAGCTCTGCCAGCCTGGGAGAGGCTGAGCTGGCCCAGAACCGCATCCTGACTCCAAGCCCGGGGCTCCCTTCCCTGCTGCCAGAGCTGACCAAGTGGAGAGGGAGCCGCTGCTGCCAGAGCTGACCAAGTGGAGAGGGAGCCGCTGCTGCCAGAGCTGACCAAGTGGAGAGGGAGCCGCTGCTGCCAGAGCTGACCAAGTGGAGAGGGAGCCGCTGCTGCCAGAGCTGACCAAGTGGAGAGGGAGCCGCTGCTGCCAGAGCTGACCAAGTGGAGAGGGAGCCGCGGAGCCTGGAAAAGGCAGGTCTTCCTTTGAGGGTCTCATGGAAGGTGCCAGAACCCTCCCTCCTCCTGGCGTCCATTGCCCTACCTGCACTTCCTGCCTTGAGTCCACCAGGACTGCTGATGTCACACACTTTGTCCCTGCTCATAGCAGGCCCCCCAGGAGGGCCTTCTCCCCGATCCGGTCCTCACACAGCTCTCTAGTCCCATCCTCACCTGGCACAGCCACCCGGGAGGCCCAGCAACACCCTCTGGAACCTGGCTGACTGCGCCCACTCTCCACCCATGACCGTCGTGGGGCCGAGAGCTCCCTGCAAGTCCTCTTGACATCGCAGAACCACCCTGCAGGACTTGGTGGCCTAAAACAACATTTGTTTTGCTGAGGAACCTGTAGTTTGGCCAGGGCTTGGCAGGGGCGGCTCCTATCTGCTCCGCTTGGCACCACCAGGTCAGCCCAAAGGTTGGGGTGGGTCATCTGGAGCCTTGCTCACTGGCCACGGGTACGGCTGGTGCACGGCTGGGCACCTGGGCACCACTGCCTCCGTCTGATTTCGCCACATGGTCTCTTCAGCATGGAGGCTTCAAAGGAGCAATATTTTTTTTCTTTAATTGAGGTGAAATTCACAGAACGTAAAATTCACCATTTAAAATGAACAATTCGGTGGCATTTGGCACATCATGGTGTTGCGCAACCACCACTGCCAGAACATTCTCATCACCACGTTCCTCACCCCAGAAGGGAACCCCACACCCATTGGGCAGTTGCTCTTAACCTCTCCTCCGCCAGCTCCTGGTGCCAGCCCACCTGCTGTCTGTCCCTGCGGCGCTGGCCACCCTGCTGCTGAACGCACGTTCGCCTTGGCGGCTGGCTCCTTTCCCTTTGCACAACGCTTCCGAGGTTCCCGGGCTGCCGCTCGGGTCAGCACTTTCCTTCGTTCACGGCTGAACTGCAGGACTGCGCCAGGCTTTGTGGATCCCTCCACCCCGTGACAGACACTTGTGTCATTTCTACTTTGGACTGTCGTGAACGGGGCTGCCTGCAACCTGGGGGCGTGTGTGCGTCCTGCTCTCAGCTCTCTCGAGTGTGTGCCGAGCAGTGGCATTGCTGGGTCCCGTGGTAACTCCCTGTTGGATTTTTTGACAAGCTGGCAGAGGGTCTACCGCGGCGGCCGCCAGCGACACACAAGTGTCCCAGCCTCTCCACATCCTCGCTGTCACTTTCCGCTCTTTGGTTATCACCAACCTACTCATGTGAATGGCCAGACTTCTTACGCGTCAGCCTGTGTTCCCAAGGCTCATGTCGCCTGAGAGCGCCAGGTGGGCCTTCTCAAGCCACTTTCAGATGTGGCCTCATGGCCAGGAAGGTCACCTCCACCACATGCGCTCCTGCCCATGTCCAAGGGGAGAAGCTCCGCTTTTCCACAAGAGGAGCGCCAGAGAATTGAGGGGAAAAACGTTTAACAATCACGACATCTCCACGTTTCTCATTCGCTCTCTCAGACCAGTGCCACTCAACGTGTCATCTCGGGACAAGATAAGGAGCTTATACCAGAAGAGACATCAGCACCTGCCCCTGCGCCAGGACAGTCTTGTCAGCTGACCCAACTGCGCTGCCTCTAAGTCAGGGTCCTGGGACACAGCGGAAGGCCTGTGCCCCGCGGAGGTGGCGCTCTGAGCCTCCCCCAGGTTACACAGGGCCGGAAGGTTACACAGTTTGGGAGCCCCCCTTTAAGAAAAAGAGTAAAAATTCTGACTCCCAAATTAGGTACAAAATGGGAAAAGAATTCACAACAAATTACACGTTTTAAAGTCGACAAATCCCTAGATGTCTGCAGTTCACCCTCACTGGTGGTGACACATCTGTCACACTTTGTTCCTACATTGCCTGGCTGTGTCCTCTTTCATCACCCCTTCCCGTGATGATGATCTTGTAGTATCATGTAGGAATAGAAAGGTCCCTCAGTCTTTCCTCGAGTGTGGTTGATCTCTGTTTTGAATTATTGCTACTTTAGAAAAGTCTCTTTCATCTTCACAACTCTTATTGGCACAGTCATGGAAATGTTTAGAACTGTAGTCAAGTGTGGGGGAACTGTTCTCAAGTTTCTTTCATGTCTGAGCTGTAAGATTCTAGAACACGCCCAGCGTTCCTAAACTCATCTTTAATGCTCTGACAGGAGCGTGGTGCGCTTCTGACCGTGCAGCATCGTCGAGTGTGTTCCTGACAAGAGCGAACGTCTGTATCGAGCAGGTACTGATGAGAATCAAGTCTTCCTGGTTTACGTTCACACACCTGCTGGCGGGAAGAATTTTCCACAGACTTCCGGCTCCAACATATCAAGCCTCATCTCTCCTCCACAATCTGTACTCCCTGTTCCAGGTCCCGAAGGACACGTTCCTAGCACAATACAACCGTGGCCTTGCTCCTTCTGGTTACGACACCAGGTGTCAGGCGCGGACAAGAAGCATGTTCTTGAAGCCAGCCCTACCCCAGGATGACTGGCAATGACCTACTAAATGCAGAAGTGACTGTGAACCGCACAAGTGTATCCCACTAACCTCAAACGAATCGTGTCCCTAACTCTGCTTACCCTTTGCCAGATCCCAAAAGTACCATATGGCCTCGACATCACCCAACAGAAGAGGAAGTATGAAGGAAGGGAAGTTAGAATGGAAGGAGGGAACAGTTTTAACCAACTGCAGTTCAAGTATCTCACTTCTGCAAATGTTATAAAATCTTGGGAGCATGCAAACACATTGCCGAGGCCCAATCGCAAGTGAGGGGCCTCAAGCTAAGGCTTTGTCTCCCGGTAAATCCACGCCAGTGCCCCACCAAACTGTTGCTACCCCCTCACCCAACCTCACTCACTCCTTGCGACCCTGCTCCGTATGTCCCTGAGAACACAGAGCAGAAGGATCCCACTCCCGCTTGCTGGGCCTGTGCCCACACCTGCCACCCTGCGCTCTACGCCCCATCATGGCATCGATCCCAAATTTCCCCCTCGCTACGGGATCATTCCAACAGTATCAAAACATGCAGCGACTTCTCCTTATTCAAAAATAAACTCCCTCGCCCCCACATCCACTCTCCTGCCCGTTTGCTTCCATTGTAGCAAAACTGCTTAAAGAAGAGGTCCAGCTGGGCGGCCTTCCCAGTCTCCCTCCCCAGGAATCGGTCCCCAGCACCGGGACGGTTGGGGCCTGACCGGCAGCTCACGGAAGTGGCCACTCCCTGCTCCTCGAAGTGCTCCTTTCCTGCCTGGCTTCTGGGACTTCCGTCTGTCTCTTCCTGCTTTGCTGGCAGCTCCTTCTCAGTCTCCTCTGCAGGTTCTTCCAGCTCCCTGGATGGCGTCCCCAGGCACAGCCTCCATCCGTCTCTTCTACATTTACACTCCCTTCTTTGGTGTCCTTGGCCCAGCTTGTGGCTTTAAATACTAGCTGTATGCAGGTCACTCGAAACTCTGTATCTCATTTGTACACCGACATCCACAGCAGCCTCATTCACAGTAACCACCATACGGAAGCAGTCCCAGTGCCCACTGACAGAGGGCTGGGCAAGCACGTGTGTTCCATCATACGGGGCAGGAGCGTCCGCCTTAAGACGGACACGGACACATCTACCACGTGGATGAGCCCGGAGGACATCGTGTTGGGTGAAATCAGCCAGACACAGACAGACGAGTACTATGTGATTCTCCTTCCAGTTCTGGAGGTGGACACGGGCGATGGTTGCACCACACTATGAGACTGAATAATACTAAACTGTATACTTAAAGATGGTTCAGATGGCAAACTGCATGTTCTGTATGTTTTACTACCATAAACATTATTGGGGAAAAAATGCCCATCTCCAGCCAGGACCTCTCCACTGAGCCCTGGAACTGTGACACACACACACACACAGACACAGACACACACACAGACACACACACACACACACACACACACACACACACACACACACCCCTCTTCTAGCTGGGTGTCTTGTCTACACCTCAGCAGTCTGCTCTCATCCCACCCCCTTCACATGCCTGCCCGTCATTCAATAACGGCATATCTGTCTTTCCAGTGGCTCACACTCCAAACTAGAAATTGCCTACAGTTCCTCTCTTCTCTCACCCACACCCAGCCTGTCAGTGACTCCTGCTATCTCCACCCTCAAAAATCAGTCCAGGATGCGGCTCTTCTCGCCACCTCCCTGCACTGAACCTTCCTGCTGGTCTCTCGAACCAGCCAGCCGGTCCTCTGGTCTGCGTCCTCCCTCGCTCCCTGCAGGCTGTTCCTGGCACAGTGGCAGCCTGACTGAACCCCCAGGCGGCAGGCAGGGCCCTCCACGCCCATCACAGAGAAAGGCCCTCAGACCCTATGCTTCTCTCCCTGCTCCCTTCCTGCTGCGTACCGTGTATGCCTGTCACCCCCCTAATATTCTTTGCACTGCCCTTATTTTGTGCTCTCTGGCTGTAGGCTGTAGTTTGGGTCACCACCATATCCCCAGTGCCTGGGACGCAGCCTGGCATATAGCAGGTGTTGAATGAAGGTCACCCTAGCCAGTGGGCTGTGGGCTGGAAGATGCCCCTAATGGGCCTCCCACAGTGCAGACCCAGAGTTTACCTCGGGGTCTATGTCTTGGTCCCCACCCCACCCTCAAACTTGGGGACCTTGTCACACAGAGCGGATCCCTCTCCTCCTACTTTGGGACTCCCTCCTCTTCAGCTCCTCCTGGTGCTTGGTGGGCGTGGGCCTGAGGACTCCAGAGACACTCCCTGTCAGCGAGTTCTCCCATCGAACCCTGTGACGTGTCCCCCAGGCCCCTTCAGCTACACTCCTCACTGCAAGGATTGGTGGGGCTGCCTGGAAGAGGCGGCCAGGAGGGGAGCCCTAGGTGTGGGGTCCTTCCAGGTCAAAAACTCAAAAGGCCTTTTATTAGGTCCCGGGTCTGGGGGGCTCTCATTTGTCAACAATTCGATCACCTAACCCTGTGTGATGCCCCAGAGGGTGTGCAGTGGGAGGGCCAGGCCTGGGCCCAGCACGTACTCGGTGTCGCCCACCCTCCTGCTCCAGGCACTTTTTCCATCCCAGACTCTCCAGTGACAGGCAGGAAACACTCTTCTGTTTCTGTGTGAATTTGGACACAGCACTTAAGCCAAGGGCAAGGTGACGTTCCATGCATCCGCCCAGCCAGACATCTGGGTTGCTGGACGTCATACCACAGAAGCCTGGAGACGGGAGCTTCCGGGCTGACCTGATGAAGGGAGTGAATCTGACTGCTCTAGGTGCCTCCAAGTGGAATCACATGGGATCGAGGGAGAGTTGTTCGGGTGTTTGGCACACAGTAGGTGCTCAATGAACCAGGGTAACTTTTCCCAAGGTGTGCTGATTAAGAAAAGGTTTCTTGGTAACAAATAAGCTTGGTGTTGCCAGAGCCACCTTTCCCAGGGTTTTTAAATTTAAAAAAAGAACAAATATACATATATATATATATGTTTAGATGTGGGCTCTCAGGCTGTTGCCCACGCTGGAGTGCAGTGGCGCAATCCTAGCTCACTGCAGCCTCCAACTCCCGGGCTCAAGCGATCCTCCTACCTCCACCTCCCGAGTAGCTGGGACTATCAGGCATGTACCACCACCCCCTCCCCGCAGTGATTTAAAAAAATTTTTTTGCATCACATGCCACATGCAGGGTTTGAAAAGGAAAAAAATATGTATTTTTTCGTACAGATGAGGTCTCACCACGTGGCCTGGTCTTGAACTCCTGGACTCGAGGGATCCTCCCACCTTGGCCTCCCAAAGTGCTGGGATTATAAGCTCGAGCCACCGCCCTCAGCCTTCGGGAGTCTTAAACATGTGCTGTGCTGTGATGTGCCAGCTGCCTGCGTCTTCCACAGCAGCTCTGATCAAAACCAACACTCTATGTTGCATCTCAGAGACCTGAACTCCCTGAAACCCACTTTCCGAGAACAGTGAGGCGGGTTTCTGAAGACTTTGCCCCTCAATTCCCAGGAAGGGCTTCCATCATTCCCTTATTAAGCGTTTCAATTTTTCAATCAATGTTACACGTATAACTGTAGTCATAAATATAAGGCCTACTGTATTCCTATCTCCTATCCCAAAGAAAACCAATGTGAACTTTAAGCTTTTTCTTCCTCTTTTACCTCCGTACTTCTAAACAACACACTACTGTCAAGCTTTCAGCTTTGGACATCCTTTGTTGACTTCCTGCTAAGAACAAGAACTTGGCTGTCTTACCCTCTGCCACCAATACACAGGCACATTCTTTCCCTCTCCCAGTCTCCCACTGAGATCCAGCGTACATATTTACCAGAGCAATATTCACTAGTATTTGTGTTCACATTATTTGTATGTAAATATTATTCACAGCTGAGTCATGCAGGGTCTGCGGCTCCTCTTCCTGCGTATTTCTGGTAGGCATTAATACACTGTTATTATTTAATTATCTGTATCTATCTCTGATTCTTAGACCTTCTCCAAGCCCTCTGACAGGACCCAGTGCTCACAAGACATGGGGCCACCTTGCAGGCCTAGAGCTGTGCTGAGTCTCCCCCGAGTCCGCCCCGGGTCCCAAGGCTCCATGTCTTTCTCCAGTCGCTCCTCCCTCCCCTCCCTGGAGCCTTCCCACACGTAGTTGTGAGAATGGCTGCAGAGGAAGCCAGTTTTTGAGACTCCTGCAGGCCTCTCTTGAGTGTTTGTGGGACCCTCTCTCCTGGAGACCCTCTTCTTGGGGCTAGAGGGGCTGCTCACAGCTCCCTGAATGTGCTGCTGATGGCTCCCTTGAAGACCACGGCCCCCTCCCACCCATGGTTTCCTGTTTCTCCCATCACCCAGCAGGAAGGTTTCTCTTGTCTTCCCACCATCCCCTCTTCTTGCTGTGGATTTTTGTTGGCATAAAATCCTCTGTGAAGCAATCAGGAGGGAGCTGACGCAGACCCAGTTCCTGCGGACCAGTGGGCAGAGCACAGCCCACTGCTCCCTGCAGGCCTGCCTCACACCCGGGCCACCAAGGCCCTCTCTTGCCCTTTGCCCACATGCTTGTTCACCACCACCAGGCACTTTCATGACAACTATGTGGTCAATATCTCTGTCCTAAAAGTAGTGGGGACAGTTCCCACCCCTGGGCCTCGGCCCTGACCTGCCAAATGTTTTTTGTTTTTTTCTTTTTTCAGAGGGAGTCTCGCTCTGTCGCCCCAGGCTGGAGTGCAGTGGTGTGATCTCCGCTCACTGCAAGCTCTGCCACCTGGGTTCACGCCATTGTCTGGCCTCAGCCTCCCGAGTAGCTGGGACTGCAGGCGCCTGTCACCACACCGGCTAACTTTTTGTATTTTTAGTAGAGATGGGGTTTCACCATGGTCTTGATCTCCTGACCTCGTGATCCGCCCACCTCTGTCTCCCAAAGTGCTGGGATTACAGGCGTGACCCACTGCGCCCATCCTACCAAATGCTTTTTAAACATTTAAAAATGTAGTAAGTTCATCCTATACACTAAAGAGTGCCACAGCACACACCTCCCTCCAAGCCAGCCTTTGGGAGCCTTCGTCATCCATCCTGGAGGCCGTTCCTAGGGTGGGGTTCAGGTCTAGGGCATGCTGCCTTCCCTCAAGACTCAGCACCCGCTCCACTCACGCCTGGGGCCCTCAGGGCTGGGGCTCATTTTCTCATCTCCCCCAGTGTGTAACCTCCTGGCTGCTGGCACAGGGTTGGCCCTGCAGACCCACCTTTACCCCAAGGCCAGCCCCGCAGCTGCCCAGGGCAGAGGCCCCCAACAAAAAGCAAGGAAGTGGCTGTTTAGCCTGGACACTAACCGGACGAGTGCCCCCAAGTACTGCAGACGGACTCTGCACACAAGGCCCCCATCTCTTTCCAGCCCTGGCCAGGGAGATGGGTCAGTTTTCCCAGCAACCCAGGGGGCACTTAGGAGAATGGGTGAAACAAGGAAGCGAAACTTTCATACGATTGGTTTAATTTTTTTTTTTCAGCAGGAGAAAAAAGAATAAAGTTACAAGATTCTTTTAATATTTTCACAATGTTAAAACTAAAACTGAGCTCTAGGCTATGTGTGTAAGTAAATCTAGAACACAAAAGGGTTAAATAAGATTTTCTCTTTTAAAGATACAAGAATTTAAGCTTTCCTTACATTTAACAAACTTCACAGAACAGATACTGCAGGGGAACAAGCCCCACCCCCCACCCCCCCAGCTCTAAGTCAGGAAGCGAACATGGGCTTCGCTCCCCTGGGCCGGCTCCCCAGGGCTCCTTCCCACGGCTGCCTCCACGCAGCAGGCAGTGGGCAGGGCCTGGGGACGGCCGGGAAGGGAGCGCACAGCCTCTTCGGGACCAGAGCTTGGCGGAGGCCTAGGCGGGGCTGCCTCACTGAGGATGGCCCATATGGTGGCCAAGGGCTGTGGCTTGACAGCAGTGGTAAACGCTGGGCAGACCTGGCCCCTCTGCCCTGGGCTGCCCTAGAGCAAGACACCGGTCTGGGTCCTGAAGCAAGAATTAAGGCTGGGGATTTTGCAGCGGGTTCCACTCTGGTGGGTGGAGGGTGGGAAGAGCATGACTTCCTATTTCAGTACGTCGGATCAAAAAAATATTTGCAGTTGCAGGTGTTCAGCTGTTAATTTGCAGACAGAGTTGAACCATTTGTTGTTTTATAAAAGGAAAGTTGCTGGGTTAAACTATTCCAGTAGCCTATGTGTGGGCAGATCCACGCTGCCTCTGCAGGGGCCTCCTGCCCTCACCCACCTGGATCAGATGCGGACCTAGAACCACTGGGACCGCTCACCCTGCCTGGGCTTTCAAGAGAATCCTGATCCTGTCCACCCAGCCCCAGCCCCAGCCCCAGCCCCAGCCCCACCTGACTGGTAGTGATTTCCCAACATGGGGCAATGAGGCCCACCCCCACCCTTCCCCACCTGGCCTGAGCAGCTGCAGCTGCTGAACTCCTCTGTGAACATGAGGGGGCACAGGTGGAGAAATGCACCCTCAGGCCCTCACCCACCAGAGCAAATACCACTCTCGGAGCTGGGCCACAGCCACAAACCGCTGTTCTAGACAGATCCAAACCCACTGTCCCTGGGACGTATGCTGCCTTCCCTCACTAAACTTGCTATGTGGTAGATGTGGACTGGGTGTCCTTGGACTATGGGGCTGCATAGAAACGAGAATGGAGGCCACGGCATCATCCTCTTGGCCCCTGGAGGCACGGGCGGCTCCAGCTGGAAGGGGCAGAGCCCGTGGGCGGCAGCTTCCCTAGCTGCTCCCAGCACTTCTACTGATTCTTGTTGGCTATGAAATGTCTTTTTAAAAAACTCCCAATATAGAAATCTGGCTGCAGAGGCCAGTGTGCAGACCCGGCCACCGCACTGTGCTGCCATTTGCCGCATCTGGTCCGTGCCAGATCCCTGCACTGGCGAATGGCAGACCAGAGCCGGCGGGGACAGGGCACTCTGGCTGCTTCTCGTGGCCTTGGATCCTGTGTAGAAAAGGCGGGTCTCGTTCGTGGACTAGTCTTGAGTGGAACTAATTTTCAAAGTGAGGTTACTGTTTCTCTTCTTGTGTGATGAGTTTTTTCATAGCAAGTCAGGTAAAAAAATTTCCATAAGAATCTGTCCCCCACCCCCCATTTCCAGCTCTGTGGGAGAGTGAGGCCACCACCCAGCCCAGCCATGTGGCCAATCTCAGCAGCCTCCTGTGGCCAAGGCACACATGGCCATCAGGTATCCTGGCTACTGGGACTAAGGATAAGTGAAGAGGTGAAAGGCCGAACATTAAACAGAGTTTCTGGCAAAGCCATGTGCGTCGTGGGAACTTTAACACCAGCTTCTACTCCTCTATTAACTCAGAGTCTCCGTCTGGAACACTTTCCACTTAAGGCTTTTTATAAGTTTGACTCCAGCAGTGACAGGTATGTGTTGTTTTAAATCCACTAGCCATGCTCAAAAAAAAATATTCTTCATGTTTTAATTTTATACAATGGCTAGCAGGCACCTTAGTAACCAGCCAGAAATCAATTTCAACCACCATCAACCCCTAAACTACAGTACCAGGATGGCTGGCTAAAGAAAGGAAACGGACTGGCTGCAGTCTGACGCGTGCCCAGTACAAGGTGTCTGGCTGACTTTGTCCTAAATAAGGCTAACATTAGTGAACTAAGAACAGCGTCATGTGGTGGCCATGCCTGGCCTTCAGGAGCACCCCTCCCCGATGCGCTGGCAGGAGCGCCCCACTTTCCGGTCCAGCTTCACCATTTTCATGATGGCTTCCTCCCGGCCGCGGCCCATGTGGTCAAATGTGCAGTCGTGCTGCTCGGGAAGGCGATGTAACATACAGAACACATAACCTGCAGCAGTGGGAGAAGCAGAGGAAACAGAGTATTAGGGTGGCCTCCAAGTGCACAGAGCCTCACTATTGCCTTTGTCCAGAGGATGGAAGGGCATCCCAGTGGGTGGACAACAGTCACTGCAGGGGTTCCTGATGCAGCAGAGAGCTCACTCCAACACCCACACCCTGTAGCAAGAGGGTCAGCACTTCGCATTCCACAGCTGCTCAAGCCCGTCTGATGCCCTCCGAACTCACAAGCTGTGGCTGCTCAGAGGCTGCCCCTGCCTGGACCCTTGAGGGCAGAACCCTAAGTTGATGGCTGCAGTGAGACACAGCCCTCTCCTTGGAAATGAGTGGGCTCTGCGCCCCCGCCAGCACCACGCAGGCGGAAGAGCACAGGCTGTCAGCTCAGCACTTTGCTTGGCTCAGGAAAACTGTGATTTCCACCACAGGATGCCCACCATTTCTAGGAGGCAGGAGAAATGATTATGTCTTAAATGACATTCCACCTCCTGTACAGCCGGGGCTAGAGAGGATGGTGGGAGTGATCAAACCACAATCCACAAATGAGTGGGGGCTCTCAAAGGAAAGTGGATTATTTCTAGTGCTAGAAAAGGTATTAGATAGAAACAGAGGAAAGGACAGCAATGCTGGGCTCGAATTGCCATCTCCAAGGAACCTGAGACTTCTTTTTTTTTTTTTTTTTTTTTTGAGATGGAGTCTTGCTCTGTCACCCAGGCTGGAGTGCAGTGATCTCGGCTCACTGCAACCTCTGCCTCCCGGGTTTCACGCCATTCTCCTGCCTCAGTCTCCTGAGCAGCTGGGACTACAGGCGCCGGCCACCACGCCCGGCTAATTTTTTGTATTTTTAGTAGAGACGGGGTTTCACCGTGTTGGCCAGGATGGTCTCGATCTCCTGACCTTGTGATCTGCCTGCCTCGGCCTCCCAAAGTGCTGGGATTACAGGCATGAGCCACCGCGCCCGGCCAGAACCTGATACTTCTAACTTCATCAGGTAGGTGGGCAAGGTTGAGATCCCCACACTCAGGGCCTCCCAACTGTCCTTCCCTCCCAGAAGTGCACGATGCTGCAAGGCTCTTTTTGAAGCAGAGAAATCCGAAGGAGACACTGGTCTGGTAAATAAGAGAAAAAGACCAGTGATGAAAGATCAAGAGGCCTACCAAGCAGGGAGCTGGTACAGGTAACGTCACTCTGGGCCGGGAACAAGGAGGGGAGGGCTGCAGGGAGCCAGGAGCCAGGCTCAGAGAACACAGGGTGCACAGCTGCACCAGGGTGTCACCCATTCCCTCCCGCTTCCCAGGCAATTTCTAGAGCGGCTGATATGCATGTGGAGCACAGACGTCTGAGGTCCCCAGGGTCTGCCGGCTGTCTCTTTCAGGAACACTGGGGAGAACAAGATCAGGGCTAGGAAGACACCTGCCAGTGCTGGCTGGCTCCTCACCACCTTCTTATCCCATCAGCATTAACTCACCACACCTCTAGGCCCCGTGAGCCTAGATCAGGTTCACAGGAGCAAGCTTCTGGGTGAGTCCAGATCCATTCCTAAACCTGCTCCCCCTGTCTGCAGCAGGCATCCCACAGCAGCCTGCCCAGGCAAACACTCTCCTCACTTGTTTTCCAAGCCAACGGCAGCTCTTTTCAGACTTCTTTCTTTTAAGCCCTCATCCAGGCCATAAAGAACAGCCCTTGCAAACTGACTCATCCCTCCTCACATCAACTTCTTTTCAGAGATGGAGAGGCTGTGCTTTTAGAAGAGCAGCAAGCGCCCAAGCAAGGAAGAAGTGGCCAGGATGAACAACAGTTTCAACAGCCTTAAGATTTAAGATTAATATTCAATAGCCTTAACTTCTAAGATTAACTTCACCTATATTCCTCAGCCTGAAGGAAGGAGAGTGTGTGGTGTCCTCAATGGCTGGGGACCAACCAGCCTCAAGGATGTAGCCGGTGCTCACACCCTACTAGGAAGCCTGGAGCCCAGGCTGTGTGCAGGGGACATGTACACAGCCTGGGGGGCTGGGAGTGACCCAGCTGAGCTTGGGCCATCCATTGTGTGAGAAAACACATTATTAACTGCTTCCCAGGGAGAGCAGGGCAATATGTTTGACTCTAAATTGGGATTGGGTTTAAGGAAAAGAACAGAGATGAAATTTTTGTCTCCTGAGAAGCCAAGCTCCCACTTGGTCCAAAAGCAAAGTTAAGATTAATGAGCTCATGTGTTATATTTACTGATAAGTTCATTACTCGAAGATATTGGATACCAGTTGTCTTTCTCCTAAAGGATTTTGCAGCAGAGGCGTGGATGGCCTCAATATGCATCCTCCATCTAACAAGCAAAATCATCTTTTCGTAGCAAAGCCTACCTGGTGAGGGAGAACCTGCTGCCAGTCAGGGCTTAGGGTAGGGGCACCAGCAGGATGGCATCAGGATGTGTCTGCAGACATTTCTGTCACCAAGTCCTGACATATTTCTGTTCTTTCAGCATCTATAATAAGGGGTGGGTGGACCCCTGCTGCCCGTTCCCTTCCCTTTCTTCAAGATACTGGGATGATTCAGAAGGTCCCAGGGGCTCTCCTCTCCTTCTGATGAATGGTGCTGGCTGAATAAAAGCAGCAGGAAATGGATTACCACTAGAATTAACTTGGCTCCTGGCTCAGCTTAACACCTCATTAGTCAAAGACGGACTGGGGTGGAAGGCAAAGGCTGCATCTGGCCCCCCTTCTCCATGTTTGCTTAGCTTGCCTTCCGCCAGCTAGTGAGCAGCCAACTTGGTGGATGTGAGAGCCCCAGGCCTCTGGAAGAAGGAACAGGGAGTGACACCCATAGTAGCTACCCTGATATTCCCTTTACCGCCCAGGGAGTAGCTACCTGATATTCCCTTTACCCTCTATCACAGTAGCTACCCTGATATTCCCTCTACCAGCCCAAAACACCTTATTTCTCTGCCCAGGTTCTGTGTACCTGTTAGACACATCTTGACACTTGGCTTAGATTTCTTTTTTTTTTTTTTTTTGAGACAGGGTCTTGCTCTGTCACCAGGCTGGAGTGCTGTGGTGCGATCCTAGCTCACTGCAGCCTCAACCTTCTGGGCTCAAGAGGTCCTCCTGCCTCAGCCTCCCCAGTAGCTGTGACTACAAGCACACATCACCACACTTAGCTATTTTCTTATATTTTATTTTTGTAGAGACAAGGTCTCACTGTGTTGCCTAGGCTGGTCTCACACTCCCGGCTTCAAGCATTCCTCCCGGCTCGACTTCTCCAAGTGCTGGGATTGCTGGCATGAGAAGGCACCCTCTAATCCCAGCACTTTGAGAGGCCAAGGCAGGAGGAATGTTTTCAAAAATCCACACCCAGCCAGCTTGTATTTTTGAAAGGTAAAAACTATTAAACAGCAGATAGATTTTGGGAGCAGCGCTGGTAGTAATGAGAATATACGGTATTGTAATTCACTGGAGAAAAGTTTGGGGGAAACTCTGGAGGGCTAACTTCCCAAGTAGCTGCACTGAAGTTATTAGGTGGCATAAATTAAGCTCAATTCCTTCTCCTGTCAGATCATTCACTAGGAGGAAGTTATGTCTGGAACTTGTCCCAAATGCTGAGCAGGTATTATCTACTGACAGCAGCCAATGGTGAAATGCATTTTGGTGTCAGAAGGGGGTTGTCCTGGATACAGGGGATGGCGGGCAGAGGTGCGTGGGAGTGACTGGTGGATGGGATGAATCTTTATCCTCTTTTCTTGGTACTCACAGATGTTTCCAGAAACTGCTGCAAGCGTCATGACTTTGGGTTGCTCTCTGACTGAATTCTGGGATCCAAGCTGGGTATGGAGAGAGATGAGTCCAGGCTGCTACAGAAGACTGTTTTCCATAATTTCAATGATGAGCAGTTTTAGAGCACAGAGGATTTATAGTCGTGTTAGCTAGGCCAGCCTTGACACTTCCTCTACATCATTTGTTAGAAACCAATAAGGGCCTTTCCAGAGAGGGCCAAGGACAGGGGCCTCCAGAAGGGATGAAGACACTAAGGACACAGAACTGACCTGCTGAACTATGACAGCAGCTCTGGTATTATTACCCAGGGTATCATGTATTTCTTTTTTCCCCAGATTTTAAAAAGTTATATATTAAAATCAAAATCAGATAAAGTCACATATTCACAGCTGGCTGATCTTTGACAAGGTCAATGAGAACTTACACTGGGGAGAGGAAATCCCCTTCAATAAACGGTGCTCAGAGAATTGGCCTGCCACATGCAGAAGAGTGAGACTGGACCCCTATCTCTCACCACACATAAAAATCAGCTCAAAATGGACTCAAGACTTCAACTCAAGACCTGAAACTATAATAATACTACAAGAAAACCTCGGGAAAACTCTTATGGACATTGATCTAGGCAAATAATTTATGACTAAGACCTCAAAAGCACAGGCAACAAACACAAAAACAGACAAATGAGACTTAACTAACTAAAAGCTTCTGCACAGCAAAAGAAATGATCAACCGGGCAAAGAGAAAACCTGTCAAATGGGAAAAAATATCTGCAAACTATTCATCTGACAGAGGACTAATATCCAGAGTACATAAGGCACTCAACAGGAAAAAAAAATCCTATTAAAAATTAGGCAAAGGACATGAATAGACAATTATCAAAAGAAGATATACAGTAAACAGGTGTATGAAAAAAATACTCAACATCACTAATCATCAGAGAAATACAAATCAAAACCACAATGAGATGTATCATCTTACCCCAGTCACTATGGCTATTGTTACAAAGACAAAAAAAATAACAGATCCTAGTGAGGATGCAGAGAAGAGAGAACTCCCACTGTTGGTGGGAATGTAAACTAGGAAAGCCACTATAGAAACCAGTATGCAAATTTCTCAAAAAACTAAGAATTATCATTTGATCCAGCAATCCCACCACAGGATATCTACCCAAAGGAAAAAAAATCAATACATCAAAGGGATGCCTGCATTCGCATGTTTATTGTGGCACTATTCACAAAAGCAAAGATATGAAATCAACCTCAGTGTCCATCAAGGGATGAATGGATTAAAAAAATGTGGTATATATACACAAAGGAGTACTCTTCAGTCAAAAAGAATGAAATCATGTCAGTTGCAGCAACATGGATAGAACTGGAAGTCATTATCTTAAGTGAAATACACCAGGCACACAAAGGCAAATATCCCATGTTCTCACTTATATTCAGGAGCTAACTAATTTAAACACATGGAGGTAGAGAGTGAAAAGACACAGACTGGGAGGGTGAGTGTGGGGAGGGAGGTGGATGAAGAGAAGTGGACTAAAGGGTATAAACATATAGTAAGACAGAAGGAATAAATTCAATATTAGATAGTGGAGTAGGATGACTATACTTAGCAAAAATGTACTGTACTCGTGTGACAGACACCCTAACCCTGACCTGATCACATGCATTATATACATGAAACAGAATTTCTCATGTACCCCATAAATTTGTACAAATAAAAAAAATCAAATTCACTGACTCATTTACATACATGCATTCCCATATCTATATTTTCCTTATGGCCCTATTGTTCAGTAGCATGTAATTTTAAAAACATTTCAACAGATTTTTGCTTACTGTAGCTATATATCATTTGGTGCTTTGAAGGGATAAAGGACGATAAGGGATGGGGAATATGGTTAAAAGGATGCTCACCCCCCAAAAAGAGAGGGGGAGTCATGGCAAAGTGGTTGAAAATGTAATCTGCCTGCTAAATGTGGTTTAACCATATCCCTTTCCCCTGCCAAGTCACATGACTGGCTACCCTGCTCCTTTGAGCGCAGGATTACTGGATTTTCATGAAATACTGGTCCAGGAGGAAGCTGCAGAGCTTCCTTAAGGATACCTGAGTTGTGTTCAGTAAATCTGCACAAAACACTCAAGAACTTGTATGGGCGTCCCTTTGCTTTCTGGCACTGAAGAGCAATATGGGATGAGCCCTTGACTTCAAAGGGAGGGTGAAACAGCAGCTCTGCAGGCACTGTGCTCCATGACTCCACTTTCCATGGCCCTCTGGACTGAGGCCTCTCTGCCTGCCACCATCCTGGCTTCTTACAGGCTGCCCTTAGCATGGGAAGAAGGAGAGCAGGACTAGTGAGGCCCAACCATAGCAGGTAGTACCAGTCACCCCCTGTGATCTGAGGGGAAGGTCTCCCCAGGGTCTCCACCAGCTACACCCACCATCTGAGAAGACCTCCTTCAAGTGAGCAGACAGCATCGAGAGGGGGCACATGGAACTGGAACGGAAGAAGAGGATGCCTGTCCAGATAGTCACAGTGGCTGAACCACCTAAGGCTGTGATCCTGGGGCCCTGCCCAAGCCTGTGGCTGTGGACAGCAAGTGACGAGGGTAGAGCAATCACTTCCCTGACTGTCACTACCAAAGACACAAGATCATAGCAAAAGGCAAAAACACAATTCAAGACCTATCTAAAGCTCTGTCCTGAAAGAATCCCATGTGAATGAGAAATGCAGGAGGCAGTTTTCAGCTCACTCACCAGAAACAGAGAGGCAGGGGGGTAGGGACACCTCTCTCGGGAGAACAGGTATTTCAATGGAGGCCACTCGTAAAATATTAAACCAGCACATCTGGACTCAGCCCTCCTGATGCTCAGCCTCCTAAAGACCCATGTGCCACAGAAACCTGAAGATGCCCAACACCTAAAGGGCCTTAGAAACACATTCCCAGCAGAAAACGGAACTGAGGAGCATTTTCCCAAGACCCATAAAAATCTGACACGCAGAGCTCTAAAACTGCTCATTTGGCGGGAACCAAACTTCTAACATGACCCTACAGCTTTTAAAGCTAACATGTGAAGTGGATACAATTCATTCAGATCTCTCATCCACAGCTACACCTCACCTTTGTCTACACAGGGAGTAGGTGTGGGTGTTTTGAGACTAAACCTACGTGACTGAGAACAATCTGCACAAATGCCATCATTAGGCAAAGGTGCCACAACATCCAACACCTTGTTCTAAGTGCTGTGAAAATTGTAACAACATCTCACTCACTTATATACAAAAATCAACATCAATCAAAAGGAACACTCCAAGGTGTAACTCAACCTAGAAGGTGGGGCTGTGTTCTGCGTTCTTTACCTCTCGCAATGCTGGCAGGCTAGGCACGGAGGGCAGCTGAACCAAGTCAAGTAGCGTCAGCGGGTTCCCTTCCCCCAGTGGCCACAGGGAATGGCTGCTATAAGGGGCCTGGGGAGGCGGGTGGAGCAGGAGCTGGAGGGCAGAGGGAAGGAGCCCACCTTACATCCTGCCTGAGGTGAGGCCTCTACCCTTGGCTGAGGCCCCTGGACCCTACAGACCAGCATTTCCCTCCAATTCCTAAGAATTGGGTAGGTGTTAGAACTGTCCATTTACACAGAATTTCCTGAGGGAGACAAAGAAGGTGATGCTGAAAGTCACAAAAGTTGAGCCCTTGACATTTTGATTCAATCGGTGCCAGACAGAAATGTTGCTTATTGGCTTTATCTTGAAGTAAAAATAATTATTTCAAGTTGGCAAAACTGGGCAGCTCTGGATACTTTTGGACTATAATTAATTAAACATTTGCTTTCTTGCAGACCCCTTCACTTGGAAGCTCCCTCAAGTGGCTGTTTTATTACAGCCATAGACCAGGGAGGGCTGCAGCTCCAGCTGCTCAGGTGTTTTTACCTCATTTGCAAATGTTTTACACTTCCTTGCTCATTTAAATTTCAAATTGTCAAAAGTTGAAGGAGGACCTAAAAATACTGATGAGCCTTGGGGATGAGGTACTGTAACACGCTCTGCTGGTGTGCAGCCTGAGGTGGCAGCATGCTGCTGTCTGCACAGAGGCACCTGCTCCCTACCCCCCAGCCTGTGCTGGGGGCAGCACAGTGATGGGGCCCCGGCAGGTATATCTGGTTCTGTGGTAAATCAGAGACTATTCCTGTGGATGCACATGAGCTCCAGCAGATAGAAGCTACCAAGACCTCTCAAAGCATCCTGAGTTGACCCTCCAAATCTCAACTCATTAATAGGTACCACTTGGCATCTAAAGTGTCTATTTCAAAAATAAATGACAAATATCCCTGACTCATCTTCCTTAAATGATCAAGCAACCGTATTTTTTAAAAAATCATTTTTTTCCAGCAAAGTAACAACTGTTTAAAGCTCAGGACAGCTCACTGGCCTCACAGCTCATATGTAAGTACACGTGTTGGGTCAGGACAGCTCACTGGCCTCACAGCTCCTATGTAAGTACACGTTGGGAACAGCAGGTGGTTACAGGGAAGCTTGTTGTAAAGCATTAGCCATTTATACTCCCACCAGCAGCAATCTCTGGATTATACCACATCCGCTGACCTAATGCCCAAGGCAGAATTTGTAGCACAGAAATGTATTATATTAAAGGATCTAAATGCATTTTATTTCATCAGGCCAGGGTACAGGCAAAGCAGCTGCAGGTGTTTTGGGAATGGAACGCATCTGCTTTACATTCTCCTCCATCCCTGGCTTTGCATGGTAAGGGGAAAATCATTAGACTCCAACACACAGAACTGGATCCCAGCCTGCTGAGTTGGCTGACATAGTGCTCTGCTGGGCTGAGAAGAGAACCAGTGGATGGACAGAAGTCAGCTGCCCGGGGTGCTGGAACCAAACCCACCGTGAATCAGCAAGCTGGGCATCAGTCTGTCTGCTTTTCAAAGAGAAGGAAAACTTGCAATTTAGAAAAGCCCACGCTCCTCCTCAACAATTTCATAAGAAACACTAAATCATATCGAGACAGCTCTAGAACAGAAGCAATCATCTGCTTTCCTCCACATAAATTAAAATATCAGTTACATGCCAGCTAAATGTTAGAACCAAAAGCAGTATGATAGAGGCAAAGATACAAAAGCCTTGTGCAAAGAACTCATAAGGCAGCTGTGCACCGTCAGCGGTGATCGAGAGCCCTCCCTTGGCATGTGCCGTCACATCACTCTCAGAAAGCCGTCAGCAGTGCAGGCAAGAAAACTGTGCCACAGTCCAGCTTAACGAAGCTCCCCATGCAGTTTGTACACATGCCATTTTAAAAGTATAAAAAAATTCACCACTGTTCATGTCCTTTATTATTGTTTCTCCAGACAGCCCCATTCTTGCAAAAGCTCTAATTACCTCTTTCCTCTCTGTGGAGAATATCGGTTTCGTCCCAGTAATGTCTCCTTCTATCACCCAGCTCAGGCAGCTCTCACTTTACCTGACAGCCAGAGAACACGCCTCCCATCGCTCACTCTTGCCTCCATGTAGGAAAAGCTATTTTTGCAACCCAGGGGGTAGGGGGTTAGGAGGCCCATACCATGAAAGATATTGTGACTTATGAGAACTCTCCTCCAAGCAAGCCCTTCAATGCCCAGCATACGAGGAGACAGGGGCTGGCTGCAGGCTCATATGCTAGGCTGTTTTATCTGGAGATGAACATATATTTAAAAACTAAGAGAAAATGGCTCAAGGCAGTTTTTGTCACAAGAATAATGAAATGACTTGCTCTTTCAAACATCATTTCATTTCAGTAGCTGAAAGCAGGTGGCATTAACCACTTGGTACCTGGGGTAGTCTTTGGGGTCCAAAACCCCATAAGGAGGCACCTGCACTCCTGGCAGGCCCCTCCACCTCCTCCAGCCCCTACGCGGCTCTCAGGGGAAGAGTGCTGTGCTGGTAAGAAACTTCGGTTTTGGGAATGATCTTATTCTCCTTTCAGTAGGCTCCTGATTTGTTTGGCCTTCTCTTTCAGCATTTCCCAATCTTTTAAAACATTATCTTCTCAGACAGAGCAGTCTCCTAAAAAACCAGCTCCAAAGTTAAAGTAGAGATGACAAAAGAGGCTGCACACATTCTATCCAGGAGCTGCTGAGGACACAGCCTGGGCCCGTGGGGGTAACTCAGTTGCCAAGCTCCTGACACATGGCTCGCCACGGAGCTGTGGCCAGTTTAGCCTCCCTGAAGGCACCTTTGCAGGCAAGAGTCAGTTCATCCAAGGCACAGAATGTCTGAGTGGCAATGTGGTCAGGGGGCATCAGACTATAAATGCCATACATCTCTCTCCAGAGAAACACCTGGAAAAGAAAGGAACATTTTCCCCATCTTTCCCAACTGACCTTTCAATCAACACGCTGGGATCACAGGGTGTACACAGATAAGAAACTGGAATCAGGAGAGACCTGTAGCTTAGTCCCAACCCTGCTTCCACAGCAAGTCCCTTAACAGCTGAACTATACATTCTCTTTCACGGTAATACAGCACGGAGTGTGTGCTTTGGACCCCAAGTACTGAATTCAGGTTCCCGCTGCTCTGCTTTGACAGTTATGTCAGGTAAAGTGAGGGCTGCTTTGACATTACTGGCTCAGGGCAAGCCATTTAACCCTGAAGAACCTCAGCTGTGTCTACTATAAGATGGGGTTGTTATGGGCATAAAAGAACACCGTGCCTGTGACGCACCCGGCATGTGCTCGAGGAAGACTGGTTGGTCCTGGGATGATTCTTCAGAGTGTGGTCATCCCTTTTGCCATCTTGCCCTACCTGGTGCAGCTGACATGCTTGGCATTACGACTCAGACCGCCTTCCCCCATCATGTCTGTTCCTTCCTCCTCCATTCACACAGCCTTTTTTCTGCCCCATTTGCTTTTACCTCCCCATCTGGATTCTGGTTCCATTCTCCTTTGAGAAGTCACTGCTGACAAAAGAGAATGAACGTGGAAATCTTCCTCTGAACATATGATGTACAAGTTTCCTCTCTCCCCCTCCACAAGCCTGTTTTTACAGACTATAATGCATGCTAAGTGACAAGCTCAGTAAAAATTTCTGAAGATATGCAAATTTCAGAGAAATGTGAATTAAAAATACAAAGACTACACAGTGCAGGCTGGAAAGCACTCAGTGGTTAGGGACACCATGAAAGGGATACAGAAACTTTCCAAGGACATCAGGGAGGAGCTTCTCTGCCCTGGCAGAGGCATCTCCACAGGTACAGCTGAGTGTTCTGCAAGACTGTCACAAACAGAGGCAGAGCATGTGTTGCCCAGTTTGGTCGTGTACTGACTATTTGTTGAAAAGCCTCATGTCTACTTCCCCGAGTCTGTCAGGCCGGGGGCTGTGGTGAAAGGAAGAGCAGGAGAAAGGAATGGGCTGTAGACATTCTGCAAACAATCTACGTTTTCACCCAAACTGTGCCAGCGTTACATGCACTTGTTTTATGTGCTTGTGTTAAGAATGAAGTTTCTCTAAGGGCTTCTTGTTTTCACCACGATAACTCAAAAAGGTCATTCAGAGGAGTTAAAAGTACAAGCATGCTTTTGCCGTTTCCACAAAATCTGAACTGCAAAGTCACAAGTCCTACAATGTCTGCTGTCCACTGTTACAAGACTGTGTGGTGGGGGTGGGGGTGGGGACGGGCAGAGAAGCTGGCTTCTTGATTCTCCATAAAGTTAGTTTATTTACAAACAACTCCCATGAAGGGGAAGAGGCTTATTCAGTGTCAGAAAAATATTTTCTGCAGACATGAGTTCAAATCTGAAGTCAGACTGCACACTATAGTGAAAGCCCTACTGAATGGATAGCCCACTAAAGGACTCTACAAATCTCCTGTGTGGAAGGTATTAATAACCCCATAGCCCAGCTCCATTTCACTGGGGGTGTAGGAGAGGGGGCTCAGATATGACGACTTCACCTAATGGTTACAATTTGGGTATAAAAAACACCCCATGAATGGCTGGGCATGGTGGCTCATGTCTGTAATCCCAGCACTTTGTGGCACTGAGGCAGAAGGATCACTTGCAACCAGGAAGTCAAGGCTGCAGTGAGCCGTTATCGAGCCACTGCACTCTAGCCTGGGCAACAGACCAAGACTCTGTCTCAAAACAAAACAGAAAACAAAACACCCCATAAATGGAGCCTGAAAATCGCTAAATCTAATGACCCTTTTCAATTCTCACTTAGAAGCTCTAGAAAGCTGATTACTCCCGTGGGCTCTGTGACACCTGCTTACCTTGTTTTCCTTCTCTTTCTCTGATAGCTCTTCGTCTGCTGTCCTTGAAATATTAGCATTATTCAGTGCTGGACCTTCTTTCTGTCTTAATCCTACACTCTTCCTCAAGGTTAAAATTCTAACTATGTATGCTAACAATTTTGAAATTTCTCTCTCTGCCCCAGACCTCTCTTTGGAGCTCCCTATCTGTGAATTCAATTCTCTACTTGGCATCTCAGGTATTTCAGACTTGAGATGTCTAACATAGGACACTTGCTACTTCCTCACAAATCTGCTGCTTCTTCAGTGTCTCCCATTCTAAGAGAATAGGGCCACCATGCAGCCAGTGGCTCATGACACAAACCTGGAGTCATCACTGATATCTTCCTTACTGTTCACATTCAATTACCGAGTCCTGTGGATATGATTTCCAAAAATCAAATCCATTTACTTCTTGCCCTCTCTACTGCCACCACCTAGTCAAAGCCACCAGTATCTTTTTCCAAGGCTACTACAATAGCCTCCTTTAGGTGGCCGCCCCCACATCAAATCCACCTTCCTCAGGGCAGCCAACGTGATGAGATGATGAGATCCAGCCCTGTCTGTGATTACCATGCTCCTTTACTTAATGGTTCCCCACTGATTACAGTAAAAACTTCCTCACTGAAGCATGATCTCAACACTGGCTGCCGCTTCCCCTTGTGCCATTTATTCCTTTGCATTCTGTGTCCCAGACACACCAACTTCCAAATGAAATTCTTGGTTATTCAGGCCTTAGCTTCAATGACTTCCTCAGGAAGATCTTCCTGAACCCTCAGACTAGGTTAGGGCCCAGTTGGATGCTTTCAAGGCATCTTGAACTTTCCCTTCAATCACTAGTCACAATTTTAATTTAGTGTCATTTGTGGAATTTGTTCATTTAACTTGTCTCCTTGGCTAGATTTCATAAAATCAAGTACCATGCTTCTGTAATTTATCACATATCCTCTATCCCTAAAATACTGCTTGGTTCACTCAAAATATTTTGGTCAGGTAAAGGAATGACAGGTTAGGTACAGAAAGACTGTGTTCTCTGAACCTTAGGGAGCAAGCAAAGGCCAATCGGGTATTCAAGGGGCCAAATCCAATATCCTCACCTCAACCTCTACAGCATTTGTCTACTTTTCCATTTCTTGAAAAACTTCTATTTTTCGTCTTCTGTGATGTCACACTCCTTTCTTCCCACCTGACCAACTGCTGCTCCTTGGAATCCTTCATGGCTTCTCCTCTAAAATCACCCAGCATGACATCCTCCTGCATTTTCTCCTTTACGTAATTTCTTCCAGGTCCAAGTAGGGTATCAATGCTAATGCCTCTTGAACTTACATTTCCATCCATGAATTCCTCTCAAATCCAAATCCCGATATCCAATGGCCTAATTGACAAACACTTCTGACTAGAATAATGTTTGCTAGGAATCTCAACTGTACCATGTTCGAAACAACTCTTCATCTTTTTGACCTCTCCATTAGTTTATCTCCTCATCTTCTCTGCCTCAGTGAGTGGCAATATATCCACCCAGCTGCTGTTCGAGTCACACTCTGGGCTCATTCTTGATTCCTCTCTTCTCTTTACTTCTCACACTGGCTTTATTAGAGGTTTGGTTAGATCTAAACAACGTCCTGAATCGGCCCTGCATCTCTTCTCATGCGAATGTCCTGTGGCAGGAATAAGCTCCCCATGCTGATGGAAGAGAAAGGCAGCCAGCTGGGCTGGAGTGCGGTGAGGCCAACGGCTCCACCAGGCTGCTACAGCTCAGGCATGTTGCCTGCTTCTGCCTTTGCTGCACTCCAAGCCGTCTCCCTCCCAGCAGTTGGAAGGAATTTCTGGATTTTTTTTAAAAAATTACTGACCTGAGATATACTTGTTTTATAGTTGTTTATTCTTACTTTGCCTATTTAAAGGTAATACATGAATATAATAAAAATTCAAATTGCCTAAAATGATATACAGTAGAAAGTAAGTCTCCCATCCCATTCTCTCAGTTACCCTCTCCAGCAACCACCACCACTGCCTGTTTTTATGTATTCTTGAGAGCCCATGCATCAATGCATATACAAGCATGTGTTTCTCTCCCAGAGAAATATATTTTTTCTTTTTCTTTCTTTCTTTTTTTTTTTTAAATAGAGACAAGGTCTCACTATGTTACCCAGGTTGGTCTCCACTGCCTGAGCTCAACTGATACTCCCACCTCGGCCTCCCAAGTGCTAAGATTACAGGCATGAGCCACTGTGCCTGGCTCTCCAGGGGAATATTTTTAAAATTTAAGTCAGATCACTCCTTTGCTTAAAACCCTTCAATGCCTTCTCACTATGTTTACAATAATCAGATTATTTGCAAAGACATGCAAGCCCCTGACTGATCCCTGCTGCGTCTCCACTCTCCTCCTGCACTGTGCTCCGGCCAGGCTGGCCAGCTTTCTCTTCCTCAGATACACCAAGTTTGTTCCTCCCTCCAGGGCCTTTGTTCTGTCTAGGGCACTGCTCTCCCAGCTCTCTGAATGGCTGGCTCTCCCAGCTTTTATGTTCAGCTCAGCTTTCATGTCCTCCCAGGTGCTGGCCTCCCCCTTCCCTATTTGCGGCTCCCCCTTTCCCTTATCACTCTGTCATTTTATTACATCGTATCTCCAACTCCCATCAGAAATTACCTTGTTTATCTGTTCCCTTGCTTACTGCATCTCTCCCCCAAAGAATAAAAGCACCAAGAGGTCAGGGACTTTTGTCAGTTTTATTCCTTGCTCTTCCTCTACAACTCAATAAAGATGAACAGAATGAATAAATAATTTGAGTAAACATCTGACTCATTAAAAATAGAAAAATATTGCTTCTAGCAATAAGACAGAAAAACAGAAAAATATTACTTCTAGCAATATTTAATGCTAGTAACTGTGCCCCTCCCCGTCACAAGAGGACACCGTCACCATGCAGTTCATCCAGTTACCTGGGTGAACACAAGTGCACGGGCACAACTGAAAAATTACTGCTGTCTGGCTTGTGGTGTATCCCGTTTTTTGCAGTAGCACGTTTACTTTCCTAATAGTGCCTTTCTATTGCCGTTATTCACAGGAGCCTGCACTTGCTGCGCTCACTCTTAAGAGTAACCCAGAAACGTCCAAGATGGCACTGGATCCTCTCCTGGAACTGAAACTTTGCAGTTGCTCATAATTACAAATGAGTGGAGTACACACAATGCAGAACTGAATGTAACCACACAATTCCCACTGACATCCATTTCCTATTCCACCCTGGTATTTTGTCCAGTTACTCCAGATTCCATGGAAAATTAATCCTTAGTTCGAGGGAAGAGCAGTTTAATTGATGCAAGAGTATTAACATAAACCTAGCCCTTTAGTTTGTAAATCTGGGACCCCCACTTCCTGGGTGAATCTGGAACATACAGTGCAGAGCTCAGGGAAACAAATGTTACTGTGCGCTGACTCACAGCTGCCATGGTCCAAGAAAGAACAGCACTGAGTGTGTGGACAACAGTGGCTGGCTGTGCACAGCATGTGTCCTCGTGACCCTTAAGAGTCCTCAGGGCACAAACAGGTGGCTGCCAGCCTGTCTCCTGGACCCACAGGACCCATCTTCGCCTGTGGAAGCCACTGCCTGCCACCTCCCACCCTATGGCCTAGAGCGAAAGCAAGTATTTACTACTAATAAAGAAATCTAATATCGGCATGGAACACACTTATCCCTAGCTCCCTTGCGGCCCCAAGGTACTTTTCTGGAGGAGCCATCAGAGCAAATGAAGCAGGCCTGCCTTGGATCATGCAAAGATCTGTCTTCTGTGGATAGACAGTACTCCCCACAGGCCAGAGTCATCTGTCTTCCAGTCACCCACCCAGGCACTGTACATTTTAGCATGTGCACCAGTTGGTGTGGCCTGTGATCGTGAACAAGGAAGTATCCAAAGCAACATGGGACTTTCCCTGTAATCTTCTTTGGACTGTGTCACAGGCACTGTAATGGGGTACAGCAATACACTAGACAGTACAGGTGGCTCTAACTCTCATTTCCACAGGCAACAACAGAGAAAGGGAACACCCTTCAAATCTCAAGAGGAAATAAGCAGTGGCATCCTCAGGCGCTGGCAGCTGTGGCCAAACACCACTCTCAGGTCAATGCCAGTGGACTTCCCACACCCACCATCACACCTCCATTTTTGCTCCTCCTCCATTTCCAGACATTTCTAGTCCTTCTCTACTGTGTCTCTTTTCTCTCCAACACATGGATTTCTTTTTACTTGTCGTGACCATTTTTGTTTCTCAAAAAAGTAAAAGGAAACGGAAATCCACAGCTATGACTGCCTTAATACCTGCTCCACAGAGGAGGCAGCCTTCTGGACTGCAGGCTCAAGGGCAGGCCAAGCTTGGCAATGCTGGTAAGTGTCCACACCAAGCAACTCTTACGTGTGTACCTCTCATCTGTCTACACAGCTCACCAGAAATGTGTTCATTTCCTTTTTTCTTTCTTTCTTTCTTTCTTTCTTTTTTTTTTTTTTTTTTGAGACGGAGTCTCGCTCTGTCGCCCAGGCTGGAGTGCAGTGGCGCGATCTCGGCTCACTGCAAGCTCCGCCTCCCGGGTTCACGCCATTCTCCTGCCTCAGCCTCCCGAGTAGCTGGGACTACAGGCGCCCACAACCACGCCCGGCTAATTTTTTGTATTTTTAGTAGAGACGGGGTTTCACCGTGGTCTCGATCTCCTGACCTTGTGATCCGCCCGCCTCGGCCTCCCAAAGTGCTGGGATTACAGGCGTGAGCCACCGCGCCCGGCCTCTTTCTTTTTTTTAAATTGAGATGGAGTCTTGCTCTGTTGCCCAGGCTGGAGTGCAGTGGCTCACTGCAACCTCCAACTCCCAGATTCCAGTGATTCTCCTGCCTCAGCCTCCTGAGTAGCTGGGATTACAGGTGCACGTGCCACCACGCCTGGCTAATTTTTGTATTTTTAGTAGAGACAAGGTTTCACCATGTTGGTCAGGCTGGTCTCGAACTCCTGACCTCAGGTGATCCGCTCGCCTCGGCCTCCCAAAGTGTTGAGATTACAGGCGTAAGCCACTGCGCCCGGCCTCACGTGTTCATTTCTTAACTGAGCTCTGTCTAACCCTGAATTAGGGATGGGGATGCCTGCACAAAACACAGAGATGTAGAAAGGTGAGAAATTTTTTAGAGAAGCCAGTTGATCCAATTATTTTAGGCAGTTCTCCAATGAACTATAGGGCTAACGCATCCACCTTTTTCAGTTTTTTTTGCCTCTGAACTTTGCTGTAGCATTTCATGGTCAGTCTCAACTATCCAGATCTTAAGTCTGCTAGCTCCTTTTCCAAATAGTTAAGAGTGCCACCTCTCAGCACTTATTCCCAACTTATCCAGAGCTTGTTCCTTTTGAGTCTCTGGGAATGTACCACCTGTCACGCCCCTCATGGGTCCTGTCCCAGGAACCTTAGCTCGCTAAGCAACATGACTTTGAGAGACGGAACAGTTCTAGTGCCCCCTGACATAAGGCAGGTTGGTGAAAGCCAACAACCCATGAAAGCTTCATTCATAGGGATCTGGTTACTGGCAGATATACTGACCTCTAAGGCAGTCTTCTCCACGTCTGCCTTCCAAAAGATGGCAATGCTCTCCAAATGCAAATTCTCTTTTTGTAACACTGACTACAGTATCCACCAACACTAGAGTTTATGCTGGCACACAATCTTATTCAGGCTCGTGGCTGGCAACAAGATGGCAAAACGTGAAGTGGTGAGGCTTTTCTTAGTCTGCGTCTCCAGGCCCCAGCAGCTGAGGAGTAAGGGCTGTCATGTGATCTTATCAGGACTTTGGTCTGCTTAGGTAAAAAGCACTTTCCAGAAGCAGAAACAAACTTCATTGATATTGATCTTCTCAGAGTAAAGGTGCTATAGAAATCTCATCTAATAAATAAAGGATGCAGGCTCCAGTGTTGGGCTGTCAGTCCAGCAAGGGAAAGAAGCTATCAAGCTCAAGGAGTCAAAAATATTTATTGGTCACCTGTGCACTGTTTACAGAGCTCTATTCTAGGGACTGGGTGGAGGAGAAGGGAAAAAAAGAAGTCACTAGTTTCTGCCTTTTGAGATAGTTGGAGACACATGCAGAGAAAAATAGTTGAAGGTCACCAAGAGCAAAGCAAGATATCAACTGCAAATAAAATCAATATAATTCAGCGATGTGTAATAAATCGGGAGCACCAAGGGGAAGTCAACTCCAATAAGGGATCTTGGAGGAGGTAACTTTTCAAGGAACATGAGGATATGAATTAGCACTCAGGAGAACAGAATGTGCATGTCAACAGAATTAAATGCCACTGTGTCTCGTATTACCCAGGTGCAGCAGGAGACCAAAAGGTGGCCATGCTGTGGAGCCGGTTTTCCAGAAGCATCTGATCTAGATGTGGCATATGGGACACAACAAAACACAGTGCACTGGATGACTCATTACCCCATCTTAAGTGGTTCTCACAGTCAGGTGCATACATTTTTACCATTCAATAAAAAGCATCTCTGAAATGGGAAAGTGGTTAAGGAATGGGCTAAATTCTATATGGGTGAAAATATGGACAGTTAATGCTGTAGTCCTCTCCTCACTGTTTTGGGGACCCCATGGGCCAGCTTGGGGATATGAGAAAGGGGTGGGATTCTGGGAGCTCAAAAGAGCTGGGCTCAAATCCCAGGTGCTACCTTCGTATTTCTAAGCTTCAAAGCTTCAGTTTTCAACTCTGTAAAAAAGGAGGTACCATTTGTCCAACAATGCTCTTAAGAGTCAAATGATATAACTCAAGTACAGGTACCCAGGATATAGTAGCTGTTCAATACAGCTATTCCTCTTCTTCCTTCACCCAGAAGATCACAACTGCAAGATGCAGGGATCTCACAGTGTATTCAAGTGTCTATTAAAGTATCACCACACACCAGGCACTGCAGTAAGAGCCGAGAACCGCAGAAGAGTATCGCTAAGTGCTCATGGTCTGGAGAACGGACAGACATGTAAACAGATAATTTCAATATGCTCTGAGACATGTATTATAAACAGAGGCCAATCATGGACTCCACAAAAGAGAAGACTGTTGAGTTGTCTCAGAGGAGATCACCAGATGAAAGATTTTGTTAAAAAAGACAACAGGTTTTGTGAGGGCCTCAGCTGAGAAAAACTGTGGAGACAAACACTGAGCCCAGCCCGGCAATCCTGTTTCTGACCCTGTCCTTGATGCTCCAATATCAGTTCTGTGGTCTCAAGAATGAATTTGTTACTGGCGGAGCTGGGATGCTGGAAAGTTCACACCACAGTGCTCAAATCTGTGAATAGGTTTGAAGAAGAGGATTTGTGACAGATTGCTCTGGAGGGCAGAGTGAGGGGAATGAGTATGTGGTCTAGTGGGAGGCCAGTTTAAGCTGAGTAGAGGAAGCATCTAGTCAATCTAAGCTGCCCAGCAACAGGAGATGCCATACTCCCTCCATGCAGATGTACACAGTGGGGCTCCTGCCAGGAAACTGCTGATGATGGGGTTTATGCAGCGCCAGTTTACGGGTCTGGACTGGCACCGGATGGATGGCTTCTAATATCCCTTAATTGCTTGGATTATATGTCAAGGAATGGCAGGTTTGTTATGCAGGAATCAGAGACTAGTGTGGTTACACACAGTAGGTCTGTGACCTCCGAAGAACCCATATATTTTGTTTTCTATGAGACAGGGTCTCACTCTGTTACCTTGTCTGGAGTGTAGGGACATGATTACAGCTCACTGCAGTCTCAAATTCCTAGGTTCAAGCAATTCCTCTGCCTCAGATTCTGAGTAGTTAGGACTATAGCACATGCCACTACACTAGGCTAATTTTATTTTTTTGTAGAGATGGATTTTTGCTATGTTGTCCAGGCTGGTGTTGAACTCCTGGCTTCAAGCAATCCTCCCACATTGGCTCCCAAAGTGTTGGGATTACAGGTGTGAGCTACCACACCTGGCTCACAGAACCCATCTTATTCATGTCCAAGTACTAACAAAAACACAGGTTTTATTCGTGCAAATACACCCTTCCCCAAAGTTGAATTATTTAATTAAACTCATAAGCATACCAAATAATTTTAATTCAAGCAAGCAAGCACACTACCCTATCTGACAGTATATATGTCTAGTCTGATTTATTTTCCTCCTCTACCAATTTTTAGTGGTAAAGGGGGAAACAATCCATCTGGATCTTATTCGTTCAGCCATAATTCACTGGGAAATCCTGAGGCTGCACGTGTACCCTGGACCTCAAGAATTTACATGGCTACTGGCCCAGAAATATTCCCAGTCAGCTGTGGTTGGGTCTGCCTTCAAACACTATTCCAAAAAGGCTTTCCGCTAATCATAACCAGCAGGCTCATGAGAACACCACATTTCTTGGACTTTCAATTTTTTCTTGTACATTATTGGTCACCACTGACTGGACAGCCACTACAGGCCACATACTCCAATAGGGGCTGTGGTAAGTTACAGAGCCATCATGTACTCGTGCCTGCTGAGGATTTTTTGTCTGGCAGGGAAGGGGAGAACAGTGGGAGGAAGGCATGTGTTATACACCCACAAGGTATAAATCTCTGAGAGAGAATGGAAGTGACTGGAACTGATATGAAACCTCATTGATGTGGGTACTACTCATTTGCAATTTCCAGTAATTCTCTTTGGTTCTAAATTACCTTGGTGTTTCCTATGAACAAATGAATCTATTAAATGTACAGGTAGTATGGTCTAACTTGGGGGTACATTCAAATTACCTAAAGAACTGCATTTTTACTCTCTAAAGAAGAACTCTAAAGTGCTGGGCTGAGGCCCACACTTCTTAGAAGTACTTCTTAAGAGGGAATCACAAACCCAGAGGAAGAAAAGAAATAACCAATATCAGAGTAGAACTAAATGAAATTGAAACAAACAAAAAAAATTACAAAAGATAAATGAAACAAAAAGCTGTTTTTTTGAAAAGCTAAATAAAATTGATAGACCATTAGCAAGATTAACCAAGAAAAGAAGACAGAAAATCCAAATAAGCTCAATAAGAAATGAAACAGGAGAGACTGCAACGGACACCACAGAAATACAGAGGATCAATCAAGGCTACTATGAACACCATTAGGCACATAAACTAGAAAAACCTAGACGAGATGATTAAATTCCTGGAAAGACACAACCCTCCTAGCTTAAATCAGGAAGAATTAGATACCCTGAATAGACCAATAGCAAGCAGTAAGACTGAAATGCTAATTAAAAATATATCAACAAAAAAGGTCCAGGACCAGACAGATTCACAGCAGAATTCTACCAGACATTCAAAGAAGAATTGGTACTAATCCTATTGACACTATTTCACAAGATAGAGAAAGAGGAAACCCTCCCCGAATCATTCTATGAAGCCAGTACCACCCTAATACCAAAACCAGGAAAGGACATAACCAAAAAAGAAAACTACAGACCAATATCCCTGATGAACATAGATGCTAAAATCCTTAACAAAATATTAGCTAACCAAATCCAACGACATATCAAAAAGACAATCCACCATGATCGAGTGGGTTTCATACCAAGGATGCAGGGATGGTTTAACATACTCAAGTCAATAAATGGGATATACCACACAAACAGAATTAAAAACAAAAATCACATGATCATCTCAGCAGATGCAGAAAAAGCATTCAACAAAATCCAGCATCAGTTTATGATTAAAACTCTTACAAAAATCAGCATAGAAGGAATACAGCTCAATATAATAAAAGCCATCTTATGACAAGCCCACAGCCAACATAATATTGAATGGGTAAAAGTCGAAAGCATTCCCTCTGAGAACTGTAACAAGACAAGGATGCCCGCTCTCACCACTCCTCTTCAACATAGTACTGGAAGTCCTAGAAAGAGCAATCAGACAAGAGAAAGAAATAAAGGGCATCCAAATCGTTAAAGAAGAAGTCAAACTGTCACTGTTTGCTGATGGATGATATGGTTGTTCACCTAGAAAACTCTAAAGACTCCTCTAGAAAGCTCCTAGAACTGATTAAATAAATCAGCAAAGTTTCTGGATATAAAATTAATGTACACAAATCAGTAGCTCTCAACTCAAGAACTCAACTGCTTTTACAATAGCTGCAAAAACAAAACAAAACAAAACAAAACACACCAAAATGAAAACTTAGGAATACACCTAACCAAGGAGATGAAAGACCTCTACAAGGAAAACTACAAACACTGCTGAAAGAAATCATAGACAACACAAACAAATGGAAACACATCCCATGCTCATAGATAGGTAGAATCAATATTGTGAAAATGACCATACTGCCAAAAGCAATCTACAAATGCAGTGCAATTCTCATCAAAGTACCACCATCATTCTTCACAGAACTAGAAAGACAATCCTAAAATTCACATGGATACCCCCACAAAAAAAAAAAAAAAAAAAAGCCCACATATGCAAAGCAAGTCTAAGTAAAAAGAACAAATCCTGAGGCATCACATTATCTGACTTCAAACTAAACTATAAGGCCAGAGTCACCAAAACAGCATAGTAATGGCATAACAAAAGGCACACAGACCAATGGAAAATAACAGAGAATCTACAAATAAACCCGAACACTTACAGTCAACTGATCCTTGACAAAACAAAAACAAAAAGTGGGGAAAGGACACCCTTTTCAACAAATGGTGCTAGGATAATTGACTAGCCACACGTAGGAGAATAAAACTGGATCTTCATCTCTCACCTTATACAAAAATCAACTCAAGACAGATTACAGACTTAAATCCAATACCTAAAACTATAAAAATTCTAGAAGATAACATTGGAAAAACCCTTCTAGACATTGGCTTAGGCAAGGATTTCATGACCAAGCACCCAAAAGCAAATGAAATAAAAACAAAAATAAACTGCTGGGACTTAAACTAAAGAGCTTTTGCACAGCAAAAGGAACAGTCACCAGAGTAAACAGACAACTCACAGAGTGGGAGAAAACCTTCACAATCTATACATCTGACAAAGGACTAACGTCCAGAATCTACAATGAACTCAAACAAATCAACAAGAAAAAAATCCCATCAAAAAATGGGCTAAGAACAAAACAGAAAATTCTCAAAACAAGATAAACAAATGGCCAAACATATGAAAAAATTCTCAACATCATTAAATGATTAGGGAAGGGCAAATCAAAACCACAATGCAATACTACCTTACTCCTGCAAAAATGATCATAATCAAAAAAATCAAAAAATAATAGATGTCGGTGTGCATGTGGTAAACAGGGAACACTTTTACACTGCTGGTGGTACAACCACTATGGAAAACAGTGTGGAGATTCCTTAAAGAACTAAAAGTAAAACTACCATTGATCCGGCAATCCCACTACTGGGTATCTACCCAGAGGAAAAGGAGTCATTATACAAAAAAGATACTTGCACACAGATGTTTATAGTAGCACAATTTGCAACTGCAAAAACATGGAACCAATCCAAATGCCCATCGATCAATAAGCGGATAAAGAAACTGTGGTGTGTATGTATATATATGTGTGTGTATACATATGATGGAATACTACTCAGCCATAAAAAGGAATGAATTAATGGCATTTGCAGCAACCTGGATGAGACTGGAGACTATTATTCTAAGTGAAGTAACTCAGGACATCGGATGTTCTCACTCCTAAGAGGGAGCTAAGCTATGAGGATGCAAAGGGATAGGAACGACACAATGGACTTCGGAGACTCAGGGGGAAAGACTGGGAAGGGGGTGAGGAATAAAACACTATAAATAAGATGCAGTGTATATTGCCTGGGTGATAGGTGCACCAAAATCTCACAAATTACCATTAAAGAACTTACTCATGTAAACAAACAACATCTGTTCCCCAGTAGCCTATGGAAATAAAAACTTAAAAAAAGGGGAATTACAGGAAGAATCTATTAGGGTGACTAACAGTACCTAGTAGCAGGTATTTGCATACAATGTGCTTAACATAAATTGGTTTTAACTACACATTAAAGGCTTTGGAAAGGACATGTCTTTGGTAAAACTTCATGAGTAATTTATTATTAATCTGAAAGAAAACATTTTTAAAAATCCGATTATTTTGACTACTAACTACTTTGCGCGTGTGTGTGTGTGTGTGTGTGTGTGTGTGTGTGTGTGTGTTTGCCGTAACTGGCCTTACTTGGTGGTTTTACTGCTGGTTTTACTGCAAAGGCTCCATACAGGGTCCCCAAGTCCTGGGCAAGGTTTTAGAAACTGAACTAACAAGAAGAAGTTAACAGAGTCTGGTGAATTGGGAAGAAAGACCAAGAAATATGGGTACTTCAGAAGAGATATTCTGGGTTCAATGGAGAATACAGGGCAGGAAGATGTGACAGGGAGGTGCAGTGAGTGTGCCTGAAACCTAAGCTGAAGGAAGGGAGGAGAAGGTACTGGCATGAGGGGTCCCTGGGCAGAAACTCTTCAGCAGGCCTTGAAGTTTAGTACATGGAATACCACTATTTAGCACACAGGTGTGATATGAGGTGAGGGACCACCTTTCCGATCTTGGTTTTCTCATTTATTACAAAAAAACAAAAAAAAAAGGAGATGAGACTAAATGATTACTAAGGCTCCTTCTAATTCCGGTGGTGTGTGTTTCTATTATCTACACACAAATTTTCATGATTTAGCCTTTAATTCAAACAAAGCATTTCTAACCATCTCTCAGTGTGGCTTGCTTTCATAAACTCAAGTGAGTACAGCCCAGGACAGCTATCTGGGGTGTTTCTTATGATACTGGTTTAAAATAAGAGGGCCAAGCTCAGGGTGCAGGTTTTTACCACTCTAGCTAGACACACACGTGACATATGACTAACAACACAGGAATATGCTTCATCTGCAAACAGAAAAGAGTCTATGGGATGGCAAAACTCTTTAAAACACAGCTTTGTTGACCAATTATAGGCTACATGGTAGCCTACCATGAGTTAAATCATCATCTGTTTTTGGTGAACATATTTGAACATTTCCCATGTTTTCCTAGAATGTGTTAATCAACTACAACCTGTGGGGGGCAGCTATGAAAAATCTATAGCTGAATCATACTTAGTGATGAAATGCAATGTTTTCTACCTAAGATCAAGGAAAATGCAAGATGACTCAACACTTCTATTCAACATCATGCTGGAGGTGCAATAAAGCAAGAAAAAGAAAAGGCATACAGATTGGAAAGGAGTAAAACTGTATTTGCAGATGACATGATCATGGATGTAGAAAATCCTAAAGAATTGAGAGCTAACAAGTTAAATTTAGCAAGACTGCAGTAAAAAAAAAAAAAAAAAAAAAAAAAAAAAAAAAAGATATAAGATTGTATTTCTAAGTGGTAGCAAAAAAAAAAAAATCTAAAAATAAAACTTTTAAATTCCACTCACAATATCATCACAAACTAAAATATTTAGGAATAAATTTAACAAGATATGCATTGAAAATTTAAAATGTGGCCGAGAAATTAAACACCTAAATAAAGAATTACAATATTAAGATGGCAATTCTGTGAATCTTTTTGCAACATGGTTAAAATTTTAAAGTGGGAACAGACTCTTCATAAAAGAAGATACTATGAGTGACCAAAGAACATATAAAAAATATGTTCAACATCATTGGTCATTAGGGAAATACAAATTAATATACCATAAGATACTACTACACAGCCACTAGAATACCTAAAGTTAAAAAGGCTGACAATATTAAATGCTGGCAAGAATAGGAAGAAACTGGAACCCTAATGCATTGCTAATGGGAATATAAAATGGTATAAGCTTGGAAAAGATCTTGGAAGTTTCTTAAAATGTTAAAGGCACACTTACCATTTAACCTAGCAATTCCATGCCTATGTATATACCCAAGAGAAATTAAAACACATGTCCACACAAGACTTGAGAACAAATGCAGCTGTATTCATAATGGCCCCTAACTGGCAACAACCCAAGTGTATGTCAACTGGCAAATGGATAAACACATGTGGTATATCCATACAATGAAATACTACTCAGCATAAAGAGGAATGAACTACTGATATATAATATGGATGAATTTCAAAAACAATATACCATGTAGATAAAAGACTACAGACTGTATGAATCCATTGATAATAAAATCCTAGAAAAGATGAAACTATAGCAACAGAAAGCAGATCTTAAGTGGTTGGCTGGGGTGGAAGAGAATAGGGATCGACTAAAAAGGGGCATGAGGGAACTTTTTGGGACGACGGAGGTATTGTACAACTGAATTTGGTGAGGGCTGTACAACTTACACAGATCTATTAAAACTCATTCAACTTCTGAAAAAAGATTTTAAAAAGAAATAAAAAATGTAATAAGAACTAAAAAATCAGGGTCTGAAACAAGATTAAAGAAAAAAAGTAATAAAACTCATTCAACTGTAAAATGGATGAATTTTATGGTATGTAAATTATTTCTCAAAAAGCTGTTTTAAAAACTTTACTAAACAAAGAATTAACTAAAACTGTTTACTACTGGAACTAAAATAAAAGACACTAATAATTCACTTCCTTTTATAATAATCTTTCTTCCCATAAAAAAAGGTATTCTAAGCAGGATAACCTATCAAATAGCTTTGGGAACATTATTTTTTTTATTTTTTTATTTTTTGAGACAGAGTCTCCCTCTGTCACCCAGGCTGGAGTGCAGTGGCTGGATCTCAGCTCACTGCAAGCTCCGCCTCCCGGGTTTATGCCATTCTCCTGCCTCAGCCTCCTGAGTAGCTGGGACTACAGGCGGCCGCCACCTCGCCCGGCTACTTTTTGGATTTTTTAGTAGAGATGGGGTTTCACCGTGTCAGCCAGAATGGTCTCGATCTCCTGACCTCGTGATCCGCCCGCCTCGGCCTCCCAAAGTGCTGGGATTACAGGCTTGAGCCACCGCGCCCGGCTGGGAACATTATTATTGTGCTGTTACTGCCACTAAGATTAGATTATAAAGTAGCTGCAGGTCTGCTAAAAAGATGGAGACTTATCTCATGCCATGGGATAAGGGTCTTCTGCCATACCTGTCAGTAAGGGATGGGTGCGGATGTGACACAGGCTGCAATGAATGTGCCCTGCACATTTGGTCTTGTAAGAAGAGCTCAGTCTTTGATACTCCTTTGCTTAGGGAGGGGGAGTTCCTCATGTTTCTGACATCTCTCTACAGCCCTGTCAAAGGACATATGGTAGGCTGGGTCTCTGGGACAGTACTGCACTAATGGGCTAAATACATGGAGTTCGTGTTCAGTAAAAGGTTTCATTTGTTTTGTTCTAACATCTCAAGTTGCAATTTGCAGAGAAGCAGCAGAGGGACTAATCTATTTGGTTTTAGACTGGAACACTTACACATCAAAGATTAAATGAGGAATACAGATAGCATACTTATGCTTAGGTGAAAAGTAGAGTGAGAGTGAAGGGAAGAATATAGCAAAGGAAGAAAATTTTCTCAGAATTTGCCTCAAGATGTCTAATTACCCTTAGCTCTCACATATATAATAACTCCCATCAAAAGGTTGTGGAACTTTTTTTCCTTTTGGGAGGATGGATGGGACACCTCCTTGTCTTGAGTCACACATAACATACACCCCAATTGTTGCTGTCTTAGGAGTACCGGAGAAGCTTTAGTCTTTTGTCACCCAGACTCAGCGTATAAATAGGACTTCCTGAAGGCTGGGGTCTTTTGCTGAACCATGCTCTATCCCTACAACTCATGGTAGAGCACGGACGCTCCACACAACAGCAATAATGATAACACTTCACCAGTCAAATCGGTTTTGGTCATAATAAAAGATCTCAGGTGTTTTTCTGCATAGCAGGGTTTTCTGGTGGATCTACGCTAGAACACTGTCAACAGAATAAGGCTTTTTAAAAGAACATATTGCCTCACTTTCTTTTAGAGACATAGGACAGAATGCCAAATGTTCCTGACAGGTTCACACTTGGATGAGGATTAAAATTAAGGCACAGACGCGTGGGCTGATTTCAGATGCTGGTGAAATGGATCAGCCTGGTAACTGCATGTCCCCATGTGTCCTAATCACTGCAGCTCCTTGCTCCACTCAAGACCTTATGGATATCACTGTTCACTTTGCAGTCCCTGCAGTGGCAGCAACAGTTGTGACACATGCACATTCCTTTTCACTCAATCAGTTCACATTCTCTCTAGATCATTCCCTTAAAAAGATTCAACAACCTCCATGGCTTTCCAACATGTTGAATGTTTCTAAAAGTCATTAGATCATGTTGATTGTATTCAAAACTACTGACAGCTTCTCACTATAAACTAACATCCAAACTCCTCAGCCTGGAATCTGGAATCCTTTTCCTCCCTTTCTAACAGTCTGTCCTCATTTGACCCCAAGACTTCAGCCAGCTGAACAGAGGTCATCTCCTAAACATCAGCTTTGCCCAAGCATCCCCTCATTTCCCATATGTGAGTCCCAACTTTCCTTTAAAGCCCCAATTGTAAAAGCTTGTCCAGAATCTTGAGTTGGAATTAATCTCTCCCTCTCCATATCACTATAACATAGGCTTATACCTTGAGAAATGCTTATGGTAGGCTGTTCCAGGTGTCAGTTATTTTATGTATGTCTGCCTTCCTTTTGGAAGTCCAGCAAATACCTACTTGAGTGCACATTAAAATCACCTTGGGGGTCCGTGGAGAAGTGGCTGATTCCAGGATTGGGGAAATTTAGGGACACATGCTGTTATGCCAAAGAATAAGGGAATGTTCCTAACCCCTCCCCCCACCACTGAAAAAAGATGTGAAGTATGTCATAAGAGCAAAGGAGCGAGCAGAAAGTAACTTCCACTGGCTAAATCCGGGACAATTTGAGCATCAAAATAATTAAGTCCAGTTAGTTGTCCATATCCATGGGTTCCGCACTCAACAACCACGGATCAAAAATGTAGTTAGGCCTATGATGGCTGTGTCTGCACTGACACATACAGATTTCTTCTTTTTGTCATTATTCCCTAAACAACATAGTACGTAACAATTTACATAGCATTTACATTGCATTAGGTATTATAGGTAATCTAGAGATGACAAAGTATATGAGAGGAGGTACACAGGTTATGTGCAATGCTACACCATTTTATATCAGGGACTTAGGCATCCTTGAATTTGGTATCCATGGGAGGCTCTGGAGCCAATTCCCTGCAGATACCAGGGGACAACTGTACCGTAACAAATCATAAACCATTAAAAAAAGGTAAGAGCCCATGAGTCCATACCAGTAACAGATAAATAAATGGGGGAGAGGAGGTGGCTTCACTTTCAGAAGAATGCTGACTGCCAAATAGTAAATGCTGAGGGAGTGCTAGAGTTAGTAAATCATCATTTTGCAACCCTCCTAGCAGAGATTGGATTAGGCAAGAATCATCAACGGATGATGAATCTAGGGGAAATTTTTCACGAGGAGCAGAGCATTTACTTGGTCTTAAACCTGTTTTCCCACAGACTGCTTTATAGGTGCAAGGGGAAAAATAGTAACTACCTAGTGGAGCAACCAGGGAATGCCTCGACTAGGTAGGTGTATCAAAATTAACATCAACAGTGAGGGCTGATGGACATCTGTGTCTCCCATAAAACCCTGAGAAGGACACATGATTATTTATGTAGTAGACTGGGTGGGAATTCGTAGCCTGAATCTAATTATGAAGAAATATCAGAACAAGGAGTGTTCTATTAAAACCCCAAATAAGGAGTGTTCTATTAAAAAATAGGTGAGAGGAGGGATAGAGGGTTGTATTCTTTAAAAATGTCAATATCATAAAAAACAGACAGGCTATGAAAACACTCCATGGGAACGTGTTCTACCAAATCAGAACCTCTGGGGGTGGGTCCCAACAATCTGTGGTTTTAACATTTTCTCCAGGTAAATTCTGATGCTCGCTTAAGTTTTGTTTTTGTTTTTCAGTTTTTAAGAGACATGGTCTTTCTCTGTCGCCCATGCTGCAGTGCAGTGGTGTGACCAAGATTCACTGCAGCCTCGAACTCCTGGGTTGAAAGCCATCCTCCCACCTTGGCCTCCCAAGTAGGTGGGACCACAGGTGTGCACCATCTTGCCTGGCAATAATTTTCCTAGAGACAGGGTTTTACTATGTTGCCCATCTCTACAAAAAATAGAGAGGGGCAACAAGCTGGTCTTGAACTCCTGGCCTCAAGGGATTCTCCCACCTTGGCCTCCTAAAGTATTGGGATTACAGGTGTGAGCCACAACACCAGGCCCCTACTCAAGTTTGAAACCACAGATCTAGACTGTAAGCTCTTAGATTCTGCATTTCTAGCTCCTATATTCCCCATAAAACCTAACAGAAAAATGCTTTCTACATATTCAGATTTCAATAAATGCTTGATGAATTTGGTTTGACAGTGAATGATAAGGCAGTAATGACCACCGAGACACTTGGAGATGATCAACTACTCCAGAGGCCCCAGCTAACACATCACTTCAGGTTTCTAAAGTGAATAGAAAACTTATTTTGAAAACAATAAAGGATGTCAGATTACTCGGGAGGTTAATAAAAGCACTATTGTCCCCAAAGGGAGCATATCCACTTAGTCTGTTAATGCACCACCAATTGAAAATATGTTAAAACTTACACAGACTCTTCGACTGGTATTTAAAAATTAGTTCTGCAGTTCTAGCAAGCATTGCACAGTGATTAAGAGCCACGAAGGCCAGGCGTGGTGGCTCATGCCTGTAATCCTAACACTTTGGGAGGCCGAGGCAGGTGGATTGCCTGAGCTCAGGAGTTCAAGACCAGCCTGGGCAACACGGTGAAACCCCGTCTCTACTAAAATACAAAAAATTAGCCAGGCGTGGCAGCGTGCACCTGTAGTCCCAGCTACTCGGGAGGCGGAAGCAGGAGAATTGCTTGAACCTGGGAGGCAGAGGGTGCAGTGAGCTGAGATCGCGCCACTGCACTCCAGCCTGGGCGACTCTGTTACCCCCAACCCCCAAAAAAGGAAGCCAAGCTACGTGTATCATGCAAGATCTGCTCAGAGAAGACGGCATTCTTGTGGCTGTGACCCAGATTTGATGAAGATGGCCAGATTTCAGAAGAACATCCTCTAGGTGGCAATTCAGGAGACAAGACTCCTGCAATGAGAATGAGCTGATCAATTTGCCTACTGGGTAGAAAATGAAACAAAAAGATCCATTTTCAGGTACTTGTTTTCTATCTTGAGAAGTTAAACTACTGAAGATGCTCTAAGATGCAGGATATCATCCCAATCTCACAACCACATGCCTTTTCTAATTGGCACCCTGAAAGATTTCACAAGAAAAGGGTGTTACTTTGGTATTGTCGATTTAAAGGTTATCTAGTCACAGTGAGGCAGAGGAGAATTCCTCTTCAAAATTCCTCCTTATTGAAAGCCCATGGAGTGTCTTGGCAATTAACAATTCCTATCACCTCTAGCTGTTCCCTATGTAAGAAGGCTCAGAACTCGCCTTACAAATTGCTCTTTTGAAGATCAAAGGGAAGCTGAATGTGTCTGTGTGTGCTCTCGATGAGACTGTAATTTAATGGAATTTTTAGAGAAGGCTTCACTGGCAGTGTTTGGATGACAGCCCTGGGGCAGAGGATTCAGGGGAGCTTGGCCACTGTTCCCTTTGGAGGTCTTCCCTGCCTTTAATTGGCACCTCATTAGAAATTAATGAAAATGACATCCTCTGTTCTTCCTGCTTTAGGCATCGAATGCTACAAAAAGGCCCATCACAATTCATAACACATTCAATTTATATAGCAATGGCTCTTAAGCATTATTTATGAGATGTGAATTTCTTGTCAGCAGTTAATAACCTGTACAGAATGGAAGGCAAATGGAAGAAAAGATTGCAAATATATATATAAAAAAAGATTTTCTGCAGTGAAGAAGTGTTCTGTTTGAGTTCAAACTACCTTCCTGAGTCTTCACTTTCAGTAGTAAATTACCGTGTTATCCCCCTACTAAAACCTTTCAGGGCAGTTAAACATCTCTCCAACATCCATGCATCCTCAAGGAAATAACTGTACAACTCACCCTTTCCTAGAGAGATCCAAGCAGGCAGGAGGAACACAAGAGCTATTTGTCAAAGACAGTCCCAGACTTTTTTAACGGTATGTTCCCATTGTTGTCCTTATCTTTTGAAGGGTAGCAGTTGACTCAGTAATTTTTCTGGGCACATAAGTGGAATACTCTCAGTGGGTCAAATCGAATGCCCAGCTGTCTCTAGGAAAGTTACATCTTGTTGAGACTTCAGAAAGCTCAGGGCTTTCTTCTCCAACAGAAAAAGTCAAATCTCCCTATAAGTAGACTCTCAGAATTGGGCACAAGCCCAGAGACTACATGTCAGAACATTTAAAAAGGATGCATATTGCAACAAACCCAATACGCATTTAGCAATTCAGCCTCCTGCCCACAAAGGTTAAGAATATGGCAGAGTAATCTATATTTACCAGAGATTAGACATGTGGGCTTTACTTGGGTGAATGTGAAGTCATCTAACATGTATTACTGTTTTTTTTTTTTTTTCAGGTGGATGCTAAGACCTTAGGAAATTAGGTAGTTTGTGTCAAAGCTGAAGGGTAAACTGGGAGACCTGGTTACAATATCTTTATATCTCAGTGCTAAATTGTGCAATCTCCTGTTTGCCTGATAAGGAGAAGAAGCATTAGCCACTGCCGGGGGCAAGACAGCATACTTGATAGACCAATTGCTTGATCCGCTATGGCAAATCCTGTGTAATACCCAGGATTTAGTTACTTTCAAGGAAGAAACAAGAACAGATGGTTCAGGAACATCCCACAATTCTAACTGAGGGACAACCAAAGGCCTATGTTACAAAATCAACAGCTAAAATGACCAAGTAGGCTCACAACACTGGTAACAGACTGAACTGCTCAAATTCCCTGAGTTCACATGAAGACCAAAGCAAGAAACTGCAGATCACAAAAGATGAGGCAGCCTCTTCAGTGTGAAGTGAAGCTAGTTAGCCAGCAGAGCCCAGAGTTTCCTCAGCCAACCACAGTACACCTGCCTTATGTCACCAAGAATTTAAAATTGTCTGGCAGGGTTGATCGAAATAGCCTAATAATAAGGTTCTGAACTTGCCTGGGCCATACTGCATGCATGAACACACAGAAGTCTGAAAACTGCTGTCAGCCTCTGTTCCCACCACCTATCCTAACCTTCTTTACGGTTTCCCAAAAATGCTTAGTACTATAACCAAAATGCCCTAAAAACCTTATCTGGTAACATTTAAGACTCCCCATGCTGGTTCCGGTTTCTGCAGTTGAACATGCACTTCTAATCTTGTGGAGTAACACATACACCAGAATGTGTAACAAACAGGTATCTGGTCATAACAGGAACAGGAGTTCTGACTTAGTTTCTATGAAAAGCTAATATCCTCTCTCTTCCTTCCCATTTCCAATAGGGCAGATAATTGAGGAACCGTAGCAGCAGAGGCTGCCGCTTCAGGAGATGGTAAACTTCCAGTGACTATTACTTTATAACTGCTGAGTGAACTATTTAGTCCTGACTGTCGGCAATAGTACTTGTGGGATATCTTCGGCTGTCCCAGAAGTGAAAGGGGGCTTCTAAAGTTCACTTCTCAGAAAGAAAGAAATAGGATTCTCAGAGGCTACAGTCAGGTCTCACAGTCAGCCTGATGACAGCTGAACTGGTCCTCAAACAATTTTATAACATTATGTTTTAAAACCAGGGAATAAACAAAAGTACAGGAAACTAAATCAGCCTAAAATAATGCCGCTACACAATTTTATTCCTATGTGTCATGATACATGTGGTCATGAAGAGAGAAAAGGCTGACTTAAGTTTTGTTCCACTGCAGGTAGGCATCCCTGTGCAGCAATTCTAAAAGGTATTACACTACAGAATACAGAAGGAAAGGTGATTGTAAAGCTATTTCCGACTGGGTATATGGTGGCTCATGCCTGTAATCCCAGCACTTTGTGAGGCAGAGGCAGAAGGATGAATTCAGCCCAGAAAAAATAAAAATAAAAAAGGCGATTTCAAGGTATTAACTGACTAGATGAACTAAGGTTCAAAGGAAACTTTCTAATCAAAGCTTAATTTAACAGGGAGATGGAGAAAAAAGTCTTCCATAAATAGTAAGTTCATTCAAAATTAACTTAATATCTGAATTTTATGGTACATACTCTGGAATTTTGTTTGTTTGGTAAATTTCTGACGTCGTGAGAAGAAACCAAAGTAGTAAGTGGTGGGGGGAAGCTGAAAGCACTAAGCGGTGAGATGTAGCTCTAAGGAGAGATGCATAAGAACAGGGGGATGTTTTTGTCTTTTTTGCATGCACGAGAATAAAGGGTGTTTAGAGGCAAACATCCTGTACTCCTGATTTCTCAAGCCCCAAACTTACATCGCAGGCACTACTGTAGCAAACTTACAGTACTCAGAAGAACGAAAGACTTCAGCCACTTAATTCCCAAAGCTGGGCCAAGGGATATAGTCTCCATCATGCCACTGGGGGAGATGCTTACCGCAGCGACACGATCCCAATTCCTGCTGCACCAGCTCCAGTTTGGTTTGGCACTGGAAGCACCGACGTCGACTCTTCTGTTTAGATCGACTGGTTTCCTCGGACCGTTCCGTATTCTCCAGTAGTCGTGGCCGTTTTACTGGTGAAGCCTCATTCTCAGAGTGTGAATCTGACCAAAACAACATATTTGGGGATCAGGATTAGTGCTTGGCCTGGCAAGCACAGTTGATTAATGTATTTCCAGGCATTCTCCTGACCGGGCTACTGCCCTTGTCCAGTAAGGAATCAGACCCATGAGAGCCAGTTCTGACTTGCTTGGTTTATATTGCACAAACCATGACAAGCATGTACCTTTAGTGCTGACTTCTAACAAGCTAGGCCTGAGCTGGAGAGGAGAGTGCGGGTGGCTCAACGAAAACCAGTTCTATGTTGTTGTTTTTTTTAAAAAGCTGAGATTCTATGAAGAGACCATTCCAGCTAGAAATGGGGTCCTGTCTTTGTATCCCCTTGCTGGGACGACCTAGATGCTGCCTGTATTGGTTAGGTATCTTTTCTTGGGTATTTGCTTGTCCTCAAGTAGACTGTAATTCTTTAAAGATGGGACTATGTCTAATGTTATCTCTGTATCACTATGCTTTCACAATTCCATTCCCAAAGCCAGTGTTTGATGAGTGATCTGTAATCTTTTATAGTAAAATTACTCATGTTTCTACTCTTAAAGACACAAAAGTCAGGTTCTAATACTGACAAGTAGTTCAATTTGATTCAGAATGAATGAAGGGGCACCTCTGCTGGTGCACATGCAAGCTGCCCTATGACCTCCACTATGGTGTGGTGCAGCAGCAGCACTGGGCACCCCACCTTGAGGTGGAGCCAAAATGGGGTGTACTCTGTGACAACTGTGTCTTATATAACCTCAAAAAAGTAATTAAGATGCAATAAAGTTCTTATCACAGGCAAGGCTATAAATGACTCTTGCCTTCAACAAACTGGGCAGCTCTCTGGGGCTCTGTACTCCTGAAATAGCTGCCTGCATACCCACGACGTACCTCTTACCAAGTTCCAAAGTTGTTCGTGCTAAATTACCTCTAGAAGGGAGTCTCCTAAACAGTCTGCCTCAAAATAATCCAGATGCCACACCTTCTCACCCCTCTGTCACTCCCACCTTGGTCTAAGCCATTACCAACTCATCAAGCCTACTACAAGAGCCTCTTCACTAGTCTCTCTGCTCACCCCGTTGTCTCTACAATCTATTCACCATATAGCACACAAGTGACTCTGTCAAAAATCAAGTTAGAATCATGTTACTTCCCTGCTCAAAACCCTCTAATAGCTCCTCTTGTCAGAGTAAAAGTCCAGATACTTAGACTGTCGAATACCCTGCATGACTTGCCCCACGCTCAGCTCCTGCAGCTTTCCTTCCTTTGCTTATCTACACTAGCCTCCTTATTGTCCCCTACCTGTGGGACTTTGTACCTTCTGTCCCTCTATTTGAAACAATCTTCACCCAGATCTACATGGGATCTTATCTCTTTTATCACCCAGGCCCCCGATGGTAGTTTGCTCACAGTCCCCCAGCCCTGCTGCACTGTAATGGCATATGAAGGCCCTGCATATGCCATTTTTTATATCTCTTTTATATATTTGCTCCAATGTCACATTTTCTTTTAAATTTTATTTTGCAAAGTCACATTTTCACTGAAGGCTTCTTCCCTGATCATCACTTCTAGATCATTGAATCCCCATTCTTAGCACTTCCCCTCCTCTGTTTCCTTGTCTTTTATTCCTCCACAGCACTTATCTTTAACATTATGCCCTAAAAGAAAATAAACTCCAAGAGGGCAGGAAATTTCACCTGCTTTGTTCACTGATGTTCCCTCCATGCCTATGCTCAATAAATATTTCTTGAATGAATGAATTTGTCTCCTAGGCAGTCCTAATGTTCTACTTAAAGTGGGTCTAGTGAGAAGCCACAGCCTGTAGGATGTATTTTAGTGAAGGCTGTCTGTATGCCCTTTCCTAGCCTCCCTGTGTGTGAGGAAGATGCTGCACTTCACCCAAGATTGTTCAGTGGACCCTGATGGTGATGCTGGTAGTTTGCTCATAGTCGCCCAGCCCTGCTGTGCTGTACTGGCATATGGAGGCCCTGCACCATTCTTAGCAACTACAGACTTCATTTTTCATCTCATTTAATTCTTCCAGTCCTACATGACATTTTGCCCCAATACAAACCAACTAAATAAGACCTCTGATGAAAACAACCGAAAGCAAGTTCAGCCTATTTCCCAGCTCTGCTGAGCAAAGCCATCTAGGCCTAGGCCCAGTCAATGTGGTGACTAAGGTGGCCGCAGATAGGACAGGCTCTCTCCCTTCTTCTGCAAGAGCAACAAGCAACAATTTAAATGTAAATCATTACAAAGCAGTCAGCTGAAAGAAATTCACCTTGTATGAGCCACACTGCTCTCTGGGGATGTCCTTTTACACAAACCAGCAATGGCTCTATTTGTATTAATAACTCCATTTAGACCTTTTTTTTTTTTTTTTGTAACGAGAAAATTCTAGAGTAAAAACTGTAACAAAAAATGTTTTTTTCTGAGACAAAGTCCTAAATTCAAAGCATCCTTATAGGAAGTTACTCCCATTGGGAGGCAGGTGTCAGCACAAGATGGGGAGGCAGCTGAAGCCTTTTCATTATTAATATGATTAAAATCTGGAGGGCCCTGGCACAATGCCAGCACACCTCTAATCTAACAGAGAACTGCTCAGACCCTGAGCCCCTTTCTTTCACACCTCTGTGTCTGAAAATGAAGAGTTCACATTTAGAGCTCTTTCTACATGAATCTATCCCAAACTGTCAAACACGTTGTCCATTCGCAAAGCACCCACCTCCATTTCTAAAACAAACCTTTGCTGCAAGGAGAAGACAATTTAATTTCACTGTGTCAATGAAACTGGGGGAAAAAATACAGAAAAGACAAAAAGAATTTGAGTGTGGCAATGTTATCCATAAGCTAACTATGTCCAAATAAGTAAGGGAGTTAGATATGTGAAGAAATTTTTTTTTTTTTAATGTATGAGTCCTATGGCTGAGAAATAGAATTCATATTTACATAATCACAATCGTTAGTCATCACCAAACAACCCACTTTGATGGGTCCCCCCGACCCCTGCCCTGCAAAGTTAGGAGGCCTGTGCAGTTTTCACCTCTTTTTCTCTTAATTCCCCACCTTATCTGACCAATGGGCATTCAACAGCAACACTAAGGAATATCTACATGGTCTCATGCTGAGATTTTCCTTGATCTATTCCACATTAATAAAATGACCACTGAGTTATTTCTTCTGGTAGGCAGTAGGCATGGAATATTCTTGAACAATGAATCCTAAAGGAGGTTTCTGATGCTGCCACAGGTTCTGGTATGATATACTGGTCATCCTAAAAGAACACCATTAAGCCCTAGTCAGTCCTCTGACAATCAATATCCCAGCATCTGTAAAGTCTATGACCAAAGGCATCCATGTATATAGAAAGTCTGGGCCCCAGGAAGCAGTCCTAGATGATTCTAAACCAAGGCAGAAAAAATGTCTAACAGAATGTGTTATGTTTTAGAATCAAGGAACTATTCCAGCTAGTCAGAGATCCACACCTTTGAAGCTCTGGAATATCCCCACTTACTCTTCCCTAGATGAAGATCTGTTAGATGCTCTCTAATGCTCCCTCCCACAAAGAGCGAGGGTAAATAAGCTTCCCAAACTGCTCACTATCCTCCACATGCTATTGTCCAAGAAGGTGACTATGTCTGTGTAATTTCTTGGAGAAGCAAACCATTCTCTGGCATTTTCTCACAAGTCAACTTTTAATGAGAAGCTAATGAAATAAATAGTAATCTATAGAATCATCCTCCTTGCATAAGAAATTTACATTTCCGGCCGGGCGCGGTGGCTCAAGCCTGTAATCCCAGCACTTTGGGAGGCCGAGGCGGGTGGATCACGAGGTCAGGAGATCGAGACTATCCTGGCTAACATGGTGAAACCCCGTCTCTACTAAAAATACAAAAAACTAGCCGGGCGTGGTGGCGGGCGCCTGTAGTCCCAGCTACTTGGGAGTCTGAGGCGGGAGAATGGCGTGAACCCGGGAGGCGGAGCTTGCAGTGAGCCGAGATCACGCCACTGCACTCCAGCCTGGGAGACACAGCGAGACTCCGTCTCAAAAAAAAAAAAAAAAAAAAAGAAATTTACATTTCCTCTGCTAATTAGTTAACTAAACCTTCGTGCCATGGGGCGAGCTGCTTAAATAAGAGAAACAGATGTCCAGGGCAGGGGTTCTAATGACATGATAATGAATTAAATAATTCAACTATTTAAGTTTTAGGTCAATTAGAAAAAGACTACCAGGAAGGAAAAAAAAAAAAAGATCCAAACATGGCTGACATAAAAGGAATCATCTACTGCCCATATTTGAATAAATTAAACTTTAATGATTTACTTTTGCTCACAAGTATCATTGCTTGTTACCCTGAGGCACTGCCAATTTCCTGAAAACACCTAACAGTCTACTTGCCTACTCTGAACTTGGGCAGTAACAGTTAAATGTGGAGAGAGAGGTGAAGAGAAATAACTCTTACATGCAGCTTTAACTGTCAGAAGAAGCGAGTCCTTGCAAGGAGTATGCTCATTAGCAGCAGGAGGAACTCCCGTGCCAAGCTGGAAACCATTCCCACCCCAGGAGTTAACAGTGACTTCTAATTAAGGTCCTTCATAAAGGGCCAACAAAGCAGATTCTTTTTTTTCCAGTATGCTTCTTCTTGAGAACATAATCTAGTGTGGATATACCCATGGAGAGCGCCACTCCCCCATTCCAGGTTCACACTTCTTGGTAGTCACCAGACCCCTGCTTTCTCTGCCAATGTTTAATAGAATGAGAAAGATATCACATCAGAACTAGTCAAAGTAAAGTCTGATCAAGAATCATAATGTGATTAAATAAGGAAGGAAAATCTTAAGAAGGATTTTGCCTATTTAGTTTCCTTGGTTTGAAAGTAACTGCTGCTTAATTTTCGACAGAGAGACAAGTACAGCACAGTCTGTGTCTCGGTATCTAAGGGAGATGGGTCTAGGACCCTTCAAGGATACCAAATTCCACAAATGCTCAAGACGCTTATATAAAATGGCATAGTATTTGCATATAAGCTACATAATCCTCCTGTATACAGCTGACCCTTGAACAACATGGGGTTTGGGGTGCTGACCCCCCATTACAGTTGAAAATTTTCATGTAACTTCTGCCTCTCTCAAAACTTAGCTAGTAATGGCCTCCTGCTGACCGGAAGTCTCACTGATAACACACAGACAATTAACACATATTTTGCATGTTTTATGTATTACATACTGTATTCTTACAATAAAGTAAGCTACAGGAAGAAAAAATATTAAGAAAACCATATGGAAGAGAAAACACAGTTTCTCTTAAGTGAAAGTGGATCATTAAAGTCTTCATCCTTGTGGTCTTCACGCTGAGTAGCTGAGGAGGAGGAAACGAAGGAGGAGTGGGGGGCTGGTCTTGCAGTTTCTGGGATGGCAGAGGCAGAAGGAGATCTGCGCATAGTGGACCCACCTGCACAATTGAAACCCATGTTGTTCAAGGGTCAACTGTACTTTAATCTTCTCTAGATTACTTATAATCCCTAATACAATATAAACACTATGTAAATAGTTGTTATACTGTGTTATTTAGGGAATAATAACAAATCTACATGTTCAATATGAAACAATCATCCATTTTTTCCCAAATATTTTCAGTCTATGGTTGGTTGAATCCACAGATGTGGAACTCATGGATATAGTAGGCTGGCTGTACAGTGATTTTAAATATATGGAATCTTCTGAAGAGAGGAATTCTTCTAATTGTACTTTCCTAGCCAATCTCAGAGAGTAGTGGTAAGACTTTCAATTAGGAACACAGTTTAACTGGAAAGCTTAACTGGAGACAACAAACAGCCACTTCTTTTAAAATTCTGTTTTGTCTCTGGCAGAAATTCACATTTGTTCCTTACTGTCAATGTTCTTGTCTTTATTACTCATGTTCTCTCCTGAAAATTTCCAAATAAATTGTGTCAGGCCTGTCAAAGCTGAATCTCAATCTTTCTTAATCTCCTGTCACCCTGCAGCTGGCAGCCTGCACACACCCCGTGCACTAACCACGGCTGTGGCTTCCTGACATCTCAGGCAGGCAGGCTCTTAGGCCTCTGTACAAGCCAACACTCACAATACAGAATAGAAGAGTGGGAGAAGCAATGTGGCAACAAAGAGAAGAAAGCCTTCTGCTATTCCCTTCACCCACACCTTCCCTTACTTCTACGAAAGACGTATCTGTTTAATCTCAGGCTCTATGACAGCTTTTGAGGTACTCAATCAGTTTTTTTGGAACCTATCACAGTCTCCTGACAGATTGACATTTATGATCCCAACAGCCTGTGCAAACATCAGTAAGAGCAATAATTAACAAACCCTCACACATCACTGCTGTTAAGCTGGTAAAACCTTTGTCCACGAAAAATACCACACTCTCACTGGAAAAACTGATAAAAGAGGCTTGAAAAAAACTTGTTTTAAAGGTACTTTCTCTCTGTGTTTCCCCTCATGCTTTGCTTTCAGGGTATATGCTGGGATTAGATTCATCTTCTCCTGACATTCTACTCTGTGTGCCACGAAAGACTTTGAGAAAACACCTTGCTACCCATTAAAAAAATTTTCCCACCTCGTTTGACTGAAAATTTCCCTTCCTTTCTTAATGTTCCTAATGACTCTAAAATAATTGTGGGGTAACACATCTGTTGAAAAGCCATTGTGTGGACAGAGAATGAGGTTCAAGAGGCTGATTATTAAAATTTTGTGGAGAATGCCACCATCTTCATTCGATATGGAGATGAATCTAGCTTGAAATACTCCTAGTATGCCATGTCCTAGATCATAAACATTTAAAAAGTCAGTTGTTCACAAACTGCCAGGCAGTATAATTCCTAAGCATTAGTCTCCTTCTCCTCCTGGGAACACAAGATTGGGAGATCTGGAATGGCTGATCAGGAAGGCTGACCATCTTGGGAGTACACCTGAGCTTTGAGGTCTTTATCCTTAGTATGCTCAAAAAACATACGGCATCAGAAATCTTCTTGGGGCCAACTCTTTATCATCTACCAGATTTTGGTCCTCCAGATAGCAATGCAGAAGCTGCTTCTGTGGAGACGTTTTTGACTGGAAGACAGCTTAAAGAGCAGCAGAACACACAGAAGTCAGGAGTCATGATAAAATTATCATATGCCCTTCAAGAGATGAGTACCCACAAACCCCAAAGGTATGTTTTTAAGACTGAGATTAGGTTTTTCACTTCCTCACAGCCCATCTTCCCTTCCCATTTCTGGTGCACAGGAACCTGGAAGCTGATTTTGGTGGTACATCATGATACCAGAAACAAGTGACTATGAATTCATCAAAAGATCAAGCAGGAGAAGCTAATGGGCCATGGGGGAGCAGCTCTCCATCAAATCGAACAATCTTAAATGAAAGTCATAGCAGGCTGGGCGCGGTGGCTCATGCCTGTAATCCCAGCACTTTGGGAGGCCGAGGCAGGTGGATCACGAAGTCAAGAGATCAAGATCATCCTGGCTAATCAACATGGTGAAACCCCGTCTCTACTAAAAATAAAAAAATTAGCTGGGCATAGTGGCACATACCCTGTAGTCCCAGCTACTCAGCAGGTTGAGGCAGGAGAACTGCTTGAACCTGGGAGGTGGAGGTTACAGTGAGCCAAGATTGCGCCACTGCACCCTAACCTAGGCAATAGAGCGAGACTCTGTCTCAAAAAAAAAAAAAAAGTCATGGCAGCAAGTCCAACAGTTTTCGAGGGCAAGGTTTTTCCTCTAACTCTTCTTTCTAATCTGTATGCCTTCTATTTTTTTTTCTTGCCTGTGCTGCCTAGTCCTTCTGGTATGATGCTGAATATGAGTGTTGAGAAAGAACATCCTTGGTTTGTTGCCAGCTGTAGGAAAAATGCATTTAGCCTTTACCCAACTTTTTATTTTAAAAATTTCAAACACAGAAAAGGTGAATGAATAATACACTAAGCGCCTGTGTACACTCCATTCAGATTCAACAATTAATGTTTTATCCCATTCCTTTAACTTGACTTTAATAGTTAATACTAGATGTCAACTTGATTGGACTGAGGGATGCCTATATGGCTAATAAAGTATTGTTTCTGGATGTGTCTGGGTGTGTCTGCCAGAGGAAAGTGACGCTTAAGTTGGTGGAATGGGAGAGGAAGATCCACCCTCAATGTGGGTAGGCACCATCCAATCAGCTGCCAGCACAGCCAGAACACAGCAGGAGGAAGAAGGTAGGACAAGTCTGTTTGCTGGTCTTTTGGTCCGCGCCAGATGCTTGCTTCTGTCCACCTGTCCTTGGACATCAGACTCCAGGATCTTCAGCCTCTAGACTCTGGAGGTGCACCAGCGGCTTCCCAGGGACTCAAGCTCAGCTACAGACTAAAGGGTGTACTGTCAGCTTCCCTTGTGTTGAGGCTTTCAGACTTGAACTGAGCCACTGTCGGCTTCTCTCTTCCCCAGTGTATGGAAGGCTTATCATGGAACTTCCCCTTATAATCATGTGAGCCAATTCTCCCTAATAAACTCTCTTTTATAAATATATATATCCTATTGGTTCTGTCCCTCTGAAGAATCCTAATACACTCGCCCCTCCATATTTATACTTTCTTCCTCCCAGAACTGTCTGAAAATAAGCTACATACATCAAAATACTTCATCCTGGAATACATAGACATCTAATAATAAGGGCATTTCTTTACATGACCAAAATATCATACCTAAGAATATTAAGAATGCCCCAGTGTCACATAATATTTAATATTCAGTGTATAGTGAAATACCCTCATTGTTTTTAAAGGCATGTCCAATCAAGTTTCATGTGTTACATTTGGCTCTTACGTCGAAATCTCTTTTAACTTACAACAGTATGTCCCTCAAACTATTTGTTCATTCATTCAAATAATATAAGCTTTTTTTTTTTTTTTTTTTTTTTTTTACAATCCTTCTCAGTTTTCCTGTGGAATGTACCACCACCTAGATTTATTCTTTCTTTCCTCTCATCAATCAATCAAGCAATCAATGGTATCCTGTAACTTTTAAGGAGGTGGTTATTTACTTATTCATTCAGGCTAGAGTGCAGTGGCACAATCACGGGTCACTGTAGACTTAACCTCCAGGGCTCAAGTGATCTTCCTGCCTCAGCCTCTTGAGCAGCTGGGACTACAGGCATGAGGCACCATGCCTGGCTAATTTTTTGTATTTTTCGTAGAGACAGAGTTTTGCCATGTTGCCCAGGCTGGTCTCAAACTCCTGGCCTGAAACAATCTGCCCACTTTGGCCTCCCAAAGTGCTGGGATTACAGGTGTGAGTCACTGTGCCTGGCAGGAAGGGAATATTTAATTGCATACCTTCTCTGTTACATATTCAGAACCAGAAATATAAAATTTCCATTAGGCACCTGACAAGCCCACATGGCATGGCTGGAGGACTGGCACAAGTAGAGAAGGTGAAGGGCAGGCACTGTGTAATCAATCCAGTTTCTACTGCACCTTGCAGTTGGGGAGAAGAATACTGTGTAATCAACCCAGTTTCTACTGCACCTTGCAGTTGGGGAGAAGAATGCCTCCACTTCACCTCTTTCACATACTGGACATCAGAATATGGCTCATGTGTGCCTTGACAAGGAGGAGATGCTTACGCAAACATTAAGAGATAAGCTTGTTACTAGTGCTTTCAATCATGATTTGTTTTAGTCTGATGGCATTCTCTGTGACTGAATTGAACCCAGCAGGCCACACAAGTCATTCTTCCAATTATCTCCTTTCCAATGGTCTCCTTGTCTTTTTCTGATGGCCCTTTACCTCCTAACTGACACCACACTACTGTCAGTAGTTGCTATAAGACATCTCTTCATAGCTGCATTACTCAATTCTCTAAAATTCTTATTTTAAACCTAAGGAAAAAATTTGCCAGACTAAAAAACATAAAGAAAAGCCCAGGAATGTTCATTTGTAAAAATAACCACAATTTCATTCAGTGCAATAATATTACCAGTTTTTTGATCTGTTTAATTTATATAGGCTTCTACATTAACATATACTCTGTCCAGGGCCATGACAACAGTCAATATCTCATTCATTATTTCTTAAGTGCCTACTGTGCAACAGACACTGAGCTTTGAACTAACAAATCAAAACAAAGTACAGTAGTGAGCTGTCCCCTCAAGGGAGCCACAATCCAGAAGAAAAGATATACACATATATATATACACACACACACAAATAAAACTAGGGCCATAGTAAGTGGTATGAGGGGAGTGTTATAAACACACAAAGTAAAAGTGATAAACTCTGGCGGATGGGGTGCTTAAGAAGTAGATGAGAGAAAAGTCAGACAAGGTACCTCCTGGATTTAATTACTATATTTACAGGCATATAGACAGATGATTTTTAGCTCATACCTGTCATCCCCATATTCTTTTTCTCTTAGGCCTGCCTTTAAGAATGTCATTTGTAGGCCAGGAATGGTGGCTCACACCTGTAATGAAAGCACTTTGGGAGGCCGAGGCAGGCAGATCACCTGAGGTCGGGAGTTCGAGACCAGCCTGGCCAACATGGAGACCCCCCCATCTCTGCTAAAAATACCAAGTTAGCCAGGCATGGTGGTGCATGCCTATAATCCCAGCTACTTGGGAGGCTGAGGCAGGAGAATCACTTGAACCTGGGAGGTGGAGGTTGCAGTGAGCCCGAGATTGCACCATTGCACTCCAGCCTGGGCAACAAGAGCAAAACTCTGTCTCAAAAAAAAAAAAAAAAAAAAAAAAAAAAAAAAAAAAAGAACGTCATTTGTATTTAAGTTGCTACTCATCTACCTTCTTCTCTTTACCAAAAACCATCAATTAAATAGAACATTTCACAGTACGGGAAGCAAAGGCCCTTAGAGAGCACCAGTTTGATGGGTTTTCAGGGAAATGAAGCTGTTGTCTGTCTTCTCCCTCCCTCTGAACCCACAGGGTTCCATTTTTTTCTTGGGGGCCCATGAACATCTCACTAAAATGTCAATGGTCAGCTCAGTTTTCCTTCCGTGATGTTTATTTGCCTTATTTACCTAATATTGGTCAGTCTGTTCAGATATACACATGGCTTTCACTGCCAATTTTTCTCTATTAGGAATCTTCCGAGCCCATTTTCTTTTTATTATTAAATGTTTTATTTTGAGGTAACTATAGGTTCCCATGTAGTTATAAGAAATAATACAGAGAGATCCCACACCCTCTTCATCCAGTTTTCCCCAAGGGTAACATCTCACCGAACTCTAGAACAACATCACAACCAAGATACTGATATGGACACCATCAAGACACACAACATTCCCATCGCCACAAGGATCCTTCTTAGTGCCTCTTTATAGCCATGTCTACTTCCCTCCCTTCCCCACTGATCCTTGGCAACCTCAGACAAACTAATTTGTTCTTCATTTCCAGAATTTTATCATTTCCAGAATGTCACATATGTGAATATATACATAGAATCATACAGTGTGTATATAACCCATGTGTCCAAACTCATTAAAAAAAATTTTTTTTTAATAGACTGGGTCTTACTCTGTTACCTGAGCTGGAATGCAGTGGCATGATCACAGGTCACGGCAGCCTCAAACTCTTGGGCTCAAGCGATCCTCCCCTCAGCTTCTGGAGTAGCTGAGAGTATAGGCATGACCCACCATGCCTGCACTTGTACAAGCCTATTTTTAAGGCCACTTATCATGGAAGGTGGATATGACAAAAGGGATTCCTTAAAGTTAAGCTTCCTAGTAACTGCAATAATGACCACTAACACAAAGCACATATTCTTTATCAGTACTTTCTAAATGCTCTTACATATATTAACTCATTTTGGTGTTATAACAAGGCTATGAGGTAGCTACTACCTGCATTTCACAGATGAGGAAACTGAGGCACTGGTTAAGTGAACTGCCCATAGTCACAGAGCTAGTAAGTGAAGAGTAGCCTGGCCTAGAGTCCTTGCTCTTAACTACTATATATCCTGTCTCCAACAGTTGCTACACTTAAACATGCTACTTCTGCTTTCCCATCAGAGTACCTTATTACGAAGACAAGTTTCTGCTACTTTCTGCATATACAAAGACCCAGCTGTCTCCAAGATGAGGGCAGGGGACAGATCCTGGGGCAAATAAAGGAATGAAAACAAGCTCCTCGATTTCATAAAATCCTCTTGTCCAAATATGATTATCAATTTATCTAGGATATTTCTCTGCTGAATAATTCTACTTGCCCTCTGCTCTTAGAATATGATTTATAAGACTTCTCATATGATTTTCTTTCCACTCCTGCTAACTCTCTGGATTTCTGTGGATTGTAGTCATAGTACTTAAGTTATTCATTATTTTCTTTTCTGACATACAACATCATTCCACCAGTCATATCTTAGGCTTAATCTTGGATTTACATACTTGCATGTTATTTTTAAAGACTTCATCCACAAAAGTTTCTTTACTGATTACTTGTAGGATACAAAAAAAATTTCTCACCATTAGCACAAGAAAACCTAGATATTTTCATTTGAAATTTTATTGCTTTTAATAATCAGATAAGGCAAAACATGTTGTCTCAGCTTTATATAGGCCCCACAGACAGAAGTCAAAGCTTCCTCTTCTCAACCACCCTGAGAGTATTCCTACAGCTCATATGCGAGGTCTCTTTACCAAAAAGGCACAGATGAGGATGGGTTCATCTGAAAAACTGCAGCCACCATCCCTGCTTGTTAAGTGCCATTTCCACTGCACTAATTACTGAAAGGGCATTACCAGGAGCTAAATTCCTCAAAGAAGTGTCTGGTCAGTGGAACCTGTCAGGCTAGCAAAACAGCAGTCATTCTTTGTGGCTGATACGTAGCCTAGCACCATTTCCTTGTTTTAGCTTCTCCATATTAGCAAGACCTCTCCTGCCTGTCCAACTGTATTACTTTTTTCTCATCAATTTTTCAGTTCTCATTGTAACTGACAAAAGATCCTCAACAGATAACCTTTCCTTTTTATAACATGCTTGGACATTTTGGAATTCAACGTTACAATGCATTGACGTTTAAACATACTACATTTATAGCATCAGTGGAGTACCGAATAAGGTAGTACTCTAAGGTAAGGCAAACCTGAAAAACCTAACAGAAAAATCTACTTCTCAAAGTCCACATGCCCAAGTCCCTTAATTTTAATCTGCTCCTTGGCCACAAGTCAGTCTATGACCATGAGAATGCAAAGATTTTTACAGTGTTAAGACTAGACAGAACTTCAGTTCTACTATCTTTTCCAGTATTTATCAGAAAAGCAAAATCAGCCAAGATTTTTCATCTGCCGAAAGAGAAACTTGAGAAGTCCATGAAGTATATATATCTCCAGATTTATTTTCATATACAGTTTAGTTCTCAATGTTGCTGACAGGCTCTTAGAAACTGTGACTTTAAGGAAAACAACATATAATAAAGCCAACATTTTTTCTCATAACGTCATAACCAAATGATGTTATCTAAGGACCTGCTGTCATTTCCTTTAAAGTCGCAGTTTCCAAGAATCAATCAACAACATTAAGTGAGGACTTACTGTAACTGTGTTTAAGATGGGCAATACTGTTTTCATTTTCTTAGAACATTCATTTAGATGTTAAACTTCCAGTCGGGTGCAGTGGCTCATGCCTGTAATCCCAGCACTTTGGGAAGCTGCAGCAGGTGGATAGCCTGGGGTCAGGAGTTTGAGACCAGACAGGCCAACATGGTGAAACACAATTTCTACTAAAAATACAAAAATTAGCCGGACATGATGGCACATGCCTGTAGTCCCAGCTACTCTGGAGGCTGAGGCAGGAGAACTGCTTGAACCCAGGAGACGGAGGTTGCAGTGAGCCGAGATCATACCACTGCATTCCAGCCTAGGGGACAGAGCAAGATTCTGCCTCAAAAAAATAAACAAAAAAGTTAAAACTTTCTAAAAATACAGAGTAAGTCTCCTGCCTACTCTGTAGTTACATGAAGCCTAGAGGTATTTAAATTCTGCCTTATAAAATTATACAACTTTTGGGCAGCTGGACAGTACCTGTAACTGTGGCCACTTCCTCCTACTGGTGACTTATATTTGGACAGGTCTGGAGGGAAGAGACAGGCCAGAAGTCTTCAAATAATGTTGTACCCCAACACGTTGGTCTCTAAGTATAGATGACTTTCCCAGGGGTTAACCTAATCTGGCCTCGGGTCCTTTGCAAAAAAGACTGAAAATAGATTTCCTTTATGGAGAAACACTGAGTGTAGGGGTGAGGTGGGGAAATGGGTAAAGATGAATGAGACACTAATTCAAGTAAATTTTCTGAATTTTTATTAAAAACATACATACAGACAAAAAGTCAAGATATTCCCATGTAAATTATCCCACCCTTATGAAGCCTAAGTACCCTACTCGTGGGTGTTTCTGATCTTCCAAATGTTTTGCCTGTCTGATTTATAACGCAAGCTTTCTGGGTGGGGGCAGAATCAGCTATGTTCAGTACTCTACTGGCACTCAACAATAATATGAAGATGAAGAATGAAGAAGATGAAGGAGGAGGAGGAGAAAGAGGAGAAGAAGGAGGAAGAAGAAGATGAGAAGGAAGAAGAAAGAAGAAAGGAGGAAGATGATTTCTGGAACAGGACAAGCTGCTAATGATGGCAATCTAGCAGTGAGAGACTGTCATCCTGTGGGATGTGCTCCAGGTTTAATGTAAGGGGGAAATGTTTGAACGTTTATATTTTGCTGTTTAAAAAACTCAGCCTGAATGCATAACTGAGTAGATGCTAAAATTAAATAGCTGATTTGTTTTTAAACTATTTTTAGCATCAGCTTAATTCAGTTCCTCTCCCTACCTATCATTTAGTTTCTTTCACCCAAAATTTAGGTGGTTTTTTTTTTTTTTTTTTTTTTGAGAGGGAGTCTTGCTCTGTTGCCAGGCTGGAGTGCAGTGGCACGATCTAGGCTCACTGCAACCTCCGCCTCCCAGGTTCAAGCAATTTTCCTGCCTCAGCCTCCCAAGTAGCTAGGATTATAGGTGCCTGCCACCATGCCTTGGTAATTTTTGTTATTTTTAGTAGAGATGGGGTTTCACCATGTTGGCCAGGCTGGTTTTGAACTCCTGACCTCATGTGATCTGCCCACCTTGGTAAAATTTAGTCTTTTGACTCACTGCTTTCAAGACAAATCCTTAAGCTTATAAATAACTTCAGCACCTCATGTGATATGATGCTAAATGAACCAAAAGTTAGATTTCTTCTGGTATATTATGACAAAGAGTGCCCAGATGAGATGCTGAAAAATCAGAAGCAAGGAATTCGGCATAAAAACCATTATTATGAAAATTGTCTTTAGTATGTATTTGAACCATGAGAGAAGCAACTATCTAACAATGTAACCTCAATTCAACTATCTTCACTAAAAGAATTATTATTTATCAAGATGTCCACCATTGTGATCCACCATATTAAAAATCAACTATATATCAGTGTTAAGTTTGCAATTCTGACAATTATACTGTAGCTATGTAAAATAATTCCCTGATTTTAAGAATTACACACTGAAGTTTTGGTATAAAAGGGTGTCATGTCTGCAACTTACTCAAATGGTCAGGGATATGGATATAATACGTATACATACATGTATACAGACAGACACAAAGAGGGAAAGGGATAAGGCCAATGTGATAAAATGTTAACATTAGGAAAATCTGGGTTGGGGGGGTACCTAAGAATTTTAGGAAATATTCTTATAACTTCTAAAGTCTGAAATTATGTTAAAAGAAGAAAAATCCCTAACTATATTCCAGAGCAGCTATCCTTAGAGATAAGTGGCTAGAGTGCCTACTGAATTCTTTCCCAGAAATGCTGACACTGCTTAGGTCTGATGGGAAAGTACATGACAACATGGCTGTAGTTGGTAATCAACAGTAGGGTCAGAACTCATGCTTCTCCTGTTTTGCAGTGAAGTAAAAACTTACCTGTAGTTACACTTCAGTGATTACTCACAGACTTTCACTTGTCATCTCTTGGTCCTTACTTCCTCCAACACCAATATGAACTTATTTTTCATTGCATTAATTACTGCAATGGCTATTCTAGGAAGGATGATGACCAAGACCTTAAGATACGATTTTAATCTTCTAGAAATAGGTTTATCGGCTGGGCGTGGTGGCTCACGCCTGTAATTCCAAAACTTTGGGAGGCCGAGGCAGACAGATCACGAGGTCAAGAGATTGAGACCATCCTGGCCAACATGGTGAAACTCCGTCTCTACTAAAAATACAAAAACTAGCTTGGCGTGGTAGGGTGCGCTTGTAGTCCCAGCTATTTGGGAGGTTGAGGCAGAAGCATCACTTGAACCTGGGAGGCGGAGGTTGCAGTGAGCCGAGGTCATGCCACTACACTCCAGCCTGGCGACTGGCGACTGGCGACAGAGTGAGACTCCGTCTCAAAAAAAAGAAAAAAAGAAACAGGTTTATCAACAGGATGCCAAGGAAAAAGTGGAGCTGAATCTTGTCAGTTACAGGAACTATCAGTTAATGCCAAGCTGGAAAACAATTCTGCTACAGCTAACACCTCTCATTCAAAATGGTACTACATGAGTTCTCTCCCTGCATACACTTTCTTTTAAAAGCCATCTGCATATTTGGACACATAATTCAAGCTGTAATGTAATAACATTATCTTTGAAGAGAGTTCCTCTAGAAAAAAAGCAGCAGCAACCAGTACATTTTTCAAATAAATACATATATACCTTGGGACCCATATTCAAGGTAAAAATTTTAAAGATTGTCTGCTATAGTCTTTTTCTTTACCCCTTGCTAAAGTAACAGAAAAATTAACACAATCTGAGTTAAATGCCCTATTTTCTTGCTTATATATGTATACAGTTTTAGTAAGTTTTGAAAGGGTGGATGGGTGTGGGAAATGCATAGCATGTAACTAATTCCCCTGTCCTATTGAGCTAAGAGAGGTGTAGTTTATTTAAAATTCTGAGTTGTGGTTCTGCTATTTGGTAATGGCTTTCTGAAACTCTGTGTGTGGATACTGGTAATGAAACAGAGAACTCAGAATGACGGGGCGCATAAGGCCAAGTAAGCTTTTACGGCAGAGTATGTGTATGCACTAGAAATAATTATACATACAGAGTGGGAGGCCGGTTAACTGAACCCACAGAGGCACTTGGCTGTTCAGATAACTAATCACAGTATTAAGCCCTCCATGACAAAAATGCCTCCAAGGTTAAACTGCCTGATTTTTAATCATAAACCAGTGAATTTATTGGCTAAAGCATCTTCTCATGTTGTTGGTTTGGATGCAACAGCCAGTCTTTCTTACCCAGATTTTAATCACAAGAAACTATTAACTCTCTGTGGCCCCTAAATTGTGATGTGCCCTAGAAAGGAGTTCTCAGTTATAAGTATAAAAGCTTAGAGACCTCAGGAAATAGAAGTATTTATGTTTTTAAAAGGCAAGCTTGTGAAATCTGCAAGAATTACTTTTCACCAATACATACAGAAATATTTAACTTCCAAGGCCTAGATCAGGAGTTTGAAACTAGCCCGAGCAACCCCATCTCTATCAAAACCAAAACCAAAACCAAAAACCATATATATGTATTTATGTATGTATTAAAGTCACAGTTTCCAAGAACCAATTAACAATGTTAAGTGAGAACTTACTTTAACTGTGTTTAAGATAGGCAATACTGGCCTGGGCGTGGTGGCTCATGCCTGTAATCCTAGCACTTTGGGAGGCTAAGGCGGGCGGATCATGAGGTCAGGAAATCGAGACCATCCTGGCTAACACAGTGAAACCCCCGTCTCTACTAAAAATTAAAAAAAAAATTAGCCGGGCATTGTGGTACGCACCTGTAATCCCAGCTACTCGGGAGGTTGAGGCAGGAGAATCACTTGAACCTGGGAGGCAGAGGTTACAGTGAGCCGAGATCGCGCCTGGGCAACACAGCGAGACAGCGTCTCCAAAAAAAAAAAAAAAAAAAAAAAAAAAGATGGGCAATGGGCAATACTGTTTTCATTTGCTTAGAACATTTATTTACAAGTTAAACTTCTGGCCATGCCTGTAATCCCACAACTTTGGGAGGCTGAGGCCAGTGGATCACCTGAGGTCAGGAGTTCGAGACCAGCCTGGCCAACATGGTGAAACCCTGTCTCTACTAAAAATACAAAAATTAGCCGGGCATGGTGGCATGCACCTGTAGTCTCAGCTACTCCAGAGGCTAAGGCAGGAGAATTGCTTGAACCCAAGAGGCGGGGGTGGCAGTGAGACAACTACATGCTTATAGTCCTAAGCTACTTGGGAGGCTGAGGTCGGAGAATTGCTCGAGTCCGAGGTCAAAGTTACAGTGAGCTGTGATGGTACTGCTGTATCCAGCCTGGGCAACAGAGCAAGACTCCATCTCCAAAAGCAGAGTGGGGCCAGGCTAGAAAAAAGCAAAACAACAAAAAAGGAAGTCTGATATTCCCAATTCTAATTCTCAGTTTTCTTAAGGAAGGACAGAGGGGCTTTCTGAGCTTCCTGTCATTCACAGCCCTCACCTGTTCAAACAAGGGCTGCTATGGCTCTCCCTCCTTCCCTATCTCCACTGACTTCTACTTCCTTTCCATATCTGCTTTATCCAATCTGACTGGCCTCAGGTGCTTATTACCAGCTTCGGATTCCATCTCTAAGTTCTTTCTCACTTTCCTCTCTACTCGAGCCTCAAGTTTCTCTTCAGTCTCATTTCATTCAAGATTGTCAGGTACCATCTGTCTACATCTCTATTATCTACTGAGCATTTACCAGGCAACATGCTAGGTGAGGTGCTTTAGATAAATTATCTCACTTCCTTCATAATAACTTTATGGTTGTGTCTTTTTTTTTTTTTTTTGAGACAGAGTCTCACTCTGTCACCCAGGCTGGAGTGCAATGGCATGATCCTGGCTCACTGCAACCTCTGCCTCATGGGTTCAAGTGATTCTTCTTCCTCAGCCTCACAAGTAGCTAGAATTAAGACACACACCACCATGCTGGACTAATTTTTGTATTTTTAGTAGAGATGGGGTTTTACTATGTTGGCCAGCTGGTCTTGAAACCCTGACCGCAAGTATCTGCCTGCCTCGACCTCCCAAAGTGTTGGGATTACAGGTGTGAGCCACCGTGCCCAGCTGGGTCTATTAGTCATTTTATATTACCGGGGGGGGGGGCCAAGATAGAGAGGTCCAATAACTCTTGTAGTTATGAGGCTGGTAAAAGGGAACCCTGGAATGTAAACCCACATAATCCACCTTTAGAGCCCACATTCTCAACCACTACCCTCCACATCCTTCTCTTTAAGATCAGGGGCTTTAACTTGGGTACATTCTCACCCCTCCAGATTTCCTAAGAACCACTTCATTTTCATTGAGGCTACCCTTTCCTTTGTCTTTCACCAGTGATTAAATCAGAAATCGTGGCCCTGATTTTATCCCAGATAACATTTAATAGTGTCAGAGAAATTACTGAATACTCCTGTTTTCCTTATTCCTCCCCAGACCCAAGTGAAATAAAAGCACAAAACTAACATGAAGAACTTTCATAAAAATAATTATAGGTTTAACATAATCAATGAATATGAGGAGATTTTAAACACATTTCTAGAAACTGACAGAGAACCAGAGTAGGTTGAGGCTGAAATCTGGTGGCTGCAAGCCACTATATGCAAGGAAAATCCTTACTAGGCTCTGGGCTCAGAAGTAGCAGGAACAGGAAGAAGCAGAAGCAGCAGCAAGGCAGAAAGCAGGGGGATCCACTAAAACTGTATTTACAAGAACTCTACTAGTCCTGTCTCTCAGTGTTGGCAGCCAGTCCACGTTCACCTGGCAAACATCTAGACAGCTCTTCTTCAAAGCTACTGAATCGTCTGTCTAGGCAAAGCTGTTTCTATGGTCCCTTACAGTTGAATTCTCCTCTTGAATTTGAAAGCCTAACAACAGGTTCTCAACCTCCTTACCAGTAATTCTGCCAGTTAACACCTATACTCACTCCTTCCCACACAGAACCCCCAGTTAAAATTCTCACTTAACAAAGAGACGTAGTAGAAAACAGTCCTAGGCTGGGTGTGGTGGCTCACACCTGTAATTCTAGCACTTTGGGAGGCAGAGGTGGAAGGATCACTTGAACAAAAGTTCAAGACTAACCTGGACAACAAGCGAGACTCCGTCTCTTAAAAAAAAAAAAATTAAAAATTAATTGGGTGTGCTGCTGTAAGACTGTGGTTCCAGCTACTCAAGAGTCTGAGGTTGGAGGACTGTTTGAGCCCAGGAGGTCAAGACTGGAGTGAGCGGTGATCATACCACTGCACTCCAGACTGGGTGAATAGAGTGAGACTCCCACAAACCAAAACAGTCCTATCTTCCCCACTCACCCAGGGCGTCTTTCTTAAAAGTCAACAGAAAACCAAGCTTTGCCAGGTAAATGAGGAGAATCAGAGCATGAAGAAGACCAAGATAAACAGAAAACCTGGCCTCAAGGTAATCACTGGTAATTCAGAAAACAGAAGAGCACAATGACAAATCTAACCGCTAATGAATATGCTTAGAAGACATTACTATGGAATTATTATATACATAAATAGGTAAAGGACACTATGAAAAAAAAAATCTTCAGAGAACAAAAGTGAGCTCAAAGTATGACAGCTGAAATAAAAGGGTTACAAAACAAAGTCAACAGAATCATTCAGAAAACAGGAAATGAAAACTCTGAGAAAAGAATTAGAGAAAGATCATCGAAATAGCACTTCCAACATCTAAATCACAAGCATCCCAGAAAAAAAAAAAACAAAGTTGATAGGGGAAAATAAAAGAGTTCCAGCACTGAAGAAGGGCATCAGTCTCCAGATCTAAGGGACCTAGCAAGTATTCAGCATCTTGAATGGAAAATTGAATGGAAAAAAGGGATGCCTACTACACACTTCACTACAAATTTTAGCACTAAGTTTATAAAAACACAACCCTGACTGGGCGCAGTGGCTCACACCTGTAATCCCAGCACTTTGGGAGGTCAAGGTGCATGGATCACAAGGTCAGGAGTTCGAGATCAGCCTGGCCAATATGGTGAAACCCCGTCTCTACCGAAAATACAAAAGTTAGCCAGATGTGGTGGTGGGTGCTTGTAATCCCAGTTACTTGGGAGGCTGAGGCAGGAGAATCGCTTAAATTTGGGAGACGGAGGTTGCAGTGAGTCAAGATCACACCACTGCACTCCAGTCTGGGTGACAGAGCAAGACTTCATCTGGGGCGGGGGAGTAGGGGATGGGGCACGGGGAACAACAACAACAAAAAATGCTAATGATTTCTAAAAGTGAAAAAAATCCAGGTATATTACTTATAAAAATGATAGTCAGTGGCATCTGACTTCTTAGTAGTAACATGGAATACTAGAAGACAAGGATGCAATTACTTTTTTTTTTTTTAAACAGCATCTCAGCTCTGTTGCCCAGGCTGGAGTGCAGTGGTGCAATCATGGCTCACTGTAGCCTCGACCTCCTGGGCTCAGGTGATCCTCATACTTCAGTTTCCCAAGTAGCTGGGACCACAGATGCACACCACTATGCCTCGCTAATTTTCTGTATTGATTGTGGAGACAGGGTCTCACCATGTTGCTCAAGGCTGGTCTCCAACTGCTGGGCTCAAGCAATCCACCCACCTCCGCCTCTCGAAGTGCTGGAATTACAGATATGAGCCACCGTGCCTGGCTGAAGCAATGACTTTCTTCCAAAAATCGTTACTCAAACTTTCCACCATAATGGAAGCAGAAAAAAATTTTCAGATATGCAAGAACTCTAACACTGCTTCTTTTAGGCACTAACTTGGGGGTGCATTTGGAAAAATGAGGGAATAAAAGCATGAGCAATGAAAGGAAATTCTAGGATGGCACCGTGGGCTTACAGAATCTAGTCCAGCTTGGAGAGGAAAGATGGGTAGGCTCTAGGAAAAAGGTTTCAGGTGAAAGGTTTAAATACAGAGTTAGGAAGTAAGTGGTGACGTAAAACCAAACATTGTAGAAAAAAAAAAAGAAAGGCAATTATAAATGCCAGGGGTGGGGGGACCTTTATTAAAGAGCTATAATGCAAATATAAAGCAAACTAAGATGTGGCATGATTTTTGAGCAACTGATGGAATATAACAAAGGATCAATTTGGCTTTGCTGTAGGAACATTCTTTTTCCATGGCTCAGAGATTCTTTTGCAATGGCTCACAGATTCCAGCTCTGAAAAGTAAATGAAAGCTTGCTTTCTAAATAGTTCACCATTAACTGTTTTCATCAGACCCATAGAGAAAGAAATATATTCTTAGCATATATCAGGTTGGTGGCCTGACAGGAAATGTTTACAGAGTCATACTAATGTAAATGTCATATATTGGGCTTTCAATTTTTTAGGAACAACCTATGAACATACATGGAGGATTTGCTGCTGGTTACAGCCTGACTGTAAATACAGGTTGAGTATCCCTAATCCCCAAATCTGAAATCCAAAATGCTATAAAATCCGATACTTTTTGAGCTCTGGAACATGGTGCTCAAAGGAAATGCTCATTGGAGAATTTCAGAATTGGGATTTTCAGATTTGGGATGATCAACCAGTAAGTATAATGCAAATATTAAAAAATCTGAAACCTGAAATGCTTCTGGTCCCAAGCAGTTTGGATAAGGCATACTCATCCTGTAACTAACAACCATGACATATAAAAATTACAAGTGTAGCCAACAGAGGATATGATGAATAAGTATTTCCAATCAGATGTATTAATATCCTCATTAAGAGACAGTGCTGAAAGTTGATGGATCAAGAAAGAATGAAAATCAGTAATAAAACACCGAACACTGGGATGAGGAACATGTTATATAAGCTAAATCTTCCTATTTCATGCCAGTTGACATCTCGAAAAGTAGGACTTTAAGCATTATTTTCCTCTCATAATTACAAGGTAACCTACAGAACAAAGGTACTAAAACTGCCAAGAGAGAAACTTTGTGGAGTAGGATCATATCCAAGTTATTGCTTTCTTTTCTAAGCTATTCTGTGATATGGTGTGCTACCATATGTTACTTTTATAAAAATGAAATCTTATTAAAAAACAAAGAGAGCACCACTTGTTCTCCTTGCTTTTTTCTTCTGGATTAAATGTAGTATCCAGGGAAAGTGTTACTTTGGCCCACTATAAATTTAAACTACTTAATGACAGCTTGAGTTAGCTACTACTTGTAGATGCTGTCTTCCCTCCTCAGTCTACGATAGTTCCTTCTTTATACCCTCAGCTCTCTGCTGCTACTTACAGCTTATGGTATTTTTTTTTCTTTATTCAGAACATGGTGACCACCTTTTCTAGGAGGAACTCCCTAGTTAATCTTGTCTCTGCTAACCATCTACTCATTTAATGAGAAAATCTCTAACTGCATGTCCTTCTTTATACTCTTAGAGAGAAATAATGCTTCTGGATTTCTGCTGCTATTGAGTCTTGCTTGTATGCCTCTTCCATTTCTCCTCTAATCTTTTCTATTTCTCTTCCTGGATCCCTTTTCTTTGTATTTTAGTAGGGGCAAAATATTTCACTATTTTAACCACCTCCACACCAAAAAATGCTTGACCTTGTCTCTCCCAACCACCACTATTTGCTGGTTTTTAATGGTTCAATTAACTCCATAATGAATGATTTCTGTCTGCTGCCTTTATTTCCTTGTTATCAAGGCCCTCTTTAATGATTTCAGGCTTTCATTTCCCACACATTACACAAACTTCTTTCAGGTTTTCCAATGATCTTCTTCTAGCCATAGTCATAGCTTTCCTTAGTCCTCACATTTCCTGACCCCTCTTCTCATGCATCTTTCATGATCCTGTGGGAACCTTTCTCCTTTCTTTAGCTTCCTTAACTCACTGGCTCCTCTTTCTCTTTCCTGCCCTGAAACACAGTGCTTACCCCCTGGTTCTTCTTCTTTATTCATTTGCACAGGTTTAATCATTGCTTCTAAATTAGCAATTTCCAAAATAGGCTCATATTTATAATTTTCTATAGGACTACACTAATTTAAGTTTAACTCATCAGAAACTGAAAATAGTTTCAATCAAGTTTTCTTCCTACTCCTTCCCTGTCAGTTACATCTTTCTTCCCTCAGTTCTCCAGATTTATACTTTGCAGTCTTCAGCCAACTCTAATCAGCCATCAAATCCTGTCAATTATTCTTTTCAAACATACCTTAATCAGATTTATCTCTCTTTCTCTATTCCACTGGCCACTACCCACAGAGCATTCTCTGAATAAGTAGGAATTGATTTTTTTGGCAAGTATTACTTTATATGCAAAAGGAAAAATCTATTTACACTAACCCAATGGCAAGGCATTTTATAGACTGAATGACCCTCCTATAACATTAATTCTTAATTTATGTAGCTTATAATACTGAGATTATCATGTATCAGGCTTCTTCAAAACTCAGATACACCTAGGCATACCTTAAGGCATCAGAGAAAAACTACAGTATCTCTAACATTAGGAAGTCTCCTGATAGGTTAGTTTTGAGGGTACTACATAAAGATATGTATTTACTTAAAGGCACAAATGACAAACAAATGAAGTATCAGAATGTTGCTAAACTCCTGGATCAAACTGGAAAGCCCTTTCCAGAAGTATTCTTCTGTGTCTCCGTTACAGATTTCTCCTATCTTAAAGGTCTCACTACTGTGATTTAGTGAAGTTGAGCACTCAAAGTTGAACAGAACTGTAGCTCAGTTTTTCCAAGTACTAGATGCTTATGTGCTACTCAAAAGCATTGCCAAGTCACATTTGAAGTTTTCCATTCACTAGAAAACACAGTCCTACTCCTAGACTTTCCCTCCACATTCTAGTATCCCTTCATCATTCCCCATGACTTTAAAGTCATTCCAGAAGGAAGGTAATTTGTGAAAAGAAAAATACAACAGTAGTATTATATTTGCTCCTAATGATTGGCATAATCTATATTTCAAGTTACATCTCTTGCTCGCAAAAGCTGGAATTAGTTGTACTTGTTTCTGTACTTATTCTCTCTCTCTATGGTGTAAGCTCCCAGGGGCAAGATACACATTTATCACTTCTTTTGCATGTTCCTACAGAATCTACTACAGGACTCTGTCACAGCGACAGCAGTCTTTTAGAAAAGTGCTGGATTGGCTGCCTAACCACAGTGTCTAGCTGGTCCTATAATCCACGTAAGCAACTCCTTCTGAGGGTGTGATCTGTAACTATGATGGCAGACAATACAATAAGATCACAACTTTAATCGGCCATGATTATGAAGTATTTCTGAAGATCCTTCTCAAGGGTGGTGCCTTGGAAGCAGACACAAGTATAAGGAATAAATGCCAGCCCACCTGCTGGCGGGAGAGGCAATGGGACCATCTCTTCAGATAGATGAGCAAGCAGGAAAACGGAGAATACAACTTGTCTTGGAAGCAAGCAGCAAGATGAGGCAGTAAAACCCATCAGCATACATCATCCTATCATCACCTAGTGTCATCCCCAGCCTCTATTAGCCCTCGCTGCATCAGCGCAAGTCCCAGACACTTTATCCTGTTTATAATTGCTGATGAGCAGTAATAAGGCCTCCATGCCTCGGCTCCGTCCGTTCCACTTCGGCACCCACCTATTAGGCAATAACTTTTATTTACAGCCTTGCTTGATGTGTTGTTCTATTAGTAGAGCCAGGAACTGAGTAGGGCAAAAAAAAAAAAAAAAAGGCTCCTTAATGGGCAGTATCATTGCAAGGCTCAGATGATTTATAATGCTGCTTTGTGGCTGTTCTATCCCACTTCTTCTGGTAAGATTGCTTTGGGAAGGTTGCACTTCTAACATGCTGCCTTCTAACGGGCACACACATGCTACGGAGCAGCACCTGAAAGGCACTCCCCCAGACCTATCCACCTCCACCAAAAAAAAAAAAAATTCCTAAAGTTTCAAAGGAGCAGAGGAGAATTAAATTCCCGATATGCTTTTTAAATAGTATTGGCTCAGGCATTTTGCCCCAGTGGAGCAACAGAACAGCTAATTAACGAAAGTTCAGGGCTCTTTCTCCTTGGTAAGAATGCAAGCTATGATAAAATAAATGACTATTCCAAAAAAAAAAAAAAACAACAACAACACAGCTGTAACTGCATTTGTGGACTGATGCAAACTGACTTTGTGCAAAGCATGTGAATCACGAAAAGCTCAACAGCAAAGCCTGGACTTCTTACACACACACATCTCCAAAAGAGCAACAAACCACATGACGCTTCTCTTTCCTTTTTATACTAGAGTGCATTTTTACTTTTCAAGTGCAAAAATTCCTCTTGACGAGACTGCATCCTGGCTTGATATTCCACTTATTCACTTATATTCAGCCTTTTATCAGAAGAGGAGCCCCTGCTTCTCCTGAGTAAAGCCCAAATGAGGCCTTGGAAATAAGTTTTTGACTTTAAGTACAGCAAACTGATACATTATATGTTGTGCTGTAACATAAACATAGGTGGCAATGGGACCTAACTCTCATTTAGGGCTCCAATTACAAAACAGTAAAATTTCCCTCTTCTTATATGAAATTTATACATTGTGTGAGGTGCCTTTAAACCCACCTAATTTATCTCTATATTGAGTATCAAATCATCTAATTATTAGTATATTTTATCTCACTCCTTCATTCTATTCTTCAACATAAACAACTGAAGCAGACTGATTAAAGTTCTTCCAGGGAAACAAAAAACCTAAGGGAAAGCATTTAGTAGATTATTTCCCTTTCCCAGTCATCCACTGAATGGCCAAAACTCACACACTGTCAGCAAACAGCCACTATGACATGCCATGATAAAATTTTGGTGAGAACTGCTTTCTGTGGCAAAACATGGTCAGATGGCACTTTTTGATTAGAGAAATTTTTGCAATCTTGCCAAATATTTGATATTCCTTTTGTCCCCTGCCCCAGGAATCAAATGAACTCCTTCAGGACCCAAGATGATGAGTGCACAAGGTAAAACATTTCTTTAAATAATTTTTCCTTGCCATGACAGATTTACTGTTTTGATCTTTCTTCAATGATTACATTAAACGCTAATAAAAAATGAAAGGTTTATATCTTCCCTAATACTCTCCTGATGGGAACTTGCATATTACATAAGTAGGTCAAATTTCTAATTTTCTGCCTCAAATGCTGATACTGCAGACCTGAGGGAAGAGCTATACCTGAAGGACCAACAAGAAAGATTTGAAAAGTGAATTACACAGTTGAACTCACACCCGAAGCTACCTCCCTTTAAAATGCCACAGAGCACACCTGTAATCCCAGCACTTTGGGAGGACAAGGTGGGCAGATCACTTGAGGTCAGGAGTTCAAGACCAGCCTGGCCAACATGGTGAAACCCCATCATTACTAAAAATACAAAATTAGCCGGGTGCGGTGGCACGCACCTGTAGTCCCAGCTACTCAGGAGGCTGAGGCAGGAGAACTGCTTGAACCCAGGAGACAGAGATTGCAGTGAGCTGAGATTTCACCACTGCACTCCTGGGCGACAGACTGAGATTCCCTCACAAAAACAAAAGCAAAAACAAAACTCCACAGAGCAGAGGAAGATGTGAAGTCCTCCTTCGAAAAGCCAACTATAGTGTGTAATATTGAACAATACAGTTCGTAGCCACTGACACAACTCTCTAGGATTAAATGTACTGGCTGAAATGTTTCAATGAATATTGACTCTACCAGCAGATAGAACACACAAGTGTTGGTCTTTCTAAGATTTACGAGGCCACTTCTGATTTAACACCAACACTCTTTAGCTTCTGAATCAATTCTAAAAATCTCATATAAACTTTTCGGTAACCTAACAACAAGGAAACATTTCCCTTTAACTGGCTTCCGAGCACCGATGTGAAAGTGTTCAGCACATCAATCTTCTCTTAACTTCCAGATGAAAGGGGTTTTCTTCTCATCTTTGCAAGAAGAAACAATATCATAAACAGGCCATACAAAAGAAGTGAGTCAGGGCTGGGTGCGGTGGCTCATGCCTGTCATCCTGCCATCAGGAGGCCGAGGCAGGTGGATCACTTGAGGTCAGGAGTTCAAGACCAGCCTGGCCAACACGGTGAAACTCTGTCTCTACTAAAAATACAAGTGTGGTGGCAGATGTCTGTAAAACCAGCTACTTGGCGGGGCGGGGTGAGGAAGGAGAATAACTTGAACCCGGGAGAGGGAGATTGCAGTGTGCCAAGATCGCACCACTGCACCAGCCTGGGTGACAAAGAGAGATTCTGTCTCAAAAAAAAAAAAAAAAAGTGAGTCAAGAAAAGGGGAAAACTGTTCTCTTTTTTGGGGGGGAAAAAAAACAATGAACAATACAAAGCTATTCTAGTTCATGTCACTGTTTATCACACTGAAAGGAAAACAGGTAACCCAAAATAGGGAGGGAGGGATATAAAGTAAAATTGAATTAACATGCTTCTTATAGGGTGGAAAGATGACAGTTTCTGGAAAAACTGCCTTGATATTTAACAGGACCGTTCTTAGTCCCATCTGCTTTAACCTCAACAGTTCCACAGCTCCCCTATGGCCTCACAAATAGTTATTTTATTTGCTGCTCTACTAATTATAATCACATTTTAAACATACACACAGCATGTTTTAACCATCCTTTTTCAAGTCTATCAGAGAGAATATTATCTACATGTGCTGGATGTTTCTCCCAATGTTTTCTTGTAGTAGGTTTCATAGTTTGAGGTTTCAGATTTAAGTCTTTAATCCCCTTTGATTTTATTTTTGTATGTGGAGAGAGACAGGGGTCTAGTTTCATACTTCTGCACATGAATGTCCAGTTTTCCCAGCACCATTTATTGGAGAGAGTTTCTTTTCTCCAGTGTACGTTCTCGGCAACTTTGTCAAAAATGAGTTCACTGTGGATTTGTTTCTGGGTTCTCTATTCCATTCCATTGGTCTACGTATCTTTTTATGCCAGTTTGAGGGTGTCTTGGTTAGTATAGCTCTGCAGTATAAATTGAAGTCACGTAATGTGATTCCTCCTATTTTGTTCTTTTTGCTTATGATAGCTTTGGCTATTCTGGGTCTTTTGTTGTTCCACATAAATGTTAGGATTTTTTTCTATTTCTGTGAAGAATGTCACTGGTATTTGGACAGGGATTGCATTGAATCTCTGCCCACTTTAAACATAAAAACATAATGTCATGAAGATAGCCAGCTAAATATCCAAACACCTTCCAAATAAAATTATCTAAAGGAGATGACTATAACTCCGGTTACAGTATTTTATTAGCTGAAGGTATAACTTGATGGTTAGAAATGAAGGACAAAAGGGAAACTTCTGGTAGTTTGTTGCCAAGGAAAGTGATCTCTTTCCTTCACAAAATACTTGTTCTTGACAGGAATGTTGCGAGAATTAACAAGAGAACATGTGGAAAAATTCTGAGCTCTCTGAAGAAATGTAAACTCTGTCTAGTAATCTTAAGGTGTGATGTGCTTTAACTCACACATTCTAACCAAAAGCAACCTAGGACTTGGCAGTACTTTTCAACTCTTCATTGACTGTGGAGATCCTAGAACTCCACAAAGATGGTAGGGGTAGGGTGGAGTGGACAACCACACACCCTTCATCTATCTAATTGTTCTCTGTTTAAATACCAAAATGATCATGGTGTTGCTTCTTTTAAAAAAAAAAAAAATCTAAAGATTACAGAGTTTAACTGGTAATAATTCTGTCTGGCTAAAAGCCATCATATAAAGAAAAGTCTTTCCCATCTATCTCACAAAGACAAACTGATCTTTCTGCTACTATAGCTACTTTTTGCAATCTGCATCATAGACTCACAGTGATGACAAAACAATTTCTTAAAAAGAGTTGCCTCTCTCCTTTTGATAGCTGTAGACCAACCATGCTACACTGCTGCCCACCTCTAAAATATGACAATACCCTTTACCTGATCAAAACTGTAATTGCTTGAAATACAAATCGTGACTGATTAATCAACCACTGAGGTCTTCACTTACTAAACATAATAATGGGTCTAATGCTAATCCTTAGAGCTAATTTTCAAAGTACTAAGAAGAAAATGATCTGTTTACTGAAGAAGTCACTAACCTTTTTCAACTGCATAGTCCTATCTAATTGGCCATGTACCTTTAATATGTATATATTTGTGGGTGTATTTGCTGTTTATAAACTGTTTATAAACTGCAGACTGAGAGAGGTTGCTCATGCCTGTAATCCCAGCACTGTGGGAGGTCAAGGCGAGAGGACTGCCTGAGCTCAGGAGTTCGAGATCAGTCTGGGCAACATAATAAGACCTTGTCTCTATTAAAAAATAAAAATAAATAAATAAAAGTAAATGTATGAACACATACACATATAATAAAGTGAATTTGCAAAACATAAATTAAGGCTGAGATAAAGAGCTTTTGCTATTGTCTCCACACACCTCAGACAGTACATTGTGTGCCCTTTGTCAGAGACAGCAGACTTAAAGAATCACCTTAGTCTAATATCATCAGTATCCGTTTTCTAACAAACATCATTTATGAAGCTCAAGGCTGCTTTAGGTCCAAACTTGTATGGATAGACTGGCTGGGAGGAGGTAGGTAAGATCTCACTTAAGGTGTCACTCTGTGTCTCCGAAGAAATGACACCACTGTAAAGTAATTATTTACTACCATCTATGCCTGAAGGCCCATGTGGTTTCTGTCTGGGAGACCCCCTTATAATAGAAGCACTGTACAGCACATGTCATAGACATGAATCCTAACTTGAAGAACCTAGACATAAAGGCTACAAGGAACATTCCAGCAAAATAACAGTAATAATTGGTGGTTCAGAAGAAAAATGATTGAAATCCCCACCACGGGCAACCTGTTGACTGCAGGACACAGAGAAAGATGGAGACAAAGACAGTCAACCTGTGGTTCTCAAAATAAATTCTTTAATTTACCTCTCAAAATCAGGAAGCTCTGTCCTTTAGAATCAGGGCCAATATTTAAGGCTGAGGCAGTCTGGCTAGCCTAAGCGGGCACAGAACAGTCTTCAGACGGCTTAACTTGACGACCTTTAACGTCCATTGCTGAGAAATCTCAACTTTCCTTCAGGCTTTTTAGGAGATGACCTGGACATTGCATTAATTTCCTTCCAAGTCAGAAATTCTCAATCTTTTTCTAGTTAAGAGAGGTATGTATTCACCTAAATGAAGGCCTACAAAGGTATGACTGAGAGCTCAATGCCTATCATTTCACTAATGGAGATCTAAATATTACCACCTTCAATTGCCAGTATAATACCGACACGTAACAAAGAACATGATCAATATAAAATCAGGTCATAAAACTGAGTACAGCAAAGAATGCCAGTACTTCTACTTTACTCTTTCTTCTGCCTAAGATACCCATTGATGTGTTTATCAACACCATCTAAAGGGTGGCTCACTATAAAGACATAATCTTCATTAAGACAATGGAAACTACCAGTAATTGAAGGTCTACTATGTGAGCATACTCTTTTTTTCTTACACCAAACCTGGGAGATTTATCATCCCATTTTACAGATGAAGAACAAAATTTTGAGATGTTGACTTATTTACTTAAAATCACAACTTGTAAGTGGCTAAGCTTAGATCTGAAACCAGATGTGATTTTAGAACTCACATTTTCAAACTACTTGACTGTATGCTATACTTCCAAATATATGTTTCGTTTTTTCCATATTTCATTCAACAGTCTGCTTTTCCACAATCTGGTTAGGAGAAGAAACAATTACAAAATATGAAAAGCAATAGCATGATATAGCGGAAAACAATGCAGGCTTTAGTGTCTTAAAGATCCGTGTCCAAGTCTTGGCTCCATCACTTACTAGCAATATTACCTCAGAAAATATACTTAAGTTTATGAGTGCCCACATTTTTTTTCATCTGTAAAAGAGGAATTATAATAACTATCTTGCAGAACTGTTCTGAAGATTAAATCATCGTGTATATAAAATATAGAGAATAGTACCTGGCAATGTAGTAAGCATATAAGAAATATCATTATTAGTTTTAGATACACAAAATAGTATGGGATCAGAGAGGAGGAAACAGATCTACCTAGGAGACAGACACAAGTAAATGATATTCATCAGAGTTTCCTGCTAGTTTCAGCATCTGAGTATATGAGTCTCCTTCCCAAACCTCTCAGGATGACCACTGTGTTCAAGGTTCAACTCCTTGACTGCTACTTGAACACAGTGGTAGTGCTTAACAGTAAAACCTTCTCTGAGGGCCAAGATTAGAAGGAAAGACAAAGACTAAAGTACTGTGCATTTGAAGTGCTGGACCTCAAATCAAAGGACTCTGAATGTTTTCAAGCTTCTGGCTGGAGTGGGCAGGTAGTTGGCTCTCTGACTTCCCACAGGCTAAAATCAGGATGGTCTATCTCACTTCAGTCACAGCTCTTTTCTACCTCAGGAAAAACGATAAATCTACTCTACCTAGTGGAGCTTGGGAACTGAGCACAGGAGGGATAAGAGCATGCCAAGACTATCTTATACCCCCTACCCTACCTCAAAGCTGGTCATTTGGAAGAGAAGAGTACAATTGAGTTCCTTAGAGTTCAGTGCCTGGATGTTACTTTGAAACTATGCAAACATGGGCCTGACTGAGGCCTAGCATCAAACTATGAGCATTTAAAGGAGCTGAGGTTTCAGTGTTAAGCTTGTACATGGAAATAGTTTGTGCTATTTCTGCTGGGTTTTTTAAGTTACAAGGATTTTTTAAGTTATGAAAAATACTCTGACTGTGACCTTTAGGAAAACAATACAATTATTTTGACTCTTCCAAATATAATCCTTGAGATATTTTAAATAGCAGACAGCATTATTAGAAAAGGTAAATATCACTTAAAATAAACTAAGCTATAGGCGAAGGGAACAATGGGCATTCTGACTGCTCTTTAGAGTGACACAAGATTCATGACTTTATGTTTAATAAAAATGCCACAGATGCACAAAGATGTTTTTGGGACTCTGCATCTAAAAAGAGAAATCTCAGTATATCCATGGCTTTAAATCAAATGACAGAAAACAATTTTCCAAAAATACTAGGATACTACAATAGTCAATTTAAAACACTGATTTTCTACATTAAAACTATTAAAATTTCAGTCTTGGCCCTCAGATTAGCTACATGCTACAAACTGGGCAATGATGTGCATTTCTGTTATGTCTTAATAACATTCTTCAGATATTAGAAATTATGTATATATTGATGTCCACCTTCTTGGATCTAGCTGCCAGCATTTACTCAGTCAGTCTGACTCCCCAAAAACATCATTCTGACCCTGACCTCTGCTGACACTCCACTGTCAATACTAAGCACATAATATATCACCTCACAACTGATGGAAGAAATCAGAGACCCTGACAAGCACACCAAGTTAGAACCAGTTGCTAACTTCTGTGAAGAATTCAAATAAGGATGAATTCACATAAGAATGACGTACATACCTGTACCACAGGATCTTTTTGTTGGTGTGATTAATGAGACATGAGCTGTGTCTGTGCATGGCCCACCTAGAAACAGAAAGGCAGGTGCATCAGTCAGGACACATCCTTTACATGTCCATATAGTTGCTTTCCTGAGTAAAGAGAAACTTAAAAAGGAAAAGATCAACCTGCAAATACAATGACGAGAAGTAGTAGGAAAGACGGTGGTGGTGGTGGGTTAATTCTAAGGACCTAATTTTAGTTCAGCAGTTTAGTCTATAGAGATGCATAGTCTTTCTACATTATAACATGCTTTTCATAAAAACACAAAAACCCAAAAAAACAGCCAAGTCTCACATAACGTTAACAAGTTAAAGAATAAAAATTTAATTAGAATTCAGATCTAGGTGAGAGGAAATTACCCACAAGTTTGGAAAGATGCATTCCTCCACAGAACGATGAGCAGGAGTTCTCTCTCTTAGGTTGGTATCTCAGCAGTCACTCTACCTTGGAATTTACAGAAAAACTAGCCTTACATAGTAAGAAAGGGAGGGCCTTAAGAAACAATAAACTGCTTGTCAAAAGAAATAAGAATCATTTTCACATAGAAGAAAGCATTGCTGACCAAGGAAGAACATCTAGTTTCATTATAAGAAATATGATAACAAGAGGCCCTTTATGCAATCTTGGTGGGCCCAGAGATCTGATGCATAAGCATAATTCAAGAGTATGCAAGAGATACAGTTGTTGGGTGAGTGAAGGCTTGAAAATCAATAATTTCATTCTGCAAAATCAAGACTTTCAACACATTTTGAGGTTGATACTGATACACACCCCAACACTTTCCACTGACATGCCCTGGGATGGGCAGTGGTGATCATAAAGGAATAGAACACATAGGCAACTGTTACACATTTATTTTAAAAAGGGTCCCCAGGTGACTGTGACTAGCAGAAGGAAAACATGGTTACTTGGCAGAGTTGTGTATCTCCTACAACAAGAATTCATATAAGTTACTCACTGAAAAGGAGGGAAAGATGAAGGAGCTCTGAGACCTGTTCCTAGAGTGCACAGTGCCAAGATTCATGGGTTTAAGGACTTGGAGAGCCCACCTAAGAAGTTCACTCTTAGCTTACTCTTTACTATAACAAGGCCACAATAGCAACAACCCTTAGTTAGTGTAAGACACAGAAGGGAAATTTTGAAAGAGGAAAAACCAAGTAAGTGCATTGTTGACTTCAAAGAACACTTAGCAAATACCTACTATGTGTCACCACACAGGTTAGTCCCACAGTCAGGGAGATCATAATCTTTCTTAAAACAAACAAACAAACAAAAACCCAAAAAACCTCTGTACATAAAGAACAATACATGACAGCAATAAATAGCTAGACGGAAAGTGGCCAAGTGTCAAAGAACAAGAAACAGGTAATAAATGCTATATGTAATGAGGAAGGAGAACATTCATCATTGGCTTGTATTACTTGGAAATACAAGAATTTGAAAATAAGGCAAGAATAAATTGCAGTTTCGAAAGTCAGACCAGAGAGCAGAGTATTTCAACAGAACATTTTTCTACAAATGTCACATTCACCAGAAAAAGTGTCATGAATTAAAATTCCAGAGGTTCAAAAGGTAAACTGTGACATGAAAACAGGCAACATGAAGAGACAATGAGAGACATGCAAAGCTAACACAGCCTCAACATCCTCAAAAACCCTCCTGGGATTGGTTTCTGTAGCTCCATAAAATGCTGTAACTTCTGCTTCCATGTAAGGCTTCTTTGTTTTTGTTAATTGAAGCCTTCTTATTTCTTGAAAAGTATAGGCTTTTTAGAAGACTGAGTTTAAGTCTGACACTACTCTCTACTTGCTGAGTAATCTTGGATAAATAATCCTCAGTTTCTTTAACAAAACAAACAAAAAAATGGAAATAGTAAAATTGCCAATAAGTGACTTTTGATGAACCATCTGTACAGCAAGGTATCATAAACCATAAAACTTTATATTATATATCATCACTTTCTCTTCCACTTGATTTTATGTTCCCAAGGATCAAGAATCACACTGTTATCTACTGTTGGGTCACTGCTATGTAGACAGTGAGTGCTTAATAATGTTCATCAAGCGACTACTGCAAACTATTTAATCAGAAGAGTAACAGTTTATATATGTGTGTGCGTGTGTATATGTATATGTATACAGACACACACACACATATAATACCAAGTTCTGTCATACGTGTGCAGAACATGCAAGTTTGTCACACAGGTATACACGTGCCACGGTGGTTTGCTGCACCCATCAACCCGTCATCTACATTAGGTATTTCTCCTAATGCTATCCCTCCCCTAGACCCCCACGCTCCAACAGGCCCTGGTGTGTGACGTTCCCCTCCCTGTGTCCATGTGTTTTCATTGTTCAACTCCCATTTATGAGTGAGAAAATGTGGTGTTTGTTTTTTTTTCAAGGAAATTTTAAAATTAGAGTGTAACATTTGAGAGAATGCAATATTAGAATGATGTGTATAGAACTTAAATGTACATCCTGAGGGATTTTAACACATACATACTGTGTAACGGCCATAGATCAAAATATTAGAACATTCCCAACATCCAGAAAGTCCTGGGGATCATTTTTAAAAATATAAGTTCCCAAACCCTGACTCTGGAAATTTTGATGTAGTAGATTGGGGTGGACATAGGAGGAAGTTACTGTACTTTTCTAAACTAGCTGAGCACAATGTAAATATTAACAGTCCAGTCAGTTCTAATTTCTGATTACCCCTAACTCAGTATCTGGCCAAGATCACTGAGTTCCCGTAACACCATGAGCTGCACAGTGCATAAGGGTCAGTAACAGCTTAACTAACAAAATACTTTTTTTAAAAGGACATAAAATAATTCATCCAGTAGAATTATATAAGAAAGGAGAAAAGTCAAATCAAAAACCCTAAAGAAATCTGGCTGAGACTCATGAATTAACACCTATATTTACAAATGTTCTAGAAGATTATCATATAAGAGAATCTTTACCTTGCCTTTAGCTTGAGAGTTTATTCTTTTAAAAATTTCTAGTGAATAAATTTCTGTAGGTTTCTGCAAATAACTTTAAGGCTGCCTAGCATATCTCAACATGCATCATCATGAAGGTGTTCTCCAGAGAGCTTGTTAAACTAACAACCCAATCCAATGTATTCACTATATTACAGTAAAGTACAAATGGAACCATAGTTGAACCAAGACAAACTGACAGCAAGAGTACCTGGCAGTAATAATATATCCCAGCTTTGATAATTGGGCAATGTTATAAACAGAGAACTTAGAGTTAAATTTGGTCTGGCAAACTACAACCTATGAAACACCAAAACCAAGAACAGGAACATATCAGCACCACACATATATTCTACACTAATTGCACTGTCTTCCACACAATTACAGTTAGTTCCAAATCAACTCTGTTAAAATCAATGCAGGAAATTAAAGGCCACTCACAGAAAATGTTTTCAGGTTTCTGCCCACAACAATAAAAATATAACATGGGTAACATTTGGTTACAGCAAACAAAATAGTTTTGAGAGTTGACAGTGAGGGTCAAAGTTCCTTTTCTGGACTTTCTAATGCCTGAGAGTGTGGCTGGCGTAAGTCCCCATAAATCACTGTAAACTTGACTCCCACTTTTTACCTTTCTTCTTCTTTCCAAACAACAGGGTAGACAGAGGTAGTAACTAAAGAATCAGATGAGAAAGCCTCTTCATGATTGTGTGTTCTATAGATGAATGTAGTGTGTATGTGTATGTGTTGACTAGGACTGAGGTTGGGACAATAAATGTATTTCTAAGCACAGAACAATTCAAACCATTATCTTCTAGCCTGTATCAGTGGCAAATGAGTTTGGGTTTATTAATGTCTAAAAAAATTACAAAGTGCCTTGCTTAATACGACAGGTTCTTTGGATTCTGAGCCAGATGATATCAAGATTAACCAACCTGAAATAACTTTTAGCCAATCATCATGAATGCTTTTTGCTTTCTTTTACTAAAGCAAATTAAATAACTGAATTTTTTCAAGTTTCTTCATTATCTGGAGATATTTATTAACAGACTAACATTTTGCATTTCATATTACATTCAGAGGACTTTTTCCTTAAAAAACATCAAGTTTCAACAATTTAATGTTTGGAGTTTGCGAGTGAATAAAGCCTCTGGTAACTGTGGTTTGTGACTAGAGAAGAGTGAATATTCTACCTCTTCTTCTAGGGATGTTTCTATTCTTGTATTAAAGGTGTCATATATAATGCAGCACTGCGGATCACATTTACAATTCCACATGAAAGCCATGAAACTATATTCTTCAGCTGTATTCCCAACAAGTAGAAATTGTTACAGCATTTGCAATATGGTAGTAGATTTTCCCAGGGAAACAGTATTATTGACTGCAGCCCTATAAAGTTGAAGACATGGGTCAAATCTGCATACTCACTTCACTGTAACCTACAAAAACAGGAGTAGATGAAGATACCCCATTAACTATCAACACACACATTTCAAAATGAAGTACCAGAATTATTGTATTTTTCCAGTCTCCTATAGAGTTACTGAGTATGTCAAAAAACTCAGGTCTACCTACTCATGTAGTGGTCAATCCCATCAGCTAGTTGAAGACTACAACTCGAGGAGGAAGTCGAGAATGGTGGTTTGGAGGATAGCTGCATTTAGCTTTTCATGCACTCAAACTTCAAACTCCACAGCTGAGTAAATACAGAAAAATAACATTTCTTCTTAACCTTGAAATGGAGATCAACAATCTACTCTGAAAAATTTTGTTAAACCAGCTGTGATGACTGGTTATTTTTGGCTTCTGGTTTCACTAGCCCTCACTGGCTGCAGTTAAATCATGTGCTAAAAATCTTCAACACAGATAATAGCACATCAATTAGAAAAAATAGACTATCAAGGAGTTGGTCAGCTAAAAATTGCCAGAAGTGCAATAATCAAATATTCTACTATCAGTCCTTTCACAGTAACTGCAAAACATTAATACACAAAAATAGCCATTCCTTTTGTAGATTTGTAACACTTCAATTTTCTTAATTAACATGACATTTACATAAAAGTATCTAATTATTTTAAAGGCACTGTGGGCTAATTAAAAATGCACCATCCTTTTTTAACCAGCTTGTCAATTCCACTCTATCATAATCTGTACACTGTTTTCCTTTGCAGCATCTCACTTTTCCAAGCTCACAGTTCTAAAGGTAATTTTGGACAACAAATTAAAGAGCTGCAATTCTCTCCTCTCTGTAGAGATTCAGAATGTCTTTTCTTTTCCTCCTAAGCCTCCCTGGGCAGAGAGAGATTCAGGATATCTTATTAAGAATTTCTTGAAGAGGCTTCTTAAAAAAATAAAAAAGGACAAAAAAAACCTCAACAAATCTATGCAATGGAGATAGTGAAATAAACTACACTGTTTCCTGATATGTCCATGTTTAGAATGTAAAATTATCTTCAAAAAATTCAAATAATATATATTTCTTGAGCAGTAAAATATTCCTTCTTTAGCCTTCAATATAAACACAGAGATTTAAAATAGCAAAGAACTGACAGTATTTAATGAGTATCCAGTACATAGTAGAATGCACAAGAAAAGTCACCTCTTCAGAAAACCCTAATCTCCAACCTCACCCTAAACCTGGAATTCCTGAATTGTTTTAATCAGAAAGGACACACCTATCTGTCAATATAATTGAGTTTGAAAAGCACCATTGATTAAAAACAAGGATACATAAAGATATAGTGAATTGTAATCCAAGTTTACAGAAATTCTTCAACACAGATAATAGCCCTCTTATTTCTCCAAACGAAACTTCCAAATTAAACCATTTACAAAGCTTTTTACAGAATCTAAGTGTTAATCTCCCAGAGTTAGAAGTTCTAATCCTAACTCAGTACATGATCTTTCACACTATTTAGATCCAAATTAGTAATTTCTGAGAAGGGAATTTTCAAAGTGGGTCAGAAGTTGCAATTGGTAGCTTATCTATTTTGTTAATAAGGGCTTCTTTCTCAACAAAATCTTATTACCACTCCACCTTAACTCTCCTAAACAATTACAGGCATACCTCGGAGATACTATGGGTTTGGTTCCAGACCACCGCAATAAAGTAAATACAGCAATAAAGTTCGAGTTGCACAAATTTTTTGGCTTCTCAATGCATATATATGTTATTAGTTTATACTATGTTATAGACTCTATTAAGTGTGCAACAGCATGATGTCTAAAAATGTACATACCTTAATTTAAAAAAACTCTACTTCTAAAAAAAATGCTAATGATCATCTGAGTCTTCAGTGATTCATACTCTTCTTGCTAGTGAAGGATCTTTCTTCAATGTTGATGGCTGCTAACTGATCAGGTGGTGGTAGCTGCTGAAAAATGGGGTGGCTGCAGCAATTTCTTAAAAAAAGAAAACGAGGCCAGGCACAGTGGCTCACATCTGTAATCCCAGCACTTTGGGAGGCCGAGGGAGGTAGATCACAAGGTCAAGAGATTGAGGACCATCCTGGCTAACACGGTGAAACCCCATCTCTACTAAAAATACAAAAAATTAGCTGGGTGTGGTGGCACGCACCTGTAGTCTCAGCTACTTGGGAGGCTGAGGCAGGAGAATGGCGTGAACCTGGGAGGTGGAGGTTGCAGTGAGTCGAGATTGTGCCACTACACTACAGGCTGGGCGACAGAGCGAGACTCTGTCTCAAAAAACAAAACAAAACAAACAAAAAAACAACTCTGCCACATCAACTGACTCTTCCTTTTACAAAAGATTTCTCTGTAGTAATGCTGTTTGACAGCATTTTACCCACAGGACTTCTTTCAAAATTGAAGTCAATCCTCTCAAACTCTGCTCTTGTTTTATCAACTAAGTTTATGTAATATTCTAGATCCTTTGTTGCCATTTCAATAATGTTCACAGCATCTTCACCAGGAGTAGATTCCATCTCAAGAAACCACTTTCCTTTGCTCAATCATATGAAGCAGCTCCTCGTCCATTAAAGTTTTATAATGAGATTGCAACAATTCAGTCACCTCATCAGGCTCCACTTTTAATTCTACTCCTCTTGTGATTTCCACCACATCTGCAATTATTTTCTCTGCCCAAGTCTTGAACCCCTCAAAATCATCCATGAGGGTTAGAATCAACTTCTTCCCAACTTCTGTTAATGTTGATATTTTGACCTTTTCCCATGAATCACAAATGGTCTTTATGGCATCTAGAATGGTGAGTCCTTTCCAGATGATCTTCCATTTACTTTGGCAGATCCATGAGAGGAATCAGTATCTATGGCAGCTATAGCCTTGTAAAATGTACTTCTTAGATAATTATGACTTAAAAGTCAAAATGACTCCTTAATCCATGGGCTACAGAATCAATGCTGTGTTACCAGGCATGGAAACATAAATTTCCTTGTACCTCTCCATCAGAGCTCTTGGGTGACAAGGTGTATTGTCAATGAGCAGTAGTATTTTGAAAGGAGCATTTTTTTTTTTTTATCAGCAGTAGGTCTACACAGTAGGCTTAAAATATTCAGTGAATGATGCTATAAACAGATGTGCAGTCATCCAGGCTTTGTTGTTCCATTACAAAACACAGGCAGAGTGGATGCAGCAAAATTCTTAATGGACCTAGGATTTTCAGAAGGGTAAATAAGCACTGGCTTCCACTTAAAGTCACTAGCTACATTAGCTCCTAAAAGAGGGTCATACTGTCCTTTGAAGCCAGGGACTGACTTTTCCTCCTGTAAGTCCTGGATGGCATCTTCTTCCAATAGAAGGTTATTTCGGCTATTTTGAAAATCTGCTGTTCAGTGTAGTCACTTTCATCAGCGATATTAGCTAGGTATTTTTGGTAACTTGCTACAGCTTTCTACATCAGCAACTGCTGCTTCACCTTGCACTTTTATGGAGACGGCTTCTTTTCTTAGCCTCATGAACCAATCTCTGCTAACTCCAAGCTTTTCTTCTGTAACTTCTTTACCAGCATAGCAGTCCTCAACTTTTCTGTCTTGAGAACTTTTAACACTTAAAAATTACTGAGGACACTAAAAAACTTTTGTTTATGTGGCTTATATCATTGATATTTATCCCATATGAAATTATAACTTGACAAAAATTATGTTTTCATTTAAAATTAAAATAATTACACTTCAACATAAAAACTTTTTCTTTTATGAAAAATAACTGCAACTTAAAAAATAGTGAGAGTGGCCTGGCTTAAAGGAAGATACTTGGATTTTCATGTCTATATCTGTATTTAATCTGTTTATATGAATACGAAGAAAGCCCACTACTACATAAATATGTAGTTGGAAAAGGAAAGATCTCATGGATGCCCTGAGAGGGACCTGGGGACCTCTATAGGTCTCTGGACCACATTTGAGAACCACTGGTACAGAACCAGTGAATCTAAAGGTTAATATAAGATCCAATTTCCCCATACTCCTTACATGCCAACTGACTTATTTCTAGTCTTGCAGAAATCAACTGATGTACTAAGTGTAAATAACAGTAAAAGGGTTTCCCAGTCTCAACAAAATTGGAATATTTAAGTAAATAAAGGCAAGGGATAGTGGAATAAACTAGTCAAAAATTCAAACCAAGACATTCCATTTCTGCTATGTATATAAGAAGAGTAAAAACATGTTTCATGGAACTCTCAAAGGATTCTGGGTCAGCAGTTACATATGTTCAATTTAAATTTTTCAGATGTAATCTCTCACTTAGAATCCTATACCTTTCCATATGTTAAGATGCTGACAAACGCTTACCACCAATACTTCAAAATGTGATAAAGCCCAACAGCAATTAACAGTGACATTCTAAGACATCATCACCCTCTTGGGGATAAAAATAGAATAATCCCCATTTTGTTAGAGGTCAAAATACCACCTGGCTAATAAAATCATTACTAATTTTAGACATTGTTTTGTTTTTCTCTTGTGACAAAGCATATTTAATATGAACACAAAATCAGGGGCTGTCACCTCTCCAATTTAGGCTTCACTTCTGACTATTTACAGGCTTAACTAAGGCCCAACTCCAATTTCTACATTTGCATCATTTGCATTTTACCATCAACACAACCATGATTCTCATAACATTAATGGAGACACCACTCAGCACTGGAAGAGATTTTTTTTCTTTGTTTTTTCAAACACAGTTCAGCTAGCAAGAGTATTCTCATAAATCTCAGCCTGCAGCAGCTACTGAAAGAAGGCTGCAATGCTTTCTTTAGAAAGGGAAATGACTGGTGCATGTTCTTCCTAAGAGGCTTTAGGAAAAAAAAAAAAAAAAAGACATCTATTCAGGCCACAGGTACTGTTCCATGGACTTGTAAAAACAACTTGGAACACAGGTGCCCTTCTCCTCTGCCTCTCTGCTGAGCCTCTCCCATAGTTAGCTGTACCACAGCTGGAACATGATGAGTGACACTAAATGGAAATTACCTTAGTCCAACCGTCTTGCTTTACAGACAGAAGTGAACACTGTCAGGTCTCAATAATAGGATCTCTCTTTGCAACTAATAGTTGAAAATGTCACAATTTCAATTGTGTAGTGAAGGGGTTATACTGATATTTTAGAATTTTAAAAACTCCTCACTAAGGTGGCATCCTATTGTTTTTATTAAATCTATAATCATCTTTTTGATGGATCAAAAAGTGAGATGGTTTATAAAGTAACAGAGGCCATGAATACAAAATGTACAGTTACACAGTCATTTTTTGGCATTGGCAGCTCTGAATTTTCAGAAAGAAGTTCACAAGCACAATTAAAATATATTTATGTAAGCTTAAAATGGCTGCTTCAACACATTCACATAAATGTCATTATTTTTTTTTCCAGCCAAACATTTTTGTCATAAATAAAGCTTAGATTTAATTTAAAATCAGCACAGTGTCACATACTACTTGTAACTAGACAAAATAAAAATATGACAAGTGCAAGAGCTAAAGCTGTGTGAAGTGTGGTTGTTTACCATGACCTTTACTTTCACAGAGAAGGACAGAGCATTTAATTTAATAAGAACATTTAAAGAAATTCATATTGGGTGCAGGGGGGCCAGTGATGATGTTGCTTCAAAACCTAGTTTGAGTATCAGTAATTGTATAATCTCACATGTGACTGAGGTAATCTTTTGGGAAACTAACCTTTTAGATTTGCAGATTTCTTAAGGGACCTTTGAAAATAAGTATTAAAAGCTTGCTAGTATTCTGTCTTGCAAAGGGGAATCTTGAAGAGGGAAATTTAGGTGATAAATACCAACAAGCAAAAATGGTTATTTTACAACAGGCAAGTGCCTATTTGTACAGAAGAAAGAGACAGAGAGAGAGAGAGAGAGAGAGAGAGAGAGAGAGAGAGAGAGAGAGAGAGAGAGAGAACAGAAAAGACTCCCATTATTCCAAAAGTCTGAGATGAATTGTTACCACCACAAAGCATCCAAATTTTCAAAATTTGGTAGGGATACTGCCTTTTTTGAGTTGCTTTGTCTTGCGGTTATTGTATGGCACAGAAAATTATAAAAGAATATAAAATTATAAAAGAATATTCAAAAATCAGGCACAGGCAATGAGAGGCCCCTTCTTTAATGTATCAAAACACATAGGTTTCTAAAAGTAAGAAAAATTAAAAACAAAACTTTTCCTAAATATTTAAATCAGTAACCATTTATTGAGTACTATGCTAGCAGTGTGCTAGGTGTTCTGAGACAGAGCAAAGTAGCATAAAATAAAGACTGCTAATTTGGTGCTTAGTCTAAACTTGTGCAGGGATGACATTGTCTTATCAAAAACATAGAAGAAGATTTGAATAAATGAAGACAAACTATATTCCTTTATGAGAAGACCCAAAAGTGTATCAAAATGTCAATTATTCTTAAATAAATCTATATATTCAATATAATCCAAATCAGAAGATACTGATACATACTATAAAGCTATATTTCAGTTTCAGAAATATACAGGTTGACCAATAAAACAAAATAAAGAGCCTAGGAACAGGTGTATGTTTATGTAATAGTATTAGCATTTTAAACCAGGACTACTCAATGAATGGTTTTTGCATAACTGGTTATCCACTTGGAAAAAAAATAATAAAGGTAAATCTCTATGCCTTAAATACAAAATAAATCCCAGATGGGCTCAAGAGCTAACGATAGAAAAAGATAAACTATGAAAGTATTTAAACACATATAGAAAAATATTTTTATAACTATGATTCAGACAGCCTTCTAAGAAAGACAGAAAGCTAGAAGACAAAAGACCAACAGATTTAAATTAAAATTTAAAAAATTTTCATGAATACAAGGCACCTAAATGAAAATTAAAAGCCAAGTAACATACCAAAAGAAACTGGCAATATATGTAACAAATACTCATCCAGAATTTGTTACATATTTAAAAAAATAAAGAATTCGTACAAATCGGTAAGAAAAAAATAGCTAATAAAAAATAAATAAGCAAAGAACAACACTGATAGGCCAATCACTGGAGACTTATCAATTGCTAACAAACATATAAAACAATGCTCAATCTCACCACCAGGAGATGTCTGGAAAACACAAGTTAAAATGAGCTATTCTTTTGCCCAACTTACCAAAATAAATAAATAAAAAGGAACAAACAAACAAAGATAACAATCCACCTAATGTTGGTAATGCTGTGGTAAACAATCACTCTCAAACATCATTCTTAGGAATAGAAAGTCATACAGTCATTTTGGAGGTTAATATTGCCATGCAAATCGAAATTTTAAATATACATATTCTCTGACTTGTTAGTTCCTCTTCTATGTATTTATCATGGGAAAATAACATATGCACCATTAGCCATGTACAAAAATGTTTACTTGACATGGCTTATAATAGTGAAATATTAAAAACAGCCTCCAGAGGAGAGAGTAGAGAAAAGGATGATAAGGGCAATATGGAATATTATGCAGAAGTAAGGCAGATCTCCATGCGTAGACTTGGAAAGATCTCTGAAATATGTTAAGTTAAAAAGCAAGTTAGAAAACAATATATATAGTATGCTCTCATTTATATAAAAATAAAATCTTTTTTTTTTTTTTTTTTTGAGACGGTTTCATTCTTGTTGCCCAGGCTGGAGTGGAGTGGCATGATCTCAGCTCACTGCAACCTTCACCTGCCGGGTTCAAGTGATTCTCCTGCCTCAGCCTCCCGAGTAGCTGGAATTATAGGCACCTGCCACCACAGCAGGCTAATTTTTGTATTTTTAGTAGAGGCGGGGTTTCACCATGTTGACCAGGTTAGTCTTGAACTCCTGACCTGGTGACCCGCCCGCCTCAGCCTCCCAAAGTGCTAGGATTACAGGCGCAAGCCACCGCGCCCGGCCAAAATAAAATATTGTATGTAAACATGTACACAGCTGCATAGAAAAAATACAACCCAAAATGAAAAAACAGTGGTTATTCCTGTAAAAAGTAGGAATTGGGTGGTGGTGATTGATGGTGGTGACGTTAGAATATTTTCATATCTAGTCTATCTAAACCTGTGTCTTTGTAATTCAAAAACTGAGAATGTAGTCATGCTTTACTTGCATACTTAAAAATAGGACTAAAAGTTATGAAAAAGAAAAGCAAGCCAGAAAATGAGTAACTTAAAAATCATGATTTTGCTTTAATCTGGTTCGTATTTTGACTACAAATGGAAGGTCAGATGACACTACCAGTACTTAAACAAGTTCCTACCCAACTGACATTATGGAACAGAAAGAATTTCTATAAGAAAACACTTCTGAACTGCTCAAGTCCTGTATTTTGACAGAGATTAACTTAATGATCTCACACAATGATTTTTGATAAATTATGGCTCTTCAAAACAGCATATAACTGTACATTATCATACTGTACTGCAAAGTATCAATCTTTTCAGAACACAGCCCTAATGAAAGCAGCATGCTTTGCAGAACCAGTTTCAGGATAAATAAATAAACGCACTGGGAAAAAAAACACCGTTAAATTAAAATCAAAAGAGACATTTAAAGTTTGGGCATTCTTCATTATGGGAAAGAATCTGCCACTTTGAGACTATTATATATCAGAAAAACTCCATCTGTTGTATAATTATCTCTGATAAACGGCCTGATGCTTTGAGCTTCATTAGAGAAAAGGGAAGAGAAAGACACACACAGAGAGAACTGTAAATAAATCTCCCCACCATATTTCACTTAAAACCAGCCCAGCAGGAAGTCATAAAATATTTTTTAATAGGCAATATTTTCTAAATGCTTTACTAGAAGAAACCAGCCTGTTTTACCCAATATCTGGCCTCCTGAAGTAGGCATAGTCTAAAAAAGGGAACACTGGTTTCATTTAGAGATTATTAGAAATTTAATTGGTAAAAACAAACAAATCAGAAGTTTAGCCGCTTGGTGGCAGTGATACTAAATTTCCAGGGTAAAACAGGGAACAGATTAAGGCTTGTCAGACAGAAATGAAGATATGTAGTCAATGACACCCAATGGATGTTCAAAGACCCAGGGGCAGTCTAGCAAGGACATCTGTTAAAAGGCACTACCATTTTTTAAAAATCCCTGAGGGAGCTACGATATCACCAGAAACCAGTTTCCAAGGAAACGATGGAAATCTCTGTTCAACCAAATTAATTTAACCAGAGGTGGAGTATGTTCTCAAATTTCTATTTTGGGAATCAGTGTCACATTAAAGGAAAATCCAGTCAGCACCTGGAAATGAAGCTTTAGTCATTAAAAATCCTAACATGCCAGTTAATATGGTTCTCACTTTTTCTGTATATTTTATTTTGCTACAACAAAAGTGTGTCTCGGGTGGATGCAGTAGAGAAGAGTAGGAAAAAAACCAGAGTCCCGTATTATAGATGCAAAAGGCCCAGAGCTGAGTTGTGGCCCTGTCTTGGGACTTCAGGAGGGTCACTATCTAAACCTCCCCTTTTCATCTACAGAATAGGAAGGAGAATATTTGCCTTACCTATGCTGCACACTGTCAAGATGATCCTAGGAACATGTGTATCAAAGTACTCCGTAAAACAGGGGTTTACAAACTTTTTCTGTAATAGGCCATTGAGTCTCCACAGCAACTAGCCAATTTTGCTATTGTAGCACAGAAGCAGCCACAGACAATACATTAACAAATGAGTGGGGTTGTGTTCCAATCAAACTTTACCTATAAACACTGAATTTGGAATTTCATGTAATTTCCACATTTCACAAAATATTATTTGATTTTTTTCAGTTGTTTAAAAGTGTAAAAATCATTCTCAGCTTGTGGGCAGCATAAAAACAGGTGACAGGCTGGATTTGGCCTGTTGGCTATAGTTTGTCAACCCCTGTTGTAAACTATAGTTTTCATGTAACAGCTGGTTGCTATTTAATTCTTAGTATGTGCCTCCACAGAGCTCAGAAGACTGCTTTGTATGAGATAGGTACTCTCTAACTGCTAGTTTAGAATATTGGACTGTTTGAAAACAAGTCCATTTCTTGCCATTAGTCTTCCCTAGCAACAGGTATCAGTTCTCTTCCTCTCCTGCCTAGAAAGAAATAGATCAGCCATGACCCCTCCAACACCTCCATTTCCATCCATTATACTAGTGGAATTGGGAAGAAAAATCCAAAAACTCAGGTAGACATGTACATTAGAAGGTTCCCAAACAGGTCATAAATAGGGATGCTCAAGCCTTTAAAAGCGTAACAACAGAAAAGCTGACTTGTATAAAGAGATGAGGGCATTTCCTCATCTTGTGAGAAGTCATCTGTCTGTACTTAAGAACAACAAAACAACAACTGATTCCAGTGTTCTAACTACAACCTGGCACTATCCTTTCTCTCTGCAAAAGTTAGGTCAAAAAACATAACTACAAACCACACTTATTCTCCCTTAGAAAAAAAACTGGAAACTGGAAGAACAGTAAATAGGCAGTGGCAAAAGCAGAAAGAAATGTTTTCTTCTTTTTAAGAGTTTGTCCAACACACCTTCCACTGTATAGCCTAATTTGCATGTAATGTCCTTTAACCATAAATCATGATAGAGAATGGCAGCTATGGTGTGGTGGCAGAGAGTCAGGCCCTTGGAGCCAGAATGCTCTGTGATCTTGGGCAAGATAATCATCCTGTGCCTCCATCTTCACACCTGTGAAATAGATACAATAGGAGTACCTGCCTTACAGGGTAATTATGAAGATGAAGTCGGTTAATACAGTTGATCCTTGAACAACACCAATTTGAACTGTGTGGGTCCACTTAGACACACATTTTTTTTAAACCAAATACAGATGGAAAATACAGTATTGCCCACATATATGGAGGGCCAACTTTTCATGTAAGTGGGTTCCACAGGGCTGACTGTGAGACTTGAGTATGCGCCGAATCCCCTGTGTATAATGAGGGATGACTGTGCATATAAAGTACTTGGAACAGTGCCTGGTACTAAGTATACTTGTTGTGAGCTGTTATATTATAGCATTTAAATGCTGTAACAAGTCCTTTAGTCACTATTTGAATTTTGTTTACATTATTTTTGGAAAAGGATTCCAATGGCTAAGCTCCATGCACTCTTCTGCAGACACACACAGTTTGGGACAGGGAGACATATGTTTATGTTCAGATAGAGAAATATCACTTAGAGCTTTTGGATATCTGCTTTATTTATCTGCAGGGAAGTGTATTAAGAAATTCTTTTGGGTAAAAATTAGTCCTGTTTCTAAGTTTTACATACTTCCGTCAATAGTTATTGCTCTATCTGCAGTCTTTTCAAAAGAAAATGTATCCAGACTCTCACTACTTTCTGTTGATATGTTCATAGTTCAAGTTCATGTTGATAGTAAGAAGGTGAAAATAGATTTAAGCAATATCCATTTTCTTGTATATTAGGGGGAAAAAAACCCTTTCACAAGCCCCCAACAAAATGTAGCACTTCTAGCTCTATGCAATAACAATGGATCCATAACTACTCAATAGTTTACAAATTTCATGGTACTTGGATCTAGCATCCCAAATCCATTTTCCAACAACTGCTACATGTTACTTCTCCACATCTCTTTAGGGGAAGCTAAGAAGAAATCCACAGATGAAATTCTGGTCCCTTGAGGATACTAAAATATCAACATAGGCAATCTCCTGCTGCCTCTTCCACCATCCTTTGCCACCTTGGCAGATCACAGCTAAAAAAATTTGCAAGACGTAGATGGATCAGGCTGTCTAGTGTCTCACCTGGGTCTTCACTGCTACTAGGCAATCACTTTAACTCCCACTGATTTTTTTTTTTTTTTTTTTTTTTTTTTTTTTTTTTTTGAGACGGAGTCTCGCTCTGTCGCCCAGGCTGGAGTGCAGTGGCGCGATCTCGGCTCACTGCAAGCTCCGCCTCCCGGGTTCACACCATTCTCCTGCCTCAGCCTCCCGAGTAGCTGGGACTACAGGCGCCCACAACCGCGCCCGGCTAATTTTTTGTATTTTTAGTAGAGACGGGGTTTCACCGTGGTCTCGATCTCCTGACCTTGTGATCCGCCTGCCTCGGCCTCCCAAAGTGCTGGGATTACAGGCGTGAGCCACCGCGCCCGGCCTCCCACTGATTTTTAAAGCATCCACCCTGACAGCTCTTAACAAACCCACGGTACTTTTCTTACCCCATATTCTCAACCCCCAAATCTGGCACACATCTCCTCACACTAGCACAGCTGCTTTCAACCTAGGTGAGGGAGCAAAGCTGACCTGAAAAAGCTTTGCAAATGACATGCCTGTTAACCACTACTTGCTAATTCCTCCCTTCCACCCCAAAATTCCTATGCACTTGTTTGGGAGAATAAACCAGACTCCCAGGGACAGACATGTAGTCAAAAAGGTGACCTCCTTGTGTATTAAGACTAATCTTATTCATTTCTATACTCAGCACTTAACTTAGTGTCTAACATATAGCAGGCACTCAGCAAAGATTGCTAAATGAATATACAAACCACTGAAACCGTTTATTAAATAGTTTATTTAGGTAATCCATCTTATGATCACTAAATCCAAGTGCCTCTTTGTCAGTTTACAGCCTCAGTAGCATTTTCATAATATTGTGACAATATCTTATAGTGACTGAAAACATAGGCTCTGGATCCAAATTCGTGTGTTACAGCATGGACTTCACTGCCTTGCAATAGCTCTATAACTTTGGGGAGAAAGTTAATGAACCTCTCTAAGCTTTAGTGTCCTCATCTATAAAAACAAGTATAATAAAAGCACCTACCCTAATAGGCTGTATTGAAAATTAAATGTTACCGCATCTAAAGAATTTTGAAGACTATCTAGAATATAGCAAATGTTTCATAAATATGAGCTAATATTATTATTATCTAAACTGAAATTTGTTCCTTGGCTTTTGTGACCTTGCCCACTATCATTCTCCTCCTGACTTCTTCAGTTGCCTCCTCTATCTTTTTTGCTCCTTAAGTGCAGAAATTTCACTCACAGGTCTATTCTCACTGCTTTTCTTCTTCTTCTTTTTTTTTTTTTTTTTTGAGACAGAGTCTCACTCTGTCGCCAGGCTGGACTGCAGTGGCGTGATCTCGGCTCACTGCAACTTCACCTCCTAGGTTCAAGCAATTTCCCTGTTTCAGCCTCCCGAGTAGCTGGGACTACAGGCGCATGCCACCATGTTCAGTTAATTTTTGTATTTTTTGTAGAGATAGGGTTTCACCATGTTGGCCAGGATGGTCTTGATCTCTTGACCTTGTGATCCGCCTGCTTCAGCCTCCCAAAATGCTGGGATTACAGGCATGAGCCACCGTGCCCAGCCCTCCCTGCTTTTCTTTACTCTCACCCTTAGCAAACTCATTTAACACCTATGGCTTAAACTATCATCTCCATGTGGATAAAGCCAATCTTGACTTCTCTCCTCTGAGCTCCAACTCAACCTGCCCAGCTGCATATAATACAAACTTAAGTCATCACCATATCTCCAATTGGCAAATCTCATTTCCCTAGATCTGTAGAAACTTGAGGAATTAGGAAAGAGATTAGCTTCAGAGAGTATAAGTCTAAGAGAAACATACAATGGTTCAAAGCAATGATGTCACCAAAAAGAAAGAAAGGAAATGAAGCTAGTAGAACTAGACATCCTTAATCAGGCTGAAGGTATTCATATTTAGAAAAAAAAAAACCATAGCAGTCTACAGTGGCCGAAACTGGCTAGTAACTTTTGCTTATGATGTGGATTTCCACATATCTTAATGACAGGAAGAGAAAGCATCCCTCTTGCCCACACAAATACTACTCTCTGTGACAGTTGTGTTTCACATTGTGAATTAACTGATTAAAAGTATGAACTCTGAAGCCAAATGCCTAAATTTTTGAATCCTGGTTCTGGTATCTACTAGTTTGTGACCACAGTCAAATTATTTAATCTTTTTGTGTCTAATTCCTCATCTATGGAATGAGTATAATGACAGTATCTACCTCATTGGGTTATCACGAGAAACAATGAGAAAATATGCATGTAGAATAATGGCTCATATATAAAGTGCTCAATAAATAGTAGCTGCTGTTATCTCAGCCTCACATGCATTTTGGCGGCTTGAATTGGTTTGTGATGGCCTGATCCTGGTATGCACGAATCCAATCCAGTTTCCATCAGATGAGATCCTGACCAACCTTTTCCTTAGACCAGGGGTTCTTAACCCAAGGGCCATAATAAGCTGTAGAGAAATTCTATGCAAAATTGGGTATAAATGGATGGTGTATATTTTTCTAAGACAAGGGGCCATAGCTGTCATCAGCTCCTCAATGAGTACATGACCTTGAACAGATTTTTGAAAACAAAACAAAATCTACTGCCTTAGCATGACCACTACCATTTTCCCCATTTTTTTTTCTCCTCTTACATGATTTCTACACCTGCTTTGGCCTCTATTCAATAATTTATAACATTTTAAAAATTCTCTCTTTGCAATGTTATTCCTGTTTAATCCTTTCCACTTTCAATACAACCAAGGTTACTTCTCCAAAGGACTGTAGTAATATCACTTCCTCTGCTCAAAAATATGGCTACTGTCTCAAGTCCAAATAGCTTAGCTGGACATTTAAGCCTCTATGTCTTGGCCACGACTTACCCTTCTAGCCTTGTCCTTCATTCTCTTCCATAAATGGCACTAAGACAGTCATTTGCCATTGAGAAACTTCATGCAGCTTTCCCTCCACAGCTCATTCTACTCTGTCTAGTATGTCTCTTCACCACCTTCTATCCATCTTTACCACTTCCTCAGTAAGTCAATGTCCTTCAACAGTTGCTGTCTTTAATATATAAGGACCAACATGGGTGTATGCAAACATGTATCAGGGTTTGTCAAACTCAGCATTACTGGTATTGTGAGATGAATGATTTTTTGTTGCAGAGGACTGTCCTATATCATGTAGGACATTTAGCAGCATCCCTGGCCTCCAGACACTATCAAATGTTCTGGGGCTGTGGGGTGGGAGATCACTCCTGGTTGATAACCACCGATAAACTATAACAAATATATTCAATTTCCCCTTCAAATTCTTTGAGGACAAGGACTATGATCTTGCTTATTTTATATTCTCAATATTACCAAATACAGTAGTTTATGATAGATTTAGATATTTGTTTTCTGCTAACCTTTCCAAAGTTAGTATACAGAACACACAACATTCTAACCTACTGTGTTTCTAGATATTCATGAAACTTGAAATACTAAATTTCAACTTAGCTTTTATTTATTTATTTTTTTTTTAGAGAGAAAAAAAAAAAAAGACCAGGTCTCACAAAGCTGCAGTGTAATGGTGAGACCATAGTCAGTCCACTGTAACCCTGAACTCTTGGGCTCAAGAGATCCTCCTGCCTCAGCTTCCTAAGCAGCTGGGACCATAACACACACCACCACACCTGGCTAATTTTTTTTGGGGGGTAGAGAAAAGAGTCTCACCATATTGTCTAGGCTGGTCTCAAACTCCTGGCCTCAAGCAATCCTCCTGCCTTGGCCAAGCAGAGCTTTTAAAAGGCAAAAATTGCTATGTCATAATATCCCTATAATTTTCAACAAATACTATCAGTTATAGTTGTGCCCTAAAAGAGATGTATGTTTCATGTACCACCAAGGATGGGGGATGGAGGGAAAGAGATGTTATGTTATGACATTATAAAAATTAAGTAGACAATGGGCCGGGCATGGTGGCTCACGCCTGTAATCCCAGCACTTTGGGAGACCGAGGCAGGTAGATCATTTGAGGTCAGGAGTTCGAGACCAGCTTGGCCAACATGGTGATATCCTGTCTCTACTAAAAATATAAAAATTAGCCAGGCATGGTGGCAGGCACCTATAATCCCAGCTACTCAGGAGGCTGAGGCAGGAGAATCACTTGAACCCAGGAGCTAGAGTTGCCGTCAGTTAAGATGACACCACTGCACTCCAGCCTGGGCAACAGAGTGAGTATCTCAAGGCAAAAAAAAAAAAAAATTAAGTAGACAGTGAACTTCTATATCACCTACAAAATAGCATTCCAACACTGAAGACTTACAGAAGAGTAATACCATCTCCTTCTTCCTTTAAATATCCTATGTCCTATGAAGTATAGTGTTTTCTCAGTTAAATGCTTAGAAACAGTCAAGGTCCAGTTAGTGACAAGAGGTAAAGTTTCAATCTAAGGCTCCTAAATTAGGGTTTTAGGGTTAGAATCCCTTACTGGTCCCTTGCTGCACATTAGAAATCCTCTGCAGAGTTAAAAATAACAGATCCCTGGGTCTCCCTCCAGATGAATTAAATGAGAATGAGGGAATGATGCTAAAGATTAAAATTGTTTTAAAAACCTCCAGTGGATTCTAATGTGCAGACATAGGTGAGAGCCACTGCTCTCTAGACTGGTTCAAAACTTCATGTACTTTGACAGTATAAAAGGCTATTTCTTCAGGAATGGCTGAAACTTACTCTCTAACTTGCTGAGCTTGGGCCTTGTATGTGAACACTTATCTTGAATTAAAAGAAGTGCTGTTTTTTCTGGGGTTAGGCATTACCAAGATGCTCATCTAAGGTTCTTAGGCTGCCCTCTCTACCACCCCTAAGAAGCCAGGCACTTACACTCCTCTTTACTCGGTGAAGTTACATTCAGTTCTGTCGGAAGCGGCTGCTGGCTGGGACTAAGAGTTGGCGTGGTTATCGAGGTATTGTTGTTGTCACTGGTGGTCTCTTCGGAAAACAAATCTGATTGGCTGTTACTTGTACTTGGAGCGGAATCATCGTCTGGTTGTTTCTTTTGAAAATCTGAAGAAAAATAGAAAATGAGCTTAATTAAGGAGTTCACAGTCTCTGAGGATTAGAAAACAATGGAAGTTGGTACAAAAATTAAATGCAACAACAGCAATAATAAAGACTGATCTGGGTGATTAAAAAACCATGGGAGTAAAACACTGGTCAAAAACGTTTAAGATTAGTGGAAGGTGACTACAGTTAAAAGTCTTCCAAGGTCCCTTATTATTTAGAAGAATGCAAACATACTGATTTTAACGTTCTGTGCAAAGCCAAAGATGCATGTTAAATATTTAAGAGTAATCAGAAGGAAAAAGGGAATAAACAACAGTTTTTCAAACTTTTTAGAAGGAAAGGTCATGAAAAAGGTAGCAGAGAAGACAGCAGAGTAAACAGAAAACACATAACAAGATGGTAGAAATAAGTATAAATATGTCAGTAATGGTAATAAACAGACTGAACTTTTCAGCTAAAAGAATATTTGGACTAAAGTCCAGTTATATTCAATTTATAAGGAACATACTAAAAACACAAATATGAGAGGATAAACAAAATGTTAAAGTATAGTTAGTCCTCGAACGTCATGGGTTTGAACCGTGTGGGTCCACTTATGTGCGGATTTTTTTCAACCAAATGCAGATCAAAAATACAATGTTCACAGGATGCAAAAATCATATATGGAAGGCCTACTTTCCATATACCATGGTTCTGCAGTGCAGACTGATGAACCTGAGTATGCACAGATTTTGGTATATGCAAGGGAGTCCTGTAGCCAATCCCCCAAGTATAACACAATTGTATATATATAAAAAAATGTACCTGGCAAAAAAAATTAGTGAACACGCAGGGCACAGTAGCTCACACCTATAATCCTAGTATTTCTGAAGACTGCAGTGGGAGGACTACTTGAGGCCTGAAGTTTGAGACGAGCGTGAGCAACACAGCAAGACCTCATCTCTAAAAAAGTTTTAAAAAATTAGCTGAGGGTGGTGGCGCACACCTGTAGTCTCAGCTACTTGGTGGTATCTCTTGAGTCCAGGAGTAAGAAAGAAAGAGGAAAGGGAAGGGGAAAAGGCAGGAGAAGGGGAATGGAAAGGGGAAGGGGAAGGGGAAGGGGAAGGGGAAGGGAGGACAAGACAGGAACAGAGAAAGGAGAGGGAGAGGAGAAAAGGGAGGGGAGGGGGAGAGAGAGAGGAGAGGAGGAAAAAAAAGAATGAAGAAAGGAAAAGGAAAGGAAAAGAAAAACGGGAGGGGAGGGGATGAACAGAAAGCTAGTATGGCTACAGTACTGTCAGAATATGTAGACTTTAAGTCAAAAGCATTATTAGGGGTGAAGAGGATCATTATAAAATAGTAAAAGAGTCTTCTCCAAAGCCACAAAATACTGCCCTCCCTTAGTATACAAGGGGGATTGGTTTCAGAGCTCCCGCATATACTCAGGTTCCACAGTCAGCCCTACTGAACCAACGTATATTAAATACTGGTCCTCCATATACACAGGTTTAGCATCCCATATTTTCAATCCGGGTTTGGTTGAAAAGCTTCATATAAGCAGGCATACAAAGTTCAAACTCATTTTGTTCCAGGGCCAACTGTACTTAAAGTAAAAATGGTTATATTCACAAGAAACTGACAAATTTCCTACAGGGGATGATTTTAATATAACTCTCACACAAAATAATTAATAAGCATACAAAGACCAAGTATCCAACAATTAGATAATGAATTATTTTCTTGTTTTGTTTTCTTTTTTTTTTTGAGACAGAGTCTCACTCTATTGGCCAGGCTGGAGTGTAGTGGCACGATCTCAGCTCACTGCAACCTCCGTCTCCCAGGCTCAAGCAATTCTCCTGCCTCAGGCCCCGAGTAGCTGGGATTACAGACGTGTGCCACCACGCCCAGCTAATTTTTGTATTTTTAGTAGAGATGGGGTTTCACCATGTTGGCCAGGATGGTCACGAACTCCTGACCTCAGGTGATCCGCCCGCCTCAGCCTCCCAAAGTGCTGGGATTACAGGCATGAGCCACCAAGCCCGGCCAAATAAATTATTTTCAAACACATGGAATATTTATAAAAGCTGATTAAAACCTGGCTAAATCTTGACCACATATCAGAACACAAAGCAAAAGTCTCAACAAATGCCAAAGAATTACTAAGATACAGACAATATTACCTGATCATAGGGCAACTGAGTTAAAAACTGCTGAGAAAAAAATTTATATTTGGAAATATACAAAAGAAAATTTTAAACTCGTGAGTGAAATCAAATTATAAAATTACAAAATACTTACAATAATGAAATTACTACATATCAATATCCAGTGAAGATAAAAATACACGTATATTACCTACACCCCAGTCATTTAATCCCTAGATACATACCTGAGAGAAACTCAACAAACATATTCAAGGAGATAGCAACAACCTTAAGGTCTATAAATAATGGCACAGTCAAACAAACAATGGAATAATGTACATAATGGAAACAACTATTGTCATATGTATCAACATGAATGAATCTCAAAATCATGACGCTGAGGGGAAAAAGCCACTAAATCACAGTAGATTGTACTGTGCTTATATAAACCTTAAAAACAGTACAAACTCAGATATACTGTTTAGGGATTTGTATGCTTAACTCATTTTTTTTCTTTTTTTCTCTTTTGAGATGGAGTCTCACTCTGTCACCTAGGCTAGAGTGCAGTGGTGCCATCTCAGCTCACTGCAACTTCTGTCTCGCAGGTTCAAGTGATTCTCCTGCCTCAGCCTCCTAAGTCGCTGGGATTACAATCGCCTGCCATCACGACCGGCTAATTTTTGTATTTTTGTAGAGATGGGGTTTCATCACGTTGGCCAGGCTGGTCTCCAACTCCTGGCCTCAGGTGATCCGCCCGCCTCAGTCTCCCGAATTGCTGGGATTACAGGTGTGAGCCACAGCACCTGGCCTTAAACCTTTTCAAAGCCCCCAAATATTAGCATAATTCAGAAGAGCAGTTACATCTTAGATTGAGGGAGGGTGGTGTGATGGTGAGAGGCACACAAAAATATCCAAAGATAGGTAATGTCCATTAACAGAAAATTGATCTTAAAATACTCTACAGTGATTAAATGAATAAGGCTACAAGTATAATACAAAAATCTCAAAAAGAATGTTGAGAGAGAAAAGCAAGCAAGCTACAGAAAGATATACATGGTATAATAATACTTATACAAAAATTTAAAATATGTTAAGAATACCATATATTGTTTATAGATACATGAATGGTAATACTTACAAGATAAAAACATTCAAGGAAATAATATACCAGATTCAGGATAGTGATTACCTCTTTGAGGCCAAGGGATAAGGAGAAAAACAGGTCTTCTACCTTGTTTTGTAATTTTTTATTTCTTAAGCTGTTGGTAAGTATCTGAGTGTGATTATTGTCTATATTCCCTATATATTTTAAAAATCTAATGCTACTCTGTGAAATACAGATTACAGTTTATTATATCAATTCAGAGAAGTACAAGATTCTTATAACTTGACATGGCCTTCAAACCACAGGGAAGTGTTGCTATCATACTCTATAACTTCATCAGAATCACTACCTTTTGACATATTCTAAACGTAAGAATAGCTAGCATTTATGATGCATTTATTATGTGCCAGGCACTGAACTAAATATTTTATGTGTATAACGTATTTATGTTAGTCCTCAGGAAAACCCTAACAACGAAGGTATAAATAACATCATTTTAATGATAAAGAAATTGAGGTTCAGAAAGTTTAGGTAATTTGTTCCAAGTCAACAGCTAATAAGTAGCAAGGACAAGTCCATTTGACAACAAAGCCCATGGTCTTCAATCACAACCACGCCCATGGTCTTCAATCACAACCACAGGATGTGGCACTGTGATCACCAGGATGGGCCAAGGAAGAGAACTCCATGTCAAGCCCCCAGCCGTTTCCAGCACCACTAGTGAGTGCAATGAATGTAGCCAGTTAGTAACTGCTAAGGTGATCAGTGCTCTACAGCCCCCACTGCTTCTTTTCTGTGTATTTATTTCTCCTAGCCACTTTCTCGTTCTTCCATGTTTTGACATTTTAAAATGGCTTATTATCTCAGTGTTATTTGTATAGCACCTTCAAGAAAAAGGTACTATATCAATGGAATAAAAATACTGCAATAATGATACTTCTTTTTTATGTCATGTCATCTCATTAGCTCTCCTATGTCAATAATCATTGTGTCCCTCCCATAACCATCTGTCTACCATTTAATTGGAAATGTTATATGACCCTGAAAGAACTGAAACTGAGTCATCACTGTACCATCTAGCACAATCCCCGATGCTTGGAGACAGATGCACACACAGAAACTCACTCACTCAGGCACAAGAGCCCTTTGAAGGTGAAGGATGTTGGTGTCTAAAGACAATAATTAATACCAGGTTCCACCCACACACTCTCCAGCCCAAGCTTGCCATGCTGCTTTGATGCTCAGGTACTTTCAAGTTTTCTTTTGTGAATTGGCAGTTCAAAAACTTCAGGTTTTCTTTTAGAAATCAACAGTTGACACAGTGTACCTTCTTTTAACCCATACTCCTTCTATGCCTTTTCTACACCTGCACAGGGTGATGGTGTCATAACATCATCAGGCTAACATACAAACCCAACTGGCTGCTCACAAAGAGAAGAGTAGAAGCTCTATATATTCTCTGCTTGAATCTGAAAAAGCATCCAGGAATCACAGAATGTTACAACCAGTAATGACTTTAGAAATTCAGCTCAATCGTCTCATTTTACAGACAGAGAAAGCAAGAGCTGAGAAAATTACTATAATTCACCAGAAATTGAGTTGGGAGTTTTCTAACTTCCATGCCAAAGTCTGTGCAATACAAAGAGCTCTAGAGTGAGACCTGGATTCAAATCCTGACCTTGCTATTTACTGGGCATACAGCTAAAAGCAAATTGTTTAATCTTTTGGGGCCTTCTGTAAAACAAAGGGAGGTGGTTATTTAAACCTCTCAGGAAAATGTGGATTAAATAAGATAATATACATGAAGACCTAGCACATGAGTACTCAACAAATGACAGAATTAAAAAGAAAAGGTATTTTCCAAACTGAAAGAAAGGGGCACTAAGTGAGAGTTATCTTTTCGTTTTGGCCCTGATATTTGCATCACAGTTCTTATTCTCTTAGGCCTTTCTTTCTGAATCATCCAGCATCCAACTTCTGATTACTGCCAAAAAGAAAGAATCTCTCGGAAGTCTACTCCGAAAATGAAGGGCAACAGATTTATATTACATGTAAAGAAGTAAACAACAAAACATGAGGCACAGAGCCTGCCTCCCAGCATTCTACACTAGAGAGCAGTGCAGATGAAAGGTCCAGAAACAGCCACTTCATCTGATTCAGACAAAGTAAAGGTCTGTTCCCTTGATATATTGTATAATTCTCATATAAATGAGAAAACTAGAAATCTCCAAGCTTTCTACCTCTCTAAATGAGAAAAAAACTCAGGAATAACTAATTTTGTAAGTTAGTTGAGTTAATGGTATATCCAAAGGTCTTAAACTTGTCCTTGAATAAAGTTGTGAGTCTGAGAGAGGTATATGTGAATAAAGGTTTTCCAAAGCAAACTGTTACTTGTAAAAACTGAGTTTAAAAACCTTTGCACTTTAATGGGATTACTGTGAAGAGTGAACGCAGCCCAGATCTTGGCAACTTACCTTATTATCATCTAAAGGAAAAAACAATTTCTCAACAAAGATATGCTTGAATCCTTTAGTACCCAGAAACGGAATGTCTCCAGAAGATAAAGTGACCTAATGGTGCTAGCAAAGTCAAAATAACCAGTGAAGTCCCTGGGACTGGCTACTCACATACTCACTGGCATAGTTTTCTCCACTGTTTTCAGAATGATATTTCACATGTCAATCTTCTTACTACAAAATGCACCTAAAATACTGGAAGCACTGTGAAAGCACTTTGTCCTGTCCTGCTTCACAAGTCCATTAACCTGGGCAGTCTCTCTAGAACTACACCCTATCTAGCCATTATGCAATACTCATTTTGATATGCACATGCCCCATTGTTTATCTCTCAGATGTACAATGCCGATTAGGCAAGATGCTTAGATTCACAACCCCACTTCTAGATTATTACAATAGTATGTCTTTCAGAATGATTTCTTCAAAATATTTAAAAAGAATTTCGGCTATTTTGCTAAACTTTTTCTCTCACTGAAAACAAATTCATTCTTTCTAATCCTGTTCCATAACCTATTTTTTTTCCTCTTAGCAAGGTATCATGTTTCTTCTTTGTAAAATATAAATGGGTGATCACTAATGAGTACATGGTCTCATTCATTCATAGATACATGAACTAAACCAATCCACTCGTGTTACACATTTTCATTTACCAACCTTTCACTATTATAAACAAGATTTCATTGAGTTTCCTTAAGTTATATAATAGAAGTAGATCAATTGGTAAGAGAGGACGTACATTTTTAAAGCATTTGGTATGTATTACCAAATTCTCTTGGCACAGCACTCTGTGATTTCCCATAGCACAAGACTTACTATGGTATATAAGAATCATCTGTTCACTTGTCAGTCTCCTACATTATTCAGGATCCAGGACAAAAAATGGTTCTCAATAAACATTAACTGGATAAATAAGTGGCCAATGTTTTCCTGTAGAAAGTCCATCACTGGATTACATTTAAAAGTATTTATCAGTTGTTACTTTAAACCTTTCATAAACTGTTTTGTGTGTCTTTAAGGGTACTCTTAGCATCATGTGGGTCGGCATTTCTAAAAGATAGAGTTTCATACCTGTGAATTTCTATTTTCATAATCAGTAAGTAGAGATGAGAAATTCAACTGCATTTGTTCCAACTCACTCATTAAGACTACTTGGGATCACTAATAAGGCTTCTATCATTATTGCAAACACTAAAGCCAGGTATATAGGAAATCAAATTAGAAGTAGAAGAGGAACTAAGAGTTAAGCGCCTCCTATGAGTCAGGCACTCTGCCAGGGGCTTTGCATTCATTTTCTCATTTAGTCCTCAGAATAAACTGGGCAGTAGATGTCATCACCACATGTCAGCAGAGGACAGTGTGTATGGCAAGGTTGGGCAACCTACTCCCTCCTTAACAAATGCTAGAGCTAGGTTTTGAGACTCAGCTTTATTTGACTCTAATGTTTGTGCTCTTCCCACTACAGCATGCACCACTGAAGCAACCACCTCCCAGCTCCCCAAAATGCAACAGCTCGCAGCCTGCACCCGGTACGCTGCTGGTTCGCACATTTCCATTCTCAGTCTCCAAACCCCATCTGACTACATATCACAGATTACAAATCCATGCATCCACCAGAAGCTTTAGTTTGATATTTCGCACCATAAAATACTTCATGTTTCAAGTAGTCAAATTTTAAAAAACGGAAAAGGTTGCCAGAGGTTTTGTTTCTCAACCCACTTAAAAATAAAAATTCACTTCCCATATCTCAAGAGTTTGGTTCATACAAGGCACTGTATAAAGGTCTCCTTTAACACAACAGGGTTCTGCTCACCATCCCCTCTCTGCCCAATTTATATCCATAATAGGCTACAGCTTCCGTTCATAGAAACATTTCTAGGTTTCTAAAGCTGCATTGTCCCCCACCCCCATCTCAACCACAAAACTTAAATAGCTTATTTTAAAAAGTTACAAAGCCATTAGGAGCCAGCCAATTCATAAATCAGACTTCTAGCCTTCTGATTAAAATCTCAATAAAATTCTGGTAGTTGGATGTTAATCTGGGTTAACAGCCTCAGCAAGAATAAACTGTTTAAACAGGAGTGAGCAAGAACCAATGTACTTACGGACTTGGTCACCTTATGCATATGTTGTAGCTTTAGGGGCAAACTGTGATCTATTGAATGTGGCTAAGTCTACTTAGGTGTCTTTTCATGAATAGTATATCTTCTAGCTTCTTTAAAAAGCAAAGCAAAACACCTTTACCCTATCAGATTCTTACCCAACCTCTCATGGCCATTCCTTCTCTTTAAAAATCAGATTATCTTCTTTTTTTAAAAAATATTTTTATTAATTTTTGTTTTCTTTCAAAAATCATTTTTATTAATTGAAAAAAATCAGACTCTCTTCACTGATCTCAGAATAGACAGACTGAATAACACTGCTCAGTTTTTGTGTGCTTCCTTCTTTTTTTAAAATTTAATTTGAGACAGGGTCTCGCTCTGTCACCCAGGCTGGAGTGCAGTGGCATACACACGGCTCACTGCAGCCTTGACTTCCTGGGCCCAAGTGATGCTCCCACTTTAGCCTCCTGAGTAGCTGGGACTACAGTTGTGTGCCACCACACCCAACTACCTTAAAAAAAATTTTTTTTTTTGGTAGAGATGGAGCCTCACTATGTTGCCCAGGCTGGTCTTGAACTCCTGGGCTCAAGAGATCCTCCCACTTTGGTATCTCAAAGCACTGGGATTACAGGTGTAAGCCACCATGCCCAGCCTGTGTCCTTTCAAGTAAGTTAAAAATATATACGTATAATACATACACATATACATACACACACACACACCCCTACATGTATATATCCTCCTAATGATGATAAATGACTCCTATCCTATGTTCCCTATTTATGTCCATGAATCTGCAATTTGAGTAGTATCTCAAAAAATAAAATAGACCTTGTCTTTTACCCTCCGTCCCATCTCAAGACACGGTATCAACACTCACTTAAAAGAATAAAGTCAGAAGACAGGAATTATCTTGAACTTCATGTTCTCCCTTCTTAATTTTACATTCCCCAAATTACCATTCTAGTCATTTACAACTCCTAAATATCTCCTGAATCCACCTACTTTTCCATTACCACTGTAGTCTAAGCCATCATCATCTGTAAGATTCCTCTGATAGCATCTTTTTTATTTTGAGACAGAGTCTCACCCTGCCACTGAGGCTGGAGCGTAGTGGTGCAATCTCGGCTCACTGCAACCTTGGCATCCTGAGTTCAAGCCTCTTGGGTTCAAATGATTCTCGTGCCTCAGCCTCCCGAGCAGCTGGAACTACTGGTGTGCACCACCACATGTGGCTAATTTTTGTATTTTTAGTAGAGACAGGGTTTCGTCATGTTGGCCAGGCTGGTCTCGAACTTCCAGCCTCAAGCAATCTGCCTGCCTTGGCTTTCCAAAGTGCTAGGATTACAGGAATGAGACACCATGTCCAGACTCGATAACATCTTAATTGATATCTTTGTGTTCTCTCCTGGCTCAGTGTAATCCACTCGTCATAGTGCAACCACAGTGATTGCAAAAACAAAAACAAAAACAAAAAACTGTAAGAAAACAAATTCTGATAACATCACCTCCCTGCCTAAACCCTTGAATGGCTTCTCATTGCCTTTACAACCAGATCCAGAATCCTAACCATGGCTTAGAACTTACAACTGGCTGCTGGCTATTTCTTCAGCCACTGCTCCTCCTCTCCCTCTCCTTGCTTTAGCCATTCTCCAGCAGTCTTGGTTTTTCAGACACTCCGTGCTCTTTCTCAACAGGGAGTGCTATTTTTTTTCTTTTCTTTTCTTTTTTTTCCCCCAAAATGGAGTCTCGCTCTGTCGCCTAGGCTGGAGTACAGTGGCACGATCTTGGCTCACTGCAACCTCCGCCTCCCAGGTTCAAGCAATTCTCCTGCCTTGGCCTCCTGAGTAGCTGGGATTACAGGCATGCACCACCACACCCAGCTAGGTTTTGTACTTTTTAGTAGAGACAAGGTTTCATTATGTTGGCCAGGCTCAAACTCCTGACCTCAAATGATCTCCCTGCCTCAGCCTCGTGCCTGTAATCATGTTGGGATTACAGGCGTGAGTCACCACACCCGGCTGTCAACATGGAGTACTTTAGTCATGACATGTGGAAGATTTTTTATCTTCATATTCACCTTGGTAAATCCTACTCATATTTGAACTCTTAATATAAGCACTACTTCCTAAGAGAAGTCCTTAAGATTATCCATAGAAGGCACTTTATTAAATATTTGTTGGATAAATATCTTATTCACAGTGTGACTCAGCCCCTAGCAAAACGCCTGCCACATAATACACAATATACATTTCTTGAATTTAATGTATTGGATACTGATGAACACACAAAGTTGAAGAATATTAGTTCTCTTACAGACATTAATGGATTTTAAATTGCTACAAAATTTATTTATAGGAGGCAAGAGTGCTCCTACCTACAAGAGAAATATTAAGCACCCTGTCAATAAGTAGATGTTTGGATTTCATAAATTATCTCTGCACATATAAAAATTTCTTATTATTCATCATGGATAACTGGTCCTAACAGGACTTACAAGGTCTCTCAAGTCACTTCCTGCTTGCTTAGATTTAAACCACAGAGCTTAAGATTTTTACGTGAGGCAAATACAGGTAACATTAGACTGGCTCCCAAAAGCATATTCTCAAATGTGTCTTGCAAAAAACAGGCAACAAGAGAATATATGAAGCTGACAAAGCTTACTCTTTTCATCAATTAAACTTACTTTATAATCTGGTTTATCACTGAAATTAAACATTCTCTAGATTCTTCACACCTATAGAGCCAACTACTCAGAGGTGTGAACTAGCAAAAAAAAAAAAATTATTTGGAGTAAGGCTTGTTTCTTATACAGCATTTATTGTGCAGACTATAGTTTTCCCTGTAACAGTATTTCATATTCAATATTCATTTACAGGGCATAAATTAGCAATGTTAACATTACAGCAAATATCTAACAATTCATTAGTACTACAATAACATGTACATTTACATCATTTCAGTCTAACCACAAAATACGTCAATTTTTTTAAAACACAGGGAGAAGTTTTCTGAATATTGTGGCATTAATCTAGCTCTAACAAAATATGCACTTTATGCTGTGTGTGCATATACACATACAGTTCAGCCATCAAAATTACTGATAGGGTTTGGCATATTGTGGAAAAACTGGGTAAAGCTGACAAAACAGGCAAGTTGGAGCCTAAAAACAAAACAAAAAACTTCTATTTGTTTATAGTTGACCCTTGGTATCATCTAAAGACTTCCCCTCAAGCCATTAGTCCTTAGTGTCATTCATGAATTACTCCAATGGCACAGAAGTGACATGAACGTAATTGCTGGAGAGGCTGGAGGCTGGAATATTTTACCCCAGATCAAAGGCTTTAAATGTCCCATAAAGACTTCAATGACAACAGAATAGAAAAGTAGAAAAGCATTTGGGAATAAATTAGCAAAAACAGCAGGTTACCACCCCTCTTTTTAGATCACTGATTATTTCTATAATTATATCCACAGTCCTAATGCTACTAGCCTTTCATTTTACCGTGCAGATGTAACAGGAGAAAAGACAAAAGAATAACTCCCACTGGCACCTCTCTTTTGAGGGAGACGGTGGTGGGACTGGGAAAAGCGTAGGTGGTGGGACTGGGTAGAGCGTAGGTGGGATTGCTCTTGCCCACCTACGCTCTTACAATCTGGTCCTATTCGTTCTTCCTTCCCTCCATCCACAAAGGCAGCTCCTGACTTAATGAGCTATTCCTACCCCTAATTACTCCCTCAATATTTCCTGAGTATTTCTACTCAGTTCTCAGTCTTATCATCTCATACCAGGGTCACACACCACCAGTCTTCAGGTCTCCTTCATTTAAGCTCTGCTACTAAGCTAACCACTCCATCTGTTTCAGTAAATTCAACTTAGAGTGGTGATATTAACTTTTGAGACACATTTTCCCTTAAGATAAAACTTGTAAATGTTCAGCACAAATTCAAGCAATACAATGTGCTATATTTTAAGAATGTCAGCTGGGCACAGTGGTGCACGCCTTTGTCCCAGTGTATTAGTCCATTCTCATGCTGCTATGAAGAAATACCCAAGACTGGGTAACTTATAAAGAAAAGAGGTTTAATTGACTCACAGTTTCACATGGATGGGAAGGCCTCAGGAAACTTAGAACCATGGCGGAAGGGGAAGCAAACATGTCCTTCTACACAAGGTGGCAGGAGAGAAGCGCCAAGCAAAGGGGGAAAGTTCCTCATAAAGCCGTCAGATCTCATAGGAACTCACTCACTTTCACGAGAACGGCATGGGGGTAACTGCCCCCATGATTCAATTACCTCCCACCAGCACGACGTGGGGATTATGGTAACTAAAATTCAAGATGAGATTTGGGTAGGGACACAGTCAAACCATATCACCTGGCTACTAGAAAGGCTGAGGTAGGAGGACTGCTTGAGCCCAGGAATTCCAGGCCAGCCTAAGTAACATCTCAAAACTCCATCTCTAGAAGGGGAAAAAGAAGCAAAGAATGAATTGCCTTCTTGGCCAGGCACAGTGACTCACGCTTGTAATCCCAGCACTTTGGAAGGTCGAGGTGGGTGGATCAACTGAGGTCAGGAGTTTAAAACCAGCCTGGCCAATATGGTGAAACCCTATCTCTAATAAAACTACAAAAATTAGCCGGGCGTGGTGGCATGCACCTATAATCCCAGCTACTCAGGAGGCTGAGGCATGAGAATTGCTTGAACCTGGGATGTGGAGGTTGCAGTAAGCCAAGACTGTACCACTGTGCTACAGCCTGGGAGAGAGAGTGAGACTCTGTCTCCAAAAAAAAAAATGAATTGCCTACTCAAAAGTGGTGAATGAAGAGGGGGGTGGAGGTGGGGGGAGCGAAGAGAGTCAATCTCTTTCCCAAAGAGTAAAAGACCAAGTAGTGGTTCAAACTTCTAAGATATATTTTTTTGAAGGATGAAATGATGGGCTTACTAATACTTTCTTCTTACATCTATTAAAGCATATCAGGGGGATGTTCAGAGAAGATGGCAATGATCTTCACAAGATTAGGGCTAATTTACTAATTTTTATCCAGTCAATCCAAGGTATCAGAATACACGATGTTTATATAATTCACAATTCCTAAAAGGTATCTATCTTCATGTAAAGGCTATCAACTACTGATACAAAAGCTTTCTCCACTAGTGAGAAAAGCTCCATGGACAATTAACCTACATATCCTCTGTCGCAGTATGATGTGTGTAACCAGACTGCCTGAGTTCAAATCCTGGCTCTATTTCTTAACAGCTGTGTAATCTTGGGCAAGTTACTTAACTTCTCTTGCTCTAGTTTTCTCCCCACAAATGAGAATAATAATACTATCTACCTAATAAAGTTATTTTGTAGATTAGATAATACATGTGGAAGTCTTAGAACGGTGCCTGACATATAAGTAAATCTTGAAGTAACTATGATTGCTATTTCTCTTCCGACTCCTTGTATGCAATTTAAAAAGTTGCTAGCTTGAGACTAAGGCAATGAAATTAATTTCTCTGGTGTGAATTATAGCGAAGTCTTTGGCTTCATTAACAATGTACACTAACAAGCCAATCCTGGGGATACAAATACAAAAGTTTTCAGAGACCAGGTGAGTATCATAAATGTGTGAAGTTAGGGAGCCTAACACAAAAGGGAGTGCTAGTTACTGTGGCTAACTGGCAAGTGTAAGTCTCACCTAAAGGCATGTGATTTCAAATGTAAAACAAAAATTAAAACCTCCAAATACAAGATATCTGTGCTTTGAAAGCCAAAAATGTAAGACCCTTGATTTAAACAGAGACAAATGCACTTATTATATAAAAGTTTTGAAAACTGCATTATTGATTCTGCCTATCAGTAAAGAAATGACTGATCAGATATATGTGAAATCAATGTAAGAACAAACAGGAAAGTTTAGAGGTATAATACAAAGAATCAGACAGACTTGTATGAATCGTGCCTAAGCTACTTAGAAACTGCATGACCATAAGAAAATTACTTAACTTTATTTCAGTTTCCTCAACTGCAAAAATGTTAAAACCTACTGTGTAGGATTGTTGTGAGGATAGCAGATAATGCAGGTGCCCCTCATAAAACAAGCATTGAATTTTTTTTTTTTTTTTTGAGATGGAATCTCACTCTGTCATCCAGGGTGGAATGCAGTGGCATGATCTTGGCTCAATGCAAGCCCTGCCTCCTAGGTTCACACCATTCTCTTGCCTCAGTCTCCCAAGTAGCTGGGACTACAGGTGCCCGCCACCACACCCAACTAATTTTTTTGTATTTTTAGTAGAGACGGGGTTTCACCGTGCTACCCAGGATGGTCTCGATCTCCTGATCTCGTGATCCACCCACCTCGGCCTCCCACAGTGCTGGGATTACAGGAGTGAGCCACTGCGCCCGGCCTGAATGTATTTTTTAACGACTCATAAAAAAATGTTGGGGCCAGGCATGGTGGCTCATGCCTGTAATCCTAGCACTTTGGGGGACTGAGGTGGGCAAATAGCTTGAGCTCAGGAGTTCAAGACCATCCTGGACAACACAGCAAAACCCTGTCTCTACATAAAATACAAAAATTGGCCAGGCGTAATGGTGCGCGCCTGTAGTCCCAGCTACTCAGGAGGCTGAGGTGGGAGGATCACCTGAGCCCAGGGAGGGTGAGGCTGCAGTGAGCCATGATTGTACCAGTGCACTCCAGTCTGGACAACAGAGTAAGACCCTGTCTCAAAAATAAACAAACAAATAAACCCACAAACACAAAAGTTAAAAAAAAACCCCCCCCAAAAAAAAAAACAAAAAACCTAGGTCTAGAAAAGATCTTCTTAAGCTAGGGTTCTTATTATCAGTCAGCTTAGGCTAATTTACCTGCAAAAACAAATGACCCTAAAATCTACAGGCTTTATAACAATGGTTTGTTTTGATCACATTATAGGTCTGCTGAGGGTAGGAAGCAGCTCTGCTCCATGTATCTTCATTCCAGGAACCCAGAATGAAGGAGTGGCCCTAAATGGAATACCACTGGTATCACTGCAAAGGGAAAAGAGAAATGGAAACACCTAACAGCTCTTAACGTTTCTGGTCATAAAAGCCAAATAAACTTTTCATTAGCATTTTATTGGCTAAAATAAGTCACATAGCTCAGCCTGATGATCAGGACAGGGAAGTATGAGCCTCACACTGGGAGGGGCACCAAATATGTGGAGACAATAATCTGGGATACATAATGTGTGTGCACAGAAAACTTTTGCATATAATTTTGAGTAATCTTATTAAATTACATGCAATATTGTATATGTATATAGGCACATTTTCCCTCTCAGATAAAGGAATAAAGATACTATATTCTGCAAAGCATCACAGATCACAGACCAAAAGGGCCAAAGAAAAAGTCACACTGGGTTTGAAAGAAGTAATATTTCTTTTTTGCTTTTTCTTTTTTTTTGGAGGCAGAGTCTCCCTCTGTTGCCCAGGCTGGAGTGCAGTGGTGCGATCTTGGCTCATTGCAACCTCCGCCGCCTGTGTTCAAGTGATTCTCCTGCCTCAGTCTCCCAAGCAGCTGCGATTACAAGCGTGCATCACCATCCAGCTAATTTTTGTATTTTTAGTAGAGATGGGGTTTCCATCTCTACTAATGTTGGCCAGGCTGGTCTTGAACTCCTGACTTCAAGTGATCTATATGTCTCCCAAAGTGCTGGGATTACAGGGATGAGCCACCTGGCCAGAAGTCATATTTCAAACATACAGCCATTACTAATTATAATACTAGATCAGTACACTTTAGTTCTAACTCTGATTTTCCCAGCTGCTGATTACTAGACAATATGGGCTGGAGATATCAACTAACTTTCTACCAGGCTGTACTAAATTCTGTAATAGTCTTAATAAAAATCTGAATGTATGAATGCCATAAAACCATATTAAGCAGATACTGGCTTATTGAAAAGAAAGTTTTGTCTGAAACAACTGTATTTCCAAGCAACTAAAATCCTTGTTCTTCATAAAATACCAGATAATCCGACCCTAACTCAAAATTTTGTGTTTTAAATTAATAGGACCACGATATGTTGGTTTTATCTTTTACTGATTACAAGTCAGGCTCATTTCTGATTCTCAAATGGACACCGGTTACTAAGTCAACGTATTAAATTTTTTATTTATAGCTGCCTATCAAACAGAGGAAACAAATTATTACAAAGTCCTTCTTAGGAATGAACTGCCTCATACCTAGTTAATCCAAACCGGTTTGTCTAAATGTCACTTAAGACAAGTGAAATTTGGTATAACTAACACATTTTTAAAATATTTTTCATTTGGGAATATGCTTTTTACTTCACTTGCAAGCATGGGTAAGTATGTATTGAATGGAATAGAGGAAGAGGTAGAAGTTATCCATTCTGAAATTATCTTTCAAATATTTAATAGCATGTGATATAGGTAAATTTCTTCAAATAGCACTAAACAAATTAAATGATTGTGTTCTATGTAGATAACAACTCCCATTATCTCTTACTCTTATTCTATGCGGCTCAACAGGAAGTCTTACAGATCAAAAATCCTTGATAATTTTCTCATTTAGGCAATTTATTAGGCTTAGATCTTACATTAGTCTGAGAGATGGTGCTTACCATTAATTCAGACAAATGGGCAAAAGGAAAATGAGATACATTTTAGTCATCATCACCGGAACTTACTTTTCATATATAATGCCCTTGGCTTCTATAATGAGGGATGTTATAAGAAAAAGCCATGTAAAAAACACTTTTTGAAGAGCTGTTACTGAGAACACTGTTCACTACTCTTCTCGCTAACCACTTTAGAGTTCATAATACAATGATCTCTAAACTGCTTATAAAGTATTTCCATTTTTGCTTTGATCCCTAGGAAGCTCAGATTTCAATCTGCACTGTCTTTAATGATTATACAGATGTTTATATGGATTTCTGTGTTCAAATTCCTTATCTTGGTCTTACTACTCAATCTGTATTTTCCCTTTGTCCTGATACCAACATTTAAAAAGAAAAAACTATTGTAATCTACATATTTTTTTACTAAACTACTCTTATTAGAAATAGGTAGTGTTAAATAAAATACTATAATCTTACCTTTTAAGTGGGAGATTTCATAAATATTTGAGACAATATATATTTATATCTGTATCAATATTTAAGTGAAGGCTACTGATTCAAAGGAAGAAAAATTGCTAGAAAAATGTATATGAAATTAGAAACAAAATTTTACATGAACTGCATTAGAATTCCTATATAAGGAACTATGATTAGATTCTTATTTCATTTTATCTTTCAAGGTAAAGATTGCATGCATAAGAAATATCAACTAATGTATCAGAATTTCTACACAGGAATGGCTGGGCACTGTGGCTCAAGCCTGCAATCCCAGCACTTTGGGAGGCCAAGCTGGGTGGATCACTTGAGGTCACGAGTTCGAGACCAGCCTGGGCAATATGGCAAAACCCCCATCTCTACTAAAAATACAAAAATCAGTGGGGCGTAGTGGCACGCACCTGTAATCACAAGTACTTGGGAGGCCAAAGCAGGAGAACTGCTTAAACCCAGGAGGCGGAGGTTGCAGTGAGCCAAGATCGCGCCACTGCACTCCAGTCTGGGCGAAAGAGTGAGATTCCATCTCAATAAATAAATAAATAAATAAATAAATAAATAAAAGAATTTCTACATGGGGAGATGACAGCTATAACTAAACAGATTTTAAGGCAAGACATGTCAAGTCTAAAATAGGAGGAGTTGAAAAACCATAGACAAACAAAAATCAACAGAAGATGCTTAGGAGGCTAGCTACAATATTACAAAAGCAGTACAATTTCCTTAACACTTTATACTTCAATTGTCTCACCAGAAATCATACACATCTAAAAAGACTGGCTCAAAAAAGAAACTAATTACTTTTGCATCTTCTCATGTACTTTTATCAAGAGCAAAAACATCTTCCGCACAACCAGCCCCAAAACTCCCATTTCATGAAAGTGATTTACCACTTCGCTTAGCTCTGTATGTGAATAACACTGTAGTGCAAACTCAAGGGAAAAAACTAGCATGTCAAGAAAGGCTGCAGCACATTCTCAATTTCTCTTTTAATATTGTGTTTATCAATCTGATAGATGTTAAATTCCATTCACCTTTTTTCCTAGAAACGAAAACTAAAACTAAGAGTGACAAGGAAAATTACCATCTCTGCAGCAAAGTTCTTGCTGAGACATTAAAGATGCCTAGTGAAGAATGAACTGTGGCTCTAGCACTCAGGAGCTCAAGTTCTGCAAGATGGCCAAAGGACCAATGTTATTCATTTCAGATAGACTAAAAATGTTAATCTGCCAATCTAAAAAAAAGTAAGTGTTAACTAGACTTACTTTCAACCAAATTAAAATCCAGCAATAAGTTTTTTAAATTAAATAAATCTTCTCCATTAACTAGTCATGGCCAGAAATAAATGCACCAAAGACAGTAATTAGTGTACTGCTATGGGTGTAAAGAAAAGGGTGAAAAGGGTCAGTTTAAGGGAGGAAAAAAACCACCAAAATCAGCTTATACTAGTTGTGACGGTATTCAGAAGGACAGACTAAAGACTTTGGAATGGCTTTTTATTGGATTAGTTTTTGTTGAGATGGCCACAATTATGTATACAAGAGAAGCTGTTATTTTTGACTGTTTGCCCTGACAGACCTTGTCCCAGAATCTTTATTTTTTATTATGTCATTTAAAAATAGTTTCACAGAATATACTCATGTAATTTTGTAGCTGAAGGGCTTTGAGAAATGAGCTACTTGGGCTGGGCATAGGGGCTCACACCTGTAATCCCAGCACTTCGGGAGGTCAAGGTGGGAGGATTACCTGAGGCCAGGAGTTTGAGAGCAGCCTGAGCAACAGTGAGACTTTGTCTCTAAATAAATAAATAAATAAATAAATAAATAAATAAGCAAGCAAGCAAGCAATCTGGGTGTGGTGACATGAGCCTGCACCTTTAGTCTTAGCTACTCAGGAGACTGAGGCAGGAGGAGTCCTTGGACCCTGGAGATCAAGGCTGTGGTGAGCCAAGATCATGCCACTGCACTCCAGGTAGCTGACAGAGCAAGACCCTGTTGTAAGGGGAAGAGTGAGAGAGGGAAAGGAGGAGAGGAAGGTGAAGGGGAAGAGGGGAAGGAGGAGGAGGGGAGAAAAGAAGAGAGGGGAGAAAAGGGGAGAGGGAGGGAGGGAGGAAGAAAAGAAGTGAAAAGAAAAAGGGGGGAGGGGAGAGAAGAGAAGGGGAGGGGAGGGGAGGGGAGAGAAGAAAAGGGGAGGGAAGAGGAGAGAAGTGGAGAGGAGGGAAGAGGAGGGGAGGAGTGGGGGAGGAGAGAGAAGAGGCAAAAATCTACTACAATTTTTTTTTTTTTAAATCTAAAATCAAGGTCAATGGTATTACCAGCATTTTAAAGAAACAGAATAGAGGGCTGGGCACGGTGGCTCACAGGGTGGCAGCAGAAAGGGGAAAGGGAGAGAGGGAGGGAGGAAGAAGGAAAAGACAAGACTAGACTAGACAAGTCAAGAGAAACAACAGAAAAGGAAATATCAGCATGCAGTACACGTAAGAGAGGAGACCACCCCTCAAACAGCCTTATGCCCAATTTCTGTCTCCAAAGAAAGAAGAAGTTAAAAACTAAAAGGCAGAAATGAAATCCACAGGCAGACAGCCTGGCGCCACACCCTGGGTCTGGCAGTTAAAGATCCACCCCTGACCTAATCAGTTATGTTATCTATAGATTACAGACATTGTGTAGAAAAGCACTGTGAAAATCCCTATCTTGTTTTGTTCCTATCTAATTACCAGTGCATGCAGCCCCCAGTCACGTACCCCCTGCTCGCTCAATCCATCACGACCCTCTCACACGCACCCCCTTGGAGCTGTGAGCCCTTAAAAGGGACAGGAATTGCTCACTCGGAGAGCTCGGCTCTTGAGACGGGTCTTGCCGATGCTCCCAGCCGGATAAACCGCTTCCTTCTTTAACTCTGTGTCTGAGGGGTTTTGTCTGCTGCTTGTCCTGCTACACACATAGTAAGGTTAAACTGTCTCTTATAAAACTTTTGACTTTGTAATATATATTTATTATGCACACATACATGTATATTAGATCACAATGGAAAATATATTTCTTAATGGAAGCTGTAGTCAAAAAGATTATAATACCAATGATCTAACACATTATTTTTTTATCTGAGCAAAGTGAGGCACAGAAGGGAAGCTACCAACCTGTCCTGGGCATCCTTGGCAGGAGCTCAAGTGAGAAACATACAGAAATGTTTAATCTGAAAAGGGAAACGTCTCTCACCATGAATGCTAATCTATGACTTTCCCAAGTAGGTTTTTATTACTTAATATAAATGATCTATTCTGTTAACCATCTATTCTTAAAAATACACCCTATAAATCTAGTTCAATCATTCAGATAGTTGTGAACTACTAGTCCTGAATGGCACTGAAAACATACTCTTCTTTTTCATACCTTCCTTTCTTGCATATGTTTCTTGTTAGAGCCAATAATGACAAAATTTCCTTAAAAAGATTCTGCTTTTTAAGCAGCTTGACCAGGCATAGTGGCTCATGTTTGCAATCCCAGCACTTTGGGAGGCTGAGGCGGGTGGATCACTTGAGCTCAGGAGTACAAGATCAGCCTGGTCAACATGGCAAAACCCCATCTCTACTAAAAATACAAAGATTAGCTGGGCGTGGTGGTGGATGCCTATAATCCCAGCTACTCAGGAGGCTGGGGCAGGAGAATTGCTTGAACCCAGGAGGTGGAGGTTGCAGTGAGCTGAGATAGTGCCACTGCACTCCAGCCTGAGTGACAAGAGCAAAATTCCATCTCAAAAAAAAAAAAAAAAAAAAAAAAAAAGCTCAAGAAGGAGTTACATGTTACATGCATACTTTCCCCCTCCCCCAAACTGGTCAAAAGTGTGATTTACTTAGTCCATGCATTATTTGAAATGTGTAACCTTTTTAATGCAGCAAATTCTATTTTAAGAAAATCATTTTAAGGAAAACAAAACAAGTACAAAAGATATATATTAGGCCAGGCAGTGGCTCACACCTGTAATCCTAGCACTTTCGAAGGCTGAGGTCAGATCACCTGTGGCCAGGAGTTCGAGACCAGCCTGGCCAACAAGGCGAAACCCTGTCTCTACTTAAAAAAAAAAAAAAAAAGCCATGTCCAGTCATATGTACACTTACAGTCCCAGCTACTTGGGAGGCTGAGGCACAAGAATCACTTCAACCTGGGAGGCAGAGGCTGCTGTGAGGCGAGATTGCATTACTATACCCCAGCCTGGACAACAGTGGCCCAGAGCGAGACTCTGTCTCAAAAAAAAAAAAAAAAAAAAAAAAAAAGAAAAGTATATAAAAAAATCAGTGGTGACATCACAAAACAGAAATCAGTTTGAAGGGATGCCCAGGAGCCAAATCTGGGACAATGTAAGCATCAATAATAGTAATAACAATATAAATTAGTAATGGATAACTTACTAAATAAAATACACATCCATGGATTTATGATGATATAATTTAAGAATGGGCGAGACGGAAAAACTCTTACAGTGGAAAGCAAACTAATAAACACAGAAGAAATTATGCAGTTAACAAAAGTCATCAATAGATGCTAAAAAACTACTGAGTGAAATTTTCATGAAGGACATTTATATAGTCTCAAAGTATCTTCCACAATTACTTATTAATTAGTAAGGGAATGTAGGAAATTTATAGTGGAGAGACATGAGGACACTACCTTAATCACATGCTTCCTGATACTGTGCACTACAGACACATATTACTTTTGTGATACTGCTCCCTAAAATGCATAATTTCAATCTAATCATGAGGAAACATCAAACACAAACTGACGGACATTCTACAAAATAACTGGCCTGTACCCCTTACTAATATCAAAGGTCAAGAAAAACAATAACAGGCTAAGGGACTGTAACACAGTAAAGGTGACTAAGGAGACATAACTAAATGCCAGAAATGAATTAGACCTTGATGGCAGGGGCAGGGGCACAGGGGGCAGTAGGGAATAGTTATCTTTAAAAAGGATATTACTGAGACAAGTGATGAAATTTGAATATAGACTGTGGATCAGATAATAGAAGTGTGTCAATATTAGATTTCCTAATTTTGATAATTGTACTGTGGTTAAATTAAGAGAATGTCCTTGTTCTTAGTATACATGAAAATATTCAAGGATTAAAAGGCATGATGTCTTCAACTTATGCTCAAATGGTTCAGAAAAATATGCACGTGGGGGTGTGTGTGTACATACAAACATACATAAATACATACATACATACATACAGAATGATAAAATAAATGAGGCAAAACATAAACAACTCCTGAATCTGCATAAAGGATATACTAGAGATTTTGTATTAGTTTTTGCTGCTTTTCTATATATGTTTGAAATTGTATCAAAATTAAAAGATTTATGCTTTTTTGCAGTGAGCTGAGATCCGGCCACTGCACTCCTGTCTGGGCGACAGAGCGAGACTCCGTCTCGGAACAAAAAAAAAGATTTATGCTTTTAAATGTTGTACTTAATGTAAAAACTGAAGTTTTAAAAAGATATGTACATGGAAGCAACTGAAGTGTCCACTGACACATGAATATATAAACAAAATGTAGTATATACATGCAACAGGATGTTATGCAGTCTTAAAAAAGAAGGAAATTCTGTGACATGCTAGAATATGAATGAACTTTAAGAATATTAAGTGAAACAAGCCAGTCACAAAAAGACAAATACTGAGCTGTACAGTTAAGCATTGTTAAAATAGTACTTTTATGTTAAGTGAATTTTACCACAATTTAAAAGTTTAAAAAATATATAATGAATTTAAAAATTTCTTTAAAGATGCGTATGCAAGAATAGTCACTACAACCTTTTCTGTAAGTATTAACAACCAGAATGTCCTTTAAGAGCTGAGGCGGGTATCTATGTATAGACAATGAGAAAAAGTAGAAAACACAGGCTTATAAAGTACTATGTTTTATATACCGACTGTACAAAAATAAAGCTTTTTCATGTTTTTTTTTTTTCTAGCTTTTAATCCATTTCTCTCCCCAATGTCTCAAGAGATGCATAAGTTTAAGAGTAATAATATTCAGGTGGGAGAATGAGGAAGGATAATATTGTTTTCTAAACAACAGTCAGCTTTCTTTTACAGTAAGTATGTATTTTTAAAATATTAAAAACAAAGCACAGAAAACATTACTAATAACCATTTGGTCCACCATTCAGAATTTACTTTAATATCAGTCATATTTGCATTATGCATATGTATGCATATAAATTTTTTAAGTATTATTAATAAAGCTGCAGTTCTCCTCCCTAGTGTTGTTCTGCTCTGTAAACACAACCAATATCATGACTTTGGAATGTCTCCTTGTAGACCACATACTTGTATTATCCATGCACTATAGAGTACTGATTTTTAAAATTTACGTAAATTGTACTGTGCTGCATGTCTTACTCTATAACTAGCTTTTCCTCAATGCTAGTTTTTATGTATACCCATGCTGACACATATGCATCTAATTTATGCATTTTATCTTCTGACTACTACTCTATCTTATGAATATATTATACTCCTCTTGTGTCTTCTTCTGAGGCAAATCCTTGGGAAAATTGTAAATCCTTGACAAACCTAGAATACAAATGTGTATAGAAAAGGTTAAAGAGGAAGAAAGTGGCCAATTAGGTCATTCCATGACCTTAGGTATGTTTTAAAGTTGGCTAAGAACAATCTTCATGTTGCTAAACATCATTGACATGAGACGAAACACTGAGATTCTATACACCCTCAGATCATCTCATTCTTTCCGAAGAATATTTATGATGCTGTAAGATTGTCCTTTAGTAATTAAGTAGATTTTAAGAGCAATAAGATATACCGTGTAGAAGTAAGACCCCATAACTTTTTAAATTTTATTAACAAAACACAAAGAAATACTGAGAAGAGGTAACTGGCAAACTCCTTTAGGCCAAGGTTTCTCAAACTTGAGAAATTTTGGAACACTAACAATATAGTGTGGTCATCCCAGATTGAGAAATGTGGTCTAGGTTTTATTTCCAACCTATCTGATATTTAAACCAAAACAAAACCTGTTTACTTCAACCCCCACAGTTTTACATCTCAAAAGCAAAAGGGCCAGATCCCAGGTAGCTCCAGCTTCAAATGAACCAGGTTTCAGGATGGGATCTAACAGCTTCTCAGAGATAGTGCTGCCCCAAGCAGCTGATATGATAGAGCTTCAGCTCCTTTTTGGTATGGCTTGCTTTCAAAGATCTCTGCATCTAGAATGACATCTAAACATCTGAAGACTAACGTTATTTGGTAAAGACAAATGACTATGAAAGTCTACGGATCATGAAAAGGTACAGGTGACAATTCTGAATCTTCCATCTCATGCCAGAAACTTTTTATTCTTTCTCTCTCTTAAAAAAATAAAATAAAGCACCAGGGTGGGGGAAATGACTTTCATTCTCCTATATGAATGTCTTTAAAGACCCTGCCTCAGAATATCCTCCTGGGGGCCTAAGGTGAACTCTGCCATTTAAAAATATCTCATTTTATAAACAATTTATCATGTACAGTATTTCCAAACCCAATTAAAAGGTACGTACATTTGTTTCAGTTTTAGTTGCTAAGATTCATTTAAGGCTCACGTATTTTTAAATATCTGTATGAAATAAAAAGTCAGAATCCTTTTCATAAAGAGCTAATCGACCACCATGCTAAGCAGAATCTCCTCTTTAACCACAATCAAAAGGCTGCACTGCATCTATCATCTCTGCCTTTACCACAGAGGAGGAAGCAAAATGTATCGACAACATGCTAGAGGGTAACAAACCTTTCTAACAGAGCTATTTCTACTTTTAGGATCTTCAATATCTCAACGGCTAAGAGAAGGACAGGATAAGATACAAAAGACTAGAGGCCTCGGGCCAGCTGATTAATCCCTGAAGACTGACTGGCTTGGCTGCAGAGCAGCCCTGGAGGTCCTACATGTGGACTGCCACGAAGGAGCTGAGTGTGGCTTTAATGCTTTTACCCTCCAATCTCTCTGTTCTTTGGCTAATTAGCTCATGTTCTTCTTCCACACAACCCCCTCATATATAATACATATTAAGATCATGTGAAGGAAAAGTCACTTCCTGCAAGAAAGGATTAAAAATCTGCAGCCTGAAAAATTAATCTTTGATTCATACAACTTTGCAGTAAACATTCAGGAATATGATGGGGCTATCAATTATTTTTACTTGGTGAAGAGACAACCACTTGGCTGTTCTCCAGAACAGTGCATAACCCACACACCCACCCTTTGTTAGAATGACAAAGGTGGGCCTTTTGAAAGGGTCCAAGAAGTCTTCAGCCCAATTAAGGAGTTAGTCGTGGATGGGCACCCTTTGTGTGGCCCCATCCCAATGGAAGTGCTGCTTGTGTCTCTTACTCTGAGAATGAATAAGTTGTTTCCTTTATCTACATTAAAGCATGTATACCTTTTACCTGTTAGCTGAGGCTTTTCAATCAATTAATGCTTTTCAGTCACCCAAGTTCACAGGCAATCTGGATTACGGAAAAATTTTTATCAAGAAGTTACATACACATCTACCTCTGAAATGGTGATGAACTGGTAATTAAAATGCTTGTTAAATTAGCAGTTATACTTCTCTTACAACCAAAACTCTGATCTGAATTTACAACTCAACTACCCTTTCCAGAAATTCTATTCTGTTGAACTGCAGATTGCTAGCTTGTATCAGACATCAGGGAGACAACAAGAGGGCTACATCACGAATTGGTTATCACTCAGATAACACTAAAAATATTTCCTACTGATGGCCTGTTATTTTATGTTGTGTGTGCTTACCCATTCATTATACCTTACAAACCTTTAAGAGGTTCTAAGGTAGACACGGCCAAGGGACACCTATTCTCTATTCACTAAAAGATTGAGTAGCTCAAAGAATGTGTTGAGTCGGCAGGATATATGACTAGAGTTTAGATCCTATTTAGAACAACCTGACATTTTTACAAACTCTGAAGCAACTTGGTGTGTTACATACAACAAGCAGAACTAAATGAAAAAGTGTTGATATATAAGATAAACTCTGATTTTACAGTTTCTGAATATCTCTTCAGATGGTTTACCTTTTAAAATAGGTATTTAAGAGTGGCCATGGTGGCTCATGTCTATAATACCAGCACTTTGGGAGGCCGAGGCAGGAGGATTGCTTCAGACCAGGGGTTTGAGACCAGCCTGGAAAACATAGTAAGACCCTGTTTCTATTAAAATTTTTGAAAGAAAAAGATTTTTAATAAAAAAAAAAATGCTCATATATTTAGCATTTACATGTTAAAGCATGCTTGCCAACTTAGTTTCTGAAGTCTCTATTTCTTTGCGGATTATTTTTATAATCTCTTTATTGATAATCTCTACTTGATGAGTCTGTAATCAAACCTCTTTTATATTTATTTATAATTACATTAATTTTGAAATGTATTTATAGTTCGAAGTCTAGGTCTAAATCCAACATCTGGGTCCCCTCAAAGGCAGTTTCTGTTTTCTGCTTTTATCCCCAGTAGACGGTCACAATTTCTAGCTTTTCTGCATGAAGTTTTGTTGAAAACTGGACATTTTAGATAATATAACCAACTCTTGTTACGCACCCTCTATCCTCCTATCCTACCCCTGTTCTAGTGTTGCTTGTTGTTCGTTTAGTGGCTTGGCTGGACTAATTTTGTGAAGTCTATTTACCCTGCAGTATGCAGCTTCTGATGTCCCTGTTCAGATTTTTTTCCTTGTGTTTATCTTTCAGCCTGGCTTCCTAGGGGTCACCCCTGGGTTCACATAAACTTCTTACTGGTCAAAGACAGTCCTTAAGCTTCCTTAGTCAGTTAGATTTTCACCCTTTACTAATGAAAGTGTATGGGGCTTGGAAACTGCTATCACATTTCAGGAAATATATTATTCTGTCCTGTCTTTAGCCAGGGAGAACAGACTCAAGAGTCTGCGGGAGAGGGGATCCTGAATTCTTGGCTGCACTCTCCTGGAGTAGACTTTCCATAACATGGAGCTGGGAGAGGTAATGGATGGGAGCTGGTTGTGGCTCAAATGCCACAGGGTCTCCGGTTCTCACCGAGATTTAGTAGACTTTCTTGAAAGTATTTCTCCATTTGCTGTGTGCCCTTAGGACAATTTTCAGAGGCTTTAAATGTTTGCTTTAAAAAACTTTAACTAAAAGGTTTTTTCACCTAGGAGAGGGTCAACCAAGCTCCACACACCAGTCTAGAAATTCTCACCCTAAACAATTTATAGAAAATTAAAACATGGATATGAGATAGAATCTGTACCTTTCTTAGATTAGTGGTATTTGCTGAGTTCTTGAATGACTCAATACTGCTTATATAACAGTTCATACTACAGAAAAAGGCAGGAATTTGTATTAAGTACAATAACAGAATAACATTAATGAGGATCTCTCATATGCTAATTAAGCAACAAAAGTTTACTATTTTGTCAGTGTCTAAATATAAACAATATGATAACTCAGAACATGGATACCTAAGAAAACAAATCACCCTCTCTCCCTTTTTGAGGATTATTTTTAAGACTTTCAAAACTAAAATACACAATTATTATATATGTATTATCTTGGTTGCTTAGAAACCATTAGCATGGCCTGAATAAGCAAAATCAGAGCAGCATAAGGAGGGAACTCTTTGTTAAAAAGAGGTTTAGAGAAAAATGCCTTGGCTATGATCATATATTTTGAAAATGAGACTGCAAAGTAAACAAACATAATAGAAGATTCAGGATGTCACATGTGAAGATTTTTTTTAAGCAAAAGTACTTTTAAGTCTTTCTTACTGCTCGAGTTACACACTTCAGCTGTAGTTCACCAAGGAAAAAGAACTTTAATGCATGTATAAAACTTCCATAATCCCATGCATCAAAAAAGCCACCAAGAAAGAAAAGCAGACCTGTATTTTATGAACCACCAAAGCTCAACAGGAAATCAACTTTCCACTAGGCCCAGGCAGCGTAAAAACTTAAATTTCCAGTAAATTGTTACTATTTAACAGCACAAATTAGATGCAAGACAACCATCAACAATCCTTACAATAGGAACCTTCTATTAACGCTTTTTTAAAAAACCCTTATGTGCTGCTCCTTTCATGCTTAGAAAAAATAAAAATAAAAAACCCTTTTTGGGAAGTGGTATGAGAACAATTGTATTTATCAAATTAAAAGTCAAATTGGAAGTATTAATCAAAAAAGCCCATGGTAAAATAAATACCATTCAATGAACAAGCTACAATTCTTGCTGAGGGCTCAACTTAATTCCTCTTTTGTCTAGTTCAACTTTTTAAAATGCCTAGTAGGAGTCCCTATTGGGGAGAGGATTCATTATCAGCTTCTGACAAAGAATCTTTTTTCTTCCCCTTTTTTAAATATTAATTTTGAAACCACACTGGAGAAAATGATCTTGTTTATTTTTAGTTACATTGGTCAAGAATCTTTCAAAAGATACTGCATATTTTTCACGACAAGCCAGCAAACACATGATGTGCTCCCTCTGCTGGCTTTGCAGTAGTTCTTCCTTAGATGCTCCTTACATCTTGAATTGGAAATGCAAATACTTTTTTCCTAATAAAATAATTATCAAAAGGTGATACATCCCAATATATCGGGTGGCTTTTTAGTAAAGCAGGTTTAGCAACAGTCTATTAGGCCAACCCCAGTGGACTTTCTCCTTTCTTATTCTGCATTATTTTCTTGTATTTTAACATCTCCATTTCCTGCATGGGTTGGAGTAGAGTTGGAGAAGGTAAAAGCTTCATACAAACAGAAAAGGAAAAGACTAGTTTACTTCACTAAATAAAAACACTGTAGATGCAATCTGGCACATATAAGTTCACACAAAAGATGAAACTGAATGTAAAACATAATATGCTTTTTTTTTAAAAAAAGGTGAGGAAATCATTGTTTGAGTAAGAAGCCCAACATTGTACTACCACTTTTTTTTTCCCTGCACAAGCTAGAAAACATTTTTTTCATTAGAAGTCTTTTTAAATTCTACAATTTTAAGTCATTTGTAAAATAACATTTATTTTGAAACAGTAAGAAGTAACCTTTTAAACAAAGTAAAGCTTTAACTCTGCTTGTTTAAATAAGCTATTAATTTTAATTGTTTTGCCAAGTGCCATTAAATAAATGTCACAAGAGTTGTCATAGAGATATCCTGTGATTGACTGACTGACTGAGCTATCCCTGAAAGCTTCCAGAGAGAACATGAAAATCTACCCGCTTCTTGGCTATTAGTAAAATAAGCGATAGAAGGAGTTTCAATTCAAGGCACAGTTGCTAATTATGTAACAAGTACAGTCAATTATAGGCACTGACATAGAAAACTAACTGTGGATTGGCATGTAAAATTCAGTGCAAATAGAGAAATGAGTAAATGGAAGGGTGAATGATCCTTTCAGACACAGCTGAATTACTGCTTTAAACTACTAGTTGTCACACTCATGCTGTTCTAATTACCTGGCTAAAGCAGCCTGCAGACTACTCCTTGTGAACCCCTGTCTTACAATGAGGTGAGGAGGGGGAAGGCTGCAATAAATATATGTTCTATTAACTAGATCAAACAAGTGGCTGGTGCAATGACATCAACTCTAGCTAGAGAAACATTTCAACTTGATTTACACAGAGAGAGGCAAAATTTCCTTTTAAAAAAAAAAAAAAATGAAGATTGGAAAAGCTGGATTAATATTTTCCAGCCTATTCCTAAATACAGCATCCCTTCTCATTATAGATGAGAGTCTATATTATATGATGTTTAGTTTCTAGAGAGAGTAAACTAAATCCAACCCCTTTCTGATCTTCTTACCGGTCTAAATAAATTATTTCAAACAGCTCTCAGGAATTTAGTTCCTGGATAAGAGTTTACTTGCAGCCATTTTGGTTAATGTGTTTAAATTCTTCAGCTAGCAGGCTTCCATTTTTTTCAGTAAGTTTCTCACTGGCTTCCTAAAGGATACATCTTTAGCCCACAAAGTAACTATGACAGCCTTCGTATTAGCATTTTGGGAAGGCAATCAAGGCTTGGGTCTTACACAGAGTAGCAACATGGACTCTGCATAGTACATTCATAGGCACAAAACCAAAATTTATCTTTACTTTTTAGTTCCTAGATTTGAATAAATAATAACAATTCAATTTCAAAGTCACCACTCAAATCAATGAAATGCTGATTATAAGCAAAGAAGTTTGCTAGGTTCATGGTAAGATAAGACATGGCATCTACTGTGCAGGCACAACTTCAGCTAAATAAAGTTCAGGGACTCTTTTGTGCTTTGCCTGATCACCATTCCCCTCCAGAGTTATTAGATAATCGACTCCTCCCAGCTGCCCTTAATGCTAGCTTTTAATAAAGAGATGCAGATATTTATCAAATGCCTTTTGAAAACAATTAGACCTCTGCCTTCCCTAACAGTTCCTCAGTACATTTTAAGTAAAGTAGGTGCTCAGAGTTTTATTCTCTTTTGGGTAATGAGGTCCATGTCTTCCTATAATCTGCTCTGACGCTAAAGATCTTTCCCATCACAGCTCCATGACCACTGAGCAGAGTTCAAATGACATTTCTGAGACAACTTAACTGTCTCGAAGACTTGACAAAAATGTTCTCCACAAAATTATTTCTATTGGTGAAACTTTCAAACAACTGATAAATGATAAAATAGTTAAAATTATAATACGTCCTTTTAGCCTAGGATTATACCATTAAGAACACTTGCAAATACTATCTTTACTATAAAATATAAATATTGTAACTATCATATTGATTATATTACAATAATCTATAATAGTATTACTATCATTCTTTTACTCACATAGATAAATGCTCATAATACATTAAAAAATGCAGGATACAGGCAAGGCATGGCGCCTGTAATTCCAGAACTTTGGGAGGCTGAGGAGGGAGGATCACTTGAGCACAGGAGTTAGAGACCAGCCTGGGTAACATGATCCAGACCTCATCTATACTAAAAATCCAAAAATTAACTGGGCATGGTGCCACACACCTGTAGTCCCAGCTACTTGGGAGGCTGAGGCAGGAAGTTCACTTGGGTCCAGGAGACTGAGGCTGCAGTGAGCTATGATGACACCACTGCAGAGGCCTGGTGATAGAGCAAGACCCTGGGACAGTGGGGTAGTGTGGAGGGGCAGAATATGAAACTGTAAGTTGGAGTCTACGTATGTGTAACAAATGAGATACATTAAAAGGTATTAAAATGTCTATGTGGGTACTCTATTGGGCAATTAAGTGTTATCTCAACCAACAAAACTCTAAGGCAGTTATAATTATTAATATCTTCATTTACAATTGGAGAAGCTAAGGCTCCTAGAGGTTAAGAAATTTGCTCAGAATCACAAAGCTAGGAAGTGGTAGAGTCAGGATACAAGTGCTCAAGTCTATTGGACTCCAAAGTCTGAGAACTTTCCTCTAGCACCAAAGAAAGATGCCATAACTGAGACAGGTTTGCAAGTGTATAATGAATTGAGGACAGGACTGAACATGCTAAAGGGAGTTTGTTGTTTCCAGAAGGGCAAAGTAAGAAAATGGCTGAGCATAGTGGGGTCACTGATAAAAGTTTAAGGCATAAAACACAGATCTGCTGAAGAGCAGGAGAATGGCTTGATGACAATAGTAGTATAGAAGATGAATCTGAAACTTTATTAAGCATTGAGGAGATAAGTCAGAAGGTGAAAGAAACTTCTAGCAAAATTCAGGTATGTGATTACAGAGTAACTAAGTATTTTTGAAAAAGAGGGGACCAAAATACGGAGGCAAACAAACAGGTAGCAGCACCAAGAATGGAGAAGAAACAAAAAACTACGTGGTGGAAAAAGCAGAACCTTGGATACAGAAAGACCGGGTCCTATCCTGTCTATGTAACCTTAAGAAAGGTTAGCTCTCTCCATTGGTTGTATCCTTGATCTATCACATTCTTATTTAAATTACTTTTGCCCCATCTCAGGTACAAGTTAGAACCCTAGCAAACTTTTGCACCATTTATTACCCTCCTTCCATTATGTTACTGCCATCCATTTTGGTTCTGCATCTATTTTCAACTCCAAAGACGCTAGAATTGTTAGTTTTCACAATCAACATTCATTTAAATTAAACAACAATTTTACTTCATCCTCTGTTCTTCATTCCTTCTACCAGTTTGTCTGGCATCCTCCTACCCCCATGAAGTTTTTTTCTTTTCTTTTCTTTTCTTTTTTTTTTTTTGGTACTTCTTTCAATGCAGACCTGTAGGTCATAGACTCCCTTGGTTTTTGTTTGCATAAAAATGTCTTCTCTCCTTTATTTCTGCAGGGTATTTTCCTTGTGCTTACATTATAACTTGACAATTGTTTTCTTTCTCCCCTTTTAAAGATGTCTTCCTACTGCCTTTTGGAGTTCATTGTTTCTGTTGAACAATCATTTATCATTGCTTCTTGGAATGAGATGTGTCCTTTTCTCTGAATACTTTAGTTTTGGGTAGCTATATTATGATTGTTCCCCAATTATCTGTGGTCCCATAGGGTCAGCTTTACCATAATAAGTACTGGTGTAAATTGCTCTATATTTCTTAAGTTTTGATGATACAACTATAGAAAATAAACTGAATTACAATGAGAAAAAAAACAGTGCTTACTGTGTTAAAAACATATGCATATATTTACAGTCAGGTGCAGTAGATCATGCCTATAATCCCAACACTCTGGGAAGCCAAGTGGGGAGGATTACTTGAGGTCAGGAGTGTGAGACCAGCCTGGGGAACATAGAGAGAGACCCTGTCTCTACAAAGCAAAACAATATTTAAAAAAAAAAAAAAAAAAGCAAGAAAGAAAAAGAAAAATTAGACATGAAAAGAAGACCTTCTCAGGCAAAAAAAAAAAATATATATATATATATATATTTTGTAAGAAATTGTAAGAAATATATATATAATATATATATATATATATTTGTAAGAAATATATATATAATATATATATATATATATTTGTAAGAAATATATATATAATATATATATATATATATTTGTAAGAAATATATATATAATATATATATATATATATTTGTAAGAAATATATATATATAGCCAGCAGAACTACATATCAAGAAATGCTAAAGAAAGTTCTTCAAGGCAGAAGAAATTTGATATCAGACAGAACCATGGATCTACACATAGAAATTAAAAGCACTAAATACAGAATAATTTAAGGCAAATATAAACTTTATGTTTTTCTTATTTGTATTTGCTCTAATCAGTAAAAGCTTAAAACAAAAGTAGTAGCAATGTTTTGTGTGTTTATAGCATATGCAAAGATAAAATACATGACAGTAATTTATACGCTTACTGGAAATGCGTGAGGATTGCCTTTGCTTCACATCCTCACCAACACTTCATATTTTCTTTCTATTTCCCTGATGACTAAAGGTTACACATATTTTTCATATGTTTATGAGTATCTCTCCTTTTTAAAGTGCGCAAATTTTTGCCTATGTATTTTTAAGGGTTTTTTGAAGGGGAATGTCTCTTCCTTTTAATTAATATGTAGGTATTCTTTATATCTTTTGGCTATGTGTCCATACTTTAGACATTGCCTGAGATTATGCCAATTACAAACATAAATGCTGTGCTGTTTCACTGGTATTAGAGAGATCCAAATGAATACTTAAGACAAAGAAAAGAAATCACAAGGAAGACATTTCATTACCAAACTTTAAAAAAAATGCTTTGCTTGTTGGTATTTAGTAATACAGAAATTGATTTAGTAGAAATAAAGTCAAAAGATAAAACTAAAATCAGAATAGCTACTCTTCCTGAATTCCAAAGGCTGAAAATTTGTACCATCAATTTATTCTGGGCACCCTGAGATCAGCAGTCAAAAAGAAGGGCCCCCCACCTGTACTCGTTTGTAGATATATCTTGATGGAGACATTTCAAAAGTGTTTTAGAAGCTGTACTATTTAAATAAGATGAGTAAAGAAGCTTGATGGACTTTTAAATGGCTTTTCTACAAACTTTCATTTTATCAAGGTAAGAGAGTTCAGATAAAACTAAAATAGCTATGCATGCCCAAGACTGAATATTTGGGTTCTACTGACTTATTTTTCTTCCACTGGTTATTATGTAAAGTTCAATCAAGACAGTCAAGAGAAAGACATGATTCTGTAATGAGATACAAGGTCAACCTCACTGAAAACACATTTAATCAGAAGTCATTAAAACAATTTCTTACAAGCAAAAAACAGAGCTTGATTTGGAGTGGGCTATTATGCACCACGCCTTCCTTCACAAAGAAAGGAAAAAACCAAGTCACCTAGCTATACTCTGAAATAGAATTCTACATAGAATACAGGAAATGTATCCCTGATAAACCAGAAGCCAGACCAAGACCCCACAGAATCACTTCAAGCCAAGGTGAAGAGCTACAACTTGAAATTTACTCACTGGCACATTGATTTTGAGCTTCTTCTGTTGCTACACTGCAAAGGAGAGGTACATGGATTCTTTACTACAAGAGTACCCTAGGTCAGGCAGACTTTAGCTGCAATGGGACATTACCCATGGACCTAACCAAGCAGATCAGCAGTTGCCTGAGAAAATTAATTCAAAAACAAGGACATCTTAACTAGACAATAAATACAAGCATGAAATATAGACCACTGTACATTCAAATTTGTAATTTACCAAGGCTGTGATGAAACACTTAAAGAAAAGATAATGTGAGGGGAATAGAGTATTTCTAAAAACTGTAATACAACACAGAAAATTTGGTGTAATGTGTATCTAAAATTCTCTTAATAATGTATCTACTACACTAACACTTAGGTCCTATAAACCCTACTCAAAATTTACAATGCAAGCTAGAGACTTGTTTTCTAATTCATATACATCACTGTCTTGTATAAGTATGCCGCATAACATGAGTACTCTTAAATCTAAATTTCGATATGAGGCACAAACTACAGAACAGAGAAAAGGAAGGAAGTGTCTTAGCCTGTTCTTGGAACTGATGGTCATTCTAGGATACTGGCTGAAGGGAGACTTACGAACCATCCATGATGTAAGAAACTGAAGACAAATTCCAAATATTCTTGTAGCAAATGTGCTCTCTTAAACAGGGCAGACAACTTAACAAGAGCAAACAATGCCCTGGGGATTACTGGCTAATTTAAGCCCAGCCTCAGAAACAGCAATGTCTGCCCAGTCCCTGTACAAATTACAAAGTAACAAAAGAAAGGCTCCATAGCAGGGCAGTCATGAGCTTCAGGAGCACTTGTGCTCAAATGAAATTAGCTGTGCTCCTACCCAAACTGTAGCTGCAGGCTCCCTGAGATGTTCTGCTGAGTCAGTCTCCCACTTACCCAACTATACCTCCCATCCGCCTAAGACATCCAGACTGGTTTCAAAGCCTCTGCTAAGAGCATCAGCCTTTTGTACAAATATTAATATTTTATGCCTACCAAGGCAGCCAGCCGTGAAGAACAGTTTTTCTTCAAAATTTTGCTTTGATTCCTTGCTACTCTCTCTGAGCTTCTGAAAGCTAGATAAGTTACACACACACATACCGCTGGGTTTTTCAAGCCTTAGTACATTCATTAATATTTTATAGACTTAATTCCAAGGCAGCTAAACAATATATTCTATTAAAAACGCTCTATTATAAAAAAAAGATGCCTTTGGAAAGCCAAGTTGCAGACTAAAATATACCTACAAAAGGAAAAGTTAACCTTGGAAAAAAGGTTGTCTCGATATGCTGGTCAAAGCTCTTTGGTTCTTTTGAGAAGGACCTTAAAGATTCCATAGATCCACCATGGGGTTTCTGAACATGTACTGAATAAGAAAAGACTATTTGTCGACAATAAAGCATTTAAAAGGCACTTGCCAAATTCATATTTGGGAGCAATATTTTAAAAAGCAAGATGTAGGATGTCACGCAAGAAAATCACTATAATCTACTCTCGTAACTATTCCTTATTTATGAGAGACGAACAAGTTTGTATCCCCAAGACAACATCATTTCACTTGAGCTAACGGTTCACTATCCATCACTACAGCCTGTGTCCTTAGAGCCCGGTAGGCTCTTGAAGACCTCTGTTCATGGACTGGGGAAAAATTTAGGGAATGGAATACGAATTTACTTAGTTCCGCCCTCCCTCCACCAAAAAAAGTCAGTAAATCTATTCCTTACTTAGTAAACACTAATCAATTCAAAAACTTAGACCTGGAATTTTATCAGTAAGAGAGTAAATTAGCTAATGTGCAGGCAGGAAATAAAACTAAATTTGCTTTCCAAATAGAGTGTCCCAAACCTTGAGGGAGATATCTAGTATTACGTTACACACACACACACACACACACACACACACACACTCACTCACTCCTCTCTCTCTCTCTCTCTCTCTCTCTCTCTCTCTCTCTCTGGTTATTAAAATGCAAAGAGCCATAATATCTACCACATAAGATCCTAAAATTGGATTGGCCAGGCGTGATGGCTTGGGCCTGTAATCCTAACACTTTGGGAGGCCAAGGTGGGCCAGACTGCCTGAACTCCGAAGTTCAGGATCAGCCTGGGAAACATAGTGAAGCCCCATCTCCACTAAAAATACAAAAAATTAGCGGGGCATGGGGGCGCACACCTGTAGTCCCAGCTACCTGGGAGGCTGAGGCATGAGAATCACTTGAACCTGGAGGCAGAGGTTGTAGTGAGCTGAAATCCTGCCACTTCACTCCAGCCTGGGTGACAGAGTGAGACTCGTCTCAAAAAAAAAAAAAAAAAAAAAAAAACCTAAAGTAATACAAATAATAAATGCTAGCAGAATCCATAATGTAATGCAGAATGTCAAGGCTGAGTAATCATCCTCTGAGATCTTATATAGTATTTTCCTGATTGCAATGCTAAAACAGGGGGCAAAAGAAGGAGTAGTTCTGGACCCTGGGATTAGAGAAACAGGATTTATGAAGAAAAATCATAAAACAATGTATCAAGTATAAAATGATCCAGTATAAACTGGATGTAAGTGTATTTAGGGGACAGAGACATTAAGAGGTTTGTTGAAGAACTTGGTTTAGAAATGGATCTGATAAAGAATTTGTCAATAATTTATCTTTTAAGCAATAGGGTTTTTTTGTAACAGCTTTATTGAGATATAGTTCATATATTATAAAACTCACCTAAGGTGTACAATTCAATGTGCCTCCATCACAACCAATTTTAGATTATTTTCATCACCCCAAAAAGAAACCCTGTAGCCTTTAGCAATGACCCCTCATTCCCTTCCAACTTTCCCGCCAACTCTCACCCGCAGCTCTAGGCAAACCAATCTACTTTCTGCCTCTGTAGATCTGCCTATTTTGGACATTTTGTATAAATGAAATCATACAATATATAGTCTTTTGTGACTGGCTCCTTTTACATAGCACGAATGTTTTCAAAATTCATCTATGTTGTGGTATGTAGCAGTGCTTCATTCCTTTATATGTCTGAATAATATTCCCTGTAAGGATGAGAGTGGCCAAAAGATGAGTAAGCAAGCTATTTGCCAAACTAGTCTTCTGTTGAAAGGCTAATGTTTTATAGTAATAAATACCACTAATTCAACATAACTATTCCATTAAGAACAAAAAAGACCCCAAAAAAGTTCACAAGATCCAATATTTTCATGTATACTTTTTGTAGTAATCTGACTCTGATGTTAATTCAAGTTTCAAAAAAATCAAAATGCAGAGAAATTATCTCTTCTTCCATACTATTTAAATACCACTTAAATTACTTGGATATTTTGCCTCCTAAAAAAGGGGGGTAAAAACAAATCACCACTTCTAATTAAGAGGTGAAAGCACCACCAGTAATTATGAAAAAGTATTGATGTGACCCCAAAAAAAAGACCTTTGTCTCTCCTTAGTAGTGTCCCTTAATAAGAGTATGTGACTTGTGAATTCCCATAGGAAAAATGGATTTTTAATGTTGCCATTTTTACAGCAACTTGATTAAGCCAAATCAGAAAATGGAAACATATTTCTAAAACAAAGGAATGTAATGAATGATTCCAACATTAAAATCTACTAGGCATGTGAAATCTGAGAAGAGTATCTCTCAGAATAATCATGTGACATGTGAATGGATACCAGATATATTAAAGGCTTTAACCAAAGGAGAAATAATGAATACATGTATTTTCTACTTTAGTGAAATTCACAGAACATAAAAAATTCACAAACATAAAATTAGCCATTTTAAAATGAACAACTCAGTGGCTTTAGTGCATTTAAAACTTTGTTTGACCACTGCCTCCATCTAGTTCCAAAACATTTTCATCAACCCAAAAGGAATCCCTATACCCATGAAGCAACTGCTCCCCATTCCCTCTCCTATTGCCCCAGTAACCACCAATCTCAGTCTACCTCTATGGACTTACCTATTCTGCATACTTCATACAAATAGAATCATATATGTGACCTCTTGTGTCTGGTTTCTTTTACTTGACGTAAATATTTTTGAAGTTTGCCCATGTTGTAGCATGTATCATCTGTACTTCATACCTTTTTATGGCAGAGTAATATTCCATTTTATGGATATACCACCATTTATTTAATCATTCATCCAATGAAATAGGCTGCTGCCTGCCACCTACTGGCTATTGTGAAATGTGCTGCAACAAACATGCATGTATACATACTTTTTTTTTTTTTTTTTCTTGAGACGGAGTCTTGTGCTCTGTCACAAAAGCTGGAGTGCAGTGGCACGATCTCGGCTCACTGCACGCTCTGCCTCCTGGGTTCACGCCATTCTCCTGCCTCAGACTCCCGAGTAGCTGGGACTACAGGCACCCACCACCAAGCCCAGCTAATTCTTTGTATTTTTTAGTAGAGACGGGGTTTCACCATGTTAGCCAGGATGGTCTCAATCTCCTGACCTCATGATCCGCCTGCCTCAGCCTCCCAAAGTGCTGGGATTACGATGTGAGCCACCACGCCTGGCCATATATATATATATATTTATCTTTTTATACACCTGTTTTGAATTTTCAGTAACTAGCATTGGAACTGCTGGGTTGAATCATACATTTCTGAAGAAAGGAATACTGAACCCAGTGATTTCTACAGTTGGTCAATAGCAGTAAACTGGTTTTGAATTGTTTGTTTGATTTAAAGAGACAGTATCTCACTGTTTTGTTCAGGTTGGAGTGCAGTGGCTATTCACAGGCTCAATCTTAGTGCCCTACAGTTTTGACCTCTAGGGTTCAACCAAGCCTCCTGCCTCAGCCTCCCGAGTAGCTGGGACTACATACACATACCACTGCACCCAACCTGCTTTTAAAAATTGGCCTTTTCCCCTAATAATGGAGTAATTTAGACAGTGATAGGAAGTATCAGAGACCAAAATGAGTAAGGAAGTGGAAATACCACTTAAATTATTATACTTCACATTTTTTTAAAAGCTATTTCTTTTTCTTCAATTGCTTTGGATTTTGCCAGACAAGGAAAAGATATTTGTCTTATGGGTGTATGAAACTGCTCTTGTATTTTAATATTTTCCTCTTGCCAAAATGAAATGTTTCTTCCTTGCCTATGCCAAAAAAGTTAGATTACAGGTAGCTTAGAGGCAGCACATTCTAGATTCTAAAACTTTCAAATCTTATTTAAGTTGACCAATAAAAATTACATACTCATCATACACAACACATTGTTTCAAAATACATACACACTGTGGAATGGCTAAATCAAGCTAATTAACATATGCATTACTTCATATACTTATCATTTTTTGATCTCTCAAATCTTTTTAAAATACAAAACTTCCATGTTGTTATTGAAATGTCTTAAAATGTTACTAAATGTCTCATGCTAAACTGTTAGCAATAATACTTCAATCAGATCAACGGTCTTCAATGAAAAGGGGTAATGTCTACCTTAAAATACATATTACACACACATGCATAGCTCCTTCTCCAGAGAGGTTTTGTGAATAAAAACCTATCAGAAGGATTAAACCCTCCTTGACTCAGTGTCTGGCTAGCTTTCCTCTGAAAGCTTCTTGTAGCCTTATAGATTCATGGTTAGAGTGTATTGAAAGGTATTACCAACCACTTTTTCTCCAAGTAATTTTTATAAATTGAGGAATTTACAAAGAATAGTACATTCTAGTAGCAAATTTGATTTTACTTATTTTCAAAGCCTATGCATTCTTTGTCCTTAAAGCTAACCATTCCCAACACACATGCCTGTTTCTTACCTTTACAAGGGAAAAAGGAAAGAAAACAAAACAGTCATCAAAACAGCTAGTGGCTGAACTATACTAGAGTCCTTATTCCAGCATAAGGCTGTTCCAATCAAGTAGGGCTGTGCCCTGCAGGATCAAAATAATGATAATCCTAAAGTTAAGTATATATTACAAGTCAGTAAAAATTACACAATTCACCTATCTGCTCTTAAGATAAATTCTGACCAAATGGCAAAGGGATAGAAAAGCAAGTCTTTAGACTCAAAATCAAGTCTGAACCCTATTAATACTTAGGAACTATATGACCTAAGCAAGTTACATTAAAATTATTTGGGCCTATTTCCTCATTTGAAAAAAGGAGTGGGGAGAGGAGGGTATTTTAAGGACTAGAGTGCTGTATAAACTTCATATAGTGTGTGAAACACAGCAAACTCTCTAATGGTGGCCGGTGTAAAGACCAGCAAGAGCTGACTTATTTCTGTTGCAGGAATTAAGAAGAAATAGCTGCATTTTAAAACAGTGTCTCCAGGAAGATGCACAAACAGCACCAGAAAACATGGCATTGCTATGACATTAAAATCATCATCAGGCTTCCTGTTGGTGAAACAAAAAGCATTTTCTTTCTTTCTTTCTTTTTTAAAGCCTTCTTGCCTGCTTTGGAAAAGAGAAAAAGTATAATAGATGCTGATTTTAGAAAAGCAGGCCATGGTTTATATCAGAGCTTCTCAAATTTTAATGTGCATTCAAATAATTTGCGCTCTTGTTAAATACAGATTCTGATTTAGTATTTGGTACGTGTGGGGCAGGACCTGAGATTCTGCATTTCTTACAAGTTCTCAGGTGACAAGGAGCACATTTTGAATGACAAGAGTTTCCAGGATACCAAATTCAAAAAGACAACAATAAAAATCAACTTTGGTCCCGATATCAGACTTGATTTCCAAATCACAAGATTAGGTTTGTGCTAATAAAACTGTAAGTCTGCTATGATATATAACCCTCTATTTAATTCCTAAATACTTATCTAAGCCATTCTTTCTCTGTCAGGACACTATTTTCACACAGTGGTGCTGGTGTCACTCTCCCTGCCTCACACTGAAGGTCTCAGAAAACAGGGGCACTTGTTGAATGGGAAAAGCAAGAATTGTCTTGGACAGCTCTACCGAGTCAGGAAACCTAAGGTAATATATAACAGCAGCCCTGCTCAATTTTACCTTCGATGATGCATGCAATGGGTGAAGAGGAAAAGTATTAACTCTACCACCACTAATTTTCACCCGTATATATTCAGACATTTACCACAAGAAAACAGATTATGGTACTACAATTAATTCCATGAAAGGAGGAAGAAAATTTCATTGCTGACTGGAAGAAGTGAGAGCCTTTAATGTTATATAAGGGCAACGTTTTTTTCCTCCGGTTCCACCTTACTTTCCCTAGTCAATGAAAAATTCTGGGGGTATCATTGAAATTTAAAGCTTCCTTGGTTTTATCAAGGGAAAAAAAGCTAGGGAAGCACTAACTCATGTGAAAAAGATAACCATGTAGCTATGAATAGTATAGTCCTCCCTTCTTCCCTACCTCCTCTCTCACCTCCACCTTTTAAAAAGGGCACAGCAGCAGACTTAACGCTCACTGGCTTTCATAGACAAATCATTAATCTTCTCCACATTACTTATCGTGGCAGCTGGGATAATGTTTGCTCTAATCTAACAGATTTTCATTTCAAAACCAATTGTAAAGCTCAGCAGGGTGCTATATACAACTTTAATGAGAGCTTCTTACCCAAGACTCCTCCAATATGTGCTTTTTCTGAATTGTTGAATTTTACTAGTTGGAGGTTGTTAAATGAAGGAAGGAAAAGGTTAACCAAGAAACAGAATTTTAAAAATGTATTTCCTTTCATAAAAACACTAATAAATTTGACCCAGCTGATGACAGAATTTGTTTATCTTCTGTGATTTCTAAGCCAGCTCTATGTAACTCCTTATAGACCATTTTACATAGCATCCTGTGGCTCCCTACAATTAAAGCAGAGCAAGGGAGTAGCTCTGTAAACCTGCTGAAAGCTGTTTAACAGGAGAGGTGGAAAGCAGTGGACATAGCCTGGCAGTATGCTTAATGGATACACAAACACCACAGTCATCAGCCTGAAGTGATTCTGGAAGAAAATTAACTTAGAGATACAAATCTCATTTGGTGAGAAGATCCACAGCAATCTGGACAATACCAGGCTGTGTAATGGGGAGAGAGGCAAAATAAGATGTATTTTCCTAAACTTCCCTTTAAGGAGGAAGAATTTTTAAAATATTTTTTATCCACATGCCATTACACAGTTTTCTCGCTTTAACACAAAAGTCAGCAGTTGTCTCCTCTTTGGAAAGCAAATGCTAACATTTAATTATAAATAATGCAATAAATAGAAGGATAGAGTTATGTTGGAGACTTGTTTGTTAATACAAAAGTATTACTAAAGCACAGTATTTTTTTGAGATAATTTGAAACATGTTTGTTTCTTTTTTAACCACCAAGTGATTCTACTTTAAAAATTTTTTTAAATTATCTTTCCCATCACTATGATGTTGAAGTAAGATGAAGGAAGAAGGAAGAAAACTAATGTGTGTTGGATTATGAATTATAACACTGTGCTTTAAGAATATAATTAATATATACATTATCTTCCAATTCTCATAACTACTCTGGAGGCAGGTATAATTATCCTCATTTTACATATGAGAAAACAGAAGGTTAGATACATTTATCTGTCTATCTCACACAGCAGTTAGGTAACAAAGCTATGATTTGCCCATGTGCCTAGATCTACAGTCTATGGCATACAGGTCCATCCTACAATTAAAATAGCAAAGGCATTATAAGGCCAAAATGGTGTTTTGAGGCTGGGTGGCTCACGCCTATAATCCCAGCACTTTGGAAGACGGAGGCAGGCAGATCACTTGAGGCCAGGAGTTTGAGACCAGTCTGGCCACCATACTGAAATCCCATCTCTACTAAAAATACAAAACTTAGCTGGGTGTGGTGGCATGTGCCTGTAATCCCAGCTACTTGGGAGAGGCCGAGGCAGAATCACTTGAACCCAGGAGGCAGAGATTGCAGTGAGCTGACATCGTGCCACACTGCACTCCAGCCTGGGCAACAGAGTGAGACTCCATCTCAAAAAACAAACAAACACAAAATGGTGTTTTGATATTAATGTTTAAGATGTCTTTCATCAAAAACATAAGCCTAGTTAACTATAAAAAGCAAACCGAAAACATAAATTTTTTATAAGGGACAGCCTTCAAAATGACCCGAAAAAACCCCAGAAGCCATACAAGTAAAGACTAATATAATATTTGACTATGTAAAAACAAAAACTTTCTGTATTTCAACATATGCTATACATGATCAAATGACAAATTCTTGGAGAAAATATTTGCAACACACAGTATAGAAAAAGGACTCATTTTCTTAATGTGAAAGGGCTCCCACAAATAAAAAAGACCCAAGTCTAATAGAGAAACGGACAAAGAGCATGAACACAAAAATCACAGAAATCTGAATTACTCTTTAAGTGTATTAAAAATGTTCAACCTCAACATATACAAACTAAAGCAAAATAAGATACCATTAAAAAAAAAAAGTCTATCAGGCTAAGTGTGGTGGCTCACACCTATAATCCCAGCACTTTGGGAGGCCAAAGTGGGTGGATCACGAGGTAAGGAGTTCAAGACCAGACTGACCAAGATGGTGAAACCCTGTCTCTACTAAAAATACAAAAAAACAGTTGGGCATGGTGGCAGGCGCCTGTAATCCCAGCTCCTCGGGAGGCTGAGACAGAGAATTGCTTGAACCCGGGAGGCAGAGGAGATGGAGGTTGCAGTGAGCCCAGATGGCACCACTGCACTTCAGCCTGAGCGACAGAGTGAGACTCCGTCTCAAAAAAAAAAAAGTCTATCAGATTGGCAAAAATAAAAAGTTTCTTCTCTGCCGCCAGGAGAATGGACTCTCAAACACTGCCAGTGGGAGTGTAAATTATTTCAACGTCTACAGAGGGCAATTTGGCAATATCAAAATTAAAAGTGCACATACACTTTGACCCATCAATTCTACATCAAAGAGTTCATCTTACAGATATAATTTTGCATGTATAAAGTACCCTACATCCACAGATAATAACTGGAGAGTTGTTTTAGTAAAAGTCTGGGAGGGGGTAATCTAAATACTCCAAAACAGAGAACTGGTTCAATAAATTGCAGTATAATGTAAAACTATACAGCCATGAAAAATGAATGAGCATTGGTACTGATAGGAAATGACCTCCAAGACATTCTGAGTAGAAAGAAAAGGGCACAGCAGAGGTGTAAATATGAAAAACAAAATGAGTATTATATGTGTGGATGGGGATCAGGAGCAGGTGGGAGATTCAGCGTATACCCTTATACCTTTGTAAAAATTCTGTAGAATGTGTGTACTTCCTCTTCAAAAACTTAATACGTTTTTATGTTTAAAAAATAAAAAAATTATACGTTTTGAAAATAGAATGTAAAGAGAAAAACACTACCTGATATGGCTTTATTGTAATCACTTGTTATGTATTACAAAACAATAGTTTTAGGGTCTTTGTACTTCATTTCAAAATGCAAACCTAACTAAAATATTCTTCATTTATTAATATGAGAAGATACTAAAGGGATACGTAGTATCAGTGGGTCCCTTTTATAATAAAGATTATGAATGATGAGGCTAATGACCATTTTATAAAAATAGGAGTCAGGTTACAGGTGATATTACCTGACCCATCTAATTTCGAAAGCTACATATAAACATGCTAAATTAATATTACATTAAGATAACTGGCTCCTCAACTGTGATAGTATAATGTCATTTTAGTCCACCAACAACTGCAAAAGGGAACTGATCCTCAAAGTCTGCAAAAAGGAGGGAGAGGTAAATTATAAGTACTTTTCTGGGAACCCAGGAAAAAGTATACTTTTGAGAAAATGAGATACAGATTTAGGGGAGGGGACAATACCCAAAACTAGAGATCAAGAATGCTGACATGAATAACATGAATATTACTTTCTGTGGTTTGAGAAAATATAGTTAACATCCATTTCCATAAAACAAACAGGTCTGTATCATTGCCTAGGAAGGTAAAACGTAAAGGGAGTTTCCTGGAAGACTGAAATATACATCTAGAAATACATGATTTTTTTTTTTTTAATGGGAGCAGGAGTTTCCCTCTCCAGTGCGACACAAACACCAAGTCTCTCTTCTACCCCAACTTTTCAAGTATCAAATATAGAAATTCTAAAAATGTATCTTCCCTTTACTGCTTTAAGAACATTGTTTACAGTTTAGTATTCACATAATGAAAAGACGAGCTCTGCTAAAGTGCCTTCAGGAAAAATTTGAACAGGGTTTGGTGGAACTAAGCAGATCAAGCTTTCAGACTTTATTTTAAAAACACAGAGATACCTCAGAAATGCATGGCTCACTGGGCACACTAATAACTAGCTTCAAATACCAGTTGAAGCCATCGTGGAATGGAAAGGCAATGCTTCTAACTGAATGTCAAACAGCTCCTGCCCAACCTCCTCACACGGGTTCTTTCTCCTGTGCTTTCTTCCACAGCTTCTTGTCCCTCCACTCCATAAGCTGTGAGTTACCTTTTGGACTGGTGTTTCTACACATGATCCATTCACTGGGAGATGTTGGATGAAGATGCTCCATCTCTACTACACAGCTGGGCTTCAAACACTTGTCCCTCACTCTCCTGGACTGCAGACACCTGCCAAACACCCACAACTCAGAAGTGCCTATAATCCTTTCACTGGGGAGAACTTTTAAAATGAAATCTCATCAGATATCAATGTATTCTTCCACTTCCCAATGTGATGAATTTGGTCAGAAGGCAAGCAAGCAATGCCAGATTAGAAAAGGGAAGTTCAAGACATTTGGGGGAGAGAGGTCATCTACCTTCTTCTCTTTCTGACACACAGTAAGGAAGAGTTTTCCTTACTATGGATTATGAATATCTGAGCCTGGCTTATGAATATATTTATTAATATTTCTAGAGATCCCTAAAGACAGCTCTCAAAGGTCAATTAAAATATATTAACAGTAATTCTGCACTGAAAATCAAGAAAAAGATCACCAAAAATATAATCTTCACAAAAAGGAATTTTTCCAGTCCAGGAAAATACCATTTCATATGTTGTACCTACATCTATCTTTATATACTCACATGTGTTCTTGTTTACAATTTTCACTGGACAAATCCATTAAGAGTGAGGATTTGGGATTGCTGCAAAATTGTAGGTTTAACTGAACCTATTTTTAAAGGAGCTTTTTCCTTCTAAAAAGCAAGGTTATCCAAGAGGAAAGCACAATAACAAAGTTAACCTCAACAATCTTTCATAATTACGTTTGTAGGTGGAACTCAGTATGGAACACAACTTTAGTGTGTTCCCTAAGCTCTGGCATGGAACTTGTCTTTTAGAAACTTTTAATTATGCCAGTCATACAGAAAAGAAGCAATATTGTACTTGTAACACATTGTCCCATGGTTCTCTGAAGTATGCTTCTTTGAAACAAGAATTATTTAATCTAGGTGGTTAAAGGCTAAATGAAACTATCATATATTGAGTGGGTATTACTTGAAGCATACTTTTTTGAAAATCTCACAACCCACCTCTAAGAGGTAAGTTTGACTGTTAACTTCATAGATGAGCACACTAAAGCCCAAAGTCAGATGGCTAACAAGTGGATAAGCTGTAATTTAATCCAGGTATATTTGACTCCAAAACCTAAGTTCTGAACTATTGTCTAAGGAACTACTGCCTTAGGTCTCACCTGCAAGACATAGTCTGCTGTCCTATGTTACCACTGGTGACTGAATGTATGGCCCATTATAAACATACTACCCTCAATGTATCTAATCACATATTTTATAAATATACAGAAAGTTACAGAGAATAACACAACTGCACCTACTAGCTAGCTTTGTCTAATCTTAACATTTTACTATATTTGCTTCAGAGTTTTAATATGAAAGAAAACACCACAGGTCAAGTTGAAAATCTATGTGTACTCCTCCAATCCTATACCCTTCTGTTTCCCAGAGGTAACCGCTATCCTAAATGTGGTTCAGGATTTGCATTCCAATGTATGTTTTAATACTATTTCTACAAATAAGCATCTGCAAATGCAAGATATTGCATGTTGCCCAACTTCATATAATGGTATCATACATAAACATCATTCAGAAACTTGTTTTTAAATTCAATCATGTTTTTGAGATGTATTCCTTGCTAACAGCTGCATAGTGTATGAACAAACCACAACTAATCTATTCACTTGCTGCTGGAGAGTTGGCTTGTTTCTAAGTTTTCCATTAACATAAACACTGCTATGATGAATATTCTTGTACCTGACTCCTTTGCACAAGCATTTCTAGAGCACAGACTTAGAAATGTCAGACCAAAAGGAATGCCTCCTTTATCAAATATTGCCAAACTGTTCATGAAGGCAGTATTCAATTCTTATACCCACCAATGGCAGAGCCCACACATCCTCATTAACATTTGGCAGTGCCAGACATTTCAATTTTTGCCAATATGATGATGTGAAATTACCTCATTTTTGTTTTAATTTGCATTTCTCTGATTAGCAACGAGATTTAGTATATTTTCATAATTACTAGCCACAGTCCTTAAACTACAACAGCACAGTTAACTAACTAAGCATCCAGGGCACAGATATAATATAAAAGTTTTCCCTAAAGGTAAATATCCCATGTTAAGTTCTAGATAACAAAAGAAACAGTAAAATACACACTACTCCTTGTAGACCTTAAATAAAGTATAAGGTTACATCTACCAGTCTTGGTTTAGTCATCATATTGGTAAAAAGCAGGAGATTAAATTAAATGAGCTAACGTATCTTCCAACTAATGATTATCTTCTAAATTTGCACAATTGCACTTGCATCACTTTTAAGCATCTTAATGGAAACAGTATTTTGCGCCAACGAGGCAGAAAGAAAAACAGGCAGAAAGAAGAGACAGAAAGAGAAGTGGGTTGATGCTTAACTCCATACCATCTTCCCTGTATCCTCAAGATTAAATAGGAAATGCCTCTTCCCTTTAGAAAATAGGACCATCTCCCAACCCCACCCGCCAGGAGAAAGAGGATTTCAGTCAAACAGCAACACAAATGAAAACAGATGACTGAAGCCAGATGTACTCTGTGCATTCCAATATTTTTAAAAATTAAAAACAAAAATCTAGGGCCGGGTGTGGTGGCTCACACCTGTAATCCCAGCACTTTGGGAGGCTGAGGTGGGCAGATCACCTGACGTCAGGAGTTCGAGACCAGCCTCACTAATATGACGAAACCCCGTTTCTACTAAAAATACAAAAATTAGCTGGGCATGGTGGCAGGCGCCTGTAATCCCAGTTACTCGGGAGACTGAGGCGGGAGAATCGCTTGAACAAAGGAGGCGGAGGTTGCAGCGAGCTGAGATTGCGCCACTGCACTCCAGCCTGGGCGACAACAGTAAAAACTCTTTCTCAAAACAAAAACAAACAAACAAAAAAACTCTACTATTTCACCAATTAGAGATTTATCTAACAAATTCTCTCTTTTTAACAAAACTTTTAAAAAGTTTTACAAATTTATAAAAAAGTTGCAAGACTAGTATTAGTGAATCCCATATAGCCTTTATAGAATTCAACAACTATTTACATTTTGTCCCCATTTGCTTTCTCATTCTCATTCTCTCTTTCTCCTCTTGTAAACATTTTTTGGCAACTATTTGAGAGTAAGCGGGACAAATACCTCCTTTAACAATAAATACCTGGGCATTAAGCCTGCTAGTTATCTGTAGGTCTTATGCCATCAAAACCTCTTGCACATGGCTAGAGAAAGGTATTTTCCCCAAAAGCAAAACTTTAAATGTTAGGAGTTTAACTTCAGTATCCATGCAGTATAGATTAAATAGGGCGGTAGTTCATAAACTTTTGCTGAACATTCAAATGATGTGGGGTATCTTTTTTTAAAATACTGATACCTGGCTTCCATTCCAAATACTTTGATTCCATTTGTATGGGGTATGACCTGGACATTGGAGGTTTGTTTTTGTTTTTTTAACTCTCCAGTTTTTAAATGTGTGGCAAAGTTTAAAAACCAGTATTTTAGGGCCTAGGCACCTACACACCATTTGAAATACTGGTTCTAGGAAAATGTGCTATAATGCCAAGCAACTGATTAAATAAGTAAAATACCATTATATCACAAACTGAGGCAGGTAGAAGCTTTCTATATATGGTTTTAGGCAAATACCGTGTGCTTTCTATGTGCTGTTCTGGGGCTGTAGGATGCAAAGCTAGGAAATAGGCAATACACATAAATAACTACAACAGACAGCAGTATGTACTACATCAAACATATGTCAACATGAATAAGAACATGGAATGTATTTAATAAGAACATGGAATGTATTTATTTTGAAGGTTCACAGACTGGTGAGTGGTCCCAAAAAAAGGTGAGATATTCATTAAGGGAGAAAGATGACTTTACTGGGCAAGACTGAAGTAGAATCAAAGGACATTCTGGTAGACAACATCAGCAAGAAGTCTGTGCCACAAAAATGTTAGCGAATGATAGTGTTCCATTAAAACTCCAAATGAAGTTGAATAAAATACAGGACATAAATTTTGTACATACTAATCAATGTAACTCAAATTCGTGTATTAGGAATTAGGAATGATATATATAACAGTATCTGGCACAAAGAGATGATCAGTGAGTCTCCCTTTCTATTTATCTGGCTTAAAACAAAAAGTTGACTAAGATTTAGAAAATACACTCAAGTATAATTACGAAAATAAAATCATCCATAATCCTAGTACCCAGATAACCAATGTTGATATTTAAGGTAACTCCTTACTAAAGTTATTCTTCTAGATTACTCCAGATGTTTGTTATACTCTGTAACACAAAAAATAATTTTGTATAAACAACAAGCCCCTCAGTCATTCCCCCTCCTGTACACTTAAGAGCATCAACTGAAGTTGCACTATGGTCAGAGCAGCCACTAGAGGGTGGCCAAGGCTGATGTATCCATCACCCTCCCCTACTTTCTCAAAGGCCTTTAATTGCCATTCAAGTTAAGATTTCTGGACCCCTCATCACATAAAGATTAAAGATTACTATCCGCCAGGCACGGTGGCTCACGCCTGTAATCATAGCACTTTGGAAGGCCGAGGCAGTTGGATCACGAGGTCAGGAGTTCAAGACCAGCCTGACCAATATGGTGAAGCCCAGTCTCTACTAAAAATACAAAAATTAGCCGGGCGTGGTGGTGCACACCTGTAGTCCCAGCTACTCAGGAGGCTGAGACAGAAGAATTGCTTGAACTTGGGAGGCGGAGGATGCAGTGAGCAAAGATTGCGCCACTGTACTCCAACCTGGGTGACAGTGCAAGACTGTCTCAAAAAAAACAAAAAAAAACAAAAAAAAACAACTATCAGAAAGAAAGGAGGAAGCTCTTCAGGGTAATGAAGTGTTAACAGTTTGGATATCCAATATGGCTACCCAGTTAGGATATCAAATACAGTTACCGATTTGAGTTACACTGATTAGTATATACAAAATGTATCTGCTATGTCCTGTATTTCATTCAACTACTTGGTACTTTACCAAATTTCTCCCTCTGTGCTTCTTGAGAACAAGATGCAACTTCTCCAGTAGGAATGGAGATGCTTACATTACACAGCATACAGCAGCATTCTACATTCCACTACTGCCTGCCACACCCCGTCCCCACCATTTAACATAACTGACGCAGTGTGTGCTAAACATCTCAATTCTAAATACTAATACAGAATTTGTTTCAAAGTACTATACCACATCCCAACTATGAAATGTCTAATTTTAAGTATATCTTCTTTTTTACATTTTGAACTTTCATATTATAGTTTCCAAAAAAAGAATGACAAGAAATATAGCTACGTTTTAATTGAGAAACAGGTTAAAACCATTTTCCAAAGATTTACGTAAGGTTTTACCTACCCTGAATCCTCTTAATTCATCAGGTGTGATCATAAATGATACAATAATTTATAGTGTTTGATCATATTTTAAGTGTAATAGAGTTCTGGACAACTCTATTACAAAACCAATTAATATAAAAGTAACTGTGCTACTGATTGTGGAGAATCAAATAATGTTCTGAGAACATACAAGTCACAAACCAAGATGGTAACAATCTGAAGAAAAAACAACTTTCTTCCCCCTTGGTACTTTTAGCATAAATGCCACAAAGTACAAATCCATGAACCAAAAGAAAACGCAAATTAAAGCTACAATGAGACATCACCACACACTCACTGGAATGACTAAAATTTTTTAAAGACTGACAATACCAGGTGTTGGCAAGGATATGGAGCACCTGGAACTCTCATATACTACTGATGGGAATGTAAAATGGCACGGCCACTCTGGAAAACAGTTTGGCAATTTCTTACAAAGTTAAGCATACAGCTGCTATGCTATACTTTATCATACAACCCCAAAATTCTACCGTGTGTATTTATGCAAGAAAATAAAAGCATACGTCCATACAAAGATCGGTACTCAAAGGTCTACAGCAATTTAAAATACTCCAATACTGGAAATAACCCACATACAGATCAGCTCAACAAACTGTGGTAAATCTATGCAATGGAAAGCAATGAAAAGGAACAAACTACTGATACATGCAACAACATGAATGAGTCCCAAACGTATTATGCGAATTGAAACAAGCCAGACACAACTGTATGCATCCATTAATACGAATTTTTAGAAAAAACAAAATGAGCCGGGCAGTGACATGCACCCGTAAGTCCCAGCTTCTTGAGAGGCTGAGGTGGGAGGCTCACTTGGGCCCCAGAGTTCAAGACCAGGCTGCGCAACACAATGAGTCCTCATCTCTTTAATTAAAAAAAAAAAAAAAAAAAAGATTGGGCCGGGCGCGGTGGCTCACACCTGTAATCCCAGCATTTTGGGAGGCCAAGGCAGGCGGATCACCTGAGGTCAGAAGTTCGAGACCAACCTGGCCAACATGGTGAAACTCCATCTCTACTAAAAATACAAAACATTAGCCAGGCATGATGGTGGGCACCTGTAATCCCAGCTACTCAAGAGGCTGAGGCAAGAGAATTGCTTGAACCTGCAAGACGGAGGTTGCAGTGAGCTGAGATTGCACCATTGTGCTGCAGCCTGGATGACAGAGTGAGATTCCGTCTCAAAAAAAAAGAAAAAAAGGTTGGGGGCGAAAAAGCAAAATGATAGTGACAGAAAACAGGTCCCTGTTTGTCATAGGCCAGGGTGAGGGAAAGGGATGACTACAAAGAAGTACAAGGAAACTTACAAGGAAACTTTGGAGGGAGATGGAAATGTGTGTGTAATGATTGCAGTGGTGGTTATATAGCTGTATACATATGGCAAAAAATTATACTCCTAATCAGTTTTATTTTACAAAATTATATATCTCAAAAGAGCTGATTTAAAATTTCATTTAAAACCTATAAAATAAACTGATTCTAACGCCTAATAGGTCAAGACAATAAATCAGAAGAAAAATGAAAAAAAGATAGTTAAAATGAAGACATACATACAGGCAAATAATTTTTCCCCCTTGGATCTTGAAGGACCCATAATGAATATTTACAGGTTCCTACATGTAAAGATAAACACATGCAGGAAACATTTATAGGTGGTTATTAATTTACTGTCCACAACACAGAGAAGCAGCATTCAGTCATTGTTGCTTACTACATTAAGTCTGGAACATGTCTCCTTATTATTGTGCTCACATGGTCATCACTATGCTGGCCAGCCATAGAACCCTCAGAAAAAAGCACAGCTACCCCTCAAACTCTGACTCCTAATCCTTAATAAAATATAAATGGAGAAATTCATTCATTACAACTTCAGAACCCGCCCTCATTACCGACCGGGCAGAGCAGCACAGCATGGGAAGCACCAAAATGGCCTGTTTTACACCCTTACAACAGTACCTAAGCCTCCACAGTAGAGTCACTCTTTTAAGTTATGAAATGGTCTTTTAAAAGTCCTCAATTGTTGTGCAAACACATGGTTAGGGATCCACATTAAACATGATCAAGTCAATATAGTATACAGGTACCGAGTTTCGTTCTGGCGAGATAAAAATATTCTAAAATTAGATTGTGGTGATGAGTGCAAAACTAAGAATACACTAAAAGCCACTGAATTGTACACCTTAAATGGGTGAATTTTATGGAACGTGAATTATATCTCAATAAAACTATTTTTTTAATCAACATAGTTTATCATGTTAGTTGGATGGAACCAGAAAATTTTTAATGCAGCATGGAGGCAGAAGATATGGGTCAACGACTGGGAAAAAGATAGGTGTCAGAGTTTCAATGAGTACTGGGATAGGAATATGGAGGAGCAGAAAGGAGAGAGCACTGGGTCCTGGTTGGAAGAGTGAGCCTCAGGAAAGAATGTTAAAAGGACGTCTGAAGACACTCCAGGCTGGTTCTGAACATCTATTGTCCTTAATATAAATTTGTTTTGCTACAAATACTATAAACGTTAATATTGTTTCTTCTGCTCTTTCCAACATCATTATCATCAGTTTTTTTTTCAATCACTTACTAAAGTATCTTAGCCAATGTACTTCTTGATCCTATGAAACTGCCTTGAACTACATAAAATTAGATGATCACAGAACATTGAGAGACTGCAGATAACACATTGCCAACTTTCTTATTTTCATAAAAGGAAATTAATACAAGTAACTTGCTCAAGGTTACCAGCTAAAAACAGAGTATAGACTAGAACAGATATCTACTCCAATTCTGATTTTATACACCACCATACATCACCTATGAATTTCATAAAGGGTGTAATTACTTCTTAAAAACACGTAATCATGTACCTATGTATATAATTCTTTTTTATAAGCAATTTAGTCATTTAAGTATAGGATTCTTTATACATATACAAAATGTTGTGTTTTTTTAATCTACCACAAAAGGCAAATATAATCTTAGGCATAGCCAATATACCAGTGATGTGACTCACACTGAATTCAATTGGTAAAGGAAGACTTTGCTATCAAGTTGCAGATTTCACCAGAGTGGAGTCACAAATTATAGGTCCACATTCTTTTCAGGGTCCTGACACAATCACAAACTATTAGACATGTAAAACATAGCCCTATGAGAACATCTATCTTAAAATGTGACCTTGCAATTAAGCATTTACCAGCTATCTTTTATACTCTGCATACAAAGTATTTAGAGAAAGGTTCAGCTACATTAACAAACTAAAACAGAAAAGTTAAAACTTTTCACAATCTGTCATTACTATATTCTCACTGAAGCTCTAACAAGGGCATGAAAAGACAACAGCTGAAGACAAAAGCAAGCAGCATATCACCAAACCGGAATTAGTCTAATCAAAATGACAGTATTAGATATAAACTTTCAAAATCCCAGTTAAAGTCCGATACAACAGCTCCTCAAATAACACTGTTTCCTTCAACATCACTTCATCAGAAGGATGGTAACAGGGGAAAAAATCAACTCCCAACCAGGGCCACTGTCTGTATTGTTCGCACCTTCTCCCCATGCACGCATGGTTTTTCTCTGCGTACTCCTCCCACATCCCAAAGCTATGCATGCTAGGTTCACTGATGAGTCTAAACAGTTCCAGTATGAGTGAGTGTGAGTGCACCCTGCAATGGGATGGTGCCCTCTCCAGGGCTGGTTCTCACCTGGCACCCTGAGCTGGAATAACTGGGTAAATATCTTGTGCTTAGTTTCTGTCTTAAATGTATGTACGGTTCACATTTATGTCAATATTCAATGTTAGAAGTGTTTTGGTCTTTATTTAGACATTTAGTGACGTTTTTGCGACTAGAAATATGCCATAGGAACTTAACTCTGCCAGTTATCCGACAGACATAGAATAAACATTTTTTTGTCTTGCGCCCCTACTCCTCACAAATTTTCATTTCAGCAGAAAGGTGAAAACAAGTGATAAAATATCAAATTTCAGATTCAAAAGAATGTAATGTAACTGTAACCTATTTGTTAATTCTGGCAAGTGGTTACATACTGTTTATAACTTAAAAGGCAATGGTAACCACCAGTCATAATATTGTCTCTTAAAACATATTCAGATCAAAGCAGACAGATTTCTATATTTCTATGTGAGTATAAGATGAAGGAAGAGACCTAACCCTCCTTCAATATAAATTAAACCACATCTACTTTTAAAACAAAATCTGGATGGTGGCTGTGTATGCTGGGTTATAGCAGGATCCTGTAAAAGTTCAGAAAACAGTTGTGGCAAGCTCTTGTAGACTAACAGATGTATAAGAGAGATTTGGAAGATCTTTTTGTCTCTCCCAATGTAACCATTTTCAGATATTTACACTGAAGACTGCAGGGTGGGAAATAAACACTGGCTCTTTTCTAACCTGATATTCAGCAGTATTTTGGAACTTACTTGCTGGTCAGTAGAAAGAAGAAATACACCATCAAAAGTACAGGATGTCAGTGAGAAATAAAGTCAAAAGCATTTATCACTTGTTAAGATGCTACCCATACCTGGTATTTTCTCCCCTTCCACCAAACAGTACCTGACATCAGAGTTCACATATTCTTAGTGAAAAAGTTTAGAAACTTTTCTCTTTAAATTTTATTTAACTATTTATTTGATTAGTAATATACTCGAAGGGCTCAATTCAAAAGGCACAAAAAGGTATACAATGAAGATTCCCTCTGCTTCAGGTCTTCCATTCAGTTTTCCTCCTGAGTGACTTTTGAGGTACTTACTACTGATAACACAGGTCTGCAAGGCAACCAATTTTAGTATAAGAGCTAACAGCTGGTCTGAACAATATGCTCACAGGCCAACTTTGAGGGGATTCTTAATTACCAAAGGATTAATTAAACCCTGGATGCAAGCATAAAAGGAATGATCATATATTTACATATCCATTAGTAGAAATCCCACTGTGATTTTTTTTATACATCATATCATGTTGAACAAATCTAAATCTGTACCCTTCAACTAGTCTTAAAAGTGAGCCATAGTTTTAAGTACTAAAGTCCTCAAGAAGCTTAAACTTAACCTGGCTAACAGTAAAACAATCCTGGGTAGGGATAGGGAAGAGGAAAAGGAGAAAGAAAAAAGAAATGGGGTGGGGACAAAGGGAAGAAGATGAGAGAGATGGTGGTGGAGGGGGAGATAGAAGGAGAGAAAGAGAAGAGGGGAGACAGAGAAAAAATCTCTCTGTTGTCCAGAGTCGCATTCTCATGCTCAAAATCCTAGCTTTAAACAGAGCACTCAAACTGCTGGGAGAGAAGGGATGGAGTAGATTAATTCTAAAACAGATTTCAACTTTTGCTTCCATTTCAAAATTCTCTCACTTCTTAACTGTTTGGTCCAAAAATTGTTATATAAATATCTTCCTGCTTAAAAAAATATTCCTCTATTTGTGATTTTACCTGGGTTTTCCTAAATATAAAATCAAGACAGAAAAGAAAAACCTTAAAAACAGTTTTCAAGCTCTTTAGATACACCCATGTATATCTAATTGATAAGCTAATTATAAGCTATATTAGCTTTAATGCAGGTCTCAAGGCCTTTCTATATTACCTTTTTTTAAGGCTAGTCTCAATTGCTATTCTAAACAACCCATTTCCTCTAATAATCCTGGTTTTGGAACACTTGTTAATTAGATAAGGCAAAGGCTATGTGAAAGTTACCTAATTGAAACCCTTGTTTTCAGAAAGGTACTCTAAATCAGTATCTCAAACCTGCTATGCATGTGAATCACCTGGGCATCTTGTTAAAATGCAGATTCTGATTCAGCAGGTCTGGGGTGAGGCCCACATTTCCAGCAGCTCCCAAGTGCTATTAATGTAGCTGGTCCCTGGATCAGACTTTGGGTAACAAGGCCCTAAATCATTCTTTAAGATTTCAAGTTATCCCTTCCACAGTCTCACAAAAATTGTATTTGTAAATAACTCAACATGACAATGTACACCACCACCCAGCTTTGTGAGCACCTACGGAAATGGATGTGGGTTGCTTTCTCAATTGTGTTCAAATTTTCCAAAAGCTTCTTTAGTTATTGAGCCTAAAAGTAGTTAAAAATACCCTTCTGTGGCTGTGCAGGAATCACGTCTTGCATCAGGCAAGAATTCACTTAGAGGTGATATAGGCTAATACCATAGTTTTAAATTTAAAATTTATACTGTTAAATTATTCTTAAGGTTATAACTACTCGATTAGCAATTCCTAAATCCTAGGCAATGAACTACGTGAATTTTTTTTTTTTTGAAATTGAAACAGGGTTTCACTCTGTCATCCAGACTGGAGTGCAGAGGCACAATCATAGCTCACTGGGGCCTTGACCTCCTAGGCTCAAGTGATCCTCCCAACTCAGCCTCCCAAGAGCTAGGATTACAGGCATGTACGATCATGCCCGACAAATTTTTGTATTTTTGTAGAGACAGAGTTTTACTGGTCCTGAGCTCAGGCAATCCTCCTGCCTCAGCCTCCCAAAGTGTTGGATTACAGGCATGAGCCACCATGCATCCAGTCAGTGATGAACTTTTTATAGTTAAATGAGAAGGACAATATCAGTTTTTCATAAAGCTAAATATATGCTACACTGTTACATTTGTTATAATTTATTTATAACTCTATGGTGATGATTTTCCTTTTAAATGTCCAAATGAATAAAAGTTGGCAAGTGTATGTCCATCACTTTCTGTTCACTCTAATTTTTAAAAACTCTTTAACCCGATAAAAAAATCTGAGAACAAATTCAAATAATTTCTCCACACCTCTTCCTTCTCTGAGAACTCGGGATGCTAAACAGAGTATGTGTATATGACTGCAGGAGCACCTGGAACCACTTGTGACCTTTTTTATTAATTCTCTCCATCAATCCCCAAGTTGTGACTTCATTTACTAATGGAATTGTGCTGACTCTCTTGGATGAGTCTGGACTGGAAGAGGGGCAGGGGTGCAATATTTAGACATATGATATGAGACAATTCCTAAAGCCCTTGGAACTTGGACATCCTGTGATTTCACGGAATCCACACCATTTCTTCTTCCCTCCAAAGTTTGAGCCAAAACTATCAATTTAAAAAAAAATAAAAAAACAAACAAAAAAAATACCCTCTTCCTCAGCTCCATAGGCTTAGCACATGGCAGTGTTACACAGAAGTTTTCTGAGAAGCATGCAGACGAGTTTTGTACACCCTGCTCACTCTGTGTTATACATAACAAAGAAGCTATGCTTAGCTGCATGCAAGCAGGTTGTCTTGCATTAATAATACTAATGAGGACAAAAAGCACTGGAAACAGCAGAATTCCAGAAGAAAACCAAATTTTTATTTAATTTAGAAAGGATAGCCTCTTAATTAGACAAATTTCACATATTTTTTATAAAAAAGAAACAATTAGAATTGTTTAGTATGAATAAAATTGGTGTGAAATTTCTCACTATCCCACATTCTATTACAGCAAACATAGAGACATACAACAGCTGGTTAATTTAACTTACATCTCCTGTTATTAAACATTACCTCAGGTCCATTAAACTCACTTTCTTCCCCAACACCTTCCCCACAAAAAAAACTATCAATTGTATACTGTTTGTCATAATGGGAAGATGATGACCTTTTTCTGGGGCATGATACATGCAGAAGCTGTAACTACAAGAAAATGAAGTAAAAGTAACCCATATTATACATCTTCAATGTAAGTCTCAGAGACACACCATGCAGAGAGTTGCTGAAGTCAGCTGACTCTGTCTTCATCTGTGTTTACTTAGCACACATAAGAAGACTTTTCTGCTTCAATTATCCGTGATTACCTAATTAAGAACTTTTAAAAGAGAAGGACCAGAATTATCGGCTCAAGAAATCTGCCAAATGTCCATATATGTGTTGATGTCCCCTGAACTGTACATCTAGTTTAGTGTAGATTGATAACAACGCTCAAGTAGTCAGCTTTTCCTCATACACAGTGAAGAAGTATAAAAACATAGTAATGTTTTCAATACTGTTTTTAAAACTGTTCTGAAAACCTGATGAAATTAAGACTTTTCAGCTGTAATATTCTTCTCTTGGCATGTCACCCTTTATTAACTATGCAGAATGTAATAACTTTATAATAATTAAAATGATTTTTAAAAATCCATCATTATAAGAAAAGTGATTCATTCTAAAAACAAGTAAACTGTCTCTCAGGTAGTTCAAATGACTTGCCCAAGTGCTCAAAACAGAGAGGGAAGGATAGAGGCTTGTCAATCCTATTTAAGAACTCTTTCTACCACATTACATGATTCTGATCTAGAAAAGTCAGATGCCATTGGAAGTATACTTCGGCAATCAACTGTTAGTTCTTACTGATAATGTAATAATGCACACCTATACTCATTTTATATACTGGCATTATGAAGAAAATAAGATTTGATTGCAAGGAATTATCCTTAGAAACCATCTGTCAATGTCTGCCATCTTTTGGTAAAGATATTAAAACCCATCTTTGAGACTTCAATACTCTTTATCAAAACATGCTTAGACAGATCTGTAGAGTGAGAGTAGATATATAGAATACGTCCATAACAGAGCCCAAAATAAAACCATCATATGTGGAGCTCCTGGGGTTTGAAATGGCACTAAAGAAATTTATCAGAGACTCCCTGCATATCTGCTGAGCAGACTCTCATTTTTGATCTTACTCATATAAAAACTTCGCAGCCACCCAGAAGCTGATTATCTGACTGAAGATGATCTATCTCTTCTTGTTACAGGTTGAGCATCTCACTATTCACACATGCAACTGCATGAATTTGTGATGTCAAGAAAATCGCCAACTTTTAGAATCAGAAGAGACCACAGTGATTTTCTAGTTCAACATCTTGGGTTTTAGGTAAGCTCTAATTACTGAGCCCCCAAAAGAACTGCCACTCTCTTTTTCAGTCTGGCATACCTTTACCACATGGTGATCATCTGTGTTACAGCTAGACATTTAATGGAAGAGACAAAAATTCTGACTTTAAATGATTAAAAATAAAGATTGAGAATTATCTCTCGATTTCATTTTTCCATACCATTCGTACTCTACAATAACATCATGTATTGGGCTAAAAATTCAAGTCTGAAGATTATAAATTTATATTCTGCACATTCTAATATTCAAAATTTAGAAAATATAGGATCAAAGTATAAATGAAAATATTGTTACATTTAATACCATTCAATCTGAAGACCTACTTATTCACTGGTGCGTGTGGGGGGTGTGGGTGTGGGTGTGGGTGTGGGTGTGTGTGTGTAGACAGCTTTAGCATTTCCAAGTGTGTTACCTCTATCAGGACACTGCTGTCCTAAAGAGGGATGGAGAGAGGGAGAGGGGGAAAGGGAAACGGGGAGAGGAGGAGGGAGAGGGGAAAGGAAAGAAAGAAAAAAGAAAAGAAAAATTAAAAAGAAATAAAAATCCTACAGAGGAGGAACACTGACCGTATCACCAAGGCAAGCAATATAATGCTATGAGCAAACGTGTAGGAAATCAATTGCCTCCTTGGTAAGATTCTACCAAATATGTACTATCGGAAATCACCTTCAAAATACACAAGTTTTTGACAATCAAGATCTCAACCTGAATATACTCAAGTTCTGGGATACAAACTGGAATCCCTTCCCATGGCTTCTCTGCATCTTTTACACCAAACCCCGTATGACCAAATTTTTAAAATACAGGACTCCAAAAATCCTCCAAGGGACCACTGTAAAACCTAGAAAGTTGACCCTGGATAGCTGGATAAAGGGACTTAGCCATCCTTCAGTTTGATATAAAAGATAACAATATTAATGAGAAAAGCTGAGAGAAAGAAAAGTTGAGTTGCCCCTTAAACAATATTAGAGTCAAGAAAAAATAAATTAGTTTTTTCATTCAGATGACAGAAGGCGATGGCAGGTCAGAGTGAACTCACAGTAATAAGCAGTGATTGAGGGGTTCCCTGAAGGCAGAAGGAAAAAGATACACAAATAGCAATGTTAAGATTCTGGACTAGCCAGGCACTGTAGCTCTCGCCTGTAATCCCAGCACTTTGGGAGGCTGAGGTGGGCGAATCACTTGAGCTCAGGAGTTCAAGGCCAGCCTGGTCAACATGGCAAAACCCCATCTCTACAAAAATAACACAAAAATTAGGTGAGTGTGGTGGTGCATGTCTGTAGTCCCAGCTACTTGGGAGGCTGAGGTAGGAGGATTGCTTGAGCCCAAGAGGCAGAGGTTGCAGTGAGCTAACACTGATGCACTCCAGCCTGGGCGACAAAGTGAGGCACTGTCTCAAAAAAAAAAAAAAAGATTCGGGATGGTTTTTAATACTAAAGGTTCATGTACTCAAATTTCACTAACTGCATTTATAATAAAATACAATGTACAAGATGTCTTAATTATTATAAACTAAATTAAAATACAGTGGTATAGTGGAGAGGAGGCAAATGACTATGGCAGTGCATCCTTTCATTTCATTAGCTTTCATTTCAGGCCTATACTTTGTGCACCCAAAGTCAGAAAAACACTTATGAAAGCAATTTAGTTCAGCATGTGGAAGAATGGCATTCAGTGAGCTAAGCCATCACATCACATAAAGAAAATGTAACCATGGCTGCAGAGATTTCATTGGTTCACTCTAAGCTGTTACCAAGAAATGTAACTGAACTGTGGATCCTTTCAACAAATCTGTATATGAGGGGCTGAATATAGAGAACCAATGAACTAAGATCACTGTCATCTTCCTGAAAGATGAAGAGTAACATTCTTTGCCTATCATCATTGGAGGCAATGTTGATGGCCTTCTGGTTTTGATAATTACAATCATTCCATCCAAGAGTGGCATTTTCTCCCCAGCTCTCTTCTTGTGTTAGCAAGGTACATGGCTTTTTAAAAAGAAAATATCAATAATTGAACTTAGCATAGGGAAGGCCCAGATGAAGTCAGAGAATCTGCTCACAGAAAAAAATTAGGATCTGCTCTCTCATCCACTGGGAGACAGTATCAACCAATCCTCAAAATTCTAGAGACTTGGTGTCATACTGATTGCTTTTTCCTTTAAGATGATCTAAAGTAGCATTGAACAAACGGTGGACTATCATGGGGTGTTTTCTTTTGTTTTTATTGTTGTTGGTTTGTTTTTTTTGTTTTTTTTTTTGAGACAGGGTCTCATCTCACTCTTTCATCCGGGCTGGAGTGCAGTGGCAATTGCAACTTCCACCTCCTGGGCTCAAGTGATTCTCCCCTCTCAGCCTTCTGAGTAAGCTGGGACTACAGGCACACCACCAAGCCAGGCTAATTTTTGGATTTTTTGTAGAGATGGGATTTTATCATATTGCCCAGTCTTGTCTCGGATTCCTGGGTTCAAGCAATCCGCCCACCTCAGTCTCTCAAAGTACTGTGATTACAGGTGTGAGCCAACATATCTAGCCTAGAATATCATTTTGCAATATATTTTCCTAAAAGTGTATGCGCTATGCAAAAAGTAAACTTGGGAAACATTTGATGTTAAACTGTTTTCTTAAAAATATATATATACAGTAGTATAATTTAGAACTAAACTGTAAGCTTCCTGAGGGTATCATCTTTGTATCCATTATGTCTTCATAGAGCTTGGCAGGAATTTATTGTTGAATTAAGCCTAGTTTATGTTTATATAGGCTTAGTACACATGAATATTTATAGTATATTTTCTTAAGGAAAACAACATCACTTGAGTATTCTATAAATCAGGCTTTTTATTGAATAGGACAAAATCTCAGGCTTTCTGCATTTAAAATGTTCACACTTGACTGTAAAAACACACTGGTAAAAACACGTACTTCTCTAGTAATACAATAAATTAGATCAAGGATGCTAAACTCTGTATTCACCTAATATATCAATATTTAGACTAAAAGAAAAGACTAAAAGAAAAAAAGAAAAGGTATCAGACCAACAGTCATAACTCAATTTTTTTGTGTGCAACTACTTTTTACTCCTAGGGACAAAGGAGTTGTCTTTACTTTTATTCCTCTGACCTTCTCTACGGAGCTTGCCGGAAGCTATTGGAATGCACAAATACAAGTTTATCCATGTTCTGAAAAAGGTTTTCCAAGCTGAATAAACCAGACATCTCGCTCCACCAACTACATCATACAAATTTAGTTTATTTACGTATGACCAAGGGATGAATTAATGGCTGAAAAAGAACGAGTGCTAACATCAACCCTGTGATTTTATGAAGTAAAAAGAAATTCTAAATCCTAGAGCTCTGAACCTCTGGCCAAAAGCCCACTAAAAGATAAGATTGTAATACAGTTTATGTTGCTCTGCTCTGTGCAAAGATCCTAGGAACACAAAATGAAATGAGCAGGAAAGAACACCAGGATGGAGATCATTTGTAACAGAACACAGACTGTCTTACAAGATACATTTGCATCAGCCTTTCAGTTCCCAGCCCTATGATTTCAGGAGCACCTTGTGCCTTCCAGAAGGTCAAACACTAGTAGTAATGGACTTGTGAAGAGGAGAGCAGTGAACCAGTTTCAGAAATAACAGAGCATTGTTTCTAGGGAATTAAGAGTATTATTCAACTGGAAGTTGGGACTATCCTACTCCAGGTCGAGAGAGAGTAACTTATTTAAGAAGAATGAATGAAAATGAGTTAGTTAGAATACTTTCTACACTAAGGGTGGTCAGAGTATTTTGAAGATTTTTTAAAAATCTCCTTTGCCAAAGGATATACAACAAGCATTCTTGCGTTTCTAAATTACCCTGCATTCTTCAATCTATTCTCCTTCAAGTGTGATTAGAGTGAACTCTGAGCTTTATTCAGTGCATCAGAGGAAAGTCCAGCGCCTATAATTTTCTCATTCATGAATATTTCTACTTCTAAAAAGAAAAAAGTGTTAGGCAGAAGGTAGGCACAAGACTCAGTCAGTGATATCGTCTGGCTGTGTCCCCACCCAAATCTCATCTTGGAATTGTAGCTCCCATAATTCCTATGTGTCATGGGAGGGACCAAGTGGAAAGTAACTGAATCATGGGGGCAGGTCTTTCCCAGGCTGTTCTCCTGATAGTAAATAAGTCTCATGAGATCTGATGGTTTTATAAAGGGGAGGTCCCTTACACGAGCTCTCTTGCCTGCCACCATATAAGATGTGTCTCTGCTTCTCCTTTGCCTTCTGCCATGATTGTGAGGCCTCCCCAGCCATGCCAAAATGTGAGTCCATTAAACCTCTTTCCTTTATAAATTACCCAGTCTTGGGTATGTCTGTATTAGCAGCATGAGAATGAACTAATACCGTCAGGATCTATTTTCACTCTTTCATAAACTTGTTTGGAGGGCATGGGAAATCCAGTTTGTTTCTCAATTTCAGAATTAGATGAGAAGAATTTATAATTAATTAATTAATTAATGGAAGGTGCTTTGGGTCTTGCAAATGATCAGTATCAATCTGAGATCAAGATCATCTCAAAACCTCTCAGGATCATCACAGGAAGCTTTTTGGTTTGTTTGGTATCTGAATTTGCTTTTATTTTTTAAAAAATTGTTTAAATTCCTTTAGGGAGATAAGTAAAAGCAATTCTACCTGTGCCACCCAGTATTTTCCTTTTTTAAAAAAGCTTTATTTATTTTTTCCTTCTAATCAATGGAATCTATAAAGCTTTATTTTTTAGAATAGTTTTAGGTTTATAAAAAGGTTGCCAGGATAGTACAGAGAATTCCCATATACTCAGGAGCCAATTTCTCCTATCATTAACATCTTACACTAGTATGGTACATTTGTTACAATTAATGAGCCAATATTGACACTCTATTAACTATAATAAAGTCCATACTTGTTCAGATTTCCTTAGTTTTTACCTGATGTTCTCTTCCCATTCCAGGATCTCATCCAGGACACGACATTACATTTAGCTGTCGTGTCTCTTTATGTTCCTCTTAACTGTGACAGTTTCTCAGATATTCCTTGTTTTTGATAACCTTGACACTTATGAAGAGTACTGGTCAGGTATTTTGTACAATGCTCATCAATTTGGTTTGTCTGATTTTTCTCATGGTTAAACTGGATTAACGGGATTGGAGGAAGATCACAGAGACCATTCTCATCACACCATATCAAGGCTATATGCAATCAACATGAGTTATCACTGCTGATGTTAATCTTGATCACGTGGCTGAGGCCGTGTTTGTCAGGTTTCTCCATTGAAATTACTTTCCCTCCCTTTCCACACATGGAAATCATGGACACAGCCCACACTTAAGGAAAAGAGAGTCAGGCTACCCTTGCTCCTTAATGGGAGAGTATCTACATAAATTATTTGGAATGCTACATGGCAAATTTATCTCTTTCTCCCCCTTTTAGTTATCTATCACTACTTATATATCAGTATGGACTCACGGATATTTATTTCATACTTCGGGTTACAACTTGTTAGTATTTTATTCTGTTGCTCAAATAGTTCCTTTCAGCTTGGGCCACTGGGAGCTCTTCAGTTGGCTCCTGTGTCCCTCTGACAAAGCCCCCCTCATTGTGGGGTTTTTTAAAGCACTTCTTTACTTTTTAGCACTATAATACATTCAAAGCTCATTTTGTATATTTCCTACTGCAGTCCTAGAACTGACCACTTCTCCAAGAGCCCTGGTTGCTTCTATTGGAGAATGGTTATTACAAACCAGGATCTAGGTGCTACATATAATCACTGTTGCTGCACCTAGGCCCTCTCAGGAGACACAGCAAGAAAATATATGTGTATACCAATCTGTGTATACATTCATCTCTGTAAATATTTCTATATGTAACTATCTGTATCCCCATTAAGTATTCACATTACTGATATATCCTTCTCTAATTCATTACCACATGGACCATTCTAGCCTCTTCCTCTTACTCTTCTGTAAATACCCACCCCAACAATGAGAAATCTGGCTTCCACCATCCATTTATTTAACCGCTCAATTCCAGTATACATGTATAACAGTATCAGAACTGTTAACCTATACGCCCATGAAAAACAACTTCATCAACTAGAATACAATACTCAGATGCAGGTCCTTTTGCCTTTAGTCTTTCAGAATTCACTTATTTCCAAATTTACTTAGTTTAGCATTTTTTCTCCTCCCCCCTACCCCTCGCCACATTACAGATGTTTCATACATCTGTAATACAGTCTGTTTAAAAACATTCTGCATTCCATTCTGGGATCTCCTAAACAATTTTTTTTTAATTTTCATACATTAAAATTCATTCTTTGTGCTGTAAAAGTTCTGTATGTTTTGACAACTGTCACATACCCACTATTCCACTGGATCATACAGAATAGTTCCACTCCCCTAAAACTTCCTCCGTGCTTCACTTATTCAACCCTCCTCAATTCCTGCACTCATGGTAACCACTGATCTCTGTACTGTCACTTTAGTTTTCCATCTTCCATGTCATAATAATGAAATTATATAGAATGTAGCCTTTTTGAATCAGGTTCCACTTTGTAATTTGCATTTATGATTCATCCATGTCTTTTTGTGGTTTTACAGCCTATTTCTTTTTACTGTTGAATAATATTCTACAGTTTGTTTATCCATTCCCCTATTGAAAAACATCTTTAGTTACTTCCATTTTCTGGAGATCATAATATAGCTGCTGTAATAAACATTCATATGCAGGTTTTTGTGTGAACCTAAGTTTTCAAAGGAAATTTCAATATAGCAGTTAACACCATCTCTTCTTCCTGAACAATCTTCCAATTCTGCTACCCATCCACTGAAGTCACCAAAGTCTCTTCCCACCAAACTGGTACATTTGCCCAATAAGCCTCTATTTCTCTAGCACAATTTTCATTGCACATGTGCTAGCCACTCTTTTCAAAGCTCACCTATGAATTCCACTAAATGGAATAAACATTTACTAAGGGACTACTATGTGTCAGGCACTGTATATACTAGGATTCAAAGGATGAATGAAACAGTGGTCATGGCCCTCTACAAGGAAAGCAAAGCACCTCCAGTTAATTCACCCGGAGCACAAGGGACCACAGAAGTGCTTCACAGTGCTCACAAGCTTACCCCAACAGCTGTCCCTTCCTCCTTGCAGCGGCTGTCTTAACCTCAAGTAGAAACTAACTTGGGGCTCTCTAGTGATATGAACTGCCTGTGTATTTTTATTTGAGTCTTGTCTCTCACACTATGCATGCATCTGAGCTAAGTTCCTCGCTTTCTGTATGAATGACAAATCCATCATAATTCTTATCATCAGAGTCAACAAGCGTTCCTTAACCCTCTTCTATCATTACAATACTATTCTTTCCTCCATCTTCATTTTCCTTATAGGGCCTGGAATTGTATACCAGTTATACTCTCGAAAATATAGGAACTAAAAGACTAAGCCAAGTAAGAAGACTGATATGTTAAAGCACTTCTAATTTAATATTGCCTGTATCTCCCCAATTCTTACTTTCCCCAATGGAAATAAGAAAATAGTATAAATAACTAAACCCCTTTCTACTATTTATAAGCAAAATGACTGGATATTGCAAAATGACTTTACAAGGAATATAACACATTTTATTCTGCAAATTTATTTCTCCCTACCTAATTCACATAATCAAGGTACTGCCAGGCACAAACTAACATATGAAGTTCAAGAGTACATGTGACCCTCCTGGAAATTTATCCTACAAAAGTAATTCCAGAGAAGAAAAATATGCTATGCAGAAAATGTTCATTACTATGTTATGTATAATAGTGAAAAATTGAAACAAAAACAATCCCAAAAGTAGAGGAAAAGATGAGCAAACGTGGATAAATTAGGTCAATGGTATAATACATAACAATTCAAAATAATTGGAAAACAAAATAGAAACTTGGGAAATGTCCCATATTGTAGAATATAAGATTACAAATATATACACTGCAAAAATATGTATATATAGAAAGAACCTGAAAATATATACTTAACCAAAATTTTCCTTGAATTTTTTCTTTTACAATATGAGCCTAGAGAAAAGTTAATGTATCCCTTTATTTTAGATAAGAGTTTTGCAGTTTCTTCCAAACCATATTCAACAGAAAAACAAAAAAAAAAAAAGAAAAAAAAAAGAAAAAACCTATTAGGGGGTAAAGGGGCAGCTAAGAATAAGTGAACTCAGGAAATGTTGGATAAAAGATCTGACTGAATCTAGGCTTGAATCTAGGCTCTGCTAAACTATTAGTTCTGTTAACTGTGGGATGGTTACTAATCTCTGTGCATCCTCATTTAAATTGAGGATACTTATACTTTTGTGATAACAAAAAAGAAGTACATAACAAGTATATGATAAATGTAAGTTTTATTATTCCATTCATATATGTGTTGATCAGATAATAATGCTGAAGAGAAATACCGTGAAGACTATCAATATAATCTTACAGCAGCACGTATTTTGTGTTCATTATTTGTCTAGTGTTGGGAAACTATAACCACTGAAAATCTGCTCTTAAAATTCATTTTTTTCTGTAAGCTAAGAGTCTCATCTTTTTTTTTTTTTTTTTTTTTTTTTTTTTTTTTTTTTGAGATGGAGTTTCACTCTTATAGCCCAGGCTGGAGTGCAGTGGCGTGATCTTGGCTCGCTGCAACCTTCGCCTCCCAGATTCAAGCAATTCTCCTGCCTAATCCTCCCAAGTAGCTGGGATTACAGGTGCCCACCACCATGCCCTGCTAATTTTTTTGTAGTTTTAGTAGATACGGGGTTTCACCATGTTGGCCAGACTGGTCTCAAACTCCTGACCTCAAGTGATCCACCTGCCTCAGCCTCCCAAAGTGCTGGGATTACAGGCATGAGCCATGGTGCCCAGCCAAGTCTCACTGTTTTAAATTTCATTTAAAATTTTTATATTTAGAATAATTTGACAGTTTCTTCTAAAAAAAAAATCACATGCTGACGTTTTGATATTTCAAATATACTTTTACTCATTTTACTTAGTAACTGTGTTTGTTTTGCTTTTTGTGCTCATTAAAAGGCTTTTTAAAAACTAAAATTTTATTTAAGGAAGGGGACCTGCTTTACTCGTCTTTGTATTTCCCTGCCCCAGGCACAGTACATAACATATATAGGCAACAATTAATAAGTATCAATTGAATTCTTAAACATTTTTTATTCCCACTGCAAAATTAAATTTTGCAACAACGTGGCAAAGAAATAATTATCATTGCATGTTAATAATGCAATTTTCCAAAAAGGTAAACCTGTTTTATTCTAGAACCTCTAGAACCTTTCATTAATATAAACCCAAAAACTACCTGCACAAGAAACCAAGAGACTGGGCTCTTTAGACATATTAGTATCTTGGGTTGCTGAAGACAACTTGGGTTGAGAATTTAATGCTTGAAAACAGTAAGTTCTTCTAAAATGCTTGCCCCTACAATTATGAATGTGACTGACACCCAAGATTAGTTTCCCTCATTTCAAGAAAGAGGTTAAAATTAAATTTCTAATAAGAAGATCACCCCAAAAGAAGAAGAAAAAAAAACATGGGGTTAACAGGATCTGCTGAGTCAATAGCTGCCCTGACATGGCATAACGCATCCATATAATATTTTCACGCAGGTGTCTCCAGCATTATCACGCCATCACCTTTCTGCTTTTATCCTCAACTTTTACTCTCTCATTCTGACATATTCAAAGGAGCTGTTAAACTGCTACACACTGCCTGCAACAAAGGCAGTTAGAACCACTGGATCAACCAAAGATAACACTCTCGAGCATGATCATTAGGGTCACCCTCTCTTTACCCCCACCCCGGATAAGAAACATCTGGGCTGATCTCTACTGTACACAATAAATTTGGGGGGACCTGCCTGACATCTAGCCACTAAAGATGAATGTTTGTTTACAAAACACAGAACAGCACCTGCAAAAATCTGGCCTTATATCTTTGGTAAATCTTCACTGTTTCAAATTACTCTAGTGAGCCACAAAATAAAACAAACTGCTTAATCCAGCCTGAGTTGTAACTAAGCAGCTGTGCTTTACTGATAGAAATTGAAGAGTAAGAGTTACAAATCACATATTTAATATTATAAAGGCATCTACATTGTATTTGATAAATATAGACACCCTGAAGAAGTAAAGAACCACCCTACACCCTGCCAAGCATACAACGTCAAAACAATGAAAAATGTTAAGACTGCAGCTCATAATGAGTCATTCTACTACGAGGGGGGTGTTGGCAGGCAATTTCTGAGGGAAAAGTAATGTCTGAGCTTGGAATAAGCAGTCTCTCTCTATCAAAGAAGTGGACACTTAAGAACTGCTTCAGACTGCTCATAAATATTCCCATTCACAGGCAGACACCAGGTGGTCTCCCTAACCTGATTGTGAGTAGAAGCCATTCTAAGAAAAACAAAAACCAAACGAAAGAGTAAGTGTTTTCTCGGTTCCTTGGTCCACTATGGGAGGGGAAATAAGCTGCTGTCCTATGGAAGACACTTAAGGATTTTTCCTCCAGTGACTCCATCATCTTCAGGATCATAACATTACAATCGTTAAGTAATCACATTTTTTCTAACAGAAGCCAAAACATACACACACATACATACATACATACATACACACACACACACAGTCTCTCTACATGAACTTGTTCTTTGAACCACAGACACATAATTCTAGTAACTAAATGTAAAAATCTAGTAACTAAATGTTTTTTTAAAAAGTTAGAAATCCAATTCTTTTACTGGTCCTATGATATACTCTGTTGGAATGGTAGTTCAATAATGATTTATCTTTATTGGTAACATTCACTCTTTCAAGGATTTCAGTATCTTTGCAAAAAATGAAAATATCACAAACAGTCTAAAGAATTTAGAGTTACATGCTGAATAAACAAAACAAAAATACTACTGTGTTGTATAATGTAAATATATTTAAGCCAATCATTATCACGTGACAATTTTGATCTGAGTAAGGTAAAGGCAAGCTATGAAATATTTTAGAAAACTTTTTTTACTTTAAATTCCTGAGTTTTTAAAGGAAATGACAGATGTGCACACATACTTAATTGGTAACAATAAACAGTTCATGTTATCAATAATTTGGAGAAAAAGTCTCTTTAAAAATAAAACTGATAGATTTATGAAAATAAACACTGGGACAGATGTGTATATCAAATGGGAATTAGGCAGTGAGACTGGGCCTTGCACAAGCTGTTGCTCTTTCCTAGTCTACCCTGCCTTTCTATTTAGAGCAATGTATGCAGGCCGATGTAGAGAAAGTAAAATGAATGTATTTCCTTCCTTCAGAGTAGACATACGCTTGATACATGTTTATGAAAGGAGAAAATGAAGGAAGAATGGATGGAAATATGGAGCAAAGGAAGGAAGGAAGGAATGACAGCAAGTAGGTAGCAATGCAATAGAGTCTAAATGAGAACTAAACTTTGATTATTTCCCCTTTAATATTTGTTTCAATAATGTGCTGTAGAACATCTCAATGTTTACTCAATGAGATGCTTGTGCTCTTTTAACCTAATGAAATAGAAATACTTTTGTCAGTCTTATTTATTTTTTAAATGTAACATCATAATTTTAGTTATTATAATTACTTAGATTTAGTATACCAATTCAGACTATTCACCCATCAAATCTTTCAATAACCTCACCCAGCAGAGGTCCATGATATGCCTTAAGAGAGAGAATGGACCAAGCACAGTCATAACTGGGGGTTCATATTGAAAAAATTAGAATGCAGTTAACCAAATATAACACATTTATCAATAGGATGGGGAAATTCCTTTTTGACCTTAAGACTAATTAACAGGTTTCTTAAAATAGAAGCATTTCTTACAGTTATTTACATGATATTACATAAAGTATAACTTAACTTGAAAACAAGATTGTCTGTACAAAGATGCCATTACATAATATTTGGTGAAATCTCTTAATAATAAATTTCATAGGATATCTAAAAAAAAAAAAAAATTAAATTAAAAAAATAAAAATAAAAATAAAACAGGCCAGGCGCGGTGGTTCACTCCTGTAACCCAACACTTTGGGAGGCTAAGGCGGGCAGATAGATCTCTTGAGGTCAAGAATTCAAGACCAGCCTGGCCAACATGGTGAAACCCCATCTCTACTGAAAACATAAAAATTAGCCAGGCATGGTGGCATGCACTTGTAATCTCAGCTACTTGGGAGGCTGATGCAGGAGAATGGCTTGAACCCAGGAGGTGGAGTTTGCAGCGAGCCGAGATCACACCACTGCACTCCAGCCTGGGTGACAGAGCGAGACCCGGTCTCAAAAAAATAATAATAATAAATAATAAAATAAAAATAAAATCATTTTTTAAAGACTAACAGAAATCAGCAAAGGTTGTATTTTTAGCTGTACGGTTTCATTATGTCACATAAAGGAGACAAAAAAAGGTGACATAGGCTATTAAATATCTTTTTTTTCCTAGATTGAAAAGACATTTCTTAACAATAAAAATTTTAATCCAAAAGTGAGATTGGACTCACCAGATTACAAATTACAGATGGAAAACCGTATGTGTACAATGAAATCATCTGGTGGTCATCAACTTAAGTACATGATCAAACATGGCAATACCAAGAGAAGCACAATCTGATGTTATGGAATGTGATGCAGTAACAAATGCACGTCATCTAATAAAGTTATTACTGCCAAAAAAATGTTTAGGCTGAACTGAATTGTGAGGAAACCAATTAGATAAATGCAGAATGCTGGACACTACAAAACAAACTTTGATCAAGGCTTAGACTCTTCAAAAAAAATTACAGGAAAAACAAAGAAACAAACCAAAAATTGTCAAAAGAACCCACGTGGATGAAAATAATGAGCGGTGACAACGTGCTAGCAGCCCTTGCTCTCCAGCACCTCCTCAGCCTGCCCGTCCACTCTGGCGGCGCTTTTGAGGAGCCCTTCAGCCCGCTTTTGAGGAGCCCTTCAGTCTGCCATGTACTGTGGGAGCCCCTCTCTGGGCTGGCGGAGGCTGGAGCTGCCTCCCTCTGCTTGCTGGGAGGTGTGAAGGGAGCTGCGAGGGCTGGAACCAGGGCTGCACGCAGTGCTCACAGGCCAGTGCAAATTCCAGCAGGCAGGCATGGGTGCCGACTCAGCGGGCCCCACACATGGAGCGGCCTGCTGGCACCACAGGCCCAGGGCAGTGAGGGGCTTAGCACCCAGGCCAGCAGCTGCAGAGGGTGTGCCGGGCCCGCCAGCACTGCACTGGAGTTCTCACCTGGCCTCAGCTGCCTCCCTGCAGGGCACGGCTGGTGACCTACAGCCTGCCATGCCCTAACCCCCCCAACTCCCCCCAAACCACCCCCCCCCCCCCCCCGCAGTGGGCTCCCCTGGGGCCTGAGCCTCCCGGACCGGCCACGCCCCCTGCTCTGTGCGCTGGGTCCCATCAACCTCCCAGGGGCTCAGGAGTCTGGTGGGGACTTGGGGAACTTTCATATCTAGCTAAGAGATCATAAACGCACCAATCAGCACTCTGTGTGTAGCTCAGGGTTTGTAAATACACCAATCAGTACTCTGTGTCTAGCTCAGGGTTTGTGAACACACCAATCAGTACTCTGTGTCTAGCTCAAGGTTTGTAAATACACAATTGGTACTCTGTATCTAGGTAACCTAGTGGGGACTTGGAAAACTTTTATGTCTAGCTAGAGGATTGTAAATGCACCAATCAGCACCCTGTCAAAATGGTCCAATCAGCTCTCTGTAAACTGGACCAATCAGCAGGATGTGGGTGGGGCCAGATAAGAGAATAAAAGCAGGTTGCCCAAGCTAGCTAGCCGGCAACCCACTCAGGTCCCCTTCCACACTGTGGAAGCTTTGTTCTTTTGCATCTTGCAATAAATCTTGCTGCTGCTCCCTCTTTGGGTGCATGCTGCCTTTATGAGCTGTAACACTCACCGCGAAGATCTGCAGCTTCACTCCTGAAGCCAGGGAGACCACAAACCCACTGGGAAGAACAAACAACTCCAGAAGCATTGCCTTTAAGAGCTGTAACACTCACCGCGAGGGTCCGCGGCTTCATTCTTGAAGTCAGTGAGACCAAGAATCCACCAATTCCGGACACAATAAGAGAGACATAATCAAACACTTAAACCTAATCTTGGATTAGTTTTAAAACTACGATAAAAAACATCTGAGAGACAATTAAAGCTATGTGAATGGGATTATATATTCAATGCTATGGAATTATTGATATTTTTCTTAGGTATATTTCTTAATACTGTGGCCATGTAAAATAATATCCTTATTCTTGGGGAGAATATGCGGAAGAATTTAAGGGTGGAGTGTCAATGTTTGCAACTAGCTACAAAACAGAAAAAAAACAAAGGGAGAAGAAGAGAGGGAAAGCATACGTGGAAAAATGAGAGTAACTGGTCAGTCTCAGTGAAAGATACATAGGAATTCACTGTTCCAGTGTTTTAACTTTCCTGTAGTTTTGAACCTTTTTAAACAATAAAGATGATAGAGGGGAAGAATGATTGTGGGAGCTCCACTGTTCATCTATTTGCACTACTAGGTTTTGCTTCTATTGCTTCAACACACCCAAATCATCATTTTCTCTCAGCAGCAAACGATAAATTAAATGCTGATACATGATGGGCAGCAAATATATAAAATTCCTTTTTTTGTAAGCATAGGAAATATTGTCTAGAAATACAAATTCAAAAGAGAGCCCTTTAAGGGCGAGTGAATTTAAAAGCCTAGTCTAAGAAACAACACAGTTCCCAAACTTGTTACATAAGTAACAAGAAAAGTCCCAATTTTTTAAAAAGCCAGTCAGCAAGAGTAAAGTATTTTCAAAAAATGCAAATCACACTGCCCACTTATAAATTTAAAGGTATTACCAAACATGATTTATCCCCATAGGCACGAAAACGTTAACATTTCATACATTTATTTTCAAATGGGTTAAATGTCAAAAGAATGCTGAACGAATATAAAAGTTTAATAACCAAAACTATTTCTGGTAGGATTTCATTGAGTAGCTTATAACAGCTAAAAGATTAAAAAACAATCACTGAAAAATATGAAACTCCAAAATAGGGTCTCTAAAGCATAAGAAAACTGTGACAAACACATAGTGGGTACTCAGATATTTGCTAAATGAATACTTAATTGAAGACAAAAGTACACCACACGCCTTTGAAATACGCCACTGTCCAGAAACACTGGGGCAAGTGAAACTTCCCTGTTTAAAACTGCAACAACTCCAGTACTTTAGGAGGTCAAGACAGGGGGCTCACCTGAGGTCAGGAGTTCGTGACCAGCCTGGCCAACATGGTGAAACCCCATCTCTACTAAAAATACAAAAAAAATACAAAAATTAGCCAGGCGTAAGGGCAGGCTCCTGTAATTCCAGCTATTCAGGAGGATGACGCAGGAGAATCGCTTGAACTTGGGAGGCAGAAATTGCAGTGAGCTGAGATTGCACCACTGCACTCCAGCCTGGGCAACCGAGTGAAACTCGGTCTCAAAGAAAAAAAAATTTTTAATAAAATAAAAATTAAAATAAAAATAATCACAAATCCTAAGGGGATCCTCCTTCACAACAGTCTCCACAGACACGGAGGGAAAATGCCTGTCCAATGAGTCAAGACGCTGAGTTCTGGAAACCAATGTCAGCACACGTGACTACCTTTTAAGAATCAGGTGGAGTTATTCCTTAGACTCCTGGGATTTCCAGACACCCTCCTCCAGTGGGAAATATTCAAACCCACAGAACTTAAAAAAAGAGATCTTTCAAAGGACATTGGGTTATATGTGACACGACATCCTTACTGAAAACTGACTCCCAGGAATACAAACTCTTATCCCTGACTGAACTTTTAAGAGACAGAAAAGCATGTAAAGGATGCCTGCTATGCCTGGGGTCATTCTTTCTGCATTAACTAAAACAAGCTTACTTCCACGTCTATAACTAATTAGACTAAGAATCTGTAATGGGGGTGGCCAAGAGGAAAGGGTGAGAAAGAGTGCTGGTTAAACTGGCACCATGTGAAACAGCTGTCATTGGCCACATGTGGCTATTAAGCAATTAAAATGTGACTGGTCTGAACTGTGATGTGCTTAAGTACAAAAGACACACCAAATTAAGTGACTTAGTATAAAGAAAATAATATTTTAAAACCTTAATACTTTTATACTGATTATATTTTAAAATATTTCACGTATGTTGTGTTAAAATAATTTATTTTGCATTGTTTTGATTTTGCTTACATGGCTATCAGAAGTTTTAAAATTATGTTACATATTTTTATTGAGCAGCACTGGGTCAGACACTCTGACCAAAGAGAGAGCTCAGTAAAAGCACCAGCAACTCATATTTATTAGGAGCACTTGCCACGTTTCAATTATGTGCTATTTCAAATACAGTATTTCTCTTACTCTTCACAGCAGCTCTAAGAAGTACATGTCCTGGGTTCAAGGAAAGCAAACTGTGGCTTGAGGGGAAGAGGAATACACACAGAAAAGTACCCCAAATCACAGCCTAGTAAATACCAGAACAGGAAATTGAATGCAAAACTCTGATTCCAGAGCTTAAGCTCAGAACCCCTAGGCCAGTGATTCTCAAAGTATTGTCCAGGACTATCACCATCACCTGAAAACTTACTAAAAACAAAAATTCTCCAGCTCTTACCCGGACCTAGAGAGTTAAATTCTGGAGGTGGGACTTAGTTAACAGTCTAGAGTTTAACAAGCCCTCCAGATGATGCTGCTTCAGCCCTCAAGTTAGAGAGCCACTGCCCTGGGCTATACCAGTAACAGCCAACGAAATCCTCCCAGAGGATAAATATAAGAAGCATGAGACAATGCTAGTCTCCGTTATGGTTATCTTTTCTTGAAACTCTTCGAGAAAACTGCTCCATGTCCCAGATTAGGTGAGCACTGTGCCTCTAGCTCTGCATCCAACTTTCTAGAGTATCACTTCAACAACCTTCTTCTAGAAACAGCATTTCACTTAACATCCAGATGGATTCCAGATTTAAATGCAAATAAAATCACAAAAACTAAAATCACAAAAACTACCATGCCAGCCAACACTGGCTTTTTTGCTGTTCCTGAACCCATGCTGGAACACTCCCAGTTTCATGGCCCTTGCAATTGGTGTCACCTCTGCCTAGCACTCTTTCCCCAGATAACTTATATGGCTTGATCTTTATTGCTACGGACTGAATGTTTGTGTCCCTCCAAAATTCGTTGTTGAAGCTTATTCCTCAATGTGATGGTATTAGAATGTGGTGCCTTGTGGGGCTATTTAAGTCATGAAGGTAGAGTTCTTATGAATGGGATTAGTGAATGGGATCAGTGTCCTTATAAAAAGAAACGAGAGAGCTGCTCTCTTTTTTTTCTCTCTCTCTACCATGTGGACACAGCAAGAAGGTGTCTGTAAACCAGGGAGAGGGTCTTCACAAAGAACCCAATGGCCAGCACATTATTGTTTTAGCCACCCAAACCATGGTATTTTAAGATAGAGACTTTGCCAATTTTATTTTCTGCTATATCCCTATGCTAGGATAGTACCTGGTATACCTCAAATGTTTAGCTCAGCTGGGCATGGTGGCTCACGCCTATAATCCCAGCACTTTGGGAGGCCAAGGAGGGCAGGTGTCACCTGAGGTCAGGAGTTGGAGGCCCACCTGGCCAATATGGCAAAATCCCGTCTCTACCAAAAATACAAAAAATTAGCTGGGCATGGTGGCAGGTGCCTGTAATCCCAGCTAATGGGGAGGCTGAGGGAGGAGAATTGCTTGAAACCGGGAAGTGGAAACTGCAGTGAGCCGAGATAACACCACTGCACTCCAGCCTGGGCGACAGAGCAAGACTCTGTCTCAAAAAAAAAAAAAAAAAGTTCAGCTAAATATTTGTGAAATGAATAAAACTAGACCCTTTAAAAAACATGCAAACAAGCACACCACTCAGGAAGCTGCTCTCTGCTCTATTTCTGGAGACCAAGAGCCCCTAACATAAAGCAAATATTTAATAATGTTGGAAGGAGGGAGGAAAGGAGGAGCTAAGAATCTAAGTTAATCCACATCCTTAAATAACCAACAGGAACAAGAGAAACTAGAAGAACTATGAAGACAAATCAATGCTAGGTATTTGTTTTAACTCAGAATGAGGCTGGCTTGAAAGATACAGAGCCGAGTAAGCATTTAGGAAGCAGTATATTGTAATTTTACAAAACAAAACAAAAAACAGTAAGCTTGTAAACAGAATCTTTATTGAGAGAAAATGAACAGCTTGAACTACATGGGGGAAAACAATGCATAATGTCAGGAATTGAGAGAGACAAAGACAAAATAAAAAAATTTTTAGGCCGGGCGCGGTGGCTCAAGCCTGTAATCCCAGCACTTTGGGAGGCCGAGATGGGTGGATCACGAGGTCAGGAGATCGAGACCATCCTGGCTAACACGGTGAAACCCCATCTCTACTAAAAAATACAAAAAAAACTAGCCGGGCGAGGTGGCGGGCGCCTGTAGTCCCAGCTACTCAGGAGGCTGAGGCAGGAGAATGGCGTGAACCCAGGAGGCGGAGCTTGCAGTGAGCCGAGATCCGGCCACTGCACTCCAGCCTGGGCGACAGAGCAAGACTCCGTCTCAAAAAAAAAAAAAATTTTAGAGCAATGACATTTCTGACAGGGGTGGTAATGAGGAAAAGTTTGCAACAGATGTAGTGAGATACCACAGCAAGGACAAAATTTGGCAGGAATAAAAGCATAAAGGTCAAACTGGAGATACATATTGAGACCACATATTTACACAGCTTACTAGGAAAGCAGCATCGAAGTTCATATGCAGTGATACAGAAAGAATCCTATGTACTTCTACAGCTGTCAGGAAAAAGCATTAATCACAGGCCAATGGGGTAATAATAATGTAAAGGCAAAGAAAGTTACTATAGGAACTTTGCTTCCAGTTTTTCTACTTATTGGCAAAATTAATATTTTCTTCTAAGGAAGCATTAAAAACTTTTTTAAAAAAATTTAATTTACACAATACTTCCAACTCCAATAACTTTAACCAGTAGTTTTTAAAGCAAGCTCTGTAAGAGTAAGAATATGCAAGTAATTAGAATAGTTCTGGACTTGCCTGAGAAACTCAGAATTTACTCCCGGAAAATACTAAATCTATTCAAGAGATTATTTTAAAGAGGATGTTTCATTTTGAAGGCATGTCCAACAGTAATAATGCAACTTTCTACAGAAAGGGAGCTGAGACCAAAGTATGACCGAGGGTCACTACATCTGTGCCACTTTCCAGTGAGGAGAGTTGGAATGTCACCCCAACCTGAGTATCTGGCTCCTGCTCCTCTCCCTTCTCTCCATCCTGATTCAACAAAGCGCCAACAAATGATCTCAGAAATTCTGTGGCAGAACAGTAGTGCTTACACAGGAGTTAAGACTTAGAGTCACTAAGTCTGGAGCAGGGCCAAGGTATTTAAAGTTTACAAAGGTTCTGCAGGTGAGTTGGAACAACCATTTGAAACAGTACAACCACTTCATTGAGATGCCTACTACATTTTTAGATTTACAGATTCAGATTTATAGTCCCACTAACACACACAAGTATAGGTATCATCATCTTTATCAGAATAATACACTCCAGGGTCTAAAGTTTCTATAAAATTAATTCTATGCCCACTACTAACTCATTTGATTGTAAACATTTTTGGCAATGCTCACCAATTGAAAGAAATGCTAAATATTGCTACTAGGAGGACTTTTTGAGCAAATTCAAAACTGAATCATTTTTTCCAAAATCTAGAAATGTATTCCTCTGAACATCACCACCTGCAACCTCTGACTCATCACATCACAAAAATGAGTTTCTCTCATGCTCAGAATTCCATTGGTTACTCACTTCTAACTCCACTCGTTTGCTCTGAGTTTATAATGTTTTCTAGAACTGGGATTAAATTTCACACTTTACAGCAGGTAACGCAATCTGATTCAAAGTAAAGTCCCATTCCAGCCTAAATATTCTTAAATATTTTCAAGACTTTTAATGCTCAGAGATAAATCATTGCCCTATATTTGTGAAATGTAAATTCTGACACTGATAAGTTGTGGGCTATCTGAATGAGAACATGTCTTACTTATCTTTGTATTCCCTGTGCCTGGAACATTTAGTAAACATTCTAGTTTTTTTTTTTTTCACTGATATAGTTGTCACTTATTAGGTTGGTGCAAAAGTAATTGTGGTTTTAATAAAGTATTAATTGCTTTTTAATACTTAGGCTTCTTAATGAGGGGAAAATACGCTCCTTCCTGGTTAAGTATGGATAGGTAAATAATATAACATTCATCCCTTCTTCAGAGACTCATCCTTTGCTATAATGATTGAACTTTCCTAAATAGAGAAAGAAGAGTAAATGAACTGCCAAAATGCAAAAATAAATACATAAATAATTTTAAAAGCCAGGTCAACATAAAGCTGGACAGACAGGGTTGGGAGGTATTCAGGTTTTTACTAATTTAAACGCTTATTTTTATCCACTAAACTAAGGATAAAAAAAACCAACAACTGTCACTTAAGAAAACTGGTGGTTATTTCTTCACTCCCCAAGGAAGATGTTTCTTTGCACAGCAGGTACTGGTAGTGGCTTACTGAACGTAATTTCTGGTGCCTATCATAACATGCAAGCACTACCACCACCCCCAAAATCCACTTAAATCCTCACCTTCCCATAGGAGCTTAGTCACTTAACAGACCACAAACTCCAATGTCTAAAGGATAGGGCAGGTAATGTAAGTGAGTAAAGTAAGCGAGGCTCAGGACTACAGGGAGTAGTTTAAACTGGCAAACTCAAGGATACCTGCCAGTCTAAAGGGCAATATCTACTCAACTCCTGCCAATCAGAGCCACAAAGAAATGTAAAAAGAAAAAAAAAGTATATTTTGTAAAGAGAAGCCAAACTCAGAATTTATGTGACATCTCCCCTATTTTGAAAACACTGCAGGCCAAATCAAACGTATCTGCAGACAATGTCTACTTTTGTGTTTTCCTTCTAAAATACAAACGTCCCTGAGAGAGCTGGTTATCTATTTCAGTCTTGGGACAGCAACAAAATGCTTTTAGCACAGGAGGTGCTCAATAAAGACTTGTTAGATGGATAGATGGATAGATCTGAGATTACAAAATATTTCAGGCATAAAAAGACTAGAATAATAAAAAGCAAATTTCACATAGCTTCACAACTTGACAAACATCTGCCTCTCCTGTCTCATCTACTTCTTCTAACTTAATTCTCCTTTATCTGTTCCGCTTTTTTCTTTCTCAACTACGTGTGCTTTGCTATGCTGGTGGCACTGTGAACCTTAAGTAATAACACCAACCTAAACTTTATCTATTTATTTATTTTTTTGGAGACAGGGTCTCACTGGGTCACCAGGCTGGAGAACAGTGACACAATCTCAGCTCACTGCAGCCTCAACCTCCTGGGCGCAAGCAATCCTTCCACCTCAGCCTCCCGAGTAGCTGGGACCACAGGCATGTGCCACCAGGCCTGACGGGGTGGGGGTGTGTGTGGGTGTGTGTGTGTGTGCGCGTGTGCACGTGCATAGAGACAGGGTTTCGCCATGTTGCCCAGGCTGGTCTCGTATCCCTGTGCTCAAGCTATCTGCCCGCCTCAGCCTCCCCAAGTGCTTGGATTACAGGCATGAGCCTAGGTTCTTAATGTATCAGTATTTGTTAAACTGAGTTATTCCATTACAAAGAAATGTTTGTTTTATTTTATTTTTTATTTTGCTACATTGCCCAGGCTGGCCTCAAACTCCAGGGCACAAGTGATCCTCCTATCTCCACCTCCTAAGAAGCTGCGACTACAGGCACATGCCACCACACCCAGCTTAAATTTTATTTTATAAAAGAATTCCCCTTGAGTATCACATTCCTCTAGTACCTTACATACCTGATGCTCAATAAACACTCACTGCCTAGTTTACAGATCTTTATTTAATAAGCTAAAGACTGAGAGAAAATAAAACTAAAGTACTAGAAGTCTTATATTGTTGAACAATTAGAAATAAAACATCCCTTTTTAATTTTTTCAGACAATTTTCACATTCAACTTTTGAGACTGCTGAAGGAAGTATAACTGCTGCAGTAGCCCCATGAACACATAACACATACAGCAATGACCTCTCTGATAATTAACAGCCTAAGTCCTGGGCTTCTGTAGTCTCAAAATAGAGATGCAATGACAACTGCAACTGGCCCATTCCACTGGTTAAGACCAGCTTAGTTGGATCTAGCTGAAACTTGCCTTAGCCTCTGGACGAGTAGCTCACTCTTACAGATAAGAGTACTGGACACCTGGATGCTGGGATGTGGAAGTCCACTGGGCTTCAGTAGAAGTTTTAAATAAATCACTTTTAAGATAAAGTTTCTGCCAACTAGCTTTCCGCAGTGATACACTGCTTTGTTCAAATTATGTAATCAAATACAATTCAAATGCTTTCAGAAAGTACCATCTTTACATCCTACCATCAACTATAGAGGAACTCATAAGGGAGTGATTGTTGTTCAAATGTTTACTTTGCGCCGGGCGCGGTGGCTCAAGCCTGTAATCCCAGCACTTTGGGAGGCCGAGATGGGCGGATCACGAGGTCAGGAGATCGAGACCATCCTGGCTAACACGGTGAAACCCCGTCTCTACTAAGAAATACAAAAAATAGCCGGGCGAGGTGGCAGCGCCTGTAGTCCCAGCTACTCGGGAGGCTGAGGCCGGAGAATGGTGTGAACCCGGGAGGCGGAGCTTGCAGTGAGCTGAGATCCGGCCACTGCACTCCAGCCTGGGCTACAGAGCGAGACTCCGTCTCAAAAAAAAAAAAAAAAATGTTTACTTTGCTTCTAGTACCACCTGGGGGAATGTGAAAGCTAAGACCACACATCTGAGCCCCCATTCCAACCTCATGGCTCTGCCACTGATAATATACTCCCTCTTCTCATATGTACAATGGGAAACCTGGACAGTTTTACCTTAAAAGCTCTTAACACTTAGTTCATCTGACTCAATTTTTGTTTTAGTTTCTTTCTCAGCAGTTCTAACTAATTGTAAGAATTGGCATTTCATTACCTTTATTCTTTGAGTCACTGGAAGAAATTTCATGCTGTATCTTGCAATTACCATATTGGTCCATTAGATTCATTTTATAAATATAATACACATTATGGAAGTTTAGTGATCTTATTTTTCCTATATCTTGAAACATGTTAACATTTCATCATCCAGAGAGTTAGTTTACCACTACTCATCAATTATATCCAACTATGCTTTCAAAAAGACTACAGAATAAGGAAAATAAAAATGATGGAATCACCTCCACTGAAAGATGATGCAATCATGAAATAAATTTCATTGCACTGCCCAAAGTCAGTCATGTGTTGCTGAACAATGGGGTTACGTTCTGAAAAACACAATTTCATTGTTGTCTGAACATCATAGAGTGAACTTCCACAAACCTGGATGGTATAGTCTAGTATACACTTAGGCTATATGGTATAGCCTATTGCTCTTAGACTACAAATCTGTATAAGCATGTTAGTATACTGAATACTGTAGGCAATTATAAAACAAAGGTATTTGTGTATCTAAACATATCTGAAAATAGAAAAGGCACAGTAAAAATACCATATAAAAGATAAAAAATGGGGCCAGGGGTGGGGGGTGGCTCATGCCTATAATCCCAGCACTCTGGGAGGTCAAGGCGGGCAGATCACCTGAGATGAGGACTTCAAGACCAGCCTGACCAACATGGAGGAACTCCGTCTCTACTAAAAATATAAAATTAGCCGGACGTGGTGGTGCATGCCTGTAATCCCAGCTACTTTGGAGGCTAAGGCAGGAGAATCGCTTGAACCCAGGAGGCAGTGGTTGCAGTGAGCTGAGGTAGCGCCATTGCACTCCAGCCTGGGCAACAAGAGCAAAAGTTCATCTGAAAAAAAAAAAGATAAAAAATAGCACACCTGTATAGGACACTTACCATGCAAGGAGCTTACAGGACTGGAAGGTGCTCTGCATAAGTGAATGGTCAGTAAATGTGAAGGCCTAGCACATTACTGTGGGGTTTATAAACTGTACACATGGTACACTAAATTATTTTTTAAAATATTTTTTCCTTCTACAATAATAAACTAACCTTAGCTCACTGTCACTTTTATATTATAAAACTTTTAAATTTTTTAAACCTTGGACTCTTTTGTATTAACATTTAGCCTACAACACAAACACAACGTAACAGCTGTACAAAAATATTTTGTTTATATCCTTATTGTATACGCTTTTTTCTACTTTAAAACATTTTTAGTTTTACTTTTTAAACTTTTTGTTAAAAACTGCAACACAAACACATACATTAGCCTAAGCCAACACAGGGTAAGGATCATCAGCATCACCGTCTTCCACCTCCACAAGGATCTTTTCCCACTGGAAGGTCTTCAGGGGTAGTAACAGGTATAGAGTTATCATCTCCCGTGAAAACACTGCCTTCTTCCAGAATACCTCCTGAAGGAGCTGCCTGAGGCTATTTTACAGTTAACTTTAAAAAAATAAATACCACACTCTAAGGATAGATAGCATAGTAAATACATAAACCAGTAACACAGTCATTTCTTGTCATTATCAAGCATTATGTGGTGTACATAATTGTACTGGCTATACTTTTATACAACTGGCAGCACAGTAGATATACTTACACAAGCATCACCATAAACACATGCGTAATGTATTCTGTTAGGATGGCTACCATGTCGCTAGGCAACAGGAGTTTTTCAGTTCCATTATAATTTTATGGGACCACTGTTGTATATGTGGTCTGTCCTTGATGGAAACACTGTTACACATGACTATATTTGCATCATCTTTCACCCTCTAGAAGGCTGCTCCACTGCTTATGTCATTTGCAAATATAAAAATATATATAATTGGCTACATTTTTATTGTACAACCGTGAAAGGAAAATAAATCTCGGGACCCAAAATCACTAAGCCAAAGGAAAAAGTCAAGCTGGTAATTGCATATGGCAAATCTGCCTCTCATTCTATCCCTAAATAAGATACCTATGAAGATAAAAAAGCTACATAACTCCCTCACAATTTACCCACAAGGAAATTCCTCGTGGACAAAGGACAGACAGAACTCAAAGTTGTCCCTCTGCTCACATGAGACAAATGCATATCTGATTGCTTCCTTTGCCCTATTGTTTCACTAAGCAAGACTACGGCATAAGTGACCATTCTTGTAAATGGTGTATTCCGTGAAAGGTTAATCAGAAACTTGAAAGAATGAAAGTGTCATTTACCTGCTTATGACCCAGAAGCCCTCTCCCCACTTTGAGTTGTCCAGACTGAACCACTGTACATCTTACATATACTGACTAATGTCTCACGTCTCCTTAAAATACATAAAACCAAGCTGTGTGTGCCCTGACCACGCTGGGCACATGTCATTAGGACCTTCTGAGGCTTTGTAACAGGTGCATCCTTAACCCTGGCAAAATAAACTTCCAAAATTAAGACTTGTCTCAGTTACTCTTCGGTTTACACAACTCATGTTGATCTTCTACAAGGAAAAAATTTTTAAATAACATTATTTCCCCCACAAGCCACCACCCAGAGTCAAACACTATATATTTTGGTGTTTCACATCAAAAATATACATATATATTTACATATTACATATTTTAAATTTAGAATTTATAACAAAACTTCTTGAGAATTCCATGATCCTCCTACAGTAACAATGAGCATTCTAAAGCACCTACCTAACCATGACCAAAAATCACAATACCCTAAGATCTCATTATAGCGGTCACAGACATGAAGCTGATGATCCTGGCTTCAATATGGGTGAAAATAGTTATTTTAAAAAAAGAATTTTCACAGAAAAGCATCACTTAGTCCAAATTTGAGACAAAGATAACAGCTGTCTTCTCATTCCAGAGTCCTGAACAAGGTTGTACTGTGATTTATAACTGTTGACCTCAACATGCTGTAGTTTGTGTTTAAATGCCCCAAATGTTTCCAAATACAAGAAACAAGCTATTCCTATGAAGAAAACAGCATCCTAAGTCAGCCAAAATTCTTCTACTTATACATCTATTACCACAAGTATCCCGATCAGCCTCTAGGCTGGAAGTACAAGCTAGGTATGGTTGCCTTAGGCTCAGACCACTGATTTCTCATTTCCCTTTTAGATAACTCAGTGACTTAAATGTACCCCCTAATCCTTGCTATGTTCTCCTGGTGCCCTTAGAAGTATATTCCAATTGTGCTTTTTTGTGCACAAGAACAAATAGAAAGCAGAGAAATAAATTCCCGTTATAAATTTTCCAAGAGGAATCTACTTCACCAAGCTGGGTACTGCTTACCCTACAATTAATTTTAATATTGTAGCAGGGAAGACTTTTTTCCTTTATGTTTTAATCTGGGGACAAGAACAAATCCAGTAATAGAACGTCAACATTAATTTGAGGGGAGATGAAAAATGACTTAATAACACTGCAGCAGGATTAATATTGTACGATAGATCATGAAGCCATAAAACTCTTGACAAATTCATTTTTGTATCGCTGTATATTCTTGCTAATAGGGCAGGGCATATCTGAAAAGCTGTTAATACCTTACTGCACAAATGCCGATCAAATTGTACTGCAAGGGGATGTATTGTGCAGGAGGTAGAAGAAGAGAATTGTCCTCACCCATTGCAGTTTGCAGTTAAATGTAGCAGAAAGAAGAATAAGGGCAGAGTGGTTTCAAGCAGGAAGCTAACACTTGCTTCAAATCAAGTGATACAATTCAGAAAATGGAGTTGATGGTTACCAGGAAAACAAATTGGAAAACAGATCAGCAAATGATACAAGAGATTTTACCCAAACAGCTCTAAACAAGGCACCAAGCCAAGAGGCCAAATAGGGAAATCTTTGCCTAGTACCGACACAAAAGCTGCTACAAGGTCCTCAAACAAAATGTACATTAAAAACAACTACATCCAAGCAAGGCAGGTTAACAGGGACTGGATTTCTCTTCCTGCCTGAAACAAAAACAACAGACAAGAATTACAATTTTCATGACTCTGGACATCTGGCAAAAAAAAAAAAAAAAAAAAAAAAAGACAGTGACCTCTGAGAGATGGAAAACGAAGACCAGCCCTATAACTGTCTCGGCTTATTGCCTTGAAGAGAATTACCGGGCCATGGAACAGAGAAGGGAATGCAAAGTGGAGTCCAGCAGTAGTAGCCCTGGCTTGGTAGGCATGTAACCTGTGCAGCTGCAGCTCAGAAGGGTGCAGTGCTTGGTTTAATGATCTGATTAAAATTAGAATTTTAAGAAACTAAGTAATTTTTTAACAAAGGCACACATTTTCATTTTACACTAGGCCCTGCTAATTATATAGCTGGTCCTACTTAGCAGATGTGCTGAGTTGAGGAAATAAGCTAAGAGGCCTGATGAGAACAAAGCAGCTCGGAGTTCACAGAACAGAAAAACACACAAGGAAGAGTTATATTTCAGGAAAGGGTCCTGATTATTCAGCCAAGTACAGGTCAGCACATGCATATGAAAAAACTATCTGAAACCAGGGAAAAAACCATCATAATGGATTGTTTTGACAGGGCTTGAGACGCACAGACAGGGCAAGGAATTGTGCCTGTGCCCAATGTCAGACTGGAAAAACTCATAATTCAGGGGCATTGCATAGAGTACTCAAGAAGGTTTTATCTTGGAAGTAGAGAACAATTAACTCTACACTAAGCACCTCTCTAAACCCACTTTTAAACACACACACACACACATACCAATTCCAAAAGACGAAATTGTTTCCAAGTAACTTAACTGCATCTTAGAACAAAGATCAAAATTTGTACATTTACAGAAATACCTGGCACCCAACGAAGTAAATCTCACAGTATCTGCCACCCAGACACAGATAATCAAATACACAAAGATGTAAGAAAACATGACCCATGAAAAGAATAATCACAATCAATTCAGAACTGACAGAGATGTTGAAATTAGCAGAGATGGATATTAAAAGACCACCACAGCAGAATTTGTAGGCTGCCACTGAAGCAGTAATGAGGTGAAAAATTTTAGCATTAAATATCTTTATTAGGAAAGATTTCAAATCAATAAACTCAGTCTCCACCTTAAGAAAGAAAATAAGAATAAACTCAAAGTAGAAGAAAGAAAACAAGATTAAAGTGAGAATTCATGTAACAGAAAAAAGCCATGAAACCCAAAAGAGGGGTCTTTGAGATGATCAATAAGTTGATAAACGTCTAGCTAGACTGACTAGGAAAAAAAAAGACACAAATTATCAGTATCAGAAATGAGAGGTGTCTTCACTACAGTTTTATATATATTAAAAGCATAAAATGCTGGCCAGCCTGGCCAACATGGTAAAATCCCATCTCTACTAAAAATACAAAAATTAGCCAGGTGTGGTGGCCGGCGCCTGTAATCCCAGCTACTCAGGACGCTGAGGCACAAGAATCACTTGAACCCAGGAGGCAAGAGGTTGCAGGGAGCTGAGACGGATGAAATGTTATAAACAACTTTATGCCATAAATACAAGTTAGAAGAAATGGACAAATGCACTGAAAGACAAGCTCACTCAAGAAGAAACAGATATTCTGAATAGCCCTGTATCATTATCAAATAAATTGCATTTTCAGTTAATACTCTCTGACAAAGAAAACTCCTTGTGTAGATGGCTTCATTAGTGAATCTTACCAAACATTTAAAGAAGAAACAACAGCAACTCTAAACAAACTCCTAACAGAAAATTAAAGAGGAAGGGAATACTTTCCAACTCATTCTGTGAGTTCAGAAGTACTCTAATAACAAAACCAGAGAAAGACATTACAAGATAAAACTACAAACTAACATCCATGATGAAATGTAGATGCAAAAATTTTAAGCAAGATTTTATCCAACAATAGAATGTATCACAACCAAATGGAATTTATACCAAAATTGTATGACTGCTTTAACATTTGAAACCCAACCAGTGTAATTAATTTACTATATTAATGAATTAAAAGAGGAAAAAACCACATGATCTCAACAGACATAGAAAAAGCATTTTATAGCCAGGCATGGTCTCAGTTCGAGACTGGCCTGACCAACTTGGTGAAACCCTGTCACTACTAAAAATACAAAAATTAGCCAGCCATGGTGGTGGGCACCTGTAATGCCAGCTACTCAGGATGCTGAGGCAGAAGAATCACTTGAACTCAGGAGGCGGAAGTTGCAATGAGCTGAGATCAAGCCACTGCATTCCAGTCTGGGAGACAGAGTGAGACTCTGTCTCAAAAAGAAGGGGAAGGGGAAGGGGAAGGGGAAGGGGAAGGGGAAGGGGAAGGGGAAGGGGAAGGGGAAGGGGAAGGGGAGGGGAGGGGAGGGGAGGGGAGGGAAGGGAAGGGGCATTTTACAAAATTTAACATTCATTCTTCATTTGAAAAAAAAAACAAAAAACTCAGCAAACCAGAAACAAAAGGGGGCTTCCTTAACCTAATCAAGAGCATCTGTGAAAAGCCTATAGCTAATCTCATACTTCATGGTGAAAGACTGAAAGCTTGCCCTCTTACATCAGCAACAGAAAGGGACATTTGCTCTAACTACCTCTATTCAACATTGTAGGCTGGGTGCAGTGGCTCAGGAGGCTGAGGCACGAGAATCACTTGAACCCGGGAGGCAGAGGTTGCAGTCAGCTGAGATCGTGCTACTGCACTCCAGCCTGGGCGATAGAGCGAGACTCAGTCTCAAAAATAAACAAATAAATAATTAAATCGTACTGAGGAGTCTAACCAGTATAATAATGTGAGAAAAGAAATACGACATAACACAACATTTCAGTCAATGACAGACCACATATACAATGAGGGTCTCATAAGATTAGCCATTGTGTTACAATTGCCTACAGTATTTGGTGCAGTATACTCTATGACGTTAGCACAACGATGACATTGCCTAACAATGCATTTCTCTGAATGTATCCTCAAAATTCAGAGTACATGACCATAGAAGGTATCTAAAGTGGAGAGAAAGAAGTACAATTGTCTTCATTCACAAACATCATGACTGTCTGGTGATGTGGTTTGGCTCTGTGTCCCCACCCAAATATCATCTCAAATTGTAATCCCCACATGTCCCCACCAGGAAGGGACCTGGTGGAAGGTGACTGGATCATGGGGGTGGTTTCCCCATGCTGTTCTCGTGATAGTAAAAGGGAGCTCTCACAAGAGCTGATGGTGTTAGAGTGTGGCCCTTCCTCTTTCTCACCTGCCACCATGTAAGACACGCCTGGCTTCTCCTTTGCCTTCCACCATTATTGTTAAGTTTCCTGAGGCCTCCCTGCCCATGTAGAACTGTGAGTCAATTAAACCTCTTATGTTTATAAATTACCCAGTCTCAGGCAGTATCTTTTTTTTTTTTTTTTTTTTTTTTAGAGACAGTGTCTCACTCTGTTACACGGGCTGGAGTGCAGTGGCACAATCTAAGCTTACTGCAACCTCTACCTCCTGGGCTCAAGTGATTCTTCCACCTCAGCCTCCCAAGTAGCTGGGACTATAGGTGTGTGCCACCATTCCCAGATAACTTTGTCTTTTTTTGGTAGAGACAGGGTTTCACCATGTTGGCCAGTCTGGTCTCAAACTCCTGACCTCAACGGACCCTCCTACCTCGACCTCCCAAAGTACTGGGACTACAGGCATGAGCCACCACGCCTAGCCTCTGGTAGTATCTTTATAGCAGTGTGAAAATGGACTAATACATCTTTATAGAAAATCCAATGAATAAATAATAAAGTTACTAGAACAAATAAGTTTACCAAGTTTACAGATACAACATCAATATATCAACCATCAGATACTTTTTTTTAATGGTTAAATACCCTTTAGAGTAGCATCAACTATATTAATTGCTTAGAGATAAATCTGACAAAATGTGAAAGACCTATACAACAAAAAATATGAAATTTTGCTGAGAGAAATTAAAGAAGGCCTAAAGAGAGATCACTTCTATCATAGGTTGAAAGACTCAACATTGTTAAGATGTAAATTCTCCCAAATTAGTCCACACATTCACAGCAATCCCAATCACAAATCCAGCAGGTTTTTTGGGAGAAACTGACAAACTGATTCTAAAACTCATATTGAAATAAAAAGGACCTAGAATAGCCAAAACAACTCTGAAAATAAAGTTGAAGGATTAACATTACGTGATTTCAAGAATTATTATAAAGTTTTTGTAATCAAAAGAGGTATTGGCATAAAGGCAGACAAACAGATCAATGCAACAGAATATAAACTCCAGGGAAAAAAAAAACAACACACATATATTGACAACTGACTTTTGACAAAGGCCCAAAGGTACTGCAGTGTGAAGAAAGATAGCCTTTTTAACTACTGGTACTTGAAAATAATAAACTCAGATGTATACCTCCATATCATATATAAAAATTTACATAAATCATCAGTATAAATATAAACCCTAAAACTATGAAACTTCCTGAAGAAAATATAGAAAAAATATTTAAAAGCATGATCTATAAAGAACAAATGGATAAACTGAACTTCATTGAAATGAAAAACTTCTCTTCAAAACTCACTGTTATAAAAAAGACAAGTCACAGAGCAAGAAAAAATCTTTGTAAACATAAATATGAAAAAGATTTGTATTCAGAAGAATATTAATAATATCAGTAATAAAAGAAAATACCCAATTTAAAAAGAGGCAAAAAATTTCAATGGTTTAACAAAGATGCATGGATAGCGATAAGCTCATGAAAAGATGCTCAATGGCATTAGAGAAATGCAAATTATAACCATAATGAGATATCAGTACACACCTATTAGAAGGTCTAAAATTAAAAAGACTGACCATACTAAGTGTTGGTGAGGATATGGAGGAACTGAAACTTCCATACATTGCTGGTAGGAATGCTGAACAATATAACCACTTTGGAAAAGTCTGGCAGTTTCTTAAAAAGTTAAAACATACAACCTATGATATGATCTAGACATTTCATTTGTAGGCATTTACCTAGAAGCAAAGGAATATACATCCATATAAAGACATTTATGTGATAGCCAGGCATAGTGGCACATACCTACATTCCTACCTACTTGGAAGGCTCAGGTAGGAGGACCACATGAGTTCAGGAGCTCAAAGCCACCAAATGTCCATCAACTAATAAATGGATTAGGCAGTTTGTAGTATTAGCCACATAATGGAATACTACTTAGCAAAAGAAAAGAATGAACTATTGATACAGACAACAACGTAGATGAATCTCAAAACATGCTGAGTGAAAGTAGCCAGACCAAACAAAAGAGTATATAGTTGGTCATGGTGGCTCACACATATAATTCCAGCACGTTGGGAGACCAAGGTGGGACAATCGCTTGAGCTCATGAGTTTGAGACCAGCCTGGGCAGCACAGCAAGACCCTATCTCTACAAAAATTAGCCAGGTGTTGGAGCACACGCCTGGAGCTCCAGCTACTCTGGAGGCTGAGGTGGGAGGATTGCCTGAATCTAGAAGGCTGAGGCTGCAGTGAGCTGTAATCACATCACTGTCCTCCAGCCTGAGCAACACAGCTAGACCCTTTCTCCAAAAAAAAAAAAAAAAAGAGAGAGAGAGAAAGAGAGTATATAATGTATGAGTTCAGGCCGGGCACAGTAGCTCATGCCTGTAATCCCAGCAGTCTGGGGAGGCCGAGGAGGGCAGATCACTTGAGGTCAGGAGTTCGAGACCAGCCGGGCCAACATGGTGAAACTCCGTCTCTACTAAAAAATACAAAAATTAGCCAGGCATGGTGGCAGGCTCCTGTAATCCCAGCTACTCCAGAGGCTGAGACATGAGAATTGCTTGAACTTACCGGAGGGGCAGAGGTTGCAATAAGCCAAGATTTCTTTTTCAGAGAAAATAATGAAGGTAAAGGTGGCAGGTATGTGAAGTAGCCAAAAGAATAATTATTTGTTGTGGAAAGGCAAAAGCTGCTATTCCTACTTCCAAGTCTGACAATTTTGAGTAAAGCAAAAGTTTATTATTTTCCTGCAGATAGGCAATAAACTCTCAAGTCACTAAAGCTGTCTCCCTGAGATAGAGAACTAATCAAACCTACAACACAATATACTGACCACTGTATTGCTCATCAAAAGGTGATAGTAAATGCTTTCTAAGTAGATGAGAAAGAACATTTCAGAATTTTCCTAGATTTGAAAGAGAAGACAGCCCTTAAATTATTTCACGAAAAAATCAAGACAACTCATCAACAATTTCTGACTCCAGGCCATACATAGGCCTTCTTCAGCTTCAGGAATATCACAAAGGATGATTTTATCTCAGAAACACTAGCTTAGGTACTCGGTGTAATGCTTCAAAGTTGTGCTATCTAATACAGAAAGCAACAGACACATGTGGTTATTTAACTACGATTAAATAAAATGGAAAATGCAATTCGTAAGTCACACTAGCCACACCTGAAGTGTTCAATAACCACATGTAGCTACCATGTTGGATAGCACAGATAGAGAACATTTCTATCATTACAAAAAGTTGCATTAGACAGTGCTACTCCACAGTAACCAAGTTTAGAGAAAGATGATAGCTTTTTCACAACTCTTTAGTTCTGCAGATATTTTCGTAAGTGGCGTTAACAGTTTTATAAATCCATGCTTTTTAAAGTTTAGGTACTGGGGCCACCCACCAATGAAATGAAATTTGCTTCAAATACTATCAACCTAGAATGGAGCATAGAATTTTTTTTAATCCCATAAAATTTCCTTTACCTTAGGTGTATTTAACTACTTGCAAAGCACCATCAATAATCTATGGGACTCAAAGTTGTTCTGCCCGCTTTGCAACATTTGAAAACTAACAGAGAAGAAAATCGTGACAGTTTTACCAAATCAGCAACTCAGAAACTAAGAAGAAGCAGTGAAACAATTAAAAGCCATGAATATACTGACAGAGTATACTCATGATGACTTTGACAAATGAACTCGAGGGAGGGAAATGCCAACAAAAATTCAGTAAGTGCAAAGTTTTTTTCAAAATAAACTGCCACTTTATTAATGGATATAAATGTTGGCAAATTGCATGAATAATTCAGGTCTACTTTCAGTTAAGTGGACTCTTCACTAAAGCCATACATTACTGACTTCACAGCACTTGTTTCTAGTTGACTGCTAAATAAATAAATAAATAAATAAATAAATAAATAAATCTACTCTAATCCCAGTTTACAGCCAGTAGTGAAGACAAATATTATCTATCACTCATCCACCCATTTTAAGTACCGTCAGCCAAAATAAAATCTTACCCCAATGTTGTAAAAAAAAAAAAAAAAAAAAAAAAAAAAATTAATAGGCCTGAAAACCTTACAAAGGGAAGAGAAGGCATAAAGTATAGCACCTCGTCCAACTATCAATCTGCTAATGATCTCATTCAAATAAAATAACAGCTATTGTGTGTGACTCCAAGAGATAATCTTGAGTGTTTCAAATCATAACTGGTAAGTCCTAACTCTTTATAGATCCTCAAAATTAACATTCTCACAATTCTATATACCTACAAGAGTCCAAAAAATGCTGAGCAGCCACATCTGTTATTCTAACACCACACTTAGTGTGTATATTATATCTGGAGGTGTATTTTCATTAACAGAAGATTCATCCATTATTTCTGAAGCCTCACAGAGGCAAGTATAGACTTTGAGTGGCTAACAAAACAGAAAGACTGGGTTGGTGAATTAATGCTCTTATAGAGTGGGGCTTATGTGCTAAACCCAGCTTTATGTGGGCCTTCTGTGTGCAGCTGGAGAACAGCTGCTGCCTCAGTCACTTTAAAAAAGCAAAATGGGTAATGTGCTAAGTGAGGTACAACAGCTGGGTCCTACCAAGCCTAATAAATTGCAAACAGGTTAAAATAAATAGGAGAGAGGCTGTTTAACCCAAACGAAGGAAGTGGGAGAAAAACTGAGCATACACAACTAATTTTGATATTCCATTTTTTCTTTCCCTCCTATGCAACCAAAAATCATTTTGGAAATCAAAGATTTTTATTTTATTTTTATTTTTTCTAAGACAGGGTCTTACTCTATCGCCCAGGCTGGAGTGCAGTGGCAAGATAACGGCTCACTGCAGCCTTGACCTTCTGGGCTCAAACAATCCTCCCACTTCAACCTCTCAACTAGCTGGGACTACAGGCACACACCACCATACTGGGTTAATTTTTTTTTTTTTTTAATTTTGTACAGATGGGGTCTCACTATTTTGCCCAGACTGGTCTTGAATTCCTAGGCTCAAGCAATCTTCCCGCCTTGACCTCCCAAGTGCTGGGATTACAGGAATAAGCCACTGCACCCAGCTGGGAAACAACTACCTAATAAGGACAAGATATATCAATGAGAAGAATCTGATACAAATGCAAGATGAAGCCATTGTTTCTGCTCTTCAGGCAGAGAAAAATATGCAAATATGGAAAGCAAGCATTGCTTTTTCAGAAAAAAAAAATCTTAAATAAACCTTGGAATTAAGTGTGAGACTGCTGACTGGAAGTAATGAAGAGTAGATTCAGTCATTGTAGAAGAACTTGGCAATATGAGGAAATGTGCTGGAAAACTTCATCCAGCCACCAACAACAAATTTACAGTCAAATCAGTCAAATCAACAAGTATAAGCAAAAAATTAATCTCAACTAGTAAGACAATGGCCAACCTAGGACTCATTCCCCTGCAAAGATACACAGAATAGCATCTCTTCAATTTAAAAATGTGTTCAGTATATACAATAAGAGGGTTCAGTAAGTAAGGGCTGGGGCACAAGATGGCTCAGAAAAAAGATCTTAGTTCATGGGTTCAAAATAACAAGAACTACAAAAGCGCTTTGTTAAATGTAAAACACTTTACAGAGAATGGAGACTAAAAATTATGATCAAACAAAAACTAAAAGTTATTCCTGATGGTTGAAAGGAATATACTCAAATCTCTGTGAACAAATACACCTGTATCAACATCACAAACTACACCATCAATCTAAATTTTCAACAAGGATCTTCACAGAAAGACTGAGGAAGAATAAATGATGGTCCTAGACCAACGCATACTTAGTGGGTTTTGTTTGTTTGTCTGTCTGTCTGTTTGTTTTGAGACGGAGTCTCGCTCTGTAGCCCAGGCTGGAGTACAGTGGCACGATCTCTGCTCACCGCAAGCTCTGCCTCTCCAGTTCACACCACTCTCCTACCTCAGCCTCCCGAGTAGCTGGGACTACAGGCACCCAACACCACGGTCAGCTAATTTTTTATATTTTTAGTAGAGACGGGGTTTCACCATGTTAGCCAGGATGGTCTCGATCTCCTGACCTCGTGATCAACCCACCTTGGCCTCCTAAAGTGCTGGGATTACAGGCGTGAGCCACCACGCCTGGTCCCATACTAAGTGTTTTTTAAAATCACTGGGAGGCTCCATTCCAATCCTATTCCAATCTTTCTCTGTTTCTTGTCCTGAAATCTGAGTCAAGGGCTCTGACCTACTGGGCCTTAGAGCGAGGACACTAGGTAATTCTTGCCACAGAACCAAATTGTGTCAATACTTAGTCCCTAGAATGGGTTCCTCTGGCCTCTCAGTACACCAGAAGAAACAGGCTAGAACCTTGACATGCAAAATCTTTTGTTACTTTTAATTTTTACTTAACTTCAAACTTTCGAAAACTGCAAGCATAATTCAATGATCTGCCATATACCATTTACCTAGACTTACCAACTGTTCATATTGTTATGAAAAATCTGACACATTTTTGATCCCTGACCTATATGTTTTTCTTCTGGGTAGGACTTTACATCTTAACAAAACTTCTAAATTCTCTGATTTTAATGATACTAAATTATTTATTTATTTATTTTGCTCTGTCACCCAAGCTGGAGTGCAACGGCGCCATTTCAGCTCACTGACAACCTCCACCTCCTGGGTTCAAGTGATTCTTGTGTCTCAGCCTCCTAAGTAGCTGGGATTTTTGTAGAGATGGGGTTTTCACCATGTTGGTCAGGCTGGTCTCAAACTCCTGAGGTCACTGGTGCCCGGCCTGATACTAAATTAATTTAATAACCACAAGGGGATTTGATTGTTTCCTAAAAATAAACACTGAGCAAGAATCTACTAAGCAAGATTCCCATCAAAGAAGCAGTTCCCCTCAGATTTTCAGGGAGTAAACATCTCCCAAATATTCAAATCTGGCACAGGTGAACAGAAAAAAAAAGCAAATTTCAATAACCACTGAAGCAAGTCCCCTCCCACACACACACAGTATTTTAGTTCTTCTGAGTAACTCACTACTCTGACCACTATCATATACAGACATTCCCTGATGTTCAATGGTTTGAATTACATACTCTTTCAACTTTACCATGGTACAAAAGCAAAACACATTCAGTAGAAACCATACTTTGAGTATTCATCCAGCCATTTTGTTTTTCACTTTGGTACACTATTTAATAAAATATGAGACATTTAGCACTTTTATTATAAAACAGGCTTTGTGTTAGATGATTTTTGCCCAACTATAGGCTAATGTCAGTGCTCTAAGCATGTTTAAGGTAGGCTGTAGCCTAAGCTATGATGTTTGGCAGCTTAAGGGTATTAACAGCCTTTTTGACTTACGGTATTTTTAACTTACCATGGATTTACCGGGATGTAACCTAATTTTAAATCAAGAAGTATCTGTATTTGCTTCCCCTACATACCTTTCTCTTGCTTAAAAATACTGCAAATAGCATGAACAATCATATGCCACATAACAACATTTCTGTACATGATGAACCACATATGCAACACTGATACCACAAAATTTTAATGCTGTACTTTTACTACACCTTTTCTATGTTTAGACACACAAACACTTAACACTGTGTTTCAAATGCCTATAGTATTCAGTACAGTCACATGCTGCACAGGTTTGTAGCCTAGGAGCAACAGCCTATACCATATAGCCTAGGTGTGTAGTAGGCTACACCAACTAGGTTTGTGCAAGTTCACTCTAGGAAGTTCACTCAGAACATGTCCTCATTGTTAAGTGACACAAGACTGCAGTTTAATTGCATTGAAATATATATTTAAGAATTTTAGGGGTAGGACTTCATAATGCTCCCAGATTACTGGACACACTTGGATGTTTCAAAAACACAAGGTCAACTGGGCATGGTGGCTTGCACCAGTAATCCCAGCAACTAGGGAGGCTGAGGTGAGAGGATCACTTAAGTGAGACCAGGAGTTTAAAACCAGCCCAAGCAACACAGAGAAGGGGAAGGGGAAAGGGAAGGGGAAGGGGGTCTTAAATTTTCTTAATGCAGGGTTTGAATACATTTGATCAGCTTGGCCTGATGAGAAAACATGAGAAAGCATGTGGTCTTGGGAATGAGTATGCCAGCCTTGCTCACGCCCTGTCCCAGTACTCACTCTGAAAAGATTTAAAGCCTCTCTCATAGTAACTGCTAGCCATCCTTACTGCTTATTTTCCCCATGGAGCAGCACACACCAAATACTACCAACACCACACCCCCATATTAACACCCAGCTTCAGGCTTCCTACTGATCCTCCGTCAGGTGGTCTGGTTTTTCACTCCTCCAAGGAGGAGTCTGCATCCAGTATTCGCTAACCCAGCTCTATATCTTTTTTGGCTTTCTGAATACACAGTATCCTATCAATGGTTAGGCCTCACCCAATTAGTACTTTCAATAAAAACTTTTATTTTTTTCCCATCCATTCCTAGTCCTCTTGCCTACCCCAGGAACATATCTCATTCTACAACCTCTACAGAATATTAAAACTTGTTTTTCTTTTAAATCTCTAATGAGACTTCTAGAGACAACCCATTAAATCCCAATTTCTTGTCAAAAGAACAATTCTAGTCCTGTGATCACTTGCAGAATACAAATTATTGACCCAAGATGATCCCAGAAAATGTTATTTTTCAGTTCTAATGTTCAATTCCTCCCATTTAGATATTCTAGTTGGTGCTCTCCTACCAGCAGGACAATCATTTTAGAGAACCTTTAATGTTATCATTTACATATGGCAGCAACACCATCAAAACAAGAGGATTATGTTAGTAAAATAAAATCATCAAGTAAATTTACTTGAGAGCCCATGTGGAGAGAAAAGGGTGACTACATCAAAAGGAGAAGTGTTTGGAATGTGGAGTCAACACTCAAAAAGGAAAAACAGGACATCCATGAAGGGGAGAAAATAGGGTCAAAGATGGGAGGTTGGTAACATACAAGTAGACCAATCATTTAGCAAGTGTATCAAGGATAATGGAAACCAAGTTTCTTGCTGTAAGAGAACACTGTAAAAGAAAGTGAGAAAACGAGACTGAACCCTGAGGTATTGGGTTGGAACTGGAGTTATCAGTATTAATTCACAATTTTCAGTATATTTAAACATAGAAATAAACATAGAAAATATAGGTAAATGTAAACGTATCCACTGAGAGGATCTGGAAGTAGCAAAACCCCAACGGTAATTAGCACACTGGTTACCCAGATCTTGGCTTCTAAATACTTGTTTCCCTTAAAAAGAACTGAGGCTCCTTGGAGAAATGACTGATTATCTAGGGCTGGGATGGGGAAAGTACAAGGTGAGCTCAGAATATCTTTTTTTGTGCCAGAAAGCAAGAAACTATCGAAACTACTCAAAATAGACACAGAATGCCTGAAGAGGCATTTACAGGCCAAATCTAGGACAATTTTAGCATCAAAACTGATAATGGTACAGAAGATCATAATCCACTGAATAAAACAGGAAACTATGAGTATAAGTAGATACAAATTAAATGAGTAAACAGTGTCACAAAGATGGAGATTTACCTAGTTTTAAAATACTTTCCCACAAAACATTTATTACAAAAACAAGTAGAGTAACTTTACAGTACTAAAGCCCAGCAGATATCACCCTAATAAGGCAGTTACAGAGGTCATCATTAGTAATGAGTCAAATTGAAAATGTATGCCCTGTAACAACAGAGTACAATGAGAACAACATAATTACACGATATTCCTGCAAAGGTACATCGCTTGCATCACATGAGGAAATAACAGATAAAATCAAATCAAGGAAAATACAACATATAACTACTTTGTCATCTCCAAAAGTGCCAAGTTCATGAAAATCATGAAAAGACTAGGGAACTGTTCTAGAAGGAAATAAAGGGACATTATGGGGACATGTGCTATAAAAGACATTATCAAACCTGAGGATTAGACGGTAACAATCTATTAATACTAATTTCCTGATTTTGGACATTTTGTTTTAGTTACAAAGAAAAATGTTCTTGTAGAAAATAAACACTGAAGTATTTGGGAGTGATAGAGCATCAAGCTGGCAACTTCTTCTCCAATGGTTCCAGCAAAGTTATTTGTGATTTTTTTTTTTTAAGGTAAATCCAGAAAATCCACTTATGGGAAAACCCAGAAAATTCAACTATGAGTCTGGCAAACCTAGGTTCCAAATCAGGTTCAGTCACTTATGAACTGCGAGGCCCTGGACAAGTTGCTTAATCTCTCTAAATGTTGTTTGCTCAGTGAATAATGAGGATCAATCTACGGTGAGAATTAAGTAAGAGATACCAGGCACCTTAGCACAATGTCTGGCACTTTGTATGTGCTTTTTAATTGAAAATTCTAATTTCTCTGAAAATAAAATCTGATAATGTAAGGCTTAGTTTTCCCTAAAATACTTAGAAGAGAATACCCAACCCTGGTCACATTCTAGCATTTGTATATAGACTTTTTAGTCATCAATCACAGTTACTATTTCTAGAACCTGCTGTTTGCAATTCTGTATCATGGTCTGTCACTGTCTTTGCATAGAAGGAAAATGCAAATGCCAACCTCTTCTATGATTCATTCCCCCTTTGTCTACAAACCATGCAGTCTGGTTTGCCGTTGTGTAAAGGATCATTAAAGTTATTCTTCTGGGCCAGGAATTGTGGCTCATACCTGCAATCCCAGCACTTAGGGAGGTCAAGGCAGGGGGATCCCTTGAGCCCAGGAGTTCAAGACCAGCCTGGGTAACATGGCAAAACCCCATCTCTACAAAAAATATTAACATTAACTAGGCATGGTAGCACATGCCTATAGTCCCAGCTACTCAGGAGGCTGAGGTGGGAAGGTTACTGAACCCAGGGAGGCCGAGGCTGAAGTGAGCCATGATCGTGCCATTGCACTCCAGCCTGTGTAACAGAGATCCTGTCTCAAATTTAAAAACTTCTGTCAGTGATTGCTTCACTGCAGTCCACAAGACAGCAGTATTCAGTATCCTATTCTCAACTACTTATCACAGCTGATTTGTCTAAGACAATGTATATTTATCTGGCCTTCAGAGAGTATAGTTTCCTCATTAAGTGAAGAGCAGGAAGGGAAGAACAGCACAACTCAAAGGAAAAAAAAAAAAGAAGGACAACCCTCACCTGGGAAGCAGTGGAATAACAACCATATAAGAAAGGAATTCCAGGGGTCTCAGATGTCCCTTGTACACTGTCCAAGTCAAGAAATGGATATATGAACTTCTGGCTACTTACTATTAACCTTATAGAAATGGTTGGGGCATTTTTTCCCAATTACATGTGTGTGCATATATATTCTGACATACACGAGATTGTCTGTATATACCAGGACAGTGCTACTCACAGTCCACAGATCAGTGCCAGTCTGCAAATTGTTACTGGTCTAAATAAGTAGACCAGTAACTGATCAATAAGTAGTTACTGGTCTAAACAAGTAAGTAGAGAAATTAAGGGTAAGAACTTAGAAAATTTTATAATTTGACATATTAAGTTTGCTGAATATAATAATTTAAAAATCAGGACTTATATTTTATGTCTTTACAATCGGTGCTTTTAAAAATCTAGTTATTTTTATTGTACTTTACAAAAATATTGAATTGCCATAGGTTGAGAGAAAAAAAGAACTGGTCTTTTACCACAGATAGTTTAAAAACCAATACACTAATTTTCATATCCTACATTTATACACAATAAGTTAATATTCACTGGGCACTTACTACATGCCCGGTACTGTATGCTGTACACACAGTATCTCACTAAATCCTCACAGGGATCTAAGTCCTATTACTACCCTCATTCCCCAGATGAGAAAACTAAGGCTCAGAGAGGATGTACAACTTGCCTAAGTTCCACAGTAAATGATATGAACTTAAGCCCTTAATCACTAAGCCATAGAGTCCTGAAAACCACATAAAGTAATAAAAGAAAACTGTAAAGTTACAGAGAAATGATGGAAGAAGGGATTCCGGAATGCATGATAGACCAGTTGGTGTTCTTTGAATATGGGTATTTTGACTTTGCTCTATGGTATATGTAAGAGTAGTCTACTTAACTAGGCTCAAGTAAAGATAAACTGTATACATACATACATCTCATAGGGATCCAAAGGCAGGGATTGAATCAATGTCAGAAACCAAAGATGGCTGGCTGTCTCTAAGGGTCTGTGCACTTACTGACACTATGAGTGGTTCTGCTTTCTCCTCTTTGCCACGGTCATCTTCTTTAAGCTGCACAACCAAAGATGGCCCAGCCCAATACACCTGCACATCACCAGCATTTGATCTCCCTCTGCCTCTCTCAGAAGTTCACATTTTCCCCAACAGCCACACAGGTCAGAAGTTATAGACTGGCTACCTTATGAATCAAGCACCCCTTCTGGTCCTGTAGCATGGTAGGGTAGTCATGTGATACAGAACTGGGTAAATCCACCTATAACAGCTAGGCATCAGAGCAGGACATCAAAGTCCGTATCTCTTTTACTATATTACCTGATCTTTGAACAGACAGCAATAGTCCAGAAGTCTTGAGGAAAGATTTGCACTCAAAGATTTGTTTTCTTTTACAGGAGTTAGAAGGGAGGACAAGGAAAATCTGAGGGGGTGGGGGAAGAATGAAACAGAAGGAGAAATAGAATCACAACAGAACAAACTATGGAAAGGATTATAACATATGGAACACTAGCCCAAGTCAAAAACAGTTAACGTTCTTCCAGGAAAGTAGGATTTGTAAAATAACAGACTCATAATTGAGATCTTGGGAACAGAACAGGAAAATGCACAGCTATTTATCTATAATACCTTATGTACCTTGCATTATTGGCTTACTCTGTTGCAGTATGATAGAGTACTATATCCAACAGAGAGATCTTAGGAGGGCTTGACACCTAGATCAATAGAACATCTTTAAATTCTAGACTCAGAGGAAAAAACAGCAGAAAGTCAAAGAAAGAAAGGGAGGAAAGAAGGCTTCTACATTCAGAAGCAGACTGGACATTCAGAAGCAGACTGGAAACTATCATAAAGACTACTAGTGCTGTTGATGAAGCAGGATGGAAGCTGAAGAACTAGAAACTAATTTTATTTATTTGGATCTTTTTCTTTTTTCTTATTCTAGCTAAAGTTTTGTCTCTTTTAACTTTTAAACCGCCAACTGTTTCATGGATTTTTTGTATTGTTTCTCATCTCAAATTCATGTATTTCTGCTCAGATCTTCACTTTTTCTTCTACTAATTTTGGATTTGGTTTGCTCTTGCTTTTTTAGTTAAGGTGCATCACTGTTTATCTGAAGTTTTTCTTCTTTTCTATGTAGGCACTAATAGCTATAAACTTCCCTCCCAGTACTGCTTTGGCTATATCCCACATGTTTTGGTATGTTGTGTTTCCACTATAATTTGTTTCAAGAAATTTTTCCATTTCTTGACCTTTGGGAGTTTCATTATTAAATGTCTTTAGTCTTCTTTGGGTTAAACTCACTTGGTGTTCTATAGGCTACATGTGTGTCCAGAATCGGTTCCTTCCGGTGGGTTCTTGGTCTGACTTCAAGAATGAAGCCACGGACCCTTGCAGTGAATGTTACAGTTCTTAAAGATGGTATGTCTGGGGTTTGTTCCTTCAGATGTTCAGATGTGTTCAGAGTTTCTTCCTTCCGGTGGATTTGTGGTCTCACTTGACTTCAAGAGTGAAGCTGCAGACCTTTGCAGTGAGTGTTATAGCTCTTAAAGGTAGTGCAGACCCAAAGAGTGAGCAGCAGCAAGATTTACTGTGAAGAGCAAAAGAACAAAGCTTCCACCCTGCGGAAGCAGAACTGAGCGGTTTGCCATTGCTGGCTTAGGTGGCCACATTTTATTTCCTTATTTGGACCCACCCACATCCTACTGATTGGTCCATTTTTACACAGTGCTGATTGGTGCGTTTACAAACCTTTATCTAGACACAGAGCACTGATTGGTGCACTTTTCCAGAGTGCTGATTGGTGTGTTTGCGAACCTTTAGCTAGACACAGAGTGCTGATTGGTGCATTTACAATCCTTTAGCTAGACAGAAAAGTTATCCAAGTCCCCACTGACCCAGAAGCCCAGTCGGCTTCACCTCTCACATGTACTTTGATACTGATAGTTTTCTCTAGATTAGGAAAGTTTCCTGTTATCCCTTTGAATAAACTTTCTATGCCTATCACTATCTCTACCTCCTCTTTAAGCCCAATAACTCTTAGATTTGTCCTTTTACAGCTATTCTCTAGATCCTGTAAGCATTCTTCATTGTTACCCTTTCTTTTGCCTGTGTATTTTCAAACAGCATGTCTTCAAGCTCACTAATCCTTTCTTCTGTTTGGTCAATTCTGCCGTTAAAAGACTCTGATGCATTCTTCAGTACGCCAGTTTCATTTTTCAACTTCAGAATTTCTGCCTAATTCTTGTTATTTCACGCTCTTACATTTATCTGACAGAATTCTGAATTCCTTCTGTGTTATCTCAAATTTCTTGGAGTTTCCTCAAAACAGATGTCTTGAATTCTCTGTCTGAAAGGTCAGATATCTCTATTTCTTCAGGATTTGTCCCAGGTGCCCTATTTAGTTCATTTGGTAAAGTCATGTTTTCTTCGATCATCCTGATACCTGTAGACATTCATCTGTGTCTGGGCATTGAAGAATTAGGTATTTATTGTAGTCTTTGCAGTTTGGGCTTGTTTGTACCCATCCTTCTTGGAAAGGCCTAGACATTCTAAAGGACTTAGGTGTGGTGATCTAAGCTGTATCTGCTTTAGGGGGGACCTCAAGCCCAGGAGCACTGTGTTTCTTGCAGACTCTTAAGAAGTACCACCTTGAGGGTCTTGGACTGAGTTCTCTGGATTACTAGAAAAAGACTCTTGTTTTCTTCCTTTACTTTCTCCCAAACAAATGGAATCTCTCTTTCTCTCTCTCTGCTCTGAGCCACTTGGAGATGGGGGTGGACTGACACAAGTACTCCTGTAGCCACCAGCTCTAGGACTTCGCTGGGTCAAACCTGAAGCCAGCACAGCACTGGGTTTCACCCAAGGCCTACTGTAACCACACCCTGGCTGCCACCTCTGTTTGCTCAATGTCCTAGGGCTCTACAATCAGCAGGTAGCAAAGCCAGCCAGACCTACATCCTTCCGTTCAGGACAGCAAGCTCCCCCAGGCTCCTGGTGGGGCCAGAGGTGCTATCCTGGAGCCAGAGACCACAGTCAAAAACCTTAGATGTCCACGTGCTGTTCTACTGTATTGCGGCTGAGCTGGCAACCAAACCACGAGACACAGTCCTTCCTACTCTTCTCTCCCCTTTCCAAAGGCAGAGGAGCCTCACCTCGTGTCCACTGACACCTCAGGTCCACAGGGAGTACTGCCCAACTACCACCTAGCAGTGACTTACTTTTCAGGGGAGTGGGCTCCCCTCTGGTGACCCAAGGCAGCAGACCCAGAAACGACATCCAAGAGCCAAGTCCTGGAATCAGATATCCTAAGAGCACTGATTATTAATTTTTGAAACAGAGTCTCACTCTATCACCCAGGCTGAATGTAGCAGTGCGATCACAGAACACTGCGGTCTCAATATCCCAGGCTCAAGCAATCCCCTCACCTCAGCCTTCTGAGTAGCTAGGACTACAGGTACATCCCACCACACCCGGCTGATTATTTTTTAAATTTTTTGTAGAGGTGGGGTCTCATTATGTTGCCCAGGTTGGTCTCAAACGCCTGGATTCAAGTGACCCTCTTGCCTCAGCTTCCCAAAGTGCTGGGGTTACAGGTGTGAACCACTGAAACTAGCCAATTTTTTTTCCCCAAGGGGTAGGGAAAGGCGTGGGGAAGAACTCTCAGAATTGATAAATGTCATTTAACTTGGAGATGAGTAAAAACTTTGACGAGAGAAGTTTCTGTACTTAGAATGAATGAACAAGTAAATACAGCACATTTTCTAAACTTCCCTTTATTCCCCTTTACTTATAAATGGAAGGCACACACGGGAAGGTAGCTACAGGATTGTAAGGTAGTTGTCTGAACATCAGCAGAATCTGTTCGTGCTAGGAGGATGTAATTCATGGAAAGTGAGCAGTTCCACAAAGGAATTAAGTTGCCATGCTCAGGCAAACATCACTGATGGTACTCCCCATTGCCTTCCGTCCAGAGTAAAGGGTGTATGTATATGAATGTGTGCTGGCAACACAGACTTGAAATGTTTGTCACACTAAACACTTGGCATTCAAGGATCTGACATTTGAGGTTTCAAAGTTCACTGCATATAACATATGATTTTGCTAAGTATGAATCTGAATTTCCTGGGTTGCAGGACAGCTTTGCAGGCATGAGTTACTTGGCTGGTCAGTGTGCCTAAAGCTGACCAGCTCAGTGTGGTTTTACTATTTTATTTAACACAGGATTTCAATTAATTCTCAGAAAAATAAGTAGGGTTATTATTATCCCCATTTTATAGCTAAGAAAGATATATGCTACACTGTGGTATCTTGAAGATTTCAGAACACATTTCAGCGGTCTTGCTTGAAATACTGTGTTGCTATTTCAATGCTTATGGCTACCCTCCCCAATTAGACTTCAAGGATTTTGAGAGTAAGAAGTATATATTTACTTCTCCCTAAAGTGCTTAATGTAAGGCAGTAAACATAGCAGATATTCAAGAAAATCTTTTGAACAAATGCAATTTATTTCCATACAGAATTCATCGTCTCAAGTTTCACCCAGGTTAGGTTATAAGTGTTCTCAAGAAGAAAACTGTTTAAATTGTAAGCCTGAGGAACTAGCCTCTATTTAGTCTCAATTTAATTCTGGATCTAGAAGACGAAAGTTATCCCAATTTAATGGAAAGACTTTCAAAGTACAGATACAACCAGGAAATAGCTCCAGAAAATGCTTGTCCATAAGAAGCAAAGATCACAAGTGTAAGGTCTTTTATAGTAAGTTCCAATAATGTCCACATCAAATTCTTATATATTCAAATATTACATTTATATATTTGACAATTTATGTGAAATCATTATTTCTATACATAATATGAATCCATGTTATTCAAACTGACATTTAGTAAAGCAACAAAAATGGAATACTACCACAACCGTTAGAAAATAGTTATGCTATTAATACTTTAGGCTCTAAAAAAAATTAAGTAAAAATCCATTCTTGACACTGTTCATTCACTTAACAACAGTGGACAGAATTTCTGGATTTGGAGCCATCTATGTAATTCCAGTGTTAACATTTCCATTTTGATGAAATCAGACTAAGTGCATTTGCAGGAAACCATCACTACCGTGGAGAGAAATTGTATTGATAATGTTGAAACATTTTCTGTCGTTACACATTAATGTCACAGAACTAGACTGGAGCCTGATTTACAAACCACTGTGTTGTGTTAGGCTATGCTGCATCACATTGGTTAAAACCAGCACAAAAGCAAAGTCTTGCATTTAAGCGAATTCAGAAGGTGAAATGGGGGCTGACGAGAATGCCACACCTCAGCTTACTATCCCACTTCTACACCCCAAGGACTTAGCTCTTTCATTCTTCACCAATACTTCCACTGAAGCCAACAAATGAGTAATGACCCAGAGGAAACATGTTGGTGATAAAATCTACGGCAGGATTTTGGTTCCTAAAGCCCTTTCACCATTTCTGTACTTTTGACTAAGGTTCAGACTTTACAGGCACATTAATGGGGGCCAGTCATCTTAAAGCTTGGAAAATAAATGAAGCAAGCTTTGGGGAGAAATTTTACCAGAATTCACATCTATCCCTATGGAAATTTACAATTGTCAAATACCAGCAATGTAAACAACAAGGTACATTTTGTCCCTCGGTGGGGCTGGGGGTGGGGGGTGTCCTGAAAAGCTAAGCAAGGTTTTTTAGAAGTCTTAAGTGTGGAAGAAAAGGTGATGTATACATACTCGTCCCAAGCTTAACTGCTATGACCATGTAGTTCCACGTTTTTTCCTACGTATAAGTCAATTCAAGTGCTCATTATCTTAAGTCAAATGTTTTGCTACCAGGATTGCTAATTAGTGACGGTAGAAACATAGCATTATTTTTTTAATCTCATTTACGTAAAATGGTTCAGAATCTACCTAAACGAGAATTCTTTTTTTGGAGACGGAGTCTTGTTCTGTTACTCAGGCTGAAGTGCAGTGGTACAATCTCAGTTCATTGCAACCTCCACCTCCCAGGTTCAAGCAATTCTCCTACCTCAGCTTCCCGAGTAGCTGGGATTACAAGCACCCACCACCATGCCCAGCTAGTTTTTGTGTTTTCAGTAGAGATGGGGTTTCACCATGTTGGCCTGGCTGGTCTTGAACTCCTGACCTCAGGTGATCTGCCCACCTTGGTCTCCCAAAGTGCTGGCATTACAGGTGTGAGCCATCACGCCCAGCCTAAATGAGCAATTTTTTAAATCATATTTTTGTACTGAAAATTTATAGATCTGAATGGACACCACTAAAGCATAAACACAAATATTTTTAAAATTTTATGACTACTTGTCTGTCCATAGTCATATTATAAATTCTTTCGAAGAAAAAAAAATCCAAATTTACTTTTATTATTGATCTCATTGATCTGGTCCAGTCTATTTGATTTGTGTACAAGATTTTTGGATTAAATATAGTGAAACAAATCATAGAGCATAACACCCTATATGTCACATACACAGCATATTGGAGTTATTCTCCAAAGGCATATGCATAAATTATCTCACCAGGAATATTTACCAGGGTCCTGCTGCTTTTCCTTATAATTTCGGTCTAGGTCCATATGCAACCAGCATATAAAAGTACTGACAAGTTTCCTAGAGTAGATCATATCTCCTTGAAAACAACTAAGGGTAGAGTTCTACCACATTTCTTAGCTAGAAAGTAGCTGGCAACTCTATTTTCATTCCATCCATCATTTTACATCTGTGCAACGATTCTTCCATACCAGCTTCTAGTTTCAAGATACTACAGTCAAATGTTCTGTTTGAGAAAAAAACAAATTTAGATGACCCTAGCATTGCTTACCAAAGTATTTTATTACACTGTACCTAATAAGAAATAACTTACATGTACATATGTTGAAAGTTTAGTAACTGCCTAATTTATTCGATCCTTACAAACCTACTGTAAAGCAGGTTATATCACCATTCCCACCAAGAACAAGTGCAAACTGAGACTCCGAGAAATTTATGTCACTTGTCCAAGGTTACACAATAAACAAAAAGAGCCCTGGAATTCAATCCAAAAAAAAACAATTGATGCCAAGTTCAGAGCATGAGACTAAGGATATAAGAAATGGTAATATGTTTCCACTAGAACTGGCAAGTTATAGAATAATCAGTTCTTTTGGAAAAAAGGTAATTTGCGTTTTTCATGAAAGAGGGAAACAAAGGGGGGGAACTTGCTTAACACATGACAGAAAGACTAAAAGACTGAATCATTTCAAAAACAGTCAATAACTCTGATCACACCAGAGCTGAAGAGCAGCAAAGAAACAAGTGACCAGGAAGTCAGGAAAGCCATGGGTCATTTCAGTTTTCATAAATGAGTACATTTTTTTTCATAGTATCCTAAAAACTCAGCGAGATGTGAAGACTATCACAGGCTTAGACCTCCAAGTAAGGAAACTGGACAATTATCAGTCCACTCCCAAAAGTCTTTGCAATCCTGAAGGACTGTTCATATCCACAATTACTTCCTTCTTCCCACACTTTCCCTCTTCACATTTGGCTTCCACACTTAGCACTCTTAATAAGACCATCCATCCTAAAGCAGATGTAAGTGCCTCAATTACTTCAGATGCAAGTGCCTCAATAAAATTCATGAACCTCCTTAGAAATATATGCAAAACTATGAGCACTTGCACATTTTTCTAAAGGGATCCACAGCTTTCATCAGTTTTCAAAGTTCTGTGACCCCAAAAAGATAAACACTGCTCTCCAAGATCACAAATAACAGTATTCATTAAATCCAATAGTCATTTCTCATTCATTTTAATCTCCCTACCTTACTTGATGTCATTTGTTACCCAAGCTTGAAATCCTAAAATATCCCCTTTCTATAATCTATGTCACTAGTGTCATCTAACTCTAACGACTGACGGTGGTGACCTACGTGACTTTATTTATCTCCTTTTCTTCTTCCTCCTCCGAGGATCTGAGCATTCCTTTGTGTTCTATTTACTTCTGTAAGCCAGTGGTTCTCAACATGTCATCTGTAGACCACTGCAGCAGCACCTGGGAACTTTTAAGACACACAAATGGTTCCAGTCCACCCTCATGCCTCCTAAATCAGAAACTCTGTGGAGTGTGACCCAGCAATATGAGTTTTAACAGCCCCTCCAGGTACATGCTCAAGTTTTAGAAATATCGCCCTGAGCACAGTAAGCTTCAACTCTATTATTTTGTTTTTCAAACATTTAATGAATACTAGCTATGTGCAAGGACCTCATCTTAATGTGACAACTTTTCAAAATTGATTTTAGATGTTTCATAGAGTTCCAAATTCTGAGTACCTATGGAATATATGCACTTCCCAAATTATCTCAAGCTGAGTCCAAACCCCAGTTCATCAACAACCCTCCACCCCGACTCTAAACCAACCTCCCCATCCCCTACAAGCACAGGCAATCAATTTTCTTACTCTGTTCAGTGACTGAAAACTCTGTTCAGAGACTGAAACAGCAACACAGAGAAGGGGAAGGGGAAGGGGAAGGGGAAGGAGAAGGGGAAAGGAGTCTTAAATTTTCTTAATGCAGGGTTTGAATACATTTGATCAGCTTGGCCTGATGAGAAAATATGAGAAAGTATGTGGTCATGGGAATGAGTGTGCCAGCCTTGCTCACTCCCTATCCCAGTACTCACAATTCACAGTCTAGGACTAATTATTCTATGCTTTTGAGGCAAGATGTCTCCTGTACTCAACAGTGTCCCATGAATTGAGAGTTTCAACCTTGCCTTGTGGGAACAGGCACATTCCCTGGATACAAAATTCCAGGATACAAAATCAACAGACAAATAGCAGCATTTCCATACATCAACAATGTCCAAGCTGAGAGCCAAATCAAGACTGTAATCCCATTTCTACAGCAGCCACAAAAAAATAAAACTAAAACAAAACACCTAGGAATACAGCTAACCAGGGAGGTGAAAGATCTCTACAAGAATTATAAAACACTGCTGAAAGAAATCAGAGATGACACAAACAAATGGAAAACATTCCATGCTCATGGATAGGAAGAATCAATATCGTTAAAATGGCCATATGGCCCAAAGCAATTTACACATTCCATGCTATTCCCATCAAACTACAAAGACATTTTTCATAGAATTAGTAAGAAAACTATTCTAAAATTCATATGATACCAAGAAAGAGCCCGAACAGTCAAAGCAATCCTAAGCAACAAGAACAAATCTGGAGGCATCACATTACCCACCTTCAAACTATAGTAACCAGAACAGCATAGTACTGGTACAAAACAGGCCACTGGAACAGGTTAGAGAATGCAAAATAAAGCCATACAACTACAACCATGAACAAGTATCAACAGGCCGGGCACAGTGGCTCATCCCTGTAATCCCAGCACTTTGGGAGGCCGAGGTGGGCGGATCACCTGAGGTCAGGAGTTTGAGACCAGCCTGGCCAGCATTGTGAAACCCCATCTCTACAAAAATACAAAAAAATTAGCCAGGCATGGTGGCAGGCGCTTGTAATCCTAGCTACTCAGGAGGCTGAGGCAGGAGAGTCTCTTGAATCCGGGGGACAGAGGTTGCAGTGAGCCAAGATTACGCCGCTGCACTCCAACCTGGGTGACAGAGCGAGACTCTGACCAAAAAAAAAAACCAAGTCAACAAAAACAAGCAATGGAAAAGGGACTCCCTATTTAACAAATGGTACTGGAATAATTGGCTAGAAGATTGAAACTGGACTCCTTCCTTTTACCACATACAAAAATCAACTCAAGATGGATTAAAGACTTAAATGTAAAACCTAGAGCTATGAAAACCCAGAAGAAAACCTAGATTTCAAGAAGACTCTAAAAGCAATTGCAACAAAAATTAACAAGTGGGACCTAAGTAAAGAGCTTCTCCACATTAAAAGAAATTATCAACAGACAACCTACAGAATGGGAGAAAATATTTGCAAACTATACACCCAACAAAGGTCCAATATCCAGAATCCACAGTTCCTCGCTCATGTTCCCCTGTCTTTTCTGATTGTGGGTCCTTAAGACCCTCCCATGAGAGGGTCCCACTGTATACCCTGCGGGAAGAAATGATAATGTCATGAAGCTTCCATAAAGACCCAAGAAGAGAGGGTTCAGTAAGCTTCCAGAGAGCTGAACATGTATAGGCCAAGAGGAAGATGAAGAAGAACTCTTCCATGAGCAGGGAGGGTGGTGCACCCCATCTCCTCAGGGTCAGAAGCTCCAGAGCTTGGGACCTTTCCAGATCTCACCCTATGTACCTCTTTATCTGGCTATTTATCTGTATCCTTTAAAATATCCTTCTTAGTACATGTGTTTCTCTGAGTTCTGTGAACTGCCCTAACAAATTAATCGAAACCAAAGGGGGTTGTGGGAATCCCAACTTGATGTGTGTGTCAGAAGTTCCGGAGGCCTGGGCTTGCAACTGGTGGGGAAAGAAGGGAGCAGTCTCGGGAAAGGAGCCCTTAACCTGTGGGATCTAGCACTATACCTCCAGGTAGATAGTGTCAGAATTAATTGGAGGATACCCGGCTGGTGTCCACTGCTTGGTGGTGGGGAGAGACCCGCCCCACACACACATTTGGTCACGGGAGTTTTCTTTGCATAAATTGCTGTGGTATGACAGTAGAGGAAAAACAGAGAGTCTTCCCCACACAATAAGAACTTAAATTAACAACCAAACACATAACCCCATTTAAAAATGGCCAATGGACATGAACAGACACTTCTCAAAAGACAAATACATGGCCAACAAACATGAGAAAATGCTGAAAATCACTAATCATTAGAGAAATGCAAATCAAAGCAACAATGAGATATCGTCTCATACCAGTCAAAATATTACTAAAGAGTCAAAAAATAGCAGATGCTGGTGAGGCTGCAGAGGAAAGAGAATGCTTATACACTGCTGATGGGAAAGTAAATTAGTACAGCCACTGCAGAAAGCAGTTTGGAGATTTCTCAAAGAACAAAACAGAACTACCATTTGACCCAGCAATCTACTGCTGGATTCACATACCTAAAGGAATATAAATACCCAAAGGAGTATAAATCATTCTATTATAAAGACACATGTACATATATGTTCACTGCAGCAATATTCACAATAGCAAAGACATGGAATCAACCTAAATGCCCAACAATGATACTCTGGATAAAGAAAATGTGGTACATATACACCATAGAATACTATGTGGTCATAAAAAAGAACAAGATCATGTCCTCTGCAGGAACATGGATGGAGCTGGAAGTCATTATCCTTAGCAAACACACACAGGAACAGAAAACGAAATACCACATGTTCTCACTTATAAGTGGAAGCTAAACATTAAGTACACATGGACACAAGGCAAATATAGATATGGAGGCCTATTTAAGGGTGGAGGATGGGAGGAGGGTGAGGATCAAAAAACTATTTATTGGGTACTATGCTCATCACCTGGGTGACGAATCTGTACACCAAACTCCCATGACACATAACTTACCCATGTAACAAATGTGCCCATGTACCCCCTAAACTTAAAAATAAAAGTAGGAAAGAAAACAGAAAGAAAAAATTATGCCATGTGAACATTAACCAAAAGAAAGCTAGCATGGCTAAATTAACCTCAAGGTAAATTTCACAACAAATAACATTATCTGTAATTAAAATGATCATTTCATAATGATGAAGGGATCAACTTATAAAGATGTAAAAATCCTAAATATTTATGTACCTAGTAACAGAGCTTCAAAACACATGAAGCTAAATATGATATAAATATAAGAAAAAAATTGCTTTAATCCATGATTGTATTCAGCTATTTCACTATCCCTCTCTGTTACTGACAGAACAAGTAAGCAAAAAATCAACAGACATGGAAACTTGAACACTGTCAACCAACCTGACCTGACACTTGAAGAACACACTACTCAACAACAGCAGAATACACATTCTTTTCAAATACAAACAAAACATTTTCCAAGACATATTTTGTCATAAAACAAGTCTCAATAAATGAATGAGGATCATACAAAATGTTTCTTGAGCACAATAGAATAAAAATAGAAGTAACAGAAAGATCTCTGGAAAATCCTCTAGGAAGGGGAAAAAAGAAAGGAAATACTAAGCTAAACACTTCAAAGTCATAATGTTTATATACCCATAAAAAAGTAAATACTGAAGAATTATTTAATCAAAATTTCACTATAAATATGTTGGGGGGAATAGGAGATGGTGGTATAAGAAAGCAAAGGCTTTATATATCACAACAAGGTAAAAAAAAAAGTGTATAACTGATAAATCAAAAAGTCAGCAATATATGTATATTAATCATAAATATGGAGAAGTATAAGTTTAGAAGAAACAGCAGACAGAACTCAGAGTCATTATTGCATGTGGGGGAACTTCCTCTCAATTACTGCATGTGGGGAAACCTGGAGTAGAAAGGGCAGAGCATTTTGTTACATGTAATATTCTGACTTTTCAAACTACATACATGTAGTACTTTAATAAAAAACCTTTAAAGAGATTTCACCTATATCATCTAATTTTATCCCCAGGGAAGGAGGTATAGTAACCCCTGATTTGACAAATGAGGAAACTAATATTTCAGGTAAAGTAGCTTGCCCAAAATGAAAGCCACTACAATTTTTTTAACTTAATCATATAAATAATATAAATTATGCCTGTTATGATATCACCTACACAGATAAATATGAGAAGGAAAAAAATTAAGTTGTTTTTAAATCTCAGTTTTATTTCTGGAAATATTTTTTATTTTCTGCTCTCTACTGTAGATGACTAGTTTATTGTCACAGAACAAGATGAAATATTCACACTCAACCCCTCCTGTTAATAGAATTTTAAAAGAAATTTGAACAAAGATTTTGGCAAATGTAAAGAACTAAACTGTACTCAGAAGTACATTTTTATCATTATCTTTAATTGGGGTAAGATGCACATAACATAAAATTTACCATCTTAACCGTTTTTAATCATACAGTTCCAGTGGCATTAAGTACATTCACATTGTCGTGCAAACTACTGCCACTAACACCCATCTCCACAGCTTTTTTTCATCTTCCCAAATTGACTTTCTTTATCCATTAAACAACTCTCCAGTTCCCCCACCCTCTAGCCCCTGGAAACCACCCTTCTATTTGTCTCTATGAATATGACTACTGTAGATTTGTCATGTAAGCAGAATCATACGGTATTTGTTCTTTTTGTGACTGGCTTATTTCACTTAGCATAATGTTGTCAAGGTTCATTCACGCTATAGCAAAAACACTTGCTAAAAGCCAGTTTCCAAAACAGCATAAACATCAATTCTTTGACAATGCTGTAAGAAATTAAAGCACTGGTGAATTCAAGGGAAATTAGTAAAAAATTAATGCTTCCCTCTCCCCGAACCCTCAGGACACCAAAAGGGGGAAAAAAATAGGTCACAATTTTAAACTACTGGGAAAGGGTATCCTGGTAACTTTACAGTGTGCATGAAGGAATTGGGGGGAAAATCGTAATTCTGTGTTTTGAAAAATCCAATTACTTTTCTAAGGTTGTTGCTCTTTTAAGTTGTACAACAAAGGCCTATAGGGAAGGGCTTCTCTAAATGTAGAGCCATGCAAAAGACAAAAGCGCTAACAATGTCAGATGTTCACAAAACCTTGACTCACGGTAAATATCTTATAAATCAGAAGTGAAATAGCCTCCATTCAGTCACACAGAGATCAGGTAGGAAATACAAGACACTTGACCTTTACAGAGTACTTTGAAAAGGTTCCCTTGGTTGCAGTTTTTAAAAAACAGACTTGTATGCCTTTACATTCCCCATTATTCCCTCACTCTGAACCTCCACGATGTATTTATGTCCATCTAAAATTCAGACAGAAGTCCCAGGCAGCCTTTCAATGGAGCCACTAAACAAAGCACACCAGCCCTTTAAGATACCAAAAACACTACTCTGATGTTAGGGTGGGGTTGTTTCTCTGAATTTTAATTTATAATGCAACAAGAATCACTGACCAAATTTTAACAAGAAGTGGTAACCAGCAGTGCCTCAGGTATCCAGGTGTCTGACAAGCACTCAAGCAAGAGCTGTGCTTTTCATAAGCTCAGAATATTGACACCAAAAAAGGAAAAAGTCTGCTAAAACAAAGTTGGGTATTTTATATGACAACTATATAAAACAGTGTTTTAGACAAGACATTCATTTTTGCTTTGTAAAGATTAAACCATATGGTGTGTCCAAAAATAAATTACCACTGATAACTAAAATAAGACTATGTCAGCCGGACACAGTGGCTCACGCCTATAATCCTAACACTTAGGGAGGCCCAGGCGGATCACTGGCGTTCAGGAGTTCGATACTAGACTAGCCAACATGGCAAAACCTTCTCTCTACTAAAAATACAAAAATTAGCCAGGCATGGTGGTGCAGGGAGGCTGAGGCAGAAGAACTGTTTGGACCGGAGAGGCAGAGGTTGCAGTGAGCCGAGACTGCACCACTGCAATCTAGCCTGGGAGACAGAGGGAGACTCTGTCTTGAAAAAAAGACTATGTCAATGATCTTCCAATGCAAAATTTCCCATTGTCCAAAATTATCTGCCTCCACGTGGTATTTTTCCGGAATACCATATAGTTTCTCCCAAGCCCTGAGACAGGAATAATACAGGGTGGTCGAGGGAGAATAGAAAATTCCAGGCAGCAGTTTCACATGACTAGCAAAAAGGAAACTGTTAGAATACATATATAAGCTAGGAGCCGAGAAGACCCTGAAAAGCAGAATGTTGGTCAAGCTAGCTAAGACCAAGTAGACCCAACGTGGCACTGGATTTGACCCAGGTCTCACCTAGGACCTCATTATATGCTCATTAACATACTAAATCACACCCACCAATGCCAAGACAGTTCCAGGAGCACCCATACTGGTGTAAAAATGGGTAGCACTAAAGTTGAGAAATTTTCACCTTTTTCCAGAAATCTTCATGAATATTCCATCCCTTGATTAAAGAAACCCATAAAGATAGAAGCCAAACCCTGTCTTGAGTACGCCTGCACTCCCCTTTGCTGAGCATGTACTTCTCACTTTGCAATAAATCTTAGTACATTTCACTATTTTCCAACTCATCCTTGAATTCCTACTGGAGACACTGTCAAGAGCCTGAACACTCATCAGAGCTGAGGTCCCACTGACATTTGGGGACCTCCCCCAGTCCACTGGTATCAGCCCAAAAGAAAAAATATTAAGTACCTGGTATTGTCATTACTTAAGTTCTCAAACTGCTACCCAAGTTGTAACAGGCACATTTTTCCACGTGATACACACTGTAGGTCAAAACACAAGACCTCAGTCATCACAAAAGAAAAACAGATTCATTAGTTTTGTCTTTCCCATTCAATGAAGACAAATTTTGACCCAAGGGAAACATACAGTTTTTCCTCTTTTCTCTTTTCTTTTCTTAGGCTCCTCCTCTTGCAGGGCCATGTAGGGATTTTGAGAAAAGAATTTCATCTCTGTGATATTTTATAAACCCAGGCTACTTGACAGAGGGACACTATAAAAATTATCCATTTCCACAGAGTATGTATCTTAGAACATGAAACGCTTTACTATGGGTTTTTTAAAAATCTATAACAAAGATTTTCATTGAGTTTGGGGAAATTTCTTTAAGGTACTAATGATATAGAAAATGTTTTTGGACATTTTAGTTCTTTTAATTGCTATATGTTATAAAATCTCATATAAAATCCAAGTGTCATACTTAAATAAAAACTTAATTAAAAAATTATAATCAACATATCTAAATAACTGTATGCATATGCACGCACCCACATACACACAAATACACAAAAATTTGACAACTGTACCAACTCTACAGAACAGTGAATGTTTGCCTGCAAGGCTATCAGCAAATGAATTATAGACAGTAAATAGAAAAAGGCATATAATCCTAAAGCAGGATCTACAAATTAAAGGGTTGTTGCAACTTTGTTATAGATTTATTTCTAGTCTCATCTTCAAGATTACTAATATAGCACAGTAACACTGGAAGGAGAAAGGAAACTGAGGTTGAAGTATGCAAATAAAAGATGAAATAATAAGCCACTTTGCCCTCACCACCTCAGTTTACTTTGAAACTCATTAATTCAGTAGACATTTGGAGTAAGTACCAGTGTTTTGGATAGAAAAGGGCTCTAAAAATCTTTCCACTCAAATATTCTATGATCACCATTTCCTAGTATCACATGATTAATGGGACTCGCACTTCTAGACTTCCTAAAAGCAAAATTAGTGTTTACAAATACTTATGATGTACACTGAGTAACAGGTATAGGGGAAATGAATAACCCAGCTTTCAGTTGCCATTGGAAGCCTAGGACCTGAATGAAAATAATTTTTGAGAAAGACTTCCTGACATTAATTTGTGCTTCACGCATGGAAATTAACAGCTACTGGATCCTAAGCCATATGAGTTGAGGAAAACACTGTCACTTTATGCAAAGCTGGAAAATTCAGTGTTCTCTACAGATGTCAAATATTTTTAAACAAAATTCAATCTCCTGGACTGTCAGTTTAGCAACAGGTTAAAAGAGCATTAAGGAGAAGATGGAAGCACATTTAAACTTTAACATCTTTACTCAGAAAACTGGACAATTTAAAGTACTAGCAATATGGAGGTTAATTTTCAAATCTGAAGTACAGAGTATTTAGTAATACTGTTAAAACGACTGTCTCTTCAAACCATCAGCAGGGCTTGCAAGACTTTCCTGTACCAGTACAATGTTAGAAATGCCTATGTTTAGTTTCACTTAGTCCAATTAACTGGCCTCCTCTAGTACAGAGCTCATTTTTCTAGAAACTTTTTTTTCAACATGATACTGCTACATACTTTTTAATTGAACTATTCTACAGAAATGCATTCCTTTTGTTCTCTCGTTTGCATAGGTTATACATGCTATAATGTCTAAGCCCATCACCAAGTCTCTCTACGTCTAGCTTTCCCCTTGATGTTTCTATTTCAAAGTTTTTGATACAGTCCCACTTTTTCTTCAAAGTTAAGTTTTATGTTTTCCTTATGCAAAAGATGAATTACAGAGTTTATCTGCTATATCAGCTAAAAAAAGAACTCTATTTTTAGGGTAGATGCAAATACAATAACAGAAGTAACTTATGAGGGTCTCTCTATGACGTGAATTAGTAAACTATTAGCCTATGAAGATCTATTCAGAAACATCTGTGCTGTAAATGTTTGATGCAAGTACAGCTAAACTTCCAAATAGCCTTAAGTCATTGATGGCTCAAAATTCAATTATCTGAAAATAATATTCCCACAAGATTGTAGAAGCTTACATTCACCTTCATAATTTTTACAATTTTTAAGTATCTCTGGGGGAAGGAGTGTCACCATTAAATCGAAAACTTGGCTTGATACATTATAAAAATAAAAAGAGGCTAACATACCTATTGGTTTCATATACCCTCACCTTTCTAAACATGAAAAAAATCAAAATTCAGCAGCAGCCATTGGTTCAATATTCAGAAATTTAGAGAATTTTGCTAACATGTCTCAAATGCTCATGAAGGAAAAAAGTGTATTTTTAATTACAAACCTTTAAATTTATTTAGTTACCTAAAGAAACTTGTAAAACCACATTTTATGGAGGTAAACTTTACCCTTCTTTAAAAAAAAATGTGTGTGTGTGTATGTGTGTGTGTGTATACATATGAATGATCTTTTGGAATGGCTCTTCTTTGTCAGTCAAAGAGTTAAAACCATCTATTTTATTCCCAAATAAGTGTCACACCACTCAGAGGTGCCATGTTTTATTTAAAACATACTCTTACTCAGTAACCACTTTGTTCTAATTGGCAAAGCAAAGCCAGGTCCCTAAAGCACACAGCTCGTTACATTCAGTTTGGATTACAAAAACACAGGATGAAACAAACTGCATCGAAATGTACAAATTAACAGCTCAGGAGTATGGGACAGGGAGGTGGAATTAGATTGTAATATGGAACAAAATCCACAGGGAGGCTGGGGAACAAATCACTAGTGTCTCTATAAACTATACAAGGTTTCCAAATGAGCAAATACACAAAGCAAAGGACAGGCTTTTCCATAACTCAACCAAACTGATAAATATGGATACAACAAAACAGGAGGTTTTTTCCATACTATTATGCACACATGTATGAGAGAACGCCAGTACCAACTGGAAGGTTTAACAAATGAAATCTGCAGGTTGCACAGTCTAAATATGAAATTCATCTTTGCTTTCACACTGACAATGTGCAAACAGCCTTGCAATTAAATCATACTTCCAAACATTTTCAAAAAAATCTTCTGAGAAGCTAAACACAGGAGACTAAATTAGAAATGGTGCTTCACTATGCAGTGCAGAGAGCAAGGTTAATGAGCTAAAAGTCATATGAACAAGAACAAGAAAGATGTTAAGAAATGAAGATCTCACCACCAAAACAGAAAAGTGTTAGACAAAAACACTCCCCCCACCACACATGCACACCTTTTCCTAAATTAGCTACTCTGTGAAGCTTTCAGCACTGTTTCTCTAATTATGACAGGATCTAGAGGCAAACTACAACTGAGCTAAAAGAAAAGAGCACAAGAAAAGAGAATACTCCTACACACAAATGCAAAACAATGTTACTGTTACATCCTCACAGTACAATCCCAACTAATCTATTTAGCTTTGGTTTTCACAGTGCAATCCCATCTAAGTCTACTACTTTCATTCCTAATAACATCAAACAGTGGAGATTAGATCAAGTCTAAACTCCCACAGATCAAATCTCAGTTGTTTAAAATTTATTTAATCTTGGGAACATGAGTTAACCCATCTGAGTCAAAGTTTCCTTATCTGTAAAATGGAGTTATAAAATCACCAACATTGTGAGGATCAAATGTGATACTACTGTATTAAAGGACATCATAATATAAAAGGGCTGCAGTAATCTTAGTTAAAATTGCAGTTATTTCATTTCAGGATTTTACTGCCTTAAAAAGAAAAACATATAATTGTCTATATCTTTCTTTTTTCACAAAAACTAATTCTTGTTCCACTACTAAAGTGTCTGTCTTTTGGCATTCTCCATTTAAGATTTTGTACCATTTTTCTTTTTCTTCAAACCAGAAGTCCTAAGGTATTTTTTCTTCTCTATCCCCAATATTTAGTTTAAAAGTAAATTAAGAAATGTAAAACAACCTTTGATAATAGTTAAGATTGTCACTCTTTCTTGCTGCTGCTTTTGCCACGTGATATGCAAGTTCTTGCTTGGCCTTCTGCCATCACTGGAAACTTCCAGAGACCTCCCCAGAAGCAGATGCCAGTACTATGCTATTAAACCTCTTTTCTTTATAAATTACAAAAAAAATAGTTAAGACTGTTAACATATAGTTAGATCTACTTTACACTGCAAGAACCAGCTAAGCGCTGAGGCTTTTAAATGGTATAAAATTTTATAGCATGAAAGATGATATTTTAGTCATACATTAATGGCCCAAAAATAATGTCCAATCTTTTTACTCATCATCCCTGCTGTGGACTAAGAATTAAGTATAAGGGGGTTATTATATCCAGGAAAAATGTCAAAAAGCAACCTCATCATAATCTTCTAATTCACACACAAAGGAAACAGCCAGAACAAGAATTACACTAAGTATCTGAAACTTGGTGGAGCCAAAGCCTCTGAAGCACAAAACAGTCTCCTGCTTTTCTGAGTCTATCTGAAAGTTACCCATATTCCTGACAAGTCTAAACGGGAGCCCATAAACCTAAGCCTGGTCATTCTGATACAGTAGCCTGCACTAGTCTACTGAGGACATGAAACATAGGGAATATTAGCAATTAACTTCCCACTCCACTCCCCGAGACAAAGTCTTGCTGTGTCACCCAGGCTGGAGTGCAGTGGCATGATCTCAGCTCACTGCAACCTCCGCCTCCTGGGTTTAAGTGATTCTCCTGCCTCAGTTTCCGGAATAGCTGGGATTACAGGTGTGCGCCACCACTCCCAGCTAATTTTTTTATTTTTAGTAGAGACGGGGTTTCACCATGTTGGCCAGGCTGGTCTCTAACTCCTGACCTCGTGATCCGCCCACCTCAGCCTCCCAAAGTGTTGGGATTACAGGCAAGAGCCACCGTTCCCGGCCTTAACTCATACTACTTTTCATGTCACAGAGGGTTGTCTAATTACATGAAAAGAGGCCAACCATTTCTGACCCAAACAGTTCTCTAAACTAGAAGTCTCCAAGCTCTGATAAAGGTGTACCATCAGTACAAAACGTGAGTGCACATCTCTTCCATGTCTGTTTTAAAAGTAGTTACATATTCCTGTAGTGGACTGAATGATGCACCCTGTCCCTGTCCCCACCTCCCAAAATATGTTCACCCAGAATCTGTGAATGTGATAATTTTGGAGAAAAAAGCTTCTGCAGATGTAATTAAGTTAAGGATTTCCAGATCAGATAATCTGGGATAATCTGGCCAAAGACACTTATCCTTAGAAGAGACAGAAGAGGGAAAGACAGAGACTCACAGGGGAAAAGGCCATGTGGATGAAGCAGAGACTAGAGTGATATGTCTATCAGCAAAGGAATGCCAAGAACTACTGATAAGCCAGAAACAAGCAGCGGCATAGAATAAATTCTCCCTCTCCCTTTCTAGAGGAAACCAACCCTGCCATTACCTTGGTTTCAGACGTCTGGCCTCCAGAACTGCGAGAGAATAAACTTCTGTTGTTTTAAACCACCAAGTGTATGGCAATTTGTTGTGGCAACCCTAGGAAACTAATATAGATACCAATGAGATTATGTATACAGGACAGAAATAAACACAAGTAGGAATTCTAACATTTTCTCTCTATGCCACAAAGGATAATCCTGTCTTACCATAAAGAGACCACAGCTTTAGACCAACGTGTAGGAAGAAATAAAGCCAAGTGACAGACTACACTACCTTAAAAGACCTAGTAACTACTAAATTTCTTCCACTTTCCCTATCATACTCTAATACATGGTCACAATTTTCCCACTTGAGGCCCAAAAGAAGCCACCTCTCAGCTATTTCACAGCACTGAGCACTCTGTTTCCCGTTAGAAATGCAACAATTATTTTTGACATAATTTCCATAACATCATCATCTTTAACACACTGCTTCATATATCTTGACTAGCATAATAATTAACCACACAATTTAAGAATGCTTATTACTAAGACATCAAACTGCTATAGACTAAGAGATCAGAAAAGGCTGCCACAGTCCAGCACTGCTAATCTGTTAAGGACCTGTTGCCCGAGTCTTGCTCGCATTTCAGAGTGAGGCTACACCGTAAAGAACAGAGTTTCTTACAGAAACATTATTTTAACATAGTCAAGCGAGTGCTGAAGAAAAGGAGAGAGAGAAAACACAGGATTGCAACTGTGGTATAAAAATGGCCGCTGAAAACAAATGTCCCTCTACAGGGGACTAGATAAATAAATGAGGGCATATTATAATGAAGGTGACCAATTAATGTATCAAACAAATTGGTACACTTACAAGAGTACCAGTTTGGTACAAAGAGGTACTATTAACATTTTCACTAGCACAAAGTGCATAAACGGAGATTGTTCTAGGTTAATCTAGATATTAATTATAACGGAATATTATAGTTAAAATGAACAAGAGTAACGTGTCAACATGATTAGTTTCTAAAAGCATTATTTAAAAGAATACAAGTTGTAGACTGACTAGTACAAAATACCATTTAAACATTTTAAAAACAGAATCATAATATTTATATAAATGCCCATTCATAATAAAAAGTATAAATACAAGGATAAGGAGAGCAGTTGTCTCTGAGACGGGAAGATGATGAATAGGATAAAAGAAAACTGTGACATTTTAGTGCCCTTTTTAATGTGATAAGGAAAAAGGCAAAACATTAACATTTGTTACTTGTGGGTGGGTTTGTGGATATTCTGAATGTCAGACACCCAACTATCCAACAGGTACCTACCAACAGACACATAATGGTTAAGTAGAGCCTGGTAAGTTGAGCTGTCCCCTTTTAACAAACACATGACCAAAATGTGTGTGTGTTACACTTGAGAAATCCCTCTTGGGTGTTCGGCTTTGAAGAAATCAAACAGTATACGAAAGCAACCAAGTCAGAAAGATTACAAAAACAGAAATACTCTATTCAAACACTGCTTTTTTTGCTTTTTTTTTTTTTTTTTTGAGACGGAGTCTCGCCCTGTCACTAGGCTGGAGTGCAGTGGCCCCATCTTGGCTCACTGCAACCTCTGACTCCCTGGTTCAAGCGATTCTCCTGCCTCAGCCTCCCAAGTAGCTGGAACTACAGGACGTGCCACCACACCTGGCTAATTTTTGTATTTTTAGTAGAGATGGGGGTTTCACCATGTTGGCCAGGATGGTCTCGATCTCCTGACCTCATGATCTACCCGCCTCAGCCTCCCAAAGTGTTAGGATTACAGGCATGAGCCACCGCACCTGGCCAACAGTTGCTTTCTTTTGGGAAAAGGTGAATTTGAAAAATCAAGGTATGACAAGCTTACAAATTCCACCATCCTGCAAAATTTTTGGTATTGATCCACATGGCCTTTTCCCCTGTGAGTCTCTGTCTTTCCCTCTTCTGTCTCTTCTAAGGATAAGTGTCCTTGGCCAGATTATCCCAGATTATCTGATCTGGAAATCCTTAACTTAATTACATCTGCAGAAGCTTTTTTCCCCAAAATTATCAATACCAAAATTGGTAATTTGTTTCTAAATTATCTGTGGAGTTCCTACATTTCTTAAAAGAAATATATATAAGAAGAGCTTAAAATTTGTCAGACTCACTCTGTTCCTCTTACTGTGTGTCCGGAATTGGTGGTTTCTTGGTCTCACTGACTTCAAGAATGAAGCCACGGACCCTCGCAGTGTTACAGTTCTTAAAGATGGTGCATCCGGAGTGTGTTCCTTCTGATGTTCCAACGTGTTTGGAGTTTCTTCCTTCTGGTGGGTTCGTGGTCTTGCTGGCTTCAGGAGTGAAGCTGCAGACCTTCACAGTGAGTGTTACAGCTCTTAAGGCGGTGGGTCTGTAGTTGTTCGTTCCTCCCAACCGGAGCTGTTCCTACCTCCCAGTGGGTTCCTGGTCTCGCTGGCCTCAGGAGTGAAGCTGCAAACCTTGGTGGTGAGTGTTACAGCTCACGAAGGTGGCGCAGACCCAAAGAGTGAGCAGCAGCAAGATTTATTGCAAAGAGCCAAAGAACAAAGCTTCCACAGGTGGAAGGGGACCCGAGCGGGTTGCCGCTGCTGGTTCGGGTGGCCTACTTTTATTCCTTTGTCTGGCCCCACCCGCATCCTGCTGATTGCTCCATTTTACAGACAGCTGATTATTCCATTTTGACACAGCGCTGACTGGTGCCTTTACAAACCTTTAGCTAGAGACAGAGTGCTGATTGGTATGTTTACTATCCTTTAGCTAGACAGAAAAGTTCTCTAAGTCCCCACCCGATTAGCTAGACACAGAGTGCTGATTGGTGCGTTTACAAACCTTTAGCTAGACACAGAGTGCTGATTGGTGCATTTACAATCCTTTAGCTAGACAGAAAAGTTCTCCAAGTCCCCACCCATCCCAGAAGCCCAGCCGGCTTCACCTCTCAACTGTAATGCCTCAAAATTCAGCTGTAACCTACAACTCTTCGCTTTTCAAAACTGACTAGAATCATACCACTTTTACTCTGGTATTATAACAGGAAATGGGAAGCAGAAAAGCGATTAGTATGTAACTGCAACCACTAAGTTGCAAGTTCGTAAGGAAATATTTTAATTTACTTGGTATGAAATGGGAATTTGTTATCCTCTTCTGGAACTATCATGAAACTCAAGTCACTTTCAAGAAAGATGTTAGCATTTTGGTTTATCTACGATTTCACCCTGTGCTCAGCATTGTTATATCACTCACGTTGGATGTCAACATTTAGATTTCCAATGCTGCAGACTACAGCTAATTTTATTTTGCTCATTCCAGAAAGAAACAAACCACTTCGAGATTGTATAAATTCACTTCACTTTTTAAAAATCTGTAATTTGTGCAATTACATTAATACTTAAATCTGAAAATACAGAGAAAATTCAAATTTAAAGCTCCCCAATTACTCTTACTCTGAGACTACCACAATTAAATTTTTCATGTGGCATCTTCCAGCTTTATCTCATGCAACCATACACTTGTACATCATATGTGAACCACATGATAGCAAATTTCTTAAAAGTTAGTCTTAAATGAAACTATGTTTATACCATGTCTATGGTTTATTAAAAATTAAGTATGTACACACTTAAAAGTCCATCAACCAAGTGGCATTTTGTATACTGTGAAACATGTATTGTTTGCTTTATGATAAGCATCTGTTATCAGTGCTACTCCAACAACTTTCCATTCCTTAAACATATCTTCTGACTCACTGCCTTATAAAGCTACTTCTGGTCACCATACTCCTCTCTTCTCCCAAAACTAGTATTTCTAAGGGTTTGTGGGGCATAGAGATGATGTCACATTAATAGAGGAGTTACTTCAGTCAGTTCTTTTAAAATTTCTGCCTTCCCCACTTGTGATCATCCTCTTTGATGCTTCTGTCATCCACACTTCTATTTAGGAGGTCAGCAAAACCATTCTGTGAAAAGCACTGCTGTAATGATAGCTGGCCTTCAATATGCTAGAACAAGAGGTCATCATGAATTAGGTACTAACTATTCCTAAATATTAAACACTGGTCAACCAAATGCACAAATTCATAAATTGGATTTGCACTCAAATAAAAAAAAAATACCATAGGCAGTATCATTTCTGCTTTTGTAAGAGGCAGGAATATTCATTAGACTCATTAGACTCTATGCTTGACTTTTAATATGTATTTTAACACTGTAGTAGGCTATCGGGTGTAGTTTAAGCTTCACTTCTAAACGAGAGAGAGAGAGAGAGAGAGAGAGAGAGAGAGAATTTCTAAAGGAACTTAAAATTGTTTCAGCAGGCAGGATATTAACTAGTCATGCCACGCAAATGCAACTGGAGAAAGCAATAGTGTGTGGGTAAAAAATATAGAGGAGATAAGCAAATATTTTATTTAGATACTTGAAAATGTCTTTCTAATATTTTTATAAAAGCAAAAGTGGCAAGGTTGTATAAAATGTAAATAGACAAAGATCACTAGAGACAGATAATTATAAACACAGAAAGTAAAACTGTAACAAGTCCAAAGAAACACAAGGACCATGGCTGAACTCTAACTTCATAATTTTTTTTTAACTTTGTATTCATTTAGGGGCACAAGACAGTTCCTTATGATTATTTGATGTGAACCACCTTATTATTCAAAGGCCTTATTATTCTGGCCTTCTCTCAAACCCATGCTTTACTAAATTACAATGGGGTCTCCATGTGGGGACAAATATACAATCTAACACAGGCTGAGTACCCCTAATTCAAAATGCTTGAGACCAGAAGTGTTGGGATTTGTTTTTCTCAGATTTTGGAACATTTGTACTTTGGAGCATTTCAGACTTGGGATTTGGGGTTCTCAACCTGTATACATTTTGTCTCACTGCTACTTTCAAAGTATTTACTATAAAGTTAACTTTTCATCAGTGAGGAAGCATTTCTTCATATCTATGACTATAGATACATAAGGTAAGAAGCAGAATACAGTCCTTTTTTTTTTTTTTGAGATGGAGTCTCGCTCTGGCTGGAGTGCAGTGGCACAATCTCGGCTCACTGCAACCTCCACCATCTGCGTTCAAGCGATTCTCCTGCCTCAGCCTCCCAAGTAGCTGGGATTACAGGCATGCGCCACCACACCCAGCTAAGTTTTGTGTTTTTTGTAGAGACAGGGTTTCACCATGTTGGCCAGGATGGTCTCGCTCTCCAGACCTCGTGATCCACCCACTTCAGCCTCCCAAAGTGCTGGGATTATAGGCATGAGCCACTGTGCCTGGCCCGATACAGTCCTTTAACATGGCACACATACTGTTAAAAGCTGAATAAAAATCCACCAGTATTTCTTTCTTTTAAAAACCTAAATATCTGACAAATTCCAAATTTTGAACACGTAAGAGCCGTCAGCTTCCCCAATTCTCCCAAGTCTTTCCCACGTATCCCCTAGTTTAGGCCCAAATGTAAAGGTCTAAAGCTTACACTATGATTACTTCCTTGCCCAAATAGCATAATGAATAGATTAAAATTAACAAAAACAACAAAAATCTCTTTAATAAAAATCTAGCCAGGCTCCTCTGAGCCCTCTTCTGGACCAGGCCTCAACCTGGACCTTTAAAAATTACGGACTCTCAAAACAAATGATTTGGTCCACCCACTCCTTTCACATTAAAAGACTTAAACACTAACATTTCTTTTTTTTTTTTTTTTTTTTTAATTTGAGACAGAGTCTCGCTCTGTTGCCAGGATGGAATGCAGTGGCGCGATCTCGGCTCACTGCACCTCTGCCTCCCGGGTTCAAGCAATTCTCCTGCCTCAGCCTCCCGAGTAGCTGGGACTACAGGTGCGCGCCACCATGTCCGGCTAATTTTAAACACTAACATTTCTAACAGCTCAAGGTTACCTCCCTAGGATGACCCTAGCCTCCCTTAAAGTGTCTGCCTCTCAAAGCTCAAGGCTGCCAAAGAATCTACTGTTTGTTCTAGCCAGCATCTGAAGATAGGCCCTAACTATCCTCTTAGATCATTTACTAAAAAGGGTTTACAACTGTGAATCCTTCCTCTGTCCCTTTGAGCTGAACTCCTACAACTCAGGAGTGTCTTTTAAAGCCATTCCTTTAAAATGTAACCATCAGGAAAAACAGGGTATCTATTCCCCAGTCACAGTGGCAGCTAACAGGCACAGCTGGCCTAATCACCATATTTTACCAATGTTTTTAAGTTTTTCACTTCCTTGACTCTACAGATCCCCTGTTTATCCACCCCAAGTCCCCTGCCATTCTCCCTTTAAAACTCCCAGTCATCTCTGCAAATCGACATTGACTTCATTTCATACTGGACCCTCTTCCCTATTGCAAAAGTGTATTACTGACTAAAATCTGTCCTTAGAACTTTAGCTAGTATGCAGCTTTGTTTATCTTTGACAAAATGAAGAAGGAAAGTTAAACATATCCTAATTAGTAAAGACTTATTTATATAGGATCGCTAGATATAAAGTTCTTTTTTAAAAAAGTAAAAACAAAAAAACACCTAAAAGTTTCAACTTTGTGAAGGAGTCATAATTCTAGAAGTTAACCAATTACCACTCTGGGGCTAGAAAAGGACCTTGGCACATGTCAAGCCCAAGTCCTTCATTTTATAATGATGAATCCAAGGTCCAAAGAGATTACATGACTTACCCGAGGTGATTTCAATGAGGGATCTGCAGGAGTTTTTTTGTTTTTATAGAGACGGGGTCTCACCATGTTGCCCAGGCTGGTCTCAAACTCCTGGCCTCAAGCAATCCTCCTGTCTCTACCTCCCAAAGTGCTGGGATTATAGGTGTGAGCCACCATGGCGGCCTCTATGATGGATTTGATGAGGGGCTAACTCAGCATGATTCTCTTCCTGACTCCAACATGAAAATATTCTGTTATATTCTCATTGCTTAAGCAACATTAACCATTAATCATTCAAATCAAGATGAGCAATGAGTATCTACTACCCTATTACAATACACGCATTTTTTACAGTTCTACTGTACACCAACAACAGTAAACCAAGGAAAGTTTGTTTGGTGCAAGTACACAGGAGATAGGATTTCATTCAAGGAAGACTGTTTCAACCGTCCTAGGCAAATATATGAAGCACCTTGGTAAGGTGAAACTGCTTTCTCACACAAGCTAAGAAAACAAAACCCCATGCATAAATCCAAGGGAGGGTCAAATGATTTAGTCTTAAAAACAACCAAAAAAAAAAAAAGAAAAATGAAAGTAAATGTAAAAACCCTTTTTCTGCACTTACCAGCAAAGCATTTGGAACAGAGATTCATAGTCTTGCTGGACCTGGGGCAAACAAAAAGAAAAGAAAGAAAGAAGAGCTAAAAACTCCATATCACTCTAATCAAAACATAAGATGTCCGAAATGTAGGCAAAGAACTTTCTGGCCAGGCAACTGAACTAATAAACTGATAAATTAATAACAAGTCCCTAGCTAGCCACCACTCCCCCCTCAACAAAATAAAAATAAAAAAACAAAAATATAAAAACTTGTTTTTTATTTTTATTTTTTACCTGTAAGTTAGCCAATGCTTGCTTTTATTTATTGTGTATGTTAGCAGCTTATATAGCAACAAGTTCAGAAACATTCTAAAATGCCCAGCAGATGGTATGGGAGTCCATTTAAACCACATGATTACCACATTCCCTCTTTTCATACTGAAAAATATACGAAGTTATCACTATAAACAACAAAGACTTTGAAAACGGGTAAAACTTTCTCCTCATATACACAGTCATTTATCTCTATAACATTAGTTGAACTTTAATCTTCCCTATTTCAGATCCTAGTCACATTATGACCTTCTTGTTTAAAATTCTCTCTTCAGATACTCCAAATTATTTTTCATGTCCTTTCATCCATTAATAATAGCTACAATTCACTGAATACTAACTTGGATGGGCATTTCACATACATTATCTTATTAATCATCCCAACATCACTAAGATGGGTATTACCATATTGTTTTGCTTCTAAAATGTACTTTTTAAAAAAATCACATTAGCATTTCTGTAACAAGGAAATACCTTAGAATTGTTTACAAGCAATGAATAATTTAACCTGTTTATGCCAGAGGTTGGAATTTTTTGAATTTTTGCAATGAGACCAGGGCAATGACCTTGAGCAAGATATAAATAATTCCCACATGCTTAGTGTTCCAATAATGGAACACTATGTTACCCCCTCCTCTGCCAAGGTATTATTCAACTTGGGGGGGGGCCGATCTTAAAAATCAAAGACATACAGTCTCATCCCCATTACACAGGTGGGCAGCCTGTTCTAGGTCACAAAGCTAGGAACTATAGAAAAATATCTGACCTTGGGTGTAAGCAAACTCCAAAGGCCAACCCAACATCCTTTGTTCACAACACAGCACCTGGCAGCATAGCACCCCAGGGATTACATGGTGGGCAATCAATAAATGACTTTTCTGGCCAGGCGCAGTGGCTCACACCTCTTATCCTAACACTACAGGAGGCCGAGGGGTGAGCAGAATGCCTGAGCTCAGGAGGTCGAGACCAGCCTGGGCAACATGACAAAACCCCATCTCTACTAAAGATAGAAAAAATCAGCTGGGAGAGGTAGCACATGTCTGTAGCCCCAGCTACTTGGGAGGCTGAGACACGAGAATCGCTTGAACTAGGGACGCAGAGGTTGCAGTGAGCCGAGATCACACCACTGCACTCCAGCCTGGGCGACAGAGCAAAACTCTGTCTCCAAAAAATAATAATAATAATGACTTTTCTGTTACATTCATCTGACTGCTGTTTCCCTTCCTGATCCTATCTCAAGAGGACTCATTCTTATAGCTCTCCCTTCCAAAGACCTCCTGGAATGCTCTATGTTAGGCAAGCTGACCTATTTAAAACCTCATTCCTCAGCAATTCCATTTCCAATATTTGAGCCTTTGACCAGAACTGCCCCTAAAAATAGAATAAGCCAACCTTCTTTTGCCCTCTTTACTATGTTTTACAATTAAAGAAAGCCTCCCTCAGAAAGTATTCTCTGATGCTGACTGTTTGCGCATGTGCTGGAACTGAAGACCTAACAGTTAACTGCCACAAGATGGGGGAAAGGGAGTCATTATTTCTTTCCCAAAAAACAAGTAGATATTCCTTTAGAATCCTGCTTAATATAAACACAAGAGCAATGAGGAAAATTAAGTATCAATAAGTGAAAAAGATGAGTAAGTGGATAAAGAGATGTGTTAATGGTAGCATCTAACATTTATTACATGCCCATAATGTGGCAGGCACAATATCAGATACCTTCAACCCCATTTTACCACTGAGGAAACAGAAGTCCCAAGAGGGTATGTAACTTGCCGAAGATTACAGAACTAGTAAGTGAATTAATCTGGTCTAACTCCAACACCTGTATTCTATTCATCATGCCAAACTTAGGCCTCTGCCCCAATACAGAAGCTGAGGGGTATATACCAGTCCAGAACTAGCACTCTGGTGGTTTGTGAGAATGTCTATGGAAATCAAGTCAGCTCCCTGAGACAGTAAGCTTCTCATATGGAAGAAGCACAACTCCTGCCCTCCCTGACCCTCCAGGCATATGGAAAACAACCTAAAATTCCCAGTCATTTCAGTTCCAACACAACGAAGAATTGAGAATGAAGAAAATCCTACATGCCTGTTTTAACTAATTGAACTTGAACTAGGGGTGCCTCTCCATCCTAAAGAGACTCTCTAGTATGGATGCAGTATACACACATCTGTGGTTTGCAGAACATTCTCTATTGCCAGAATATTGTGATTGTCCCCTCCCCTCTCATCTCCACTCAACTTCTCTGAAGGGGCCAGAATTCCCCACCAAAGAAGCAGGTGCCCTTCTAATGTGGTCACTACCTCTTGTCCACGCAATGTTACAAAAAGCCAGATATAACTCATATAACCTCTGCTACTCCCAATTGTCCAGCAGGAATCATGGAAAGCCTTCAGAGAACAACCTGGCAACAAGTGTGCCAGTTTTAACATCTGAGTTTCAGAAACATGGTAAAAAAAATTTTTAAAAAATTGGCAAAATGGCATTTTTCTCAGAGTCCCTTGATCTCTCTTCAGATAGTCTATGTATTTAAAATGCCCACCATACCTATATATTACCTAAATGACATCCATTACACATTCTGGATAGAAATTTTTCAGCAACATGGTTGTCAATCAGGTTATAAAAGAAATAATATAGCTACTGATATTATTACTCAAAATGGAGATGTTTTAAATCTAAAATAAACCAGATTTTGGCTATTGAGATAATGGTCACTTCTAAACAATGCCAGCTTGGATCACCTGGGTCAAGAACACTGAATCCAAAGGAACTGGCAGAGACTTCTGGGAACTCTGATCCTTTCTCATGTTGAACATGTGAAACTTGAAGCTAACCACAGGCATACAACTACTCACTACCTAAGAAAATGTATGTAATCAACTTGCATGGTCTTGGGACAGACAACAGAGCTCTGTTTGTGACAGTAAGCATGAAAGGTAAAGCTTCACTGCTCCACTGAAACTACTCTTATGGGGCTCTCCAATGGATACCACGTTTCTAAAACCAAGGGGTAGTAGGCTGAATAACGGCCACCCAAAGATATCGAGTCTTAATCCTGAAGTTACCTTACCTGGGGGGTGGAGGGTCCTTTCCAAATTAATTAATGATTTTGAGATGAGATTACCCTGGATTATCCAGGTGAACCCTAAATGACATCACAAGAGAGAGAGTCAAAGAACATTTTTATAAGGGAGTAGCAAAGGGAATTCAGAAAGACACCCAGAGTAAACAGCTACGTGAAGATGGAGGCAGAAGCTGGAGTAACAGGGTTACAAGCCCATGAATGCTGGGGCAGCCGCCAGAAGCTGGAAGAGGTGAGGAATGGATTCTCCCTCAGGGCCACCTTGGAAGGAAGGAAGCCCTCCCAGATCTTGGACTTCTAGCCTCCAGAACTTTGAGAAAATAAATTTCTATTATTCTAAGTCACCAATTTTGTGGTAATTTGTTACAATAGCCTCAGAAAACTAATATACAAGGGTATGTATTCGATCATAGCATATTCCCTCTCAGTAGCATTCAGCCAGATCCATCCTTCTTTCCGGAACACTCTTCATGTCACTCAAATCCCTTCATGTCACTCAAATCCCAGATCAAACAACCCTCTTTCCCCACAACAGCTCCCATTTAGCCACCTTTGCTGCTGCTCCTCCCCTGCAAAGACCCTTAACTGGAGGTCCAGAAACTCAGTCTTCATTACCTCTACTTCTCATTTAGTAGTGACCTCCCACACTCTCGTGGTTTTAAAATACTGTATCTATACACAAAAGATGCACAAATGTTTACCTTCAATCCCAAATCTCTTTACCTTGCTCCAAACTCACATATCTAACTGCTTATTTGACATCTCAACATGTGACTCACACTTAGTATTTCAAATTAGAATTCTCAATATTTCCCACAAATTTGCCTGACCCATCTTTTCCACTCTATAAATGGGAAACCTTCTTCCCAGTTGCTCAGATCAAAATTCTAGAAACCTTTTTTTCTTTTGGAGACAGAGTCTAGCTCTGTCCCCTAGGCTGGAGTATAGCATGATTTCGGCTCGCTGCAACCTCTGCCTCCTGGGTTCAAGCAATTCTTCAGCCTCAGCTTCCTGGATAGCTGGGATTACAGGCGCCTGCCACCACACCTGGCTAATTTTTGTATTTTTAGTAGAGGCAGGTTTTCACCATGTTGGCCAGGCTGCTCTCAAACTCCTGACCTCAGGTGATCTGCCTGCCTCAGCCTCCCAAAGTGCTGGGATTACAGGCATGAGCCACTGCACCTGGCAGAAACCATTTTTGATTACCATCCTTCCTGTAGTCTCACAGATACAACACTCAGCAAGATGCTTAGTTCTACTTACAAACAGACCTCAAATCTATGTATTCCTCTCCTTCCTCAATGCTTCTATGACAGCCACCATTAACACTCACCTAGGCCACTGTAAATAGCTTTTTATTGGTCTTCTCATTTCCACTCTTGACCTTATACAATTGACTTTTCCACGAAGCAGCCATGGTCATCTTTTAAAACAAGTTGGAGCATGTTATTTTCTTGCTTAACACTATCCAACAATTTGCTATTGAGTATAAAATCCAAACTTTTTACCTGGAGAAAGTTTAAAAACAAAACAAAACAAAAAGCCTGGAAATCTCCTTGTGATCTGACTCTGCCTACTTCCCCTCTTCCTCTCTTATCATTCTGCCCCCTCACTCACCACATTTCAACCACACTTGCCTTTTCTCTGTTCCCCAACTGTGCTGCAGGGCTCGTGCCCATGTTGTTCTCTCTACCTCCAAATCACTGTAATGCTGTCTCTTTCTTGTTACTCATAATCTAGTTCAAACCTCCTCAGTTGCCTTCCCTTGACAACCCAATTTATTTTTTTATTTTTTGTTTTTTTGAGACTGGGTCTCATTTTATTGCCCAGGCCAGAGCGCAGTGGCACAATCATAGCTCACTGCAGCCTTGACCTCCTAGGCTCAAGCCATCCTCCCGCTATAGCCTTCCAAGTAGATAAGACTCTAGGCACGCATTAGTCCATTATTTTTTTTAAAGATGGGGTCTTGCTTTGCTGCCCAGGCTGATCTCAAACTCCTCAGCTCAAGTGATCCTTCCACCTCAGCCTCCCAAAGTGCTGGTATTACAGGTGTGAGCCACAACTCCTGTGGCCTGACTCCCCAATTTAAATCAGTTCCTCTTCCTGTTTTCTTCTTTCACAACACATCATTCTTTGATAGCTCACCACATGCCTGTTTGCCTGCTATCTTTCACCACTAGAATGTAAGTGCCATAAGAGTAAAGACTCCTTTGGTCACTCTTGGTTGGTATTTAACAGATACCCAATAAATGCTTGTTAAATGAAGAAATGAAATCTCTTTTGCAGGCCTGAACCATTAAAAAACAACAACAACAACAACAACACCTAAGTAGGTGTTTGAAATGTATTATGTAGAGGTCAAACACCAGCTAGAAGACAGGTTCTCCACAATTCCTGTGGCTGTCAGCCTGTCATCTTTCTGGAGCTCTGCCACAATGCATTACCTATGGCTGGTAGACAACGTCACCCTATGTATCTGGCCATGATCTGTCACTCAGGAGATAACAGGTGGCAAACACTTTTAAAAGTTTCTTTCTAATGAGATACAGTGAGAAATCTGCTTAAATTTTTTTCTTTTTCTAATAAATAATGTTTAATAGTATGTTCTGGTTTTGAAAATACATACCCCTTGAACAGAATGCAGAAAAAAACAAAAAAACAAACTCATTTATAATTCCCCAAAATAAGAAATACTTAATCTTTTTAGATAGATATCCATAATTCAGAATTTATTATATTTACAGTATTGGTTGTTATATGGTATGTTCATAGGTGTTCATTTTATTATGCTTCATACCATATATACACATTACATACAGTCATGTACTGCATAATGATACTTTCATCAATGACAGATCACATACACAATGGAAGTTCCATAAGATTATAGTGCAGCCAAAAACGTCCTATCACCTAGTGGCATCATTGCTGTAGTGTTAGAGCAACACAGTAAACAAACGGACTGTGCTGCCAGTCATATAAAAGTCTAGTACATACAATTATGTATAGTACATAATACTTGATAAAAAATGATAAACAACTATGTGATTGGTTTGTGTATTTACTATACTTTGTATCATTATTTTAGACTGTTTAATTCTTCTGTTCACTAAAAACAGAAGAGGAAGAAGCAGTTGTTAATTGTAAAGCAGCCTCAGGCAGCTCTTTCAGGAGGTATCCAGAAGAAGGCGTTGTTATCATGGAGATGACAGCTCCACACCAGTCACTACGCCTGAAGACCTTCCCGTGGGAAAAGATGTGGAAGCAGAAGACTGATGCTCCTGACTCTGTGCCGGCCTAGGCTAACTGTGTGCATGTCTGTATGTTGGGGCCTAATTAAAAAGCTTTAGAAGCAAAAAATAAAATATTGTTTAAATAAAGGTGCCAGGCCTGGTGGCATGCACCTGTTGTAGTCCCAGCTACTCAGGAGGCTGAGAAAGAAGGATCACTTGAGCCCAGGACTTTTCAGTCCAGCCTAGGCAACACAGTGAAACTCTGTCAAGCAATCAATAAAGAAAACTTATAGAATAAGGATATAATGAAAATATTTTTGTGTAACTATATGTTTGTGTTTTAAGCTAAGTGTGATTACAAAAGAGTCTTAAGTTTAAAATTTTTTTAAGTTTATAAGGTAAAAAAGTTATAGTAAGCTAAAGCTAATTTATTATTAAAGAAAATTTAAAAAATAAACTTAGGGTAGCCTAAGTGTACAGTGTTTGCAACATCTACAGTAACATAATTTCCTAGGACCCTCACATTCACTCACTACTCATTCACTGACTCACCCAGAGCAATTTCCAGTCTTGCAAGCTCCATTCATGGTAAGTGCCTGGGACAGCTGTATACTTTATCTTTCACGCCATATTTTTACCATACCTTTTCTATGTTTAGATACACAAATACAACTGCCTATAGTATTCAATATAGTAACATGTCCTACAGGTTTGCAGCCTAGGAGCAACAGGCTACACCATATAGTGTAGGTGTAGAGTAGGCTATACCACCTAGGTTTGTGTAAGGACACTCTATGATGTTCAACATTGTTTCCGCAATGAAACCCACTAACAGCACTCTATGATGTTCAACACTGTTTCCACAATGAAACCGACTAACAGACTATGTCCCCATCATGAAGCAATGCATGACTATTTTCTTTTGTGTATATATAAAAATTTCATAAAGAAATGCATAATGAAAATCTACAGATACTATTTTTTCAATTTACATTTACATTTAATATTTATACTGCTTATTCTTCAAGAACATATTTGTTGTTCTGTAACAATCCATTACATACTAATACTATAATTTAGTCACACCCTTACTACTGTTGGATGTATAATCATTTTTCCCCAATTTTTTCTATTATAAATATTTCTATAATGAGCATTTTGGGACTTAAACCTTTAATCATAAATCTGTATCTGAATGGCTTTAACACTGATTGTGAGAAGGAGACCTTACTAGACAAAAAAGTATGATTTTGGTAAGTATTGCAAAATTACCTTCCAGGTAAGTTCTACATACTATTTTCAACACATCTTTGCCAACAACATTTTATTTATTTTATTTTATTTTATGAGACAAGGCCTGGCTCTATTGCCCAGGCTGGAGTGCAGTGGTGTGATCTCAGCTCACTGCAACCTCCGCCTCCTGGGCTCAAGCCATCCTCCCACCTCAGCCTCCTGAGTAACTGGGACTACAGGTGCATGCCACCACACCCAGCTAATGTGTGTGTGTGTGTATGTGTGTGTGTTTGTGTGTGTTTGTAGAGATGGGGTTTTACCATGTTGCCAGGCAGGTCTCTGACTAGTGAGCTCAAGCAATCCACCTGCCTCAGCCTCCCAAAGTGCTGGGATGACAGGTATGAGCCATTGTACCTGGCCAACACTGTTTGTACTTTTTAATTTTTACTTGATGGCAGAAATGATTATATTGTTAAATGTTTCTTCGAATTTTTTTTTCAATTTTGAAGGATATCAATGTTTTAATGACAAATAAATTAGCCTTCATGCTAATTCGTCTTGGGGAATTAAAGTAACAGTCCTAATTTCTGGCAATTCTAGAAACATCTTATTTATAGTATTTTCCTGACACATACACAAGACTACTATCTCTCCCCACTCGGAGAAACACACACATGCAAAAAAACTATTTTAATATAAATATAGAAATTTTAAAAAACTCTGTCACCATATCAATGTTCCTCAACAACCTTTTTTTTTTTTTTTTTTTTTTTTTTTTTTTTACCCAACTGGAATGAAAAACCTAGGGCACAAGAAAAATAAAGAAAAGTATAAAGAAAAATCAGTACCAGCACATAAGTATACCAAGCCCTTCCAGTCCTATGGTCCCTGAACTTCTCCAGACTAGACATGTATCATAAAACTAAAAAAATCTAGACTACAAAGAAAGTTCCTTCTTCAATGAAGGGAATCAATCTGCAAAAACTGTCACATTTCTAAAAACTAGTCTGTAAAAACACAATCTGCAAAAACTAGTCACATTTCTGAATTCAACCTCTTCTAATAGTCCAGACAAAGGAGGAAAGGGGAGGGAAGGGTAAGAGGACAAAGAGAAGAAGGGGGCGAGTAGTGGGGTGGTAAAGGAAAGGAAGGAAAAAACAAACCACAATACCTACTACACACTAAATATCATCCTCGTTTTCTTAGAGGTAAAATTAGATTAAAGACTACTAACAATCTGCTTCCCGCCTCATACACATATAGCCAGAAAAACTAACTTCCTATGGCAGCCAGGAAGCAGCCAACAGCTCTACTAAATCATCACTCTCTACTCACCCTAGGCAAACAAGAAAAAGACCAGTTCAAACAGATGACATTCTAGCTGGCAATGACAAAGGAGGCTTTCAACGGTGCAACCAGCCTGTCCAAACTGTTACACATCACTCTAAATCGTTCAGACCATGTCTGCAAATTTTCTTTTTAAGGAAATATTACAATGATGGAGCTGTTAATAAGGGTGTTAGTTTCTATAATGTAACAATATGGATCCTGCTCACTTTAAAAACTAATTTTAATGTAACAATTTAGATCCCAAGTGGGTTATTGTAATTAGCAGTGGTTTTAAATTCAAGGACAGCAGAGCAAAATGCCTCGATTTTTGTGTTTCAAGTATTTGCACTAAAAGTTATAGTGTATAGATGTAAAACTAGTCACATTATCATCTGTGGTCCTGTATATATTACTAAAAGTTTAGTCCGGCACCATCTAACAATTACAGACAAGATGAGGCATGGCCATCAATAAACTAGTCAAAAGAAGAAGAAGAAAAATTAAAATATACAAATGAAAGCCCCTGTAGAAAAGGAGACAAAAATACAATGAAGTGAATTAAAATGCCAAATAATTTTTCCACATACGAGAAACTTAATGAGGCTATCAACTCTAACACACCCAATATATATCAATGACTGCAGCTGTCCCACTATATATCCCCAAATGTAAGATAAGGTTTTCTTCCCTAAAGTTATCTTTCAGAAAGAAGGAACTGCTTTACAATTAAATCCTTACTTTTGAGGCACACACCAATTATTTTATAGTAAGTACTAACAAGGGCCAAAAAAAAAAAAAAAAAAAAAAAGGCTTCAAAAACAACCTGGAAGTGAGAAAGAGAAATCCAAGCATGCAGTCATGCCCAGGGAAATGAATGGTGTTTGGGATTTCAAAAAAGGAATATAGAGTCACAGTCCCAGAGGCATCTCTCCAGTTAGAGTCTGTGAAAGGCTGAGACAGTGAAGTTCTCATCACTAGTCAGAGACACTAGTCAGACATACCGAGGTATGGAAGGATGTCAAGCCAACTCTAATATTGGATACTTTGTCATGGTTACCACAACAAATTAGTTTTATAAAAAGGAGGATACAGTTTTAAACACAGATTTAATACTTATTTCTAGAGAGTGATTACAAATAGTAGCTGCCACTGAAGAAGGCCTCTGAAGATCTTCTAGAAAGCAGTGCAGTAACAGCCTTGAAATGTGAAGAAGATAATAAATGACGTCAAGATGATGACAACTCTCCTAATGTTACATGAACGAATTCTTGTGGCTTGGGATAAATTTTCCAGTGATCATAACATTTACAGATTTCAAAGTGCTTTATCTCAAACAACTTGGAGGCCGAAAAATAAAATGAATATGATATCTTCTGAAAAACCATGGTCAATAACTTTTAAAATGGCTTGGTAAATATTAAATAATAATTTGGTAAATATTGAGTCCAATGTCTGTGCAGCATGGAGAATTTAAATCTGTTCATAAATGTGGAAAAACTAACATTTTAAAATTTATATTAGGAGCATATACAAATTACATATAATTTTATATAATCTATGACCTTTAAATATACATGCAGTTACCATCAGGACAAAATGGGTGAACATATATATAAGATCTCTTGGCCCGGCGAGGTGGCTCACAACTATAATCCCAGCACTTTGGGAGGCCAAGGCAGGCGGATCATGAGGTGAGGAGATTGAGACTGTCCTGGCCAACATGGTGAAACCCCGTCTCTACTAAAAATACAAAAATTAGCTAGGCGTGGTGGCGCACGCCTGTAATCTCAGCTACTCAGGAGGCTGAGGCAGAAGAATCACTTGAACCAGAGTTGGAGTTTGCAGTGAGCCAAGATTGCGCCACTGCACTCCAGCCTGGGCGACAGAGACTCTGTCTCCAAAAAAAAAAAAAAAAAAAAAAAAAGGGCATTTTTCATGTTTTGAAAACACACAGAAAACTTTCTTAACCATCTAGTATGAGAGCAATTACCTGAGAATTAAACTGAGAATGACAAATTTAAGAGAGATAACAATGAGTTATTCTCTGGCCTTATTTTTCTTCTTGCTATCAATGTTGCTTTTGAAAATAGGTGGGGTTGGGGGAACAACAACACTTATGGAGCTTAGAGTACTTTTCCCAAAGTGTGTCAAAATAATTAAATATTCACCTGTCCTACCCAAGTGGCAAATATTTTTGCTTCATCCACTCATCTACTCTCATTAAGATAATTCAGGCTTGCAGAGAGAGGCATTCTTTTATCTATATTTATGGTAAATTAAATCAAAGGCATGATAATTTTAGTGAAAGATGAAAAGTAACCTGAAGTATTATTATTAGATCTTTGTCAGAAAATGTGTCATAAACCTGGGAGATGATAGAGTTACAAGGGTTCAAACTACAAGGTTAAACAGGCTAGAAAAGAAGCTATATAGCTGACAAAGACAAGCACAAGGCACTTATAGAAGCTGGAGGATATCCAAGCAAAGACATCTACACAGGCCAGGCACGGTGGCTCACACCTGTAATCCCAGCATTTTGGGAGGCCGAGGCGGGAGGATCATGAGGTCAGGAGATCGAGACCATCCTGGCTAACATGGTGAAACCCCATCTCTACTAAAAATACAAAAAATTAGCTGGGCGTGGTGGCAGGCACCTGTAGTCCCAGCTACTTGCCAGGCTGAGGCAGGAGAATGGCATGAACCCGGGAGGCAGAGCTTGCAGTGAGCCAAGATTGTACCACTGCACTCCAGCCTGGGCAACAAAGTGAGACTTCATATCAAAAAAATAAATAAATAAATAAAAAAGACTTCTACACGATGCAACATTTCTGTTCATGTCATTCAGGAAAGATAAAAATACCAACAGAACATCTACAAAATATGGAGGAGGAGAAAGCAATATCTAGCAATATGCACATACAAGAAAAATTTTAATGTATACATAATGTCACTGACATATTTTTTAAATGTCATTTGTACTTCAACATCTTTCATTTGTTCAAATTCCAAACATTTTATACCTTACATCAATCAACTAGGCCATTCTCAGGGAGTTCGTGAAAGAGTCAGGATACCACACCTACAATGAAACTAGATAAGGAATGGTTGAAAGGTGACGGCAGAAAATAAACTGCTTTCCTTATTCCCAGTCCAATGCTCACTGACAAGTGAAGTTCAAAGTTCAAAATATCCATTTCCTATTTTAATTATTCATCACAAAATACAAGACTGACCAGAGTTTGCAAAAGAAAATTCTGTGGTTATAACCCCCAGCAGAAAAACAGAAGGGAACTCAAGAGTACATCTTTTCTATCTCTGCCCCAAAAAGACTTAAAGTATTCCTGTTCTACAATAACCAGAGATTCTATTGCTTGTGTATCATATTTCATTGCCCTTGTAATCATAAATTTCTAATGTCCAACACATATTCCTCCCACTGTTGTAAACTCCTTTATAATTCTGTCTTCAGGGTAAAAACAGTTGCTACAGGGGTAGTGTTAAGAGCAATGACCTGGGAAGAAAGGCTTAGTCTGAACGTGGGACCTCGCAACTGGGTTTTGTCACCCATTAAAGTGAGCTTAGACCAGTGACTGCTAACATTCTATAAATCTATGATCACACAATGATATACAGTAGTCCCCCATTATCCTTGGGGGATACATTTCAAGACTCCCAGCAGAAGCCCGAAATCATGGATAGTACTGAACTCTATATACACTGTGCTCTTCCTACACAAACAGATTTCCTAATTTATAAATCCGACACAGTAGAAGATTAACAACAATAGTTAACAGAACAATTTTAACACTATGTCAGCATCACTATGTTTGTGCTTTGGGGCCATTATTAAGTAAAATAGGATTACTTAAACACAAGCACTGAGATACCATGACAGATACCATGACAGTCTACCTGATAACCAAGACAGCTACTAACAGGCAGGTAGTGCATACATAGTGTGGTTATGCTGGAGAAGGGGATGATTCACCACCAGGGCACGATAGAGCAGAACAGCATGAGATGTCATGATGCTATTCAGAATAGTGTGCAACTTAAAACTTACATTTATTTCAGGAGTTTTCCATTTAATACTTTCACAACATGGTTGACTACCGGTACTAGAAACTGCAAAATGTGAAAACATGGATAAAGGGAGACCACTGTAATTATACATGGCATATCCTTTTTTTTTTTTTTTTTTTTTCTTTTTTTTTTTTTGAGACAGAGCCTTGCTCTGTCACCAGGCTGGTGTACCATAGTGTGATCTTGGCTCACTGCAACCTCTGCCTCCAGGGTTCAAGCCATTCTCCTGCCTTAGCCTCCTGAGTAGCTGGGATTACAGGCACGCGCCACCATGCCCAGCTAATTTTTTTTTATTTTTAGTGGAAACAGGGTTTCACCGTGTTAGCCAGGATGGTCTTGATCTCAGACCTCGTGATCTGCCCACCTCGGCCTCCCAAAGTGCTGGGATTACAGGTGTGAGCCACCGCACCCGGCTGGCATACCTGGTTTTATAGCACTATAGTTAACCACACTTTGGAGGTATTGTACTTTTTACAAGTTGAGGGTTTATGGAAACCCTGCATTGAGCAAGTCTTTGTTCCAACAGCATGTGCTTACTTCATATCTGTTTCACATTTTGCATCTATTTGATTCTTCTCTCTTTTCTTCTTTATTAGTCTTGCTAGCAGTCTATCTTTTCCAAAAACCAGCTCCTGGATTCATTGATTTTCTGAAGGGTTTTTTGTGTCTCTCCTTCCGTTCTGTTCTGATCTTAGTTATTTCTTGCCTTCTGCTAGCTTTTGAATGTGTTTGCTCTTGCTTCTCTAGTTATTTTAATTGTGATGTTAGGGTGTCAATTTTAGATCTTTCCTGCTTTCTCTTGTAGGCATTCAGTGCTATAAATTTCCCTCTACACACTGCTTTAAATGTGTCCCAGAGATTCTGGTATGTTGTGTCTCTGTTCTCATTGGTTTCAAATAACATCTTTATTTCTGCCTTTATTTCGTTATATACCCAGTAATCATTCAGGAGTAGATTGTTCAGTTTCCATGTAGTTGAGTGGTTTTGATTGAGTTTCTTAATCCTTAGTTCTAGTTTGATTGCACTGTGGTCTGAGACAGTTTGTTAAAATTTCTGTTCTTTTACATTTGGTGAGGAGTGCTTTACTTCCAACTATGTGGTCAATTTTGGAGTAAGTGCAATGTGGTGCTGAGAAGAATGTATATTCTGTTGATTTGGTGTGGACAGTTCTGTATATGTCTATTAGGTCCACTTGGTGCAGAAGTGAGTTCAATTCCTGGATATTCTTTTTAACCTTCTGTCTCATTGATCTGTCTAACGTTGACAGTGGAGTGTTAAGGTCTCCCATTATTATTGTGTGGGAGTCTAAGTCTCTTTGTAGGTCTCTAAGGACTTGCTTTATGAATCTGGGTGCTCCTGTATTGGGTGCATATATATTTAGGATAGTTAGCTCTTCTTGTTGAATTGATCCCTTTACCATTATGTAATGGCCTTCTTTATCTCTTTTGATCTTTGTTGGCTGCAAGTCTGTTTTATCAGAGACCAGGATTGCAACCCCTGCCTTTTTTTATTTTCCATTTGCTTGGTAGATCTTCCTCCATCCCTTTATTTTGAGCCTATGTGTGTCTCTGCACATGAGATGGGTCTCCTGAATACAGACACTGATGGGTCTTGACTCTTTATCCACTTTGCCAGTCTGTGTCTCTTCACTGGAGCATTCAGCCCATTTACATTTAAGGTTAATATTGTTACGTGTGAATCCTGTCATAATGATGTTAGCTGGTTATTTTGCTCATTAGTTGATGCAGTTTCTTCCTACCAAGGACAGTCTTTACAATTTGGCCTGTTTTTGCAGTGGTTGGTACTGGTTGTTCCTTTCTATGTTTAGTGCTTCCTTCAGGAGCTCTTGTAGGGCAGGCCTGGTGGTGACAAAATCTCTCAGCATTTGCTTGTCTATAAAGGGTTCTATTTCTCCTTCACTTATGAAGCTTAGTTTGGCTGGCTATGAAATTCTGGGTTGAAAATTCTTTTCTTTAAGAATGTTGAATACTGGCCCCCACTCTCTTCTGGCTCATAGAGTTTCTGCTAAGAGATCCATTGTTAGTCTGAGGGACTTCCCTTTGTGGGTAACCCGACCTTTCTCTCTGGCTGCTGCCTTAACATTTTTTCCTTCATTTCAACTTTGGTGCATCTGACTATTATGTGTCTCGCTTGGAGTTGCTCTTCTCGAGGAGTATCTTTGTGGCGTTCTCTGTATTTCCTGAATTTGAATGTTGGCCTGCCTTGCTAGGTTGGGGAACTTCTCCTGGATAATACCCTGCAGTGTTTTCCAACTTGGTTCCATTCTCCCCGTCACTTTCAGGTACACCAATCAGACGTAGATTTGTTCTTTTCACATAGTCCCACATTTCTTGGACGTTTTGTTCGTTTCCTTTTACTCTTTTTTTCTCTGAACTTCTCTTCTCGCTTCATTTCATTCATTTGATCTTCAGTCGCTGATACCCTTTCTTCCACTTGATCATATCGGCTACTGAAGCTTGTGCATCTGTCACGTAGTTCCCATGCCATGGTTTTCAGCTCCATCAGGTCATTTAAGGACTTCTCTACGCTGGTTATTTTAGTTAGCCATTCATCTAATCTTTTTTCAAGGTTTTTAGCTTCTTTGCGATGGGTTCGAACTTCCTCCTTTAGCTTGGAGAAGTTTGATCGTCTGAAGACTTCTTCTCTCACATTTTGATAAGGTTCGCAATATTTCAAACATTTTCATTATTATTATATCTACAATGGTGATCTATGATGAGTGTCTTTAGTGTTACTATTGTCATTGTTTTGGGACACCATAAACTATGCCCATACAAGCCAACAAACTTTTTTTTTTTGTAAGTTAAAAAAACACAGCAGCCAGGCACAGTGGCTCATGCCTATAATACCAGCACTTCAGGAAGCCGGGGTGGGCGGATCACCTGAGGTCAGAAGTTTGAGACCAGCCTGACCAACGTGGTGAAACCCCGTCTCTACTAAAAATATAAAATTAGCCAGGCATGGTGGTGCATGCCTGAAATCCCAGCTACTCGGGAGGCTGAGGCAGGAGAATCACTTGAATCTGGGAGGCAGTGGTTGCAGTGGGCTGAGGTCGTGCCACTGTACTCCAGCCTGGGCAAAAAGAATGAAGCTCCGTCTCAAAAAACAAACAAACAAAAAATTTTTTAAAAACACACAGCATCAGAGCAGAATGCAAATGCAGCCTCCCACTACCACAAATTATGCAGTCAAGTTTCTCACGTTCGTGGAAAACTGCAGGGGTCAGCACATCCAGAGTGCAATGGATAAGCCCAAGGCAGCAAACTTCATCAATAGATATTGCGTGTTCTGATCACTCTGCCAACTGGCCATTCCTCCATCTCTCTACCATTTTCTTGGGACCATATTAAAATTAGGTCAATAATGCTACAATGTCCTCTAAGTGTTCAACTGAAAAGAGTCACACATCTCTTACTTTAAATCAAAAACTAGAAATGATTAAGCTTAGTGAAAAAGGCATGTTGAAAGCCAAGATAGGCCTAAAGCTAGGCCTCTTATGCCAGTTAGCCAGGTTGTGAATGCAAAGAAAAAGTTCTGAAGGGAAAGTTAAAATGCTACTCCAGTGAACGTACGAATATGGAGAAAGTTTTAGTGATCAAGACAGAAGATCAGACCAGCCACAATATTCCCTTAAACCAAATCCTAATCCAGAGCAAGAGCCTAACTCTCTTCAGTTGTATAAAGGCTGAGAGAAGTGAGGAAGCTGCAGAAGAGAAGTCTGAAGATAGCAGAAGTTGGTTCATGAAGTTTAAAAAAAAAAAAAATCCATTTCCATAACAAAAATGCAAGGTGAAGCAGCAAGTCCTGTTGTACAAGCTGGAACAAGTTATCCAAAAAATCTAGCTAAAATGAAGGTGGCTACACTAAACAGCAGATTTTCAATGTCGATCAAACAGTCTTATACTAGAAAATGATGCTACAGAGGACTTTATAGTTAGAAAGGATAAGTCAATGCCGGGCTTCAACATTTCAAAGAATCAACTGATTCTCTTGTTAAGGGCTAAGGCAGCTGGTGACTTTAAGTTGAAGCCAGTGATCAGCTACTATTCCAAAAATCCTAGGGCTCTTAAGAATTATGGGTCACACCTAGACAGGCACCAGTGGCTCACGCCTGTAATCCTAGCAGGGGAGAGGAGAGGGGAGGAGAGGGAAAGGGAGGGGAAGGGAGGGGAGTGGGGAGGGGAGAGGAGGGGAGGGGAGGAGAGGGGAGGAGAGAGGGGAGGAGAGTGGGGAGGGGAGGGGAGGGAAGGGGAGGAGAGTGGGGAGGGGAGGGGAGGAGAGTGGGGAGGGGAGGGGAGGAGAGTGGGGGAGGGGAATGGGGAGCAGAGGGGAGGGGAATGGGGAACTGAAGGGAGGGGAGGGGAGGGGAGGGGAATGGAGAGCGGAGGGGAGGGGAGGGGAATGGGGAGCGGAGGGGAGGGGAAGGGAATGGGGAGCAGAGGGGAGGGGAATGGGGAGCGGAGGGTAGGGGAATGGGGAGGGAAGGGGAGGGGAGGGGAGGGGAATGGGGAGGGAAGGGGAGGAGAATGGGGAGGGGAGGGGAGAGGAGTGGGGAGGGGAGGGGAGAGGAAAGGAGAAGAGGGACAAATTATGGGTCACACCTGGGATCCCAGTGATCCCAGCACTTTGGGAGGCCAAGGCAGGCTGATCACTTGAGGCCAGGATTTCGAGACCAGCCTGGCCAACATGGCAAAACCCCATCTCTACTAAAAATACAAAAATTCGCCAGGTGTGGTGGTATACACCTATAATCCCCGCTACTCAGGTGGCTGAGGCAAGAGAATCACTTGAACACAGGAGGCAGAGATTGCAGTTAGCCAAGATTACACCACTGCACACTGGCACTCCAGCCTGGGTTACAGAACAAGACCCTGTTTCAAAAACAAAAACAAAAAACATCAACTATGCTAAATCTACTCTGCCTGTGCTCCAGGGACGAAACAACAGGGTCTGGAAGATAGCACATCTGTTTACAGGATGGTTTACTGAATATTTTAAGCCCACTGTTGAGAACTACTGCTCAGAAAAAAAGATTCCTTTCAAAATACTGCTGCTCACTGACAACACACCTGGTCACCCAAAAGTTCTGATGGAGATGCACAAGGAGATGAATGTTGTTTTCATGCCTGCAAACACAACATTCATTCTGCAGCCCATGGATCAAGGAATCACTTCAGCTTTCAAGTCTTACTAAGAAATACATTTCATAAGAATATAGCTGCTGGCCAGGCACAGTAATTCACACCTGTAATCCCAGTACTTTGGGAGGCTGAGGTGAGATCATCTGAGGTCAGGAGTTCAAGACAGCCTGGACAACATGGCGAAACCTCATCTCTACTAAAAATACAAAAAAAAAAAAAAATTAGCCAGGCATGGTGGCCTGTGCCTACAGTCCCAGCTATTCAGGAGGCTGAGGCAGGAGAATCACTTAAACCCAGGAGGCAGAGGTTGCAGAGAGTCAAGATCACACCATTGCACTCCAGCCTGGGCAACAAGAATAAAACTCCGTCTCCAAAAACAAAGAATATAGCTCCCATAGACAGTGATTCTTCTGATGAAACTGGCCAAAGTAAACAGAACATTTTCTGGAAAGGACTGACCATTCTAGTTGTCCTTAAGAACATCTGTGATACCTCTTCATGGGAAGAGGTCAAAAAAGCAACATTCACAGAAGTTTGGAAGTTGATTCCAACTCTCATGGATAGCTTTGAGGGGTTCCAGATTTCAGTGGAGGAAATAAGTGCAGATGTGGTGTAAACAGCAAGAGAAGTAGAATCAGAGGTAGAGATTCTAGATGAATCTCTGAAGATGTGAATCACTGCAATGTCATAATAAAATCTAAATGAATGAGCAACGAATGAAACTGGTTTCTTGAGATAAATCTCCTCCTGAAGATGCTGTAAACACTGTTGAAATAACAAAGGATTTAGAATATTATATAAACTCAGCTGATAAAGCAGCAGCAGGGTTTGAGAGGATTGATTCCAATTCTGAAAGGAGTTCTACTGTGGGTAAAATGCTATCAAACAGCATTACATTCTATAGAGAAATTTTTCATTAAAAAGAGGCAACTGATGCAGCAAACTTCATTGTTGTCTTATTTTAGGAAACTGCCAGAGCCCCCACCCAGCCTTTAGCAACCACCACCTTGATCAAGGCAAGATCCTCCACAGCAAAAAGTTGTGCTTCATTGAAGGTTCAGATGATTGTTAGCAGATTTTTAAGCAAAAGTATATTTTAATTAAAGTATATACATTTTTTAGACATAATGCTGTTACACACTTAACAGATTACAGTATGGTGTAAATGTAACTTTTATATGTACTCAGAAACCAAAAAATCTGTGTAACTTGTGCTATACTGTGGTGGTCAGGAACAAAAACTGCAGTATCTGTAAGGTATGCCTGTATAATCTATTAAGAGAATTACTAAACTTCCTTGTATTTCTAAGCTAAGTATCTACTATAACATTCAGCTACAGGACTATTTACTAGTTTTTCAGACAGTTTTCTCACTCAGAATATTTCTTTCTGATATCCCTGTCATGTGCTTACACGGTGAAATACTAAGTACAGTGAAGCCCTGTAACTTCCATAAGCACCATTCCAATTATATGACTTCTTACCAATGGTTTTGAATGCAAAGGCATTATCAGCTTAACAATAACCCACAACACTCGGACCAACTACAAAAGCATTATCAATGACCCTTATTTAACTGGTTTTCTTAGCACTTTGGGATAATTTGTACTATCACGTGTAGTACAAACTCTACCTCCATACCAAATTTCAACAACGATTTACTTTCCTTAAGAAAATTACCTTGCCCTGATCTAGCTAAATGCCATATGTATATTCGCCAACTTTCCTAAACCATCAGGTATTCTGAAATTTAATCAAGTTTTCTATTGAGACACCTATTCAATTTGAGGCCATTTCACAATCTTAATGAGCATACACTGTGCACTACCATCTAAGACTCTGGTGGAAGTATTAGAAAGCACTGGGATCAGGATCCGACTGACAGAATTCAACTCAGAGTGCATGGCCCCCTCCTCAGTGCTGGGGACTGATGCTGAGCCATAGGTAATTGTTCTCAGAGGATCCTGATAGTCCTAGGTCAGTCTATCTTCTTAGCCATAAAACTTGCCACCTCTCACAAACATATGCTACCTATACCATCACACACACACACACACACACACACACACACACACACAGTAAGCTGGCAGAAAACAGATCCATAGCAACCAACCTACATTAGGCACCCTAAGATGGTGCATCTCCATCATACTCATCTTCAAAGAAAGCAGCATTAAGTTTTCTTGGCAACACTCTACTCAACTGACTGTACTAATCTATGGTAGTGAGGCCCCCATAAAACAGGCTGACATAACCACAGCTTGCCAGATGCCATCTCAGGCAGCAAAGCTATTTTTCAATATACAAGCTCATCTCCACTCCCACCTGTTGAACTGAATGTCTAACAAGAACCAGTGGTTTGTGTTTCCAAGTCTGCCTTATAATTATGCCTGTTCCATTACTATGGATAATTTAATTAGTTATAACCCAAACCAGTAAGTGCAAAAAGGACACATTATTTCTTTAAAATCTACGTTGACTGCTCTGAATAGATCAAAGACATACTGCCAAGCATGGCCAAGATAACTTAAAGACTGGGATGGATACAAATCATAAAAATCTGGAAAAATTATACAAAGAAAAGGAAACAGTCAACAGAGTAAAGACGCAACCTGCAGAATGAAAGAGAATATGTGCAAACCATACTTCTGATGACCATACTTAACATCTAAAATATACAAGGAGCTCAACTCAATAGCAAGAAAACAGATAACCCAATTTAAAAAATGGTCAAATGATCTGAATAGACATTTCCCAAAACACGACACACAAATAGCCAACAGGTACATGAAGAAGTATTCAACATTAATAATCACCAGATAAATGCACATTAAAACTGCAGTGGAATAGTTATCACCTCACTCCTGTTAGATGGCCATGATCCAAAAAGACAAGAAATAACAAGTGTTGGCAAGGATGTGGGGAAAAAGGGAACCCTTGTACACTATTGATTGGAATTAGTATACCCAATACGGAAAACAGTGTATTGAAATTAAAAATAGAACTACCAGTGGAATTGAGCCAGCAATTCCACTTCTGGGTATATCCAAAGGAATGGAATCAGGATGCTGAAGAGGTATCTACACTCCCATGTTCACTGCAGCATTATTCACAATAGCCAAGACATGAAATCAACCTAAGTGCCCATTAATGGATGCATGGATAAAATGTGACATATAAACACAACGGAATACTATTAAGCCTTAAAAGGGAAGGAAATTCTTTCATTTGTAAAAACAAGGATGAACCTGGAGGACATCATGTTAAGTGAAATAAGCCAGACACAGAATGCCAAATACCACATGATCTCATTTACATGCAGAATGTAAAAGAGTCCAACTCACAGAAGCAGAGAGTAGAATGGGGGGTTGGGAATATGTTCATCAAAAGATATAAAATTTCATTAGGAGGAATAAATCCGTTGTATGGTGATTATACTTAGTAACAATTTATTGTATACTTGAAAATTGCTAAGAGTAGATTTTAAATGTTCCCACTGCCCAAAAATGATAGGTGTGTGAGGTGTTAATTAGCTTGATTTAGGCATTACAATGTATACATATATCAAAACACCAAGCTGTACACCATAAACATACACAATTTATATTTGTCAGATTTACAAATGTTTTAATTAAAATATTTTTTGAAATCTAGAAAGAGTACCTTCAGATTGCTTCATAAATGTCTTTACTCTCATTTCACTTAATGAAACCAAAACTGGACATTAATTAACAATTACTTAAGCACTTACATGCCAGTTACCAACAGGATTAAATGAGTTAATCATTTTAAACTAGTCTATGTTTGACAATTACTGACTCACTGGTATAAATGAGTTAATCATTTTAAACTAGTATGTGTTTGACAATTACTGACTCACTGGTATTATCTGCATTTTACAAATGGGGAGACTGAGGCACAGAACTGTCAAGTAACTTGCCTTGGTTCATAAGCTAGTAAGAAGAGAGAATGAGGGTTGCAGCCCAGGAGGCCTGATCTTAGAGGCCACATTTCTACTATGCTAAACTATCACAGACAATGTATTATTTGTGTGGCTTATGCAGAAACGGTGTATGGTTCTCAAATCAGTTGATGACATGCAAAGAACAAGTCATAGACCTACACTGAAAAATGCAAATCATGTAAATTTATGTTTTAAATTAAACATTCAAGTTGCTTTTCAAGATTTCATGCTTTAACACATTTTTTTTTTACTTACCTATCAGTCTTATCAATTTGAGTAAGAGGCTTCTGCAGTACATTTCCCATGTTCTGGTGTAAGCCAGTCAAAAATCAATGATAGAGCAAAGAGCTTCACATTAATTACTGATATTATTGACATGCTATATTCTCTTTTCCCAGGAAAAGAAATACAAGTATTTACAGGCTTGAATGTAACATTTTGAGATTCTACCCATGATTAATCAGCACAACTATAGTATAAGCAATTTCAGAAATGCATAGGATAAAACAGGAAACTCCACCAAAAACTTTAGCAAAATGTCAAAAAAAAATTCTAAACAAAATTCTTAACATTCAGAAATACATTTAGGCTAAGCGCAATGGCTCATGCCTGTAATCCCAGCACTCTGAGAGGCCAAGGCAGGTGGATCACCTGAGGTAAGGAGTTCAAGAGGAGCCTAGCCAACATGGCAAAACCCCGACTCTACTAAAACTACAAAAATTAGCTGGTCATGGTGGTGCACACCTGTAGTCACAGCTACTAGGGAGGACGAGGTAGGAGAATCACTTGAACCTGGGAGGCGGAGGTTGCAGTGAGCTGAGATAGTACCACTGAACTCCAGTCTGGGCGACAGAGCAAGATTCCATCAAAAAAAATGGGAAAGGGGAAAGGGGAAAGGGGAAAGGGGAAAAGGAAAGGGGAAGGGGAAGGGGAAGAACGAAAGAACGAATGAATGAAAGAACGAAAGAAAGAAATCTAGTATTGTCAGGTGGATATCTATTCAGAAAGTCTTCCCTCTTAATGGATTCCATTAATTTCTCTACCATCTTGCTGAGTGCTAAAATGCAATCGAGTATCACTGTAAAATCAAAAGTAACTTCTAAACCAAAATCCATCTCTACACTTACCACCACAACACATTCATAAGTAAATTCCTCTCTGAAAGAGTTAAGTACAAACTACAATGTAACAGACATCTGGGGCATATTTACCCAAGTAAAGAAACCTAAGGAGACAATGTCAAATGTCTTTTCAAATAGTACATAACTTATGAAATTATTTTTTAAAACATTCTCCCAATATAGTAATTATTTCAAGGACCCTGAAACAATCAGGTGAAAGGTTACTGATGAACAAGATCCCATACGGTTTCAAAGTTTCATCCTACAAATTACTTAATACAAAGAGAAAGTCATTCCTTTAGAATCTGGCATTCAATACCCCTAAGCAAGTGATCAAACTTTTCTACACAAGAAAGGGGAGAACCTGACATGTTCACACTAATGGCAATGTACATTTACGTTTTACACTAAACTAAAGCATTTAAGGTATTTTTAGATTCGAGCTGTAACTCACTTTTTCACTTAATCACTTAATCACTGGTATACTAAAATGTACACAACTTCACCTTGATATTAAGAATCCTTGTCAAAATGTTAATCTAAAATGTGGAAGGCTTGTATTCTTCCAAACCTCACTGACAGGACAAACAAAAAGAAGGGGAACCATTCTAGATTAAGAGAGACTAAGAGAAATATCAAACCAACTGCAATCCATAAATCATTTGGGGATGTTACATTAGAAAGGGGGGGGTGGGAACTACAGAAGACATTTTTGGGACAAGTTTCAATATGGACTATAAAGTACTTGACATGAGATTACTATTCATTTTCTTAAGTGTGATAAATGATATCATGGTTATGTATGTGAATGTCATTCTTAGGAAATTCATGCTGAAATACATAAGAGATAAAGTATAATATCTACAAATGGTTCTGGAAAAGGTATATTTATAGAAAAAGGCAAAGTACAGTAGGCATATGTTAATAGTGAATCTAGGTGAAGAGTAAAGAGGTGTTTGTTATACTATTTACTTCAATCTTTCTGTGGGGTTTAAATTTTTCAAAATAAAAAGTTGAAAGAGGATGTCCTCACAAAGACTTGTACTTGAATGTTCATTATGCATAATAGCCAAAAACTAGAAATGATCCAAACCCCCATCAACTTGTGAATGAATAAATAAAACACGGTATTATTCACAGAATGAAATACTACTCAGTAACAAAAAAAAAAAAAAAAAAAAAGACCTACAGATACATCCTACAGTACAGATGAACCACAAACACATGTTCAGTGAGAGAAGCTAGTCACAAAAGACTACACATTATGATTCCACTTACGTGAAATACTCAGAAAAAGCAAATCAAGAGTAACAGAAACCATCAGAGTTCACCAAGGGGTGGGAACAGAAAATGACTTCCAAAAGGCCTGAGGAAAACTTTTCAGAAGGATAGAAATGTTCTAATATTGCATTGTGTTAACTGTGGTACAATGCTGTAAGTTTACTAAAAAATCACTGAATTACAAACAGTTAGAATGGGTGTGTTTTATGGTATGTAAATTATACCTCAGTAAAGCTGTCAACAAAAAGTTGGGAGAGGAACATTCTATGATCTGAAAAAAAAAATCAATGTAAAACAATATTCTGGAAAGGAATAAATCTGATAATTTGTTAGTGCAGACAGGGAGTCAGTGCAAGTATGGAATCAGGCATCAGGCTAAGCTACAAAATAAAAATAGTTTCATTTCTACTAAAAAAATACATTAAAAGGAAGCATCCAATAAAAGTTTACTTAAAATGTAATGAAGTCCAGTCCTTAATTTTATATTCCAAAATAAATTTTTATATTATCAAGTATATATTTCCAAATAAGGCCCCTAGAGAAGAATGCATAAATTAATTTCATAATCAAAAGACTGCTTTCAACAACAAAAAGACAACCCAATTAAATACTGGGCAAAGCACCTGAACAGCCAATTCTTCAAAGAAAATATATGAATGGTCAAAAATCACAGGTAAAGATGCCATCATTAGCCATCAGCAAAATGCAAATCAAAACCACAAGATACACTTCATATCTACTAGGATGGCTATAAAATTTAACTTAAAAAAAAAACCAGAAAGTCAGTGTTGCCCAGTATGTGGAGAAACTGGAACCCTCATACATTGCTAAAGGAGTATAAAATGGTACAGCCACTGTGGAAAACAGTTTGGAGTTCCTCAGTAAATTAAACATAAAATTACCACAAGACCTAGCAATTCCACACCCATGTGTATACCCAAAAAGTGAAAATAGGTGTTCAAACAAAAACTTATACATGCATGTTCATGGCAGCTCCACTCACACAGCCAAAGGTTGGAAGGGACCTAAATGTCTATCAACTCCATACAATGGAATGTTGTTTGGTCATTTTTTAAAAAATGGAAGCTATTCAGTAAGATACACACAACAACACAGATAAACCCTGAAAGCATTATACAGTGAAAATAGTCATTTTTTGTTATTTCACTCATATGAAAGAGACTGAATAGATAAATCCATAAAGACAAAAAATAGATCAGTGGTTGCAAGCGGATACAGAGAAAAGAATAGGAAGTGGCTCCTCAATGGGTACAGGTTTCCTTTGGCAGTAGTAAGAATGTTCTCAAACTAGACAGTGATGACTGCACAATACTGACTATACTAAACACCACCGAATGGTTTACTTAAAAATGGTTAAAATGATTTAAAATGGTGTATTTTGTAAGTATTATACCGTAAGTTAAAAATAAAACTCTGCCTGTGGGTGTACCACATTTTTAACTTGAACTTAATTACTATAACTTTTTCTACCTCTTTTGGCTTTTATGAATACCACAGATCATATTACAGGTATGTCAAAATATTAAACATTTACTGAACACTTGCTACATTGCTACAAACAAGACACAAGCTAGGAACTTTTTGAATTTCAGTTAATCCTAAAAAAACTATAAGGTAGGTAGGTGTTATCCCCATCTTATGCTTAAGAAACCATGGCTGAGAAATGAGGCAACTTAACTAATAAGAAATACACCCTAACATTCTTAAGATTAACTCAAATATAAAAGGGAATAAACTAAATGGTTTCTAAGGTAACTTCCAGCAATACAACTCCATGAATATGCCACATTTTAAAAATCACCTTCCCCAAAATGTCCTGACAATAGCTTTCCAGTGAAATATATGAACAGAAAGTCAACAATAATCCTAAAAGATCTTTAGTACGACACATGTTAGCATTTCTTTCCTTCTACCAGTATAAAACATTAATTATTAATTACCTTACTGGTTACCATTTCCAGAGAACCCAAAAGGTGACTGTCACCAAATTACAAAGTAAATCATGAAAGGTGGGTAGCAGAGAAACTGACTGTATGTAAACACCCACAGAAAGGAAATTATTAAAAAATACAGATTCCTAGGCCCCACCCCAGGATCTAGAGAATGAAAATTGTTGGGTCAATGCCCAAGAATGCTTACATTTTCTTAAAAGTCCAAGTGGGCAGCTCAGTTTGGGAATTGCCACAGGAAAGTAAAATTTATATTCTGTCAAACAGGACATATAAGCCCAGTCAAATTATATTGATTTTGGAATACAAGAGTATAGGATTTATAATCTAGTTATGATGTCAGACCTTTTTACTGTACACTGACATTTCAAAGGACATGATCCTACCCCAAATATACTTGAATCTTTGCATTGATTCATTCATGATACTCAACATATCAAACTGTATTTATATTACCTTTAAGAAATCTTTTAGTGATCAATTCCAACTGCTCATATACATAAACGTATTATACGAAATACACACACGTACACGCTAGAAGCTTTACACAACATGTAGCAGGATTCCTGACAATCTAACCCCAAATAGGTTTTAAATAAACAAACGCAAGTAAATCCAACATTGACTGACATCCACATTATGTGCCAGGCACTGTTCTAGGTGCTGTGAATATAGCCAAGAATAAGACATATTCTCACAATACTTATTATTAGCAGGGGCATGAGTCACTAAGCAGGCTACTATGAAAGTAATCACCCCTTTTCATCATTTTCCTTATTTTGCTTTTAGAAGTGAACATTCTGCTTCATCCTTCCCTGGGTCATTATATAATTCTCGCTTTGTCATATCAATCCCTTTAAATTCCAGTTCTCATCTTACATGGGGACAATGTACAGCCAGGCAGCCTCTGTCACTATTTCAAAGCAACTGGAAAGCCCCAGAATCCACATTTCCATTGGGCTGAGACTTTCCAATATGCCTAATAATGATACTTTATGACCTAGAAGTTCCAGTGAATTGGTAGTAAGAAAACACTGATTTGCTTCAGTGGCACTGTAATTGGAATGGTGATTAAATGCATCATGTTAAATTTACCCTGGGCCTTTTCCAGTATAGCAAATATAAAATGAGCTATCAGCATCAGCAGAGCCTAAACCACTCCTTTCTTCTAAAATGGTACTTCTCCTGCATGTCTAAGGTGATATGATGGAACTTCCCCCATTAATAATCAGGTGGCATTACATGACAAACTGTATACACCCACATAGGCTTCCACAGGATGCACACTGCCCAACATGGTTTATTCTATTTAGCAACTTGGGACAACCTTATGTATGTCAGAGCAGCACATCTGCACCACTATAGTTAATGGTCTGTCAGCATTTCCATTATAAAGCAATTTTCAAAGGTTTATTGCTCAGCTGAAGAATCTGCTCTGAGCTCAAATTTGGCATTCCAGAAAAGCAAAAACTGTAGGCTATAGTTGTTTATTCCCTTTCAAATAGGCCAAGTGGTTTGTTTCTTTTTAAAGAAAATCTGTCCCTTTATTTCAGAAACTTTGAGACTATCCACAGAACAACAACCTCTCACCTCATAAAGGGACTATTGTTTAGAATAGCAGCTAGCAACTTACAAGTTACAGAGCATAGATTCCAACTTATTTATGGAAAACATTTTCTAAAAAGCAAGCATATTTTTTATGAACTTCACGTTTAAAATTTTCATCAGTCCTACCTTAGTTATGATTAAATTATTCACGCTATTAGAGTGCATGCTCTGCCACTGATACTAAAATCAATAGATGACTTTGAAATTCTCAACTGTTAAACCTCCTTTCTCTCTCCCACCCAAGAACCACAGACTACTGACCTAAGGTGAATGTACATACTCTCGCTATTCCACCTTACTCTACTAGTTAAAGGGAATATGTGCTGTCGAAAGCTTGGTAGCAAGAAAGGTGATATGGCAGATAGAAGAAGCTTTGAAAATAATTTAGAAAATTCAGAAAATGGATGATTAGCCCCTGAATGATAAAGTTCCCAGAAAACAAATGTGGTAATCTAGATGACCAGTAAATTAGTGATAAACAGTTTTATTCAATCTCTGGAAACCGTTCTATTAGTCTGAAAGCTTGCCAGAATGTTTCATGTGTCAAAGAAGAAATCAAATATTCCTACATATTTTCTTGTTGACTTTAACTGGAAAGCTTATTTACACCTTAAATTATAGGATTTTTCAATTATACAGGTAATTATAATTCTGATACAAGTTTACCCAATAAATGAAGTTTTAACATAAAATTGGTTTTCTAAGCTTAAAAATTCTTATCATGTACCAATAAAGACCCTCAAAACTTTCAAGACTGGTGATCAAAGCAACCTTTTAAAAATGAATACTTTTTAGAGAAGTGTAAAGATCCATCCTAAATTACTGCACACAGCTTGATATGCTTTGCCAATTTTTTAGCTTTATGTTACTCTGAAATTATTACTATTTAAAATCATCTATGAAACTACTTCCAAACTAAGTAACAACATAGGGTAATGTCTGTAAAATGTTAAGTAAATAGGACATGGCCAGTGCAGTCGTTCATGCCTATATACAGTCCCAGCTACCTGGGAGGCTGAAGCAGGAGAATCACCTGAGACCATGAATTCAAGTTCAGCCTGGGCAATATCGTGAGACATCACCTCTTTAAAAAAAAAAAAAAAAAAAAAAAAAAGTAAGTAAAAGAAGCTTGTTGCTGCATCTCTATCGGAAAAGAAAAAGTCTACATTCAATTAAAATTATTTTTTTTCAAAGGAAATGGGATCTAATTCATGATTACAGCTATTGGAAAGACATGGAAGCAACAGACAAGAACTAGAAGGGTCTAACACACCTGAAAAGATATGAACAAAATTTTCTTTTATAATTTTTACTGTTATATTTGTTTTGTTTGTTTGTTTGTTGTTGGTGGTGGTGTTTTGAGACAGGGTGTCACTCTGCCACTCAGGCTAGTGTGCAGTGGTGTCATCTCAGCTCACCACAGCCGCAGCCTCAACCTGTTGGGCTCAAGCAATCCTCCTGCCTCAGTCCCCCAAGTGCCTGGGACTCAGGGGTGTGCCACCATGCCCAGCTAATTTGTGTATTAAAAACATAAAATACAATAATTTTGTATTTTTTGTTTCACCATGTTGCCCAGGCTGGTCTTGAACTCCTGGTCTCAAGCAATCCTCCTGCCTTGGCCTCCCAAAGTCCTAGGATTACAAGAGTAAGCCACTGCACCCGGCTATAATGCTATTATATTCATTTTATAACAAATATTTTATATTCAGATTCCAAATTAACCCCACCTTTACCCTTGGCAGGCAGTATCTACACTTTCCAAATATACAAATATAAACGCTGAATTTAAAAACAGAATTACCAGAGGACACTCAACAAACTAACAGAATATTTAAAATTAACCCTCAATAGCTACAAGTGTTACATGTTAATTGGTTTTATATACAGCACCAGAGATTCAAGCAGGTAATTAAATTACTTTTATCTTTCACAATTTTGTTCAAGGCCCCGGCAGGAAGGTCTCTCCAGTACTTAACCTAAGAACCTGTGTATCCTTTCAGCTTTTGTGAGAGAAACCTCAAGTCTGTCTGCTGGTGGTTCAGATGCAGGAAACAAGAAATGCAGTGAACCAGCACATGGAAGTATCAGACCTTCACTCAGCCTCACTGCTTTCATTCAAAAGGCTAAAGCCCCTCTAAAAGGCTTAACTGAAACATATTGGAAGTTAGTCATTGATGATTTCATTTCCATATTAGAAAGACAAACACATCATTTTTTTGTTGTTATTGAGACATGGTTTCACTCTGTCACCCAGGCTGGAGCGCAGTGGCACAGTGTCGGCTCACTGCAGCCTCAATCTCCCGGGCTCAAGCAATTCTCCTCCTACCTCAGCCTCCCGATGAGTAACTAGGACAACAAGTGTGTGCCGCCATGTCTGGCTAGTTTTTGTATTTTTCAAGAGAAGGGTTTTCACCATGTTGCCTAGGCTGGTCTCGCACTCCAGGGCTCAAGCGATCCACCCACTCTGGCCTCCCAAAGTGTTGAGATTATAAGCGGGAGCCACCACACTTGGCCAACACAGCCTTGTTCACGATTTAAAATAGCCGTAAAAGGTTTTTCTGGATTTGATAACTTTTCATCTCTTACCCATTTACCACTCTAATCTCCCTTGCTTTCTCAGGATGCCCTTTTCCTTCCTTAACGTGCTATCGGTAGGAATGTATGATTATAGAACCACTACTACTCATTTCTGAGTAAGAAGGGCTGGCCACAGTGAAAGCACCAGAATGAACCGCCAAAAATTGGACAGCTTGCTCCCTTGCTCCCTCAACTCTAATACCACAGTAGCCTATCTTTCAATAAAATCGAATTTATTCCAATAAACGTATTACATATTTTAAAAAAGTTCAGTCGGCACAAAAAAGTACCATATGCCTCATTCCCACCCCTGTCTTTCAGACACTCAGTTCCCCTCTATTAAAAGCAACCACCAGTTTCTTGTAGATCCTTCCCTAAGGCATATCCTATTTTAAACTCTGAATCTCGGCACTCCATATTCTGCCTGCATGCTTTACTTTTCTCCTAGTATTGATCACCAATAAGCCTGCCAACATACATTCTTTATTTACAATTAAATCAATTATTTTATTCTTGCTCCACCCGAATCTGCAACTCCATAAAAGCTCCACGATTAACTCTTCACTGATATATTTCCAAAGCATGGAATTTCCACTACCTGGAACATAACGGACCTGTGACAAGTATTTGTTGAAATGAGTTAATAACCCTGTTACTACAAATACTAACAACAAGCAAGTAATGTATTCTTTACAAAATACTAGCGCTTTTCCAAAAAGGGGGAAAAAATCTACAGAACAAGTGTACTCTACTTAGAAAACTAAATCAGTTTAAAAGTAATGAAAATTGCAACAACTCAATATTGTCCATTATTTGATATTAAAATTTTACACTGAATTTCTACACAAAAGGAAGTTTGCTCAAACACCATTTGTAAGATTAGTTTCTCCTCTTGAAAATGAGATGTCTTCTGAAAGTCTATTCCAAGAGAGTAAAATTTTGAATAGTAATTTCTAATTCTCAAGAGTACTGAAAGGGTACTTTGCTATGTAATTTTCTCAGAACACAGTATAAAAGAAGTTATAAATAAAAACATTAAGATAATATGGGAAGAAATTCCCACACATATGCAGAAAAACTTGTATTGCAAGGGTTTCTGCAGTATTGTTTAAAATAGTTACATAACTAAACAACAGTTAAACAGTTAAGATCAGCAATAACCTGAATGTCCATAAAGAGACTAAAGTATGCTAAATCTATTGAGTATATGACACTACCCAAAAGAATAATTCTACATATACTGATATAAAACAATCTTACCCAAAAGAATGATGTAATTCTACATATACTGATATAAAACAATCTTACCCAAAAGAATGATGTAGTTCTACATATACTGATATAAAACAATCAATAAAACACATCATAAGAAGCTGAACAGCATGTATAGTACATGCCCAACCATACACTGTTTAAACGTATAATGGTTAAGCACAGTACAAAATGGAAGGATACCCCCCATCAAAAAACACCGTGGTTACATAGGTTGCCCTCAGGGTAATGGAACTGTGAATGGAAGTAAAAATATTTACTTTTCACTGTAAACCATTTTGAACTGTTCATATTTTTACCATGTGCATTGGTTGTATTATTTCTTCAGAACAGGGCAATTACAGAATTGTAAAGAAAATGTATTTGAAATATGCAAAGATAATAATGAGCATCTCTAATGTCTAAAACATAAGGGTTACAATTAATCCTATTTAAACAGTGCTTATTTCAAGTATTAGTTTACATACACAATTTAAATACAAATATACATCTAAATTGGACAAATGAACAATAACTTTGGATCATTAAAGCATTCATGAAACCTCAGAAAAAGTCACAACAAAAAAGTAAACAGGCTGGGCACAGTTTAACAATGATAGTGGCTACTCAGCCACTATTGTTAAAGGCTAACAATAACAGGTTAATATCACATTAAATGGTGAGATATCACACGCATTTCCCCAATGCAGGAAAAAAGCAAGAATGTACACTATCACCACATCTACTCAGCATTAAGGTAGAGATTCTAGCAAGTGGAATTAAGCAAGAAAAATCAAATAAAAATCATAAAGATTAGTGGTGCCCACATCATCAAAAGAAAAAGGAATCTTAAAAATCAGAAATGAATAGCTGGGCGCAGTGGCTCACACCTGTAATACCAGCACGTTGTGAGGCCAAGGTGGGTGGATCACAAGGTCAGGAGATCCAAGACCATCCTGGCTAACACGGTGAAACCCCGTCCCTACTAAAAATACAAAAAATTAGCTAGGCATGGTGGCAGGCACCTGTAGTCCCAGCTACTCGGGAGGCTGAGGCAGGAGAATGGTGTGAACCTGGGAGGCAGAGCTTGCAGTGAGCCGAGATCACACCACTAAACTCCAGCCTGGGCGACAGAGCAAGACTCCGTCTCAAAAAATAAATAAATAAATTTTAAGAAATGCATAAGTAAACCTCTCATTATTCATATATAACATGACTGCGTATCATGGAAAGAAATCTATAAAACATTACAATTAACTAATAAATTTAGCAAGGTCACTGAATAAGGTCAATATACAAAAATTAACTTTATTTCCTCATTTAAAGCAATAAACAAGTTAAAAAATGAAATTTAAATCATAGTACTTACATTAAAAGACATCAAATACCAAGAAACACATCTAAAAGATGTACAGGGCTGCTACACTGAAAATTATAATACACTTCTGAGGGAAATTAAAGACTTACATAAATGGAAATATATATAGCATGCTCAGATTCAACAGACTTTCAATCAAAACCATAGCATTTCTTTTTAACTGAAATTGACAGTGTGACTCTAAAATTTACATGAAAATTCAAAGGATGTGGAATAGCTAAGACAATCATGAAGAATAATAAAAGAACTGAAGGACTTACACCACCAGATATGAAAACCTATCTGAAAGTTACAGCAATAGAGACAGCATGTCATTGATGTAGAAACAGGCAAACAGACCAATAGAACAGAATTAATAGTCCAGAAACAGACCCGCATGTGGCTTAACACCACCATAGCAAACCACTAGGGAAAATGGTCTTTTCAATAAATGGAGCTGGGTCACCTTGATATCAGTGTGAAAAAAACATGAACTTTTACCATTACTTTACATCACAAGTAAATGTGTACAGTAGACCCAAATTCAAAATATAAAACAATAAAACTAGAAGAATGAACTCAAGAGTGTCTTTTTTAACTCTGTAATAGGAAAAGATATCTTAAAACACAAAGAATCCTGACCACATAAAACAATGATAGATACTACTGCATTAAAACTGAGAACTTCTGTTCATCAAAAGATAACACTAAGGGAATAAAAAAGTCAACCACAGATTGGGAGAAGATAGCTGCAATACACACATATGGGGTGTGTGTCTGGGTATTTGTGTAAAATAAAGAACTATAAATCAATAAGAAGACTGACTCCCAATTTATTTACTTATTTTGTGTGTTTTTGCTATTCTTTTCTGACCGCTTGCTGACTGTTGACTCCCAATTTAAATTGGACAAAAGATTTGAACAAGTACTTCAAAAATGCAGACATCTATGTGGTCAATAAAAAAATGGAAAACAGTTCAACATTCGTAGACATCTGACAATGCAAATTAAAATTAAAATGCCACACCAATATAACTCCACCAGAGGCTAGAAGACTGAAAATATCCAAGTTCTGGCAAAGTTGTGGAACACTGAAATACTAATACACTGATGCTGCGAGAGTAAACTCGTATAGCCACTACCGCAAAAGCTTAGCATAGATAACCTATGACTCACCGATTCCCTCTCATCTATATGCTGTTGAAATACGAGGCTGAATTTCTTCCAAGAGACATATAAAGCAACATTCACAGCAGCATTATTCCTAACAAAGACTGAAGATAACCCAATGTCTACCCACAAGTGAATAAATCCATAAACTGTTCTGTAGTCACACAATGGGATGAGAATTACTACCATAAGCAACAACAAAGATGAACCTTACAGACATAATGTTGAGCAAAACACATGAAGAAGTGCCTATGATTCTAGTTACATGATGTTTAAAACAGGTAAAACTAAAAGTACAGTGACAGAAATCAAAATAATAGTCACGTACAGACAAGGCTTTAACTAGAATAGGGCAAGGAGCCTAGAGGTGTAAAAGAAATATTCTTTACCTTGCTCTAGCTGCTGATTACACAAATATAGACATATACAGATAGAAATATACATCTATGAAAATTCATTACATTGTAAATTTAACATCATATATGTTATTATATGTAAGTCATATCTAAATTTAAAAAGAGGATATTATCAACAATATCATGTTAATAAATTTTGAATTTTAAACTTCTAGGGAACAAAACTTACCAAAATCAAAAAGAATAAACAAAATCTAACCAATCCTACAATGAAGAAGAAAATAAATCCATAATTTAAAACTTCATTAGAAATGAGGAAAACCTCAGTCTCAGTTGGCCTTACTGGCAATTTCTACAAAGAGTTAAGAAATAAATCCATCTTAAACACAGCAGGGCAAGAGAAGGAGCACTCATCCACTCACTTGATGAGACCAGCATAACCTTGATGACAAAACTCAGTAACGGCATTATAGGTATTTAAAACACACAAACACACACACACACGCACGCACGCGCACACACACACACACACACCAAAAAAAAAAAAAAAAAAACCAGAAAGAAAGAAAAAGGAAAAAAAAATTAAGAGACTAGGCTCATTCATGAACACAGATACAAAGAATGTAAATAAAATTTAGCAAACCAAAATGGGCAATAAAAACACCGTGGTACAATAAAGTTGGGTTTTTTCATGGGAGTCCAAGGTTGATTTAACTCTTTCATGGGAGTCCAAGGTTGATCAAACATTTATGTAACAAGCCACATTAACAAAATAAAGGAGAAAAAACTTGAGCATCCAATGGATGGAGAAAAATAACTGGATAAAAATTAATATTCATCCACAGTTTTTTGTAAAAAAAAAAAAAAAAATCACAGGCAACAGAAGGAAACTAACTTTCAGAAAAAAAAGGATACTGTAAAAGAAAAAGAAAACAAGGTTTAAATAAAGCCAACAAGGAACATCAAACCTAATGGTGAAAAGCTGAGAGCTTTCTGCTTCAAATCAGAAACAAAATAAGTATAACCATAACCATTATGATGACATCTGTAAATCTACTCAACGTGAAGAAGGACAAAGACTTCTGAAAATAACTAGCGGGAACAAATGCCATAGCTTACACAGGGCCTGGAATAGTGCCTGTTCCCATCAGTAAGAATGGAAAACCTCACAATTCATAGGACACAGGGTAGAGTGCTCAAAACGGTTTTGCCTCTGTAGTGGAGAAAATGAACCCCAGATTAAATGTTGATTTGGTACACCACAGCCTAACAAAACTTAGAAAGACATGAAATGACTGAACTCTGCCCAAGAAACTTAACAGCATGCCAAAATAAAGTCAGGAATATTTACAAGAATATAAAAGTATCTATTAAAACAAGGTAAAGTTCACAATCTCTGGTATACAATTTAAACTTTTAACTAGCATACAAAGAAGCACAAAATTATGACCAAGAGTGACAAGAAAAATCAACTCAATCTAAAGTGATCCAGAATTGAAACAGATGATAGAATCAGTAACCAAAGACATTAAAACAATAAATATAACTGTATTCCGTATGTTCATGGTTTTTGTACTAAATCAAAAAAAAAAAAAATTTAAAAAATTAAGTCTAGACTTACAAGATGGATGGATGGACGGATAGATAGATAGAAAGACAGACAGACAGACAGACAGATAGATACATAGATAAAAAGAACCTCTGAGGCTGGAGAATCGCTTGAACCCGGAAGGTGGAGGTTGCAGTGGGCGGAGATTGCGTCACTGCACTCCAGCCTGGGCGACAAGGGCGAAACTCCGTCTCAAAGAAAAAAAAAGAAAAAGAACCTAATAGAACTCCTACAGATGTAAACTACACTGAGATGATAAATACACTGGATGAAATTAAGAGCAGATTAGGCACTGCAGAAGAAAAAGGGAACATGAAGACCTAGCAGTAAATAGTCACAGTAAAACAAGAGTAAAAAATGAAGAAAATAAAAAGGATGTATGAGTGAGGAAACTTTAAAAGGCTTAATATATGTATAACTGAGGTCTATGAAGAGGTAGAAGGGAGGCAAAAAAAATTTTGAAGACATAATGGCAGAAATGTTTAAAAACTGATTGGAAACATAAGCCCTTTGATCCAAAAATCTCAACAAAACTAAACACAAAAAATACAAAGAAAACTACACCAACACACATCATATAATAAAGCTGCTTAAAACCAGTGATAAAGACAAATTATTAAAAGCAGCCAGGAAAATCACATTATATATAAAGGAAAGAAGATAAGGACAGTGACAGATTTCTCATTAGAAATGTTGCATGCTAAAAGAGTAGGAGCAACATCTTTAGGATACTGAAAGAAAAATCCATCAACCTACAATTCTATCCTCAGCAAAAATACATTTGAAAAATGGAGAAATAAAGACATTTTCAAACATAAATGCTAAAGGAATTCCTCATGAGCAAATCTGCACCACGAGAAATATTAAAGCCGGGTGTGGTGGCTCCTGTCTATAATCCCAGCATTTTGGGAGGCTAAGGTAGGAGGAGTGCTTGAGGCCGGGAGTTTGAGACCAGCCTGGACAACAGAGAGAGATTCTGTCTCTACAAAAAATTTAAAAATAAAAAAATTAGCGAGGCATGGTGGCACACATCTACTAAGTCCTAGCTACTCTGGAGGTTGAGGTGGGAGGATCACTGGAGCCCAGGAGTTCCAGGTTACAATAAGCCATGATCACACAACTGCATTCCAACCTAGGCAACAGACTTAAAAAAAAAAAAAAAAAAAAAAAGAAGAAGAAGAAGAAGGAAAGGAAAGGAAAAGGAAAAGGAAAGGGAAGGGGAAAGGAAAGGGGAAAGGGAAGGAGAAAAGAAAGGGGAAAGGAAAAAGGAAAGGGAAAAGGAAAGGGAAAAAGAAAAAGGAAAGGGGAAAGGAAAAAGGAAAGGGGAAAGGAAAAAGGAAAGGGGAAAGGAAATGGGAAAGGAAAAAGGAAAGGGGAAAGGAAAAAAGAAAGGGAAAAGAAAAGGAAAAAGGAAAGGAAACGTAAGATTTCAAGGAGCAGGAAAATTATACGAAATGGAAATATGGACCTACACAAAGAAATGAGCACAAGTAAACAGACTTTTCTAATTATTCCTATCTCCTTAAAAGACAACTGCTTTATTTTTTCGAGGCACGGTCTGTTGCCCAGGCTGGAATGCGGTGGTACTATCTCAGCTCACTGCAACCTCTGCATCCTGGGCTCAAGCAATCCTCCCACTTCAGCCTCCTGAGTAGCTGAAACTATAGGCACCAGCCACCATGCCCAGCTAATTTTCTGTATTTTTGTAGAGATGAGGTTTCACCATGTTGCCCAGGCAGCTCTTGAACTCCTGGACTCAAGGGATCCACTCACCTCAGCCTCCAGTGCTGGGATTACAGGTGTCAGCCACGGCGCCCAGCCTAAGACAAATGTTTAAAGCAAAATTAATAACAGTGTAGTATGGTATTATAACATATGGAGAAGTGAAAGTGCATGACAACAATAACACAAAGTTGAAGAGATAGAAGGTCCTGGGCCGGGAGCGGTGGCTCACGCCTGTAATCCCAGCACTTTGGGAGGCCGAGGCAGGTGGATCACCTGAGGTCAGGAGTTTGAGACCAGCCTGGCCAACATGATGAAACCCTGTCTCTACTAAAAATACAAAAATCAGCTGGGCATGGTGGCATGTGCCTGCAATCCCAGCTACTTAGGAGCCTGAGGCAGGAGAATCGCTAGAACCCAGGAGGCGGAGGTTGCAGTGAGCAAAGATCGTGCCACTGCACTCCAGCCTGGGCAACAGAGCAAGACTCAGCCTCCAAAAAAAAAAAAAAAACAGTCCCGAAATTGTATAGTATCACTTGAAGGCAGACTGTCATAAGTTAAAGATAAAAGTAACCACTAAAATAACACAGTTAAAAAGTAATACCTAGAAGTCTTTTATCAGATTGAGGAAGTTCCATTCGATTCATAGTTTGTTGAATGCTTTTATCAAAAAAGTGTTGAGTTTTATCAAATGCTTTTTCTGCCTCCATTGAAATGATGATATAATTTGTTTTTCATTCTGTTCATGTATTACATTAATTGATTTTCAGATGTTAAACCAACCTTATATTCCCGAGATTATCCCACTTAGTCATGGGAAACAATTCTTTTTATGCCTCACTGATTTGGTTTACTAGCATTTTGTTAAGGATTTTGGCATACATATTCATAACAGATATTGGAATGTGGTTATGATACTTTTGGTCTTGGTATCTGGGTATTAATGGCCTCATAAGTTGGGAAGTGCTTCCTCCTAAACGTGTGTGTGTGTGTGTGTGTGTGTGTGTGTGTGTGTGTGTGTGTGTAGAACTGGTATCAATTCTTTAAATGTTTGGTAGAATTCCTCAGAATTCCATCTAGAGCTAAGTTTTTCTTTAGGGGTAGCTTTTTAATTACTGAATCAATCTCTGCACTTGTTATAGGCCGATTCTAATTTTCTTGTACTTCTGTCTGTTTCAGAAGTTTAGAGTCTAAGAACTTAACGCATTTCATCTAAGTTATCTAATTAATCTGTTGATGTACAATTTGTTCTTAGTATTCTTTTACCATTCTTTGTATTTCTGTAAGGTCAATAGTAGTGTCTCCTCTTTCATTTTTAATTCTGTTAATTGAGTCTCGCTTTGTATCTTGTTCAATCTACATAAATGCTTGTCAATTTTATTGCTCTTTCCTAAGAACCAGCTTTTGATTTCGTTGATTTACTGTTATTTTTCCATTCTCTATTAATTTCTGCTCTAGTCTTTATTTTTGTTCTTTCTGTTTGCTTTAGGTTTTGCTTGTTCTTCTTTTTCTAGTGTCTTAAGGTAGAAAGACAGGGTATTGATTTGAGATCTTTCTTCCCTCTAACATAAGCATTTACAGCTGTAAATTTATCTGTAAGTACTATCTAAGCTCCATCCAATACTTTTAAAAAAAAAAAATTTAAGAGGATCTCACTCACTATATCGCTTGCCCAGGCTGGCCTCAAATTCCTGGGCTCAAGGGATCCTCCCACCTCAGCTTCCCAAGTAGCTGGGACTACAGGCACGTGCTACCACACCCTGCTCATCCTATACATTTTGATATGCTATGTCTTCATTTGAATTCATCTGAAAGCATTTTCTGATTTCTTTGACCAGTTAGTTGTTTAAGCGTGTGTTGTAATTTCCACGTATTTGAGTTTCCCAAATTTCTTTCTACTACCGATTTCTAATTTCATCCCATATGGTCAGAGAAAATGATGTGTATTATTTCTATCCTTTTAAACTTATTAAGGTTTATTTTATGGCCTACTACATTGTCTATACTGGAGACTGTCCCATGTGCCTGTAAGAATAATGTATACTTTGGCCAGGCACAGTGGCTCACGCCTGTAATCTCAGCACTCTGGGAGGGCGAGGCGAGTGGATTGCCTAAACTCAGTCAAGGGTTGGAGACTAGCCTGGGCAACACAGTGAAACCCCATCTCTGCTAAAATACAAAAAAATAGCAGTGTATGGCAGCATGCACCTATAATGCCAACTACTCGGGAGGCTGAGACATGAGAATCACTTGAATCTGGGAGGCAGAGGTTGCAGTGAGCCAAGATCCACCACTGCACTCCAGCAAAATCCACCACTGCACTCCAGCCTGAGCAACAGAGCGAGACTCGGTCTCAAAAACAAAAAAGAATAATGTATATACTTTGTTGTTACGTGAAATGTGCTATAAATGTATTAGCTCTAGCTGCTTAAACAGTATTATGCAAGTCTTCTATTTCCCTCTTTATCTTCTGTCTAGTTGTTCTATTATTTATTTACTTAATTTAGCCCAGGCTGGAGTGCAGAAGTGGTGTGATCTTGGCTCACTGCAACCTCCACCTCCCAGATTCAAGTGATTATCCTGCCTCAGCCTCCCAAGTAGTTAGGATTACAGGCATGGCATGCACTGCCACACTCGGCTAATTTTTGTCTCTTAAAAGTGGGGGCGGGGGGCACTGAAATCTCCAACTATTTGTCAAATTATCCATTTCTGTACGTTTTGCTTCATGTATTTTGGTGCTCTATGTTGAAACAACCAAAATGCCCATCAACCAATGAATGACTAAACAAAAAATGGTAACAACCATATAATGGAATTATGTTGAGCCATCAAATGGAGAGCAGCACTGATATGATGCAGGTTACAACACAGATGAACCTAGAAAACATTATACTAAGTTAAAGAAGCAAGGCACAAAAGACCACATATTGTATGATTCCATTTATATGAAATGTCCCAAAGAAGGAAATTTTAGACAGCAAGTGGATATGAGGACTCTGGGTCTGGGGGATAGAGAAGTGATAGCTAAAACATACAGGGTTGTTGTGAGTGTGTGGTGATGAAAACATTTAGTTACTATAACACTTTGACTATTTTCCAGAGTTTTGATAAAGTTGATTCTAACAGTTTCTGCTCATCTTCCGATGTTTCTGTAAAGAGATTAGTGTGTTTGGAGCTGCCTGCTCTGCCATTTGGCTGAAGTCACTTTAAACATACTGAAAACTAGGATGAATTGTCAAGATAGTTTAAACTGTTTCAAAATAAAAACTGAATTTAGAATAACTACTGCTGTTCTATATGTTGATATTCAAATCTCTATCAAGAACTCTGCAATACCAGGACTGTGTGCTTATCCTGAAATAAACTGATAAAGCAATGTGGTTTTGTGAATTAGCAACAATTATAACTAATCTAATAGTGTTAGTTTGGCCATACTTCAGATACTTTGAGTACTTTTTAATATGTTTACTCCATAAAACTTACTATTAATAATATCCACTATATATTTGTGAAATTGTTTGGAGTATTAACTTTATCTGCACAACCCAGTGAGGTAGAACAATACAGATCAGGTGTTACAGAAAAGGCAACCACATCTCAAAGAAATAAAGGGCATCTTCGCAGCCATTCAGATAGCAACAGTGTCAGAACAAGAGAGCTGAGGGCTTCTGGCTCTCAGGTTCACAGACTTTCCATTCAACCAGCAATCTCTCTATTGAGATCCAAATGTCCAAATACCAGCAATCGGGGATCACTCACGTAAGCATCTCAAATCTGATAATAGTCAACACTATAGGGACTGAAACTGAAGTGCTATTTACTTAAAAACACAAAATTAGACAAACTGTTAACTGGGAAAGGATTTATAAGCATACATGTATAAACTTATCATTCAAAATTGTTAATTTCAGAATATTCCAGCAAAGCAATGCTTGTATGTGTTGTCAGCTAGGATATGAACAGAGAAGGAACCATAGGACTCATGCTGTTACGAGCAGCTACATGTCCTTTTTTAAAATACCTGTTTTTTCTTCCTATCTAAAAGTAAGAATTGAGTGCTAAATGCAAGCAGTAACAAAATACAAAGCCTAGTTGCTCAAATGCAATGTCATGAGAAGTACCCTGAAGATGATGGATGGAACACGTCTTAACATGCCAAATTATTTTACTTTTCTAACACACTTGCAAAAATAATCAGAAACAATAAATCGTTGCTTAAAATATATATTATGTAGCTTCTAAAAATGAAACACATTTGAAAGTCCTAATAATATACATTACACAATAAAGATTATATCAGTAACAATAATAATGTTCTATTGTTTCAAAGTGCCTGGCCAGCTATTAAACCATGGCTCAAATCAGATACTCTAGCTAGTAGCCAAGTACAGCAATGCCCAATGGCACATTCCAGACTCACCAATAGGAGTCATAGTTCAGTATCAAGGACACTGGGTCTCACAGGCTAATGCATTTACTATTTTCCTATCAACTTTGTATGCCTTTCTTAACTATAACACAAATAAACAAGTTATTAAATTCAATGGGTAAGACACTCTGACCTCTCTTGTCATTGTGGCAGTTAATACTTGGTAACATACCTAGCTATTACTCTATCCTCCTCACTAATAAAATCCCCATTTTCTTCCGGTGGCCCCAGACACAGTGCCAAGGGAGGAATCAAAATTGGTGTAAGCCAATATAGCAATCCATTATTCCTTTTGGCACACAACTGATGTAGATGTGGCTATGTGACCCAGATCTGGCAAATAACATGTAAAGGGAAGTTTTCTGGGAGTCGGAAGTTGGCAAAGTGGCAGATGAGTCACTGGGGAAAGTTTTATTCCTCATTAATATAGAAAAGAGAAAAAAAGGAAAGCTCCCTTTTTTCCTCCTTCTTCCTTCTGGCTTTGGATGTCCTCATTTGAGAAGGGCATGCTCAGAGGTGTTGTGGTCATTTTTTAACCACATGATGGAGAAAGATAAGCAAATTGCAGAGCTGCTGAACCCAACCTGGAACCACCAAATCCAGACTTCTTGTTAAGTGAAATAATAATTGTGTAGTTTATGTTTGTGTTACTCAAAAGATGGCCCATAGACTACTGCTAGCCTGCAAAAAAGGTTTGCTTCCAGTCCACAGTGGGATAAATACAGGAACAGAGAGCAAACATTTAGAAACTTTATAGTATTTTATATTGCTGCAGCATTTTTATTGTATTTACAAAATATAAGTTTGCCCTTAATTTTTTTTAAAAAGGTCAATTACCATACAGTAGAAATAGCATTTTTTAGGCCACTTTCAGTTGGGTAGTAAGTCTCTTGCAGCCAAAAAATCCAAAGTCTCAGCAACATCAAAGAGAAAGAAATCTATACAAGTCTTCTTATATCCTCACCCATTTTAAGGGTAACTTTTCTGCAAACAGTAAAACACATTCAGGGAAATTAAACAAAAATATAAACTAACGTGATCTGGAAAATGGGATTTTGGTTTCCTGTCTAATCACAAGGATCCCAGAGCACTGTGGGAAAAAAGAAAAGGGATATACAATCCAATGCATATACAATTTCACATAATTTGGATTGCATATACACTCCAAATTACGTGAAAAAATTAAGCTCTAAAAGAATAAAGCATAAATGATTGAACCATTATGTATTCCTACTGATAATGCCATCATTATGCAACTACATTTCAGATGTTAATTCTCTTTAGAATATTATCTGACTTCATTAAACTACTTCAGAGCTAAGTCAAGCTCATCTATTACAGTATCAAAGACTGAGCTACGTGACATTGAAACTTGCAAGTCTGGTTTTAATGACATTCAAATGATGCACAATGAGAAACTTTTTACTCATACATTGAAACTTACTTTTCTAATCAAACCTGCAAAAATTTTAACCATACTCTAATACAGAGAAGCCGAAACATACATACAAAAAAATTTATAGCTGTAGACGTAGGTACTTACCAGAAAGATGTAACACAATTAAGAAAAAAATCCTTAGCTTACAGTTCCCCTTACAGTTGTTCTCTTTTTTTCTACTTAGTAAATGAGGAAAATGCTCAGGAAGAAGAGCCTACAAATACCTTCTTAGTATAGTCAAAAATGACAGATAGATGAGAACATACAAGTCAAAATCTCAACACAATGAAAAGCCCAACTGCACTTGAGACAGCATGACTTTGTAAATGTGTTTGCCAAGGCCATTTGTTTTCCAAAAGGCTATATGTTAATTTCTCAAAGAATAAACCGTATTCCTCCTTCTACAATCAGGGGCTAAGAGAACTTCTCCAGAAATTACATATATGGTAGTTAACAAACATCTTCACAGCTTAATTAGATTAACTCTTGTTGGTTAAATGCTTACCACTACATAAAATAATCATTTAACAGATAAGATGCATATATGGTATATTTACGACAGCTGCATCTAGCACCAAACCAAAGTTTCCCGATCTAAATAGAAGCAAAACTAAAATACAATTTTATATTTGTATCGGTCTTAGCCTAGATAAGATTCTTCCCATCAGGGAATACAATTCAAGGTGGATTTTTTTCTTTTTATCACAAGTTAATTCCCAACATCATAAGTTCTGATTTGATTATGACTTTCCTCATAACATACATTAAGGTTACCTAACTTGTTTCAAATATATTTATTTTAACAATTTTGATATAAAGCAAATGCTTTAGTTGGTACAAAGTACTAATGATTTTCATTTTTAAAAAGAAAGTCAAGATTATTACATATTTAATACACATTCTTACATATGCCAAGAACAATAAATGCATTTCTTTTAAACTGAGAAGTAACTCTGATGTGTTTCTACAAGAGAATTACTTCCATTTCTCTGTAATTTCACTGCTTTCAAATCCAAGAGCAAAATTTATACCTAGAATGACATTCAAAAGAAAAGCCAAAGGGGCTTTCATTCATTATATCACAACACTTCTTACTTCATTAAAACATTTTTTTATGCTTGATAATTTTCAGATTGATAATACGTTACCAGATTAAGGAATAGGAGCATGATATACAACAATATACAACTAACAGTTTTTGGTTCTTTTTTTGAGACAGGGTCTCTCACTCTGTCACCCAGGCTGGGGTGCAGTGTATGTGATGTCAGCTCACTGCAGCCTCTACCTCCCAAGGTCAAGCAATTCGCATGCCTCAGCCTCCTGAGTAGCTGTGATTACAGGCGTGTGCTACCACATCTGGCTAATCTGGGGTGGTTTTTTTTGTTTTTTTAGTAGAGACTGGGTTTTGCCATGTTGGCCAACCTAGTCTTGAATCCCTGGCCTCAAGTGATCCACCCACCTTGGCCTCCCAAAGTACCAGGATTACAGGCATGAATCACTACGTCCAGACAATTAATAGCTTCTTAATTATAAAATCCAAAACATGGAATTCTCACTTGTAGCATATGCATGGATACTCATGCACATGTACCTTAGTACCTTCTTAAGCTTTAAAAGGTAATAGCTTTACTGAGCAAGAGTGCTGAAGAGATCAATGTGGAATCAAGGGTCCTTTCCATTATACGACTATAGAAAATCTCCTGTGATTAGAAATCACTACTTCCTACCCAAACAACTTGTGCTATTTTAAGATTCAGCCTTTCAAACCAACTAGGCTTATGTTCTAACAAATCATATTTAAATTCCTAATTGTACAGACAACAAACTGAGGCCCAGAGATGCACAAGTGATTTATCTAAGATCACATTACTGAATTTAAACTTACCATTGGTTTGCTTGCTATTAAGTTTGGTTGTAGTAATCAATCAAGGTTGAATAAAAACATATTCTTCCAACTCTTTTTTTTCTGAGACAGAGTCTCGCTCTATCACCCAGGCTGGAGTGCGGTGGCACAATTTCGGCTCACTGCAACCTCCGCCTCCTTGGTTAAA